>NC_037332.1:101929500-102636355 GCF_002263795.3 Bos taurus | reverse complement strand
ACAGAGCAATTTCAAGTGATTTTCTTATTCGAGTTCAAAATGGGTCGTAAAGCAGCAGAGACAACTTGCAACATCAACAATGCATTTGGTCCAGGAACTGCTAATGAACATATAGTTCAGTGGTTGTTCAAGAAGATTTGCAGGGCTTCCCTGGTGGCTCTATGGTAAAGAATCCACCTGCCAATGCGGGAGACATGGGTTCAATCCCTAGTCCAGGAAGACGCCACATGCTGCAGAGCAGCTAAGCCTGTGCACCACAACTATTGAGCCTGTTCCTCTAGAGCCTGGGAACCACAACTGCTGAAGCCCAGAAGCCCTAGAGCTTGTTCTCCGTAACATGAAAGCACCACAGTGAGAAGCCTGCGCACTGTAACAAAGACTAGTTCCCACTCGCCACAACTAGAGAAAAGCCTGAGCAGCAGCAAAGACCCTGCAAAGCCAAAAATAAATAAATAATAAAGAATTTTATTTAAATGAAGTTTTGCAAAGGAGATGAGAACCTTGAAGATGAGGTGTGCAATGGCCTGCCATTGGAAGTTGACAACAACCAATTAGAGCAATCATCAAAGCTGATCCCTCTTACAATTACATGAGAAGTTGCCTAAGAACTGAATGTTTGACCCTTCTACAGTCGTTTGGCATTTGAAGCAAATGCCGAAAGGTGAAAACACTTGATAAGTGGGTGCCTCATGAGCTGACCACAAATCAAAAAACTTGTCATTTTGAAGCATCATCTCTTATTTACAGAACAACGATGAACCATTTCTCAATTGAATTGTGACCTATGACGAAAAGTGGATTTATATGACAATTGGAGATGACCAGCTCAGTGGTGGGACTGAGAAGAAGCTGCAAAGCACTTCCAAGGCCAAACTTGCTGCCAGTCTGATCCACTACAGCTTTCTGAATCCCAGCGAAACCATTACATCTGGGAAGTATGCTCAACAAATCACTGAGATGCACTAAAAACTGCAACACGTGCAGTCGGCATTGGTCAACAGAAAGGTACCAATTCTTCTCCGTGGCAACGCCTGGCCACACATCACACAACCAACGCTTCAGAAGTTTAACGAGTTGGGCTACGAAGTTTTGCCTCACCTGCCATATTCACCTGACCTCTCATCAACTGAATACCACTTCTTCAAGCATCTCGACAACTTTTTGCAGAGAAAATGCTTCCACAACCAACAGGAGGCAGAAAATGCTTTCCAAGAGTTCCTCAAATCCCAAAGCACAGCTTTACACTACAGGAAAAAACAAACTAATTTCTCATTGGCAAAAATGTGTTGATTGTAATGGTTCCTATTTAATTAATAAAGATATGTCTGAGCCTAATTATAATGATTTAAAATTCGTGGTCTGAAACCGCAGTGATGTTTGCACCAACCTAATAGAATATTTGTCCTCTGATCTTCTGTTTTAATAACTGCCTTATGCTGATCTAATGTGCTTATACATTCATTCTTTAGTTCTTAATTCAAATATTAAGCTTTTTAGCTCTAGAACTTTTTGTTGTTGTTGTTAAAATTTCTCTGCCAAGAAACACATTTTGTCAATTCATCTTAAGAGCACTTTAATCAGGGCTATTTAAATTCTCTGTCAGGTAACTCTAATAGCTGAATATTTGGGGAAATTTTGGGGAATGTCTTCTTTTTCCTTTTGGTTTTCCATTTGATCTCTTTTGTATGAGTTTTTTTTTTTTCCTTCTTTTGGTGACAGACGTGGAAGATGAAAACTTTTAGAAATCTTTCAGAAAAGATTTTGCTTTGTTTCTTCTATTTAGATATAGATTAATGCATGCTGCTGCTGATGCTGCTAAGTCGCTGTAGTGGTGTCTGACTCTGTGCGACCCCATAGATGGCAGCCCACCGGACTCCCCCATCCCTGGGATTCTCCAGGCAACAACACTGGAGTGGGTTGCCATTTCCTTCTCCAATGCATAAAAGTGAAAAGTGAAAGTGAAGTTGCTCAGTCGTGTCTGACTCTTAGCAACCCCATGGATTGCAGCCCACCAGGCTCCTCCATTCATGGGATTTTCCAGGCAAGAGTACTGGAGTGGGGTGCCATTGCTTTCTCCAGATTTAGGTATAGAACACACTATTTAACTCGTTCTCAGTGTAAAGCTTGGCTTAAACAAAAATTGTGGCACTGTCAGAAGCAGACCTCTCCATGGAGAAACTGAACTCTATAATAACTTCACTGCTGTTACAGCTTTCATCTCAAACTCCATCACTAGGTTGTTATTTAGTTTAATTCAGTTTCCTGTTCTTCAACCCAACCAGACCCCTGATCGTTGCTGTTTCTGCAGGAAACCAGACCCAGGTGCTGCCCCAGTGCAACGACTCTGTGTCTGAACCAGCAGGCTCTGCGGCCTCAGAGGAGAGCGCCCCCTACTGCTCAGGTGAGGGTCCCACAGGAGAGAAGATGCTACTCAACCCCTGAGGTCACCACCCCATTGTCCCATTTCTCTTTTCTCAGAGAGAAGACAGCTCCGTCTGGTGGACGGAGGAGGTCTCTGCGCTGGGAGAGTGGAGATCCTTGACCAGGGTTCCTGGGGCACCATCTGTGATGACGGCTGGGACCTGGACGATGCCCGTGTGGTGTGCAGGCAGTTGAGCTGTGGAGAAGCCCTCAATGCCACGAGGTCAGCTCACTTTGGGGAAGGGCCAGGGCCCATCTGGCTGGACGACCTGAACTGCACAGGAAAGGAGTCCCACGTGTGGAGGTGCCCTTCCCGGGCTGGGGGCGGCACGACTGCAGACACAAGGAGGACGCGGGGGTCATCTGCTCAGGTCTGCGCTGCACACTGTCCACAGGCTGGGGGAGGGGGTGGGGCCCTGGAGGACAGGGATCTGAGCCCTGATGGAGAGATGCTGAAAGGACCAGAGAAGGAGGCTTCCTCCTATGTAGCCTGTCTTTCCAGCAGACGTGAAGACCGGGTGCTTTCACTTCCTCCTGCAGCAGCTGAGATTCTGGTCCTTTATTCTCAGTAGTGTTTCCTGACAGAGCTGTTTCTTACAGTTAACACTTGAAAGCAGGGCTCACTCTGCAGTTATCTGTGGGAGTAACACCTGGAAATCCTAGGTTTCCCAGGTTGTGCTAGTGGTAAAGAAGCTGCCTGCCATTGCAGGAGATGTAAAAGATGCAGGTTCAATCCCTGGGTTAGGAAGATCCCCTGGAGAAGGGCATGGCAACCCATTCCAGCATTCTTGCCTGAGAATCCCATGGACAGAGGAGCCTGGCATAGTGCAAACTCAGATTTTTTCTTTACAGTTCTGTTTGCTAGGAGTCTAACTAGGGTCTCTGTGGGCCAACATCCAAGTGTCCACAAGGCTGCATTCTTCCTGGAGTCTCTGGGGAGGACTCCTTTCCCAGCCTTTTGTGGTTTCTGTGTGGCCTCATTTCTTGGCTCAGGGCCCTCTTTATTCTTCTTCAGACAACAGTGCCTCTTCCAACTGTTCTCTCTCACTCACATTTCCCTCTGACTGGGGCTGAGAAAGATGATACATTTCTTAGTGTAGTGAGTTTAAAGATGTGTAAGGCTGGGCTCACATGGTTAATCCACAATATTTGAGCTTTATGTCTCTATCCCAAGGTCCTTATTAATCACATCTGTAAGATCCCTTTTGAAATGTAACTGTCACAGGTTTGGGGATTAGACTGTGGACATCTCTGGGGGTCCATTATTCTGTCAACCACCTCACTCTCCACATCACATTCTTTCACATGTTCTTTTAGAAGTTTTGTCAGGAATCAGGATTCAGCTCCCATCACTGCAGCTGCCCAGTTTGGTCTTCCTCTCTGTTTATTTCTACATTGCTGTGGTAGAAATAGATGTACAGACATTAATGGACAAAGTCAGGTGAAAGGGAGGTAAAAGTCAGTCTTGTCACCCAGTGGGCATCTCCTCCACTGGGTCGGGGTGAATGATCACTATTTCTGGGGTAGAGTAAAACCCAGAGCACTGAGTGGGGTGCTCACTGTGTCCTGTCTCCTCTCTTTCGATCTTAGAGTTCCTGGCCCTCAGGATGGTGAGCGAGGACCAGGAGTGTGCTGGGTGGCTGGAAGTTTTCTACAACGGGACCTGGGGTAGTGTCTGCCGCAGCCCCATGGATGATGTCACCGTGTCCATCATCTGCAGTCAGCTTGGCTGTGGGGACAGTGGAAGTCTCAACACCTCTGTTGGTCTCAGGGAAGGTTCTAGACCCCACTGGGTAGATGGAATCCAGTGCCAGAGAACTGACCCCTCTCTCTGGCAGTGTCCTTCTGACCCTTGGAATTACAACTCATGCTTTCCAAAGGAGGAAGCCTACATCTCGTGTGCAGGTGACTTACTCTCTGTTTCTGTGTCACTGCGAACCATGTAGGACGTCATTAGTATGATTTCATATTTTCAAATCTAACTGATGGGTTTTGGTTGAGTCTACAAAATGTAGGTGTATATTTGTATTTGTCTCTGTGTCTGTTTGTTTGCTGTTGTTATGGTAAACAACTAATTAGATACAGTAATTTCAGCTGCTGATAACATGCACTGACCCTCTCAGCCAAGTAGATGATGAAGCTTCTGTGGTCTCTTGTCATTTGACTGTGACAAAAATCCTTAGTTACTCATGTTTGGGGACAAGACCTCCCACAGCTGTCCCTGAACTATAGCTTCCCATTGTTGCCTCTGCAGGAAGAAGACCCAAGAGCTGTCCAACTGCTGCCCCCTGCACAGGTACGTCAGCCTGCCCCCTCCCCTGTGGCTCCCAGGGGCTCCTTCATCCCACCAGGGCAGTCACAAGAGGGGCTGCTGCCTTTTCAGACAGAGAGAAGCTGAGACTCAGGGGAGGAGACACCGAGTGCTCAGGGCGGGTGGAGGTCTGGCACAGCGGCTCCTGGGGCACTGTGTGCGATGACTCCTGGAGCCTGGAAGAGGCCAAGGTGGTGTGTCAGCAGCTGGGCTGTGGCCAGGCCCTGGAAGCCTTGCAGGCTGCGACATTCGGCCCTGGAAATGGGAGCATCTGGCTGGACGAGGTGCAGTGCAGGGGCCAGGAGTCCTCCCTGTGGGACTGTGCTGCAGAGCCCTGGGGGCAGAGTGACTGCAAGCACAAGGAGGATGCTGGTGTGAGGTGCTCTGGTGAGTGAGGGGCTTGGGGTCTGCCCTGGGTGAGCTGGGGCAGCACAGGGGCAGTGGGCTGGGCCGGGAGTGGTGGGGAGTTTGTGTTCAGACATCCCGGGTGCTGGGGCTCTGATCTAGGACAGGGGAGCCAGGAAGACCAGACACTGATGTCGTGGAGACTGAGGGGTGATTTCAGGCTCAAGAGGGAAAAAACGGCTGCTATGCATTCTGGCCAATTCCCTTTACCCAAAGTCCTCTTTTTCTCTTTAGGTGCAAGAACATCTTTGCCCCCGACTACAGCAGGTACTGTGATCCATCTGCAGTCAGGGGAGAATACTGAGATTCTGGGGCCTGTTCTGTGGGGTCTCTGACAGCTCAGGAGAGGAAAGAGTCTGAAGAGCCTCTGGCTGTTGAGGAAGAGCCAGGGAGTTATGTTTGGGAACTCCCCTACCCTGGTTTCCGGGGTCAAAAGGTTCTCATGCCCAGGGTCCAAGTGGGTCTGGTTCCCATGGTGCAGATTCTAAGGATCTCCCACCTGCCCCTGAGTGTCTCCTCATCAGTGAGGTGTGGGTCCCAGGACTGTTTGATGCTCTGTCTCCTGAAGCCCAAGGAGAGGGGATGAGCTGGGTCCTCAGAGGCTGTTTTGGCAGGGCATCTCCCTGACAATCCCTGGCTCTGCCTTGGGGCAACACTGGCTGGAGTGAGGTTGGCTTGTCTGAGGAGGAGACCTGGAGAATCACTGTTACTGTACTTGTATCTGAGACTGGGGCGCCATTGTTCAGAGCTCCTGGAAATTATGGCACAGAGGGTTTCTCTGCCCAGGACCTTCTCCAACCCTCTTTCCTGTTCTGCTTAGGGACCAGACCAACCTCAAATCCTCTCTCTGGCATCTTCTCCCTGCCTTGGGTCTTCTGCTTCATCCTGGGAGCCCTTCTCTTCCTGGTCCTCATCATCCTGGTGACTCAGCTGCTCAGACGGAGAGCAGAGCGCAGAGGTGGGCTGCAGGGGGAACTGGGGACCAGGGAGAGTGTGTGGAGGCAGAAGATGGGGCAGGTGTGAGGAGGGGAACCTGGGGCAGGTCTCTGTTCTGAGTCTGCAGAACTTCATGTGTTCTGTGCTGAGCTCTAAGTGCTGAGTAGACAGAGGCTTTTAGGACTGGTATATGAACTCTCATAAGTCATAGCCTCTCCTGTGAGATGAGACAGAATTGGGGCTGAGCTGTATTTAGGGCCAGATGAGGGGAGAAGGTGCCAACAGGTGCACTGGGTGGGAAGCTATCCTGAGGTCCTGACAAGCCCTGTGTGAACACTGGGGAGATAAAGGGTGTGTCTGCTGGATTGGGGTATCTGGGATGGCATCTCTGACCTACTGAGGGATCTCTCAGCCTGCTGGACCGGGGTGTCTGGGGCAGCATATCTGACCTGCTGGGGCATCTCTCAGCCCTTTCCAGCTATGAAGATGCTCTTGCTGAAGCCGTGTATGAAGAGCTCGATTACCTTGTGACACAGAAGGGGGGTCTTCTGGGCAGCCCAGGTGGGTGTCTCTGCCTGCCCTCCTGGGACCTCTGGTTGTCAACTCTCATTGGCTGTGTTCATCTTCTCAGCATCCGCAGCCCCCAGGCATGCCCCAGACTCACAGAGGCAGCTCCTCCAAAGTGGTAGGATGGCCTCTCAGAGCCCTGTGAGCCCCCAGCCTCCATCTACACTGCATGAGCCAGGCCTGTTCCCTCTCAACCTTAACACTGGTCCCTTGTGTGTGGGGAGGGTCATTCTGTGCATTGTGTGATGTTCGTCTCCACATTAGGCTTCCTGTCAGATGATGAGGACAACAATGACTCCAGATCTGCTCCAGGTAATAGAGATGGACCCGCCTCAGCTGGGTGTTGGGGAGGACAGTTTCCATCATAGAGATAAGAGGCAAGGGAAACAGTTTTCCTTTGATGGAGCAGTAGCATCCATTGTGTCGAGATGGAGTCCATCCTTCCCCTTCTCTGGCTGTTCTGTCATGTCTCACATTTGGAGCTGGGCTCTCTGTGTCCAGAATCACAACAGAAACACATTGTTTCTAAAAATAATATCTGGTAAGCATGATTTGTCAAAATGCTTTAGTAATGCTTAGTGGTATAAGAGTTCCTTTGAGAAAGATGTATAAAATCATGTTTTGGCTTATGGACACTTCAAACTGAAGCATGGTCTTAGAGAAAAAAATCTTTTGAAACAAGGAATGACTGGTGCCTCTATTTAGTGGCTTAGAAACTCTGGGTCAGAAGGGATCTTAGGTATTTCCCAGATGAACCCACTTACTGTGGTTTCATCTGACCACTTCTCTGCCCTCAAAAGCGCCAGATCAGAGGACTGATGCCCCTGGTGAGGATTATGATGATGCTGAAGAGGTACCAGTGCCTCGGGCTCCTCCTGCCTCTCAGGGTAGTGAAGAGGAAGTGCTCCCAGTGAAGGAAGATGGTATGAGGTCTCAGACAGGTGAGTGGGGTTAGCTCATCTCCTATAATCTTCAGTCTCTGTCCTGGAAATGGTGAATTTGAGTTCCTCAATGCCCAGCCTCTCTAGAATTTCAAAACATCAGTAATCTCATGCATTTGATGGGCTTCCCTGGTGTCTCAGATGGTAAAGAATCTGCCTGCAATGCAGGAGACCCAGGTTTGATCCCTCCTGGTTGGGAAGATCTCCTGGAGAAGGGAATGGCAACCCACTCAAGTATTCTTTCCTGGAGAATCCCATGGACAGAGGAGTCTGGCAGGCTGTAGTCCATAGGGTCACAAAGAGTTGGACGTGACAGTCTCAATCGTATACTGTCTTTAATGCTATCACACTCCTTGGCAGTGAGGAATCATTCTCCTCTTGGCATTTATGTCTCCATACTGCAACTTAAATTTTCACTTTATATGTGATATGCTTGCATTTAAATTTACAGATTAAGGCGTTTCCTGACAATCCAGTGGTTAGGACTCTGCACTTTCACTGCTAAGACCTGAGTTCAATCCCTGGTCAAGCAACTAAGATCCCACAAGCATTGTTCAGTGGCCAAAAGGAAAAGAAAACTTGATTATTTGAGCATATGTATGAAATCCACAAATAGAATGAGTGTTTTGATAACTCTTCTGTGCTGTCTTATACATGAAAGGTAGTCAGAGATTTTTTAAAATGTACTGCAGTATTGAATTTGTGAGGTATTCTGATAATTTAAGATGAGCTCTGTTTGTATGTCAGCACTAATGTACAAAATCTATGATATGCAGTGGCCTTAACATTAAGCCATATTGGTAGTTCATAGACCAGAGTTTGTGGTCAGCTAAAGTCTAATTTGCTCCAGACATTTCAGTAGCCGAGAGAAGACACTCATTCTCTAGAAAAGAGCATTTCTCCATCTGAGGGCCTGTGTGCTCCCTGGGAAGGGGCGCCCTGTGTTTGCACCTTGATACTATTTGTGGACATTTGGGAACAGAAGTTAACTAAGAGCAGAGCTGGTTTGTGAGTGAGGAACTCATATTTTCCTGTCTCCACTCTCCCTCTCATGATGATTTCACATCTGTCAGTTGTGAGAGGAGAACATTAAATTCGTTGGTATGTTCTTACTGTTCTTGGGCATCTCCCTGCTGATTGTGTAGCCTGGAGGCAGATCTTCCCAGAGCTCTTGTGTGAGCACAGGTCCCCTGTGATGCAGGGTTTCCACATGAACTGAGGCCCCAGAGACCACATGAACTGGATCTGAGAGGACAGCTGGGATCCATCCTCACTGTAACTAGTGTGAAACAGCCTGAACCTCCTTGCCCACACCTGGGTCCCAGGGGTGCTTTGTTATCACCACGTCCTTTACTCACTTCCACAACACGGTCTGGTCCCCTTTGTCTCAGTTCTAACCATACTTTTCTTTACTATTTCAGGCTCTTCTCTGTTTGTCTTTGGAGAGGAAGCTGATCCTGGGGAAGGAGAAGAGAGCCCATGGCTGCTCCAGGGGGACAAAGGGGACCCTGGGTATGATGACATTGAACTCAGTGCCCCAGGAACATCCACAGTGACTTTCCCATGATGTTGTATTAAATATGAGATGAAGCCTCAGATATTCTAATTGCCTATATTTCAATACAGTAATACTGACCTGTAATTGTGTTATATGGAAATTGTTCAACATGAAATATTCTGAATAAAGTAACTTTTTGCTGTGTTGCTAATTTAGCAAGTTCCACATTAAATGCTTTTAAAGGATTGGTCTGTTTCTCAAACACCATTTTCCTCAAAGGAAAACAAGATGTACTGCCTTTTTTTCTCACCTCCATCAAAGGCTAATTGAGGACATGACTTTGCCCAGGATCACAAATGCTCCAGGTCACTCTTACTTAGAAAAAGCATCTAAACTTGGTCCACATTCACACTCTCCTTCCTAGCAAGATGAACCTGTCAACCAAAAAATATAGTCAGAACCTGATAGAGTTATTTTATTTGGTGGGAATGTTTAGGACTCCAGGCCCTGGAGACAGCATCTCAGTAGCTCTGAGAAAACTGCTCCAAGGAGGCAGGAGGGGAAGTCAGCCTATATACAAGTTTGCAACAAAGGGCGAGGCAGTCTGAACATCAAGATCAGGTACCAAGTTAAGGAAGTTAGCATTCTGTTATTGGGAAGATGCAAGCCTCTGGTCTCACTGGATTCATTCCTTCCATATGAAGCTCAGCTATCTGGGGCCAACCCTGTTTCCTTGTTCACCTCAAGGAGCGGCAGATGGCTGCTTCTTGCATTCCCCTAGCTCCTCAGCAATCACCATGGGGAGTGGCAGCATCCCCTGGATCACAGTTTTGGGAGCCCTCACTCACATTTGGAGACCAGAAATCATTGATGGCTGTGATATTTCTTGTTTATTGATATGGCAGGAGATATTTTCATTTCACAAACTCATGGAGAAAACCCAATCCTGTATGTTCTTCTCTGAGATGTCTCATTACCTGTTTTTAACCTATTCTTGGTCACCAGACTTGGATGTGAGTTTCAAAGTGGGACATTGCCTGGTGAGAGAGAATGGATACAGCTTTCCTTATCCTGCTTAAATTTTCATGGACCAGTTAAAAATCTAACTCTAGGTAACTGCTTCTCCCTTTTTCATTACTCATTCCCTAGGTTACTTTATCTGTTTATTTCTCAAGCAGATATAGATTCCTTTTTGCTCTTCTCCCATGTCTAGTTGATTATCAAATCCTTATGAATCCATTCTCTCCATCCCTTTGTGGTATTTCTTCAGGATGTTGCTATTTCTTGTCTCTCCAGTAATCTATCCTTCTGAGTGAATTATATCAGCTCATATCTCTTTCTAAGTTGATGGAAGGCAAATTGGTGCTCACCACACCCTGCATCCAGGTGGGACAAGAGGGCAAGAAAGTGGAGACCTAGGCAGAGGGGATGCAGAAGAAGGGATGTAAGGAAGATCGGGAACATTTGGGTATTTGTTTCAAATATGTGGATGGAGGTGTCTGATATGATTGAAAACTTAAAGGAACAATTTCAGAATAGTGGACTTTGCTGAAAACATATTGTTTCAAGATTGCTTTAATCTGGTTACTATTGAAAATGTTAACATGATCCTGCTGTGATGCTTCAGGGTAGAGACAGCTGTCTTACAGGAGTAGCCAAGTAAATATTATCTTTACACAACACGTCTCCCCCACCCCCATTCCATTGTGGACATGTGGAGAAGCTGCTGAACTAATATAAGAACTGGGAGTGCTGGCCTAGCTGTGAGCTGAGTCCACCCAGTTACTGCTTGATGCCTGCATGGTGTCCAGGACTCCAACCTATGCTCACACTCTCAGTCTTCATAGTTCTAGGCTGTGCTTGGGAATGGGAAGATGTCCAGGACTTCTCCTGGATAAGGGCAGCTCACATAGCTATTCACCATTGGGAAGTAATGAAATAAATGACATATGATGAAAGAAATAAAGTATACCAGCCAAGAAGCTCAGTGAACTCCAAAAAAACACAGATAAACAATCCAATTCAGGAAAAGAATATGTGAACAAAATGAGATTAAAAGTATTTATTATCATTATTATTACTGCTTTTAATTTTTGGTTGCACTGGGTCTTTGTTGCTGCACATGGGCTTTCTTTAGTTGCGGCAAGCAGGCACTACTCTTCTTTGTGGACAGCAGGCTTCTCTATGTGGGGGCTTCTCTTGTTGCGGAGCACAGGCTTCAGGCGCTCAGGCTTCAGTAGTTGCAGCATGCAGGCTTCTATTTGCGGTTTGCAGGTCCTAGAGCATAGGTTCAGTAGTTGTTGTGCACAGGCTGAGTTGCTCCAAAAGGAAATCGGTTGTCTTACAGAGATAGAAATGAAATAAGATACAACAGATTTGTAAATGTAAATATGTAATCCAACTCAGAATACTCTAATATGCAAAATATACAGTGAAAGTCGCTCAATGATGTCCGACTCTGCAACCCCCTGGACTGTCCATGGAATTCTCCAGGCCAGAATACTGGAGTGTGTAGACTTTCCCTTCTCCAGGGGATCTTCCCAACCCAGGGATTGAACCCAGATCTCCCACATTGCAGGCAGATTTTTTACCAGCTGAGCCACAAGGGAAGCCCAAGAACACTGGAGTGGATAGCCTATCCTTTCTTCAGGGGATCTTCCCAACCCAGGAAACAAACCAGGGTCTCCTGCATTGCAGGTGGTTTCTTTATCAACTGAGCTATCAGGAAAGCCCACAAAATATACAACGAACTTGTAAATGTAAATGTGTAATACAACTCAGAATACTCTGTGCTAACCAGTTAACTGCAGTCTAAAGGAAGTATTAAAATAATTATAAAGAAAAGTTTTTTGTTAGTGGATATACAATATAAAGAGAGGCAAATTCTGACATCAAAAACAGAAAGTGTAAGGGGATAAAAAGGTATAGCTTTTGTATGTGATTGAAATTAATTCATCAGACTGTTGTGTCTGTAAGATGTTATACATGAGCCTCATGGCAACAAAAATGTAAAAACCACCCTTATGGCATAAAGTGAAGAGGAACTAAAAAGGCTCTTGATGAAAGTGAAAGTGGAGAGTGAAAAAGTTGGCTTAAAGCTCAACATTCAGAAAACGAAGATCATGGCATCTGGTCCCATCACTTCATGGGAAACAGATGGGGAAACAGTGGAAACAGTGTCAGACTTCATTTTTGGGGCTCCAAAATCACTGCAGATGGTGACTGCAGCCATGAAATTAAAAGACGCTTACTCCTTGGAAGGAAAGTTATGACCAACTTAGACAGCATATTGAAAAGCAGAGACATTACTTTGCCAACAGAGGTCCGTCTAGTCAAGGCTATGGTTTTTCCTGTGGTCATGTATGGATGTGAGAGTTGGACTGTGAAGAAGGCTGAGTGCTGAAGAATTGATGCTTTTGAACTGTGGTGTTGGAGAAGACTCTTGAGAATCCCTTGGACTGCAAGGAGATCCAACCAGTCCATTCTGAAGGAGATCAGCCCTGGGATTTCTTTGGAAGGAATGATGCTAAAGCTGAAACTCCAATACTTTGGCCATCTCATGCGAAGAGTTGACTCATTGGAAAAGACTCTGATGCTGGGAAGGATTGGGGGCAGGAGGAGAAGGGGACGACAGAGGATGAGATGGCTGGATGGCATCACTGACTTGATGGACGTGAGTCTGAGTGAACTCCGGGAGTTGGTGATGGACAGGGAGGCCTGGCGTGCTGCAATTCATGGGGTCGCAAAGAGTCAGACACGAATGAGCGACTGAACTGAACTGACAGTAGAGTCACGAAAAGTAGAGAGAAAGAAGTCAGAGCACACCATTATCCAAAGTTATTAGCTCTCAGTTCTAACTGTTCTGCAGAATAGTTGAGTTGTCCTGGTCTCTATAGCATTCTTCAGGATCAGCCTCAGAGGACTTTCCTTTCACAGAGTGAAAGATGAATTAGTCTGCTTTTTTTTTTTTTTTAAAGCAAAAAAATCTTTCTGCTGCTAATCTCCTTCTTTATGTCATACAGACAGTGCAGCTGTACTTTTTAATTGCAAACTTTCTTTCTGTGATGTTGCTGTGAGGTTTTAATTGAAAAACTGCCAAATGATAAATCATATGAATAGCTTATCTCCTCCGTTGGGTCTGATTAAAACTTAATAAGAGGCCACATGTTAGTATGTTGTGGTTTGTCTTGTGTATCCTTAGAGATGGAGATTTGCAGTGTTCATTGTGACATGTCTGTTGGTGATAAGCTCCCTCTGTTTGAAAATAAAAATTTGCCCTGTTAATTGCTGAAAACATTTGCCTTTAAAACAAAAATGTCAGTTAGCTAAGTGATGTCCTCAAAAATAGTTCTCTATATTTAAGATAATTTCTCTTAAATGTCTAGCAGGGTCTAATTCAGTCATTCAACAAACATTATCTGAGTATCTATTAAGTTATAGAGAGTGGAAATGCAGAACTTATACTCATGTACAGGCCTCACTCCAATCCTGGGCCCTGGAAGGGCCTTAGCAGATACTTGTGGCCTGCAGTAGCCTTGGGTAGCATGCCCAGATGGGGAAGGAGTCAATGATAAGGAAAAGAGAATTTGTTCACAGACTTTTAGATGTTAAAAGAGAAACACATTTTGCTATATTTCCAGTGTTCTTAGGCTTATCTGCAGGCTGGACTCAGTTGCATCAAAGCTCCACGTACAATAGAGCATCAGGTCATAGAGTTTAAGTCTGAGCAACCACTCAGCCTTTGAACTCTGAGTGCCATCCCAGTGGCACTAATCTTGAGTTTAAGTGGTTTAAGAATGACCACCTGCAGGAACTCAATAGCTCTGGAGTTGGTAATTACATCAGTTCTGAGCAAAGGTAGATTAATCATGAAGGTAATGAAGCCTCACCTTCACAGACTCTCCTTGCACCAACTTCTCCCATGTTCTGAGGCAGGCCCTAGGGTTGTGCTCACAAAGATATAGGTTTTGAATGTGCCGTTTTCTTGAGTTGAGGAAAAAAAATTAGCAAAATTATTTCTTACCCAAACGTGAAGAATTCTTTCTGTGGAAAATTCTTCAAAGATGGGAGTACCAGACCACCTTACCTGCCTCCTGAGAAATCTGTACGCAGGTCAAGAAGCAACAGTTAGAACCAGACATGGAACAAAGGACTGGTTCCAAATTGCGAAAGGAATACATCAAGGCTGTATATTGTCACCCTCCTTATTTAATTTATATGCAGAGTACATCATGTGAAATGCTGGGTTGGATGAACCACAAGCTGGAATCAAGATTGCCGGGAGAAATATCAATAACCTTAGATATACAGATGATACCACCCTTGTGGCAGAAAGTGAAGAGGAACTAAAGAGCCTCTTGATGAAAGTGAAAGAGGAGAGTGAAAAAGTGGGCTTAAAACTCAACATTTAAAAAGCGAAGATCACTGCATCTGGTTCCATCGATCCATGGAAAATAGATGGAGAAACAATGGAAACAGTGAGAGACATTATATTTTTGGGCTACAAAATCACTGCAGATGGTGACTGCAGCCATGAAATTAAAAGACACTTTCTTCTTGGAAGAAAAGTTATGACCAACCTAGACAGCATATTAAAAAGCAGAGACATTATTTGCCAACAAATGTCCATCTAGTCAAAGCTATGTTTTTTCCAGTAGTCATGTATGGATGTGAGAGCAGGACCATAAAGAAAGTTTAGCACTGAAAAACTGATGCTTTTGAACTGAAGTGTTGGAGAAGAATCTTGAGAGTCCCTTGGACTGCAAGCAGATCCAACCAGTCAATCCTGAAGGAAATCAGTCCTTAGTATTCATTGGAACGACTGATGCTGAAGCTGAAAATCCAATGATGCAAAGAATGATGCCACCTGATGCAAAGAACTGACTCATTGGAAAAGACCCTGATGCTGGCAAAGATTAAAGACAAGAGGAGAAGAGGACAACAGAGGATGAGCTGGTTGGATGGCATCACCGACTCAATGGCCATGAGTTGAGCAAGCTCCAGGAGTTGGTGATACAGGGAAGCCTGGCATGCTGCAGTCCATGGGGTCACAAAAAGTCGGACACTACTGATTGACTAAACTGAACTGAAAGGGGAAGAAGTTAATTACATACATGGAGCAGTAAATGCACAATCAGATCTTTTCAGGAAATCAAGAAGAAACAGGGGACTTAGAAAGCACATGCTACCTTTTCATTAGTACAGGATTGGTGGAAGGTGAAATAAGATCAGAGATGATGGACTGACTAACTCAGAGGAAATGAGAGCTGTTTAAGGATGAAGGTCAAAATGCTAAGAGGCAAATTTGGGAAACTGAGACTGACTGTCAGCACAGAGTAATTTAAAGGGAACAAGAGATGCACCAGGGGTGGGTGGTCTTAAACAGGACTTAGGTCTAGTTGTTTATAAATCAGAAATGGTGACTGAGAAACAACCAAGCCCAACAGAGGAAGCAAGGTGAGATCAGAGGGAGTAGTTTGGGATGAAGACACAGAAGGAAGAGGAGATCCAGAAGAGTATCTGCTTCATGTGACAGATTCTGTCTTCTTTTCAAGTCTTCTTTCTCCTTTGTATCCATCAGAAGAGACTCTGTTCTGCTGCTGGAAAAAGTGACCCCCAAATCTCACTGTGTCTCTCACACACACACATATAGACACACATACACACATATAGAAACACACACGTGCACACACACACTCATCACAACCTACAGTTGTTAGTGATTAGTGAGACTCTTACATGTGCACCATCTGGAACATACAACTTCTGGGGCAGAAAAGAGAGAGACTAGAGAATCACATTTGGGCTTTTCCTGCCTCCACTCAGAGGTGACACAGGTGTCACCACCCACGTTTCATTGCCCAGAATGAGTCCCTGAGGACTGGAAATACAGCTGTTTGATGAGTATTACTGTCTATCCACATCCCTCAGTAGAACTCTTGAGAGCAGTGCTGTCAGTTTTTTCTCACGTTGGAGAAGCTACTGAGGTAGAGCTTTGTGCAGAAATTGAATGTGCTCCTACCCTCCCCAAGTGGGATTTGAAGGCATTTCCTATTTTTATCCTTTGGCTTGTGTGTCTCTGACTCCTTACTCCACCTCAGTCTGTGCCAGGTGGGATTAGTCAGATTTGTATCTCCCCTGTCCCCCACCTCCCTTCTCCACTCAGTATCACTAACTGCAGGGTGATTTTCAGCATTTGTCCATGAATTCACTTCTTTAGTTAGCCAATATTTGTTAAGCTCTTTCTATGTGCCTTTACTTGACCTTAAGGAGACACTGAAGAATAAGACATAATACTTGCTCTCCGTAAGCCTGCACTTTGGAGACCGTATAGTATGTATAAGAAAGTTTATATAGATTAAATAGATGCAGCAGTAAGTTTGAGCTGGAGGAATTAGAAAGAATTCACAGAGGTGAAAACTCTATGCATTTAAAAATAAGAGAAGATTTATCAATTTTCTTTTTGTAGTAGGCTTAAAAATGTGTCCTCTAGAATTCAAATATACATAAATGTAATATTCTCTATTATTATAACTGATTTCATCTTGTGCACTAGCAAGGTGTGTTTGTATGGATTGAAAGTTCCATAACATTAACACAGACTCTCCCATTTAAAATTTGTCCCTCAACTTAGCTTGGGTTCATTGTAATAACTGTCTTGTCATTTCTAGTTCAAGCTCCCTGCTGAGACTGGTTTTCCTCTATTTAAAGAGTCATCTTCTTTTCTCTCCTTCCACAGATGGTGTCTGGGGTGGGAGGGCTTCTTCGTTTCCAACAGCAGTGGGGAAGAGTCCTTGGTCTGCTTGCTCTCCACTTAGAATCTGCTTGTCTTTGATTTAGTAGCTTTGATCTGCTCTGGTCTCTGGGTATCTGATGCTGCACTATGGAGGAGTGAATGAGGCCAATTCAGAGCCATACTCTTTGTTCAGTGTTGCTGGTTATAGACTGTAAAGGGGTGAACAGAGATGATGGGCTGGACATCACCAGCTCATGACCTTGCTCCTTCTTTTACGCCCTTGTGATGAAGTGGTCTTTGGTAAAGGAAACTTTACGAACCCTGGTACCATCCATCCATGCAAGGAACACAGATGGTGAGGCAGGTCTCCAATGCTTTGGTGTAACAACTCAATGAATTATTTCCTTTTAAATTGTGTACCACTATTTTAATTTAAAAATATTTTGCATTTTAGTCACTCTGTCTGATTGGTCTTGAGGAAATGTTCCTCAAACAAGCAGATTTAATTATTAATTTCCTGGCAAAGAGATTACTGAACCTCTGAAAGCTCTATTTTTTTTCATGGTGATTTGGGAATAATGCTGCTGCAGATTGTATTGCTTTACCATAAGACCAAGTAAACAGTCTAAGTTAAAGAACAGAATTCTTCCTGCTCTTTGCTTCTGCACTTCTAATTCAATATGAAAGCTGTTAAAATAAAAAAATTTCTTCCTGTTACAGTTATGTGTGGTTTGAATTGAAAATGTGCTAAATGATAAATACATAAACATCCTGACCACTTGGCCATATCTGATTAAGACAAGAACAGGAGGCTTCATGGCCTTCACCTGTCAGGGTGCTGTGGTTTATCTTCTTTATCTTCAGATATGCAAAGACACTTGCAGCTTTTTTATACGTGTTTAGAACTGGCTCACTCAGCACTGCTCTTGGAATGGGGCTAGCCTTGTTTCTGGTATTGCAATTTACTGCATTCATTGCAGCAAAGTATGAAGTGAACCATGCATAGCTTATACCATTTAATCATATTGAAATATCATTACAAAAGTTGACACAACTTGCATTGTGCTCTTAGGTCCTCACAACAAGTTAAATTATTTCTCAAAAGATTTCTTTTGATTGAAATGATTTGTGTAAAATACCTGGCTGACATTCATTCATTCAGGTATACAAGAGACATCATTTAGGATTTTTAATCAGCAGGCATTGGGGATAAGAAGGTGAATTATACAAAGAACCTTTACCAAGTCCATTTATAAAGTAAAATTAGCAAGTAAACAACTTAATTCATGAGGTTCACAGTTGATAAGGTCAAAGTTCATGAGCAGTAGAATGGGAGACAGAGAGAAGGGGTGATGTGTGGAAGACTCACAACTCTGGCACCAATCACCATCATAGCATGTCAAAACTCTGGGAGAATTTTGATAGCTCCAGTCAAGACTCAAGATAACAGAATTTAATTCCTGTTCTAGAGTTCTGTGATTCCTCGGATGGGATGGAGAGAGGGGCCCTAATATTGTTTCTCTATCACTACTATGTACTACTAGTAACTAAAGGTTATATCTCTTACTAATGTCAACTCATTTAATTCTAACCAAAACTCTGTCATCTAGGCACAAACATAACTCTCCTTTTACAGACTGAGCCACTACACAGAGAGTGTAAGGACCCTGTACAAGGTCACACACATGGTGTGTGGCTGAGCTCTGTGTCATGACAGAGCAAACTGGCTCCCAAGTCTGTTCTCCTGACACCTGAAGTACACTCTCTCAAGTTCATTGTGGACAAAGTTGGTTGGTGTCCTCACTAAAGCTTTCCTCCTTCAAATCTTGGATGAGATTGGACACTGAGATTTTATGTGTCAGAGAAGACATACCTCCATCAGAGGATGAGTTGGTCCATGTTGACGCTGCACTCCCAGCTCTGGGGTAGTGGGTGCTGGGGACCCTATACTAGCCCTGAGTTAGCCCCTCCTTTCCAGCCCATCCCTCCCTATAATAGAATCTGGAGCCCCTAACAGTGTCTTATCTGTGAGATCTCAATCCCGAGGTAAGACCGTATGTACCTGGTCCATTAAATGCACCCCTGTGTCATCCTGTGGGAGGGATGAGTGGACCCCAGGAAGCATGTCGTGTGTTCTAGGTGTCTGCCTCATGGATTTTGGTGATGCTGTGGAGTTCATAACTGGGTAAGGAATGATGACTCTGGGCCCCAGGGGGAGTAGAGCATTGACTCTAAGTGACTGAGCAGATACTGGTCCTACTCCAGCCCTTGAGTTTATATTCTGGTTTTGACATTTATAATCAGTTTTATCATTACTGTGTCAAACATACAGAAGGAGTTGGAGTTCATGTACAGATGGGGGCTTGGAAGTGAGAGGAACACAGAACAAGTAAGTGACTGTTGTAAAATAAAATATTAGCACATTTAAATAGAAAGAGAGAAAAAAAAATGTTTTCAATTGACTTTTCTCCCTTTTCATTTACCTGAGTCTCAAATAGGAAGGATAGGCATGACAGGACAGAGAAGCAGCTATGTCTGATGACCAGGATGAGGAGTCCGTCTGGTCGGGGATGTGACAGGGCTGTGGACTGGCCCACAGCTGCCCTCAGTGTTGGCTTCACTGAGACCTTAAGGTGTGTGTGTGGGGGGGTGGGGCGCATAGAGCCATCCATCTCTGACCTCTGGTGGGGACTCTGAAGTGTGTGTGTCACAGATGTGTCCTTCCCCCATCTCTGCTGAAATGATGAGAGTCAGACAGGTGAGGGGGCCTCAGTGTGGGCTTGTGTGGACCACAGGGGTGCATCATGGGAATCTTTAGCCTTAGCGGGCATGAGGCATGGGGGTAGCATGTTAGTGACCTTGAGTTTTTTCACTATCTTATATCCCCTTACTGTCCTTCTCAGTCTTTTTTTCACCCCAGGACTACTTTCTGGTTACCATCGGGGGGCTTCTTCTGATCAGTGAAAACAGAATGAGGCAGCAATGGCCACACTGAACTTCAGCCCCTTCTGCTTTGATCTGTCCCCTCATCCACCCGGGCTTCCATTCTTGTCGCCGCTTTTCCTGTTAAACGTAGAATGAAGGAGGTGGGGTGACTGATAGTTTCAGGCAGCATGAACCCTTTTCTTTTCTGCTTCACAGGCCTCTACTTTGACCCCTTGCCTGTAGCTACTGTGTAGCATAATATTTTCTATTTTTCCTTTTGTCTGGGGTAGTTCCTTTAAATTATATTTTGCATCTTCTTTAGTAATGGCTAACAATACAATGAATCTTATCAAACCAAATTGTCAATATGCAAAGAGGGAAACTGTAAAGTTTAGGAAACTTAAGTCTTTCTAAACTACATGTTTTATTCTAGAGATCCCCAAATCTGATTTTGGCAGGCTAGAGTTGAATGATGACTCCTACTTTCTCTTTGCTTCATATAACAGCAATCTCTTTCTCTCATGAAGCATTATTTGGTGACTAGCTGAAAGGGATATTTCACACAAACTGAAATGCAATAAAGGGGAAGGGATTTAGTGTGTCTGAAAATCCCTTATAGGGCTTCCCAGGTGGCTCAGGAGTAAAGAACCTACCTGCCAATGCAGGAGACACAGGAGACGTGGGTTCAATCCCTGAGTCAGAAAGATCCCCCAGAGAAGGAAATGGCAACCCACTCCAGTATTCTTGCCTGGGAAATCCTGTGGACAGAGGAGTCTGTTAGGGCTACAGTCTATGGGGTTGCAAAGAGTTGGACACAACAGAGAATGCATGCACGTGCTTCAGTACCCAGGCTACAGATCCTTCTGAGAAGGGGGGAAAAGACAAGCAAACTCATCCCCTCCACTTGATGGGTCCCACCTCACTCCCACCGTGGTCACCTATGAATTCCTGTGCTCCTGGTCCTCACTTTCTGCTGGCCTGATAAATATGCTTGTATTTCAAGCCTTCTTGTAGTTCTCTTCTTTGTCCCTGAGCTCAGTCCCAGGGAGGATCAATGCTTGATTCCATCAGAAATATTCTCCACAGGCCAACAGATCCCCTCCTCTGACCCTGACAGATCTCACAGTCTATGGTATTGGTCTGGGTGATCAGATGAGAAAATGTCACTCATGCTTTTTGATGCAACTTTTCTACACCAGCCTCGGTCATGGAGCCCGGCTCTCAGGACCACGGAAGCAGGAGGTCGAAGGACCGTGTTGTTCATATAAGGAGATATTGAAGATGCAGAAGTTCATTGGTGTCTGAGCTGCAGAAAGTGGCAGATGCAGCCTCCGATAGTGCCTGAAATGGTAAAAGGTGTTGCTATTGGCTCCCAGGAGAGAGGGTGTAAGGGGTGGTCTATATAGACCCCGGTCGGCACCCTGACGCCTCCTCACAGGCTGATCCTGCAGCTGGGACTGTGACCTTGAGGACGTGAAGTCAAGATGGCTCTGAGCAGACACCTCTCCCTGCGGGGACTCTGTGTCCTCCTCCTCTGCACCGTGGTGGGTGGTCAAGGTAAGAGCTGCCCCTCTGTCCTGGGTCCACAGCAGGGAGTGGATGCCTTGGTGAAGGGAAAGGTGTCTGGAGTTCTGGAGCAGAGCATCAGTGTTTTTGACCAAAAAGGAGCCACACCGACTGTGAATACCGGTCCCTCTCCTGTGTGGGGTCCACTGGTCATTGCTGCAGATTTTACAGAACAGTGAGGTTTGGTCTGGACCGAGCTGGGTCAGCCTGAGTCCCTCCACTGTCTCCCTTGTTCTCAGGGAGTTTCTAAGAGTCCCAGTGGCTCCTAGTGTGCGGAAGGTCCAGTGACTGCCCTCAGCTGGGACTCTGGGCTGTTCCCACATGCTCCACAAGCCTGATGTGTGAGCACTGCCCCTGGGTCCCCATGTTTCCTGTGTCTGTGCTCCTGTAGGCTCTGTGCTTGTGTGTGTGTGTGTGTGTGTGTGTGTATGAGGGTGCATGTGAGGGTGCCTGTGGGTGTATGAGGCTGTATGAGGGTGTGGAGTCTGTCTATGTGAGAGGAATGGGACTGCTGAGCAGGGACTGAGTGTGTTGGTCTGTGAAGCACACAGGGTGCCCACAGGGTCAGGTGTCATGTCTGTTGCATGTAACCAGATCAGAGATTATTGTGTACCTGCCTGCCTCTCTCTGGGTCCTCTCTCCCATCCTCCAGCCTCTCATATTTCTTGCCCTGCCTTAAAATATAAATTTTATTTCATCAGGCATTTAGTAATTTTCAACATTTCTGCTATTACAGAAAAAGTTGCTCTGAGTTTTTCTGTATTTAAATGTAAGGACTCTTCATGATTATTTCTCTAATGATGTTCCCTGGGTGGAACTGTTGTTTCATGGGCTATGAATATCCTTAAGGCTTTTGGTGCATAGAGAGTAAATGCCTTTTGAAACATTTGCACTGAGTTTTATTTTCACTAGTATTGTGTGAGAATATTAGTTTCCACTTACCCTCACCAACATTTGCTTTTTATCGAGCTTTAAAATCTTATCCAGTTTCATAGGCAAAAACTAGCATATATTCACTAATTTAATGCTTCATTTCCTCCTTCATTGCTTGCTCATGACATTTGTGTTTTTAAAATTGTGATGTTTGTCATTTTGTAATGATTTATATTGGAGCTCTCTTTACTATGACTGTTGGAGACGGCAATGGCACCCCACTCCAGTACTCTGCTTGGAATATCCCATGGATGGAGGAGCCTGGTGGGCTGCCGCTATGGGGTCTCACAGAGTTGGAGATGACTGAAGCGACTTAGCAGCAGCAGCAGCATACTATGACTGTAACTACTACGCGAGTTCAGTTCAGTCGCTCAGTTGTGTCTGCCTATTTGCGACCCCATGGACTGCAGCACGCAGGCTTCCCTATCCATCACCAACTCCTGGAACTTGCTCAAACTCAAGTCCATCGAGTCAGTGATGCCATCCAACCATCTCATCCTCCCTTCCCCTTCTTCTCCTGCCTTCAATCTTTCCCAGTATCAGGGACTTTTCAAATGAGTCATTTCTTCCCATTAGGTGGCCAAAGTATTGGAGCTTCAGCATCAGTCCTTCCAATGAATATTCAGGACTGATTTCCTTTAGAATTGACTGCTTTGATCTCCTTGCAGTCCAAGGGACTCTCAAGAGTCTTCTCCAATACCACAGTCCAAATTCATCAATTCTTCAGTGCTCAGCTTTCTTTATGGTCCAATTCTCACATCCATACATGACTACTGGGAAAATCATAGCTTTGACTAGATGGACTTTTGTCCGCAAAGTAATGTCTCTGCTTTTTAATATGCTGTCTAGGTTGGTCATAGCTTTTTTCCCAAGGAGCAAGTGTCTTTTAATTTCATGGCTGCAGTCACCTTCTTCAGTGATTTTCAAGCCCCCCAAAATAAAGTCAGCCACTGTTCTCATTGTTTTCCCATCTATTTGCCGTGAAGTGACAGGACCAGATGCCACAGATGTCTCAGTTTTTTGAATGTTGAGCTTTAAGCTAACTTTTTCACTCTCCTCTTTCACTTTCCTCAAGAGGCTCTTTTGTTCTTCACTTTCTGCCATAAGGGTGGTGTCATCTGCATATTTGAGGTTATTGATATTTCTCCCAGCTATCTTGATTCCAGCTTGTGCTCCATCCAGCCTGGCATTTCACATGATGTACTCTGCATATAAGTTAAATAAGCAGGATGACAATAAACATCCTTGATGTATTTCTTTCCCAATTTGGAATCAGTCTGATGTTCCAAGTCCAATTCTAACTGTTGCTTCCTGACCTGCATACAGATTTTTCAGGAGGCAGGTAAGGTGGTCTGGTGTTCCCATCTGTTTAAGGATTTCCCACAGTTTGCTGTGATCCATACAGTCAAAAGCTTTGGTGTACTCAAAGAAGCAGAAACAGATGTTTTTCTGGAACTCTCTTGCTTTTTCGATGATCCAACGAATTTTGGCAATTTGATCTCTGATTTCTCTGCCTTTTCTAAAACCAGCTTGAAGTTTTGGAAGTTCACGGTTCATGTACTGTTGAAGCCTGGCTTGGAGAATTTTGAGCATTACTTTACTAGTGTGTGAGATGAGTGCAACTGTGCGGTAGTTTGAATACTCTTTGGCATTGCCTTTCTTTGGGATTGGAATGAAAAATGACCTTTTCCAATCCTGTGGCCACTGCTGGGTTTTCCAAATTTGCTGGCATATTTAGTGCAGCACTTTCACAGCATCATCTTTTAGGATTTGAAATAGCTCAGTTGACTACTGAGCTATTTCAGTAGCTCAGTAGTCAAGGGTTGCCATGCCCTTCTCCATGTGATCTTCCTGACCCAGGGATCGAACCCATGCCTCTTACATTTCCTGAATTTGCAGGTGGCTTCTTTACCACTACCACCACCTGGAAAGGCCAATGCTCGGGTTCGATCCCTGGGTCAGGAAGATCACATGGAGAAGGGCACGGCAACCCATCCTAGTGTTCTGGCCTGGAGAATCCCATGGACAGAGAAGCCTGGCCGGCTACAGTCCATGGGGTCGCAAAGAGTCAGACAGGACTGAGCAGGCATCTTGGATACCTTGTTTCTCCTAATGGCATCCATAATTCCTGTAGGTTTCCTGTATTCCTTTGCATTCTTTTTGCTCCTCTGATTGGATAATTTCGACTTATCTTTGTTTTATTTCATTGAGTCTTCTGCTTGGTCAACTCTGCATTTTGTAACACTTTTTGTTTCATATTGGCGTATAGCCAGTTAACAATATTGCAATAGCTTCAGGTGAACAGCAAAGAAACTCAGCCATACATATATATATGTGTGTATCCATTCTCCCACAAACTCCCCTCCCATCCAGGCTGCCATATAACATTCAGTAGAGTTCCCTGTGCTGTACAGTAGGCCCTTGTTGATTATCCATTTTAAATATAGCAGTATGTAGGAATTGGTCCCAAATTCCTTGACTATCCCTTCCCTTCATTCTTTTCCCTTGGCAATCATAAGTTAAGTTCTCTAATCTGTGAGTTTCTTTCTGTTTTGTAAATAAGTCCATTTTTAAAATTTCTTTTTGGATTCATATACAAGGGATTTCATATAATATTTCTCCTTCTCTATCTGATAGTCAAGTCTGTTTTTGATGCTCTGTATTAAATTCTTCAGTTCACTCATGGTATTATTCAGCCCCAGAATTTCTGGTTAGTTTTTTTTTTTTTTTTTTAATGTTTTCTATCTGTTTGAAACTCAATGAATTTACAAGCACCCTTAAGATTTGGGCTGATTTTCCCCTCCTATTTTATCAGGTCTTTAATGCTTTTAGATAATTTTTAGTAAATTAATTCTACTTTTTCAGCAGAAGAGATAGCCTCAATAAGCAAGCCCACCATTACGGAGAAACTCTCCTAGAACTCTTCACAGTAATGAAATCACCTATGTGTTTGTGTCATAAACTAGATAAAAGCTCCAGGTAGGCAAGGATATTGTCTTACTATTTTCGTATTTATAGTACTTAAAAAAGACCTGCCTCTCCATAGATAATTTTATCATTAATAAAATTTTAATCATTTCAGTTCAGTTCAGTCACTCAGTCGTGTCCGACTCTTTGTGTCCCCATGAATCGCAGCACGCCAGGCCTCCCTGTCCATCACCAACTCCCGGAGTTCATTCAGACTCACTTCCATCAAGTCAGTGATGCCATCCAGCCATCTCATCCTCTGTCATCCCCTTCTCCTCCTGCCCCCAATCCCTCCCAGCATCAGAGTCTTTTCCAATGAGTCAACTCTTCACATGAGGTGGCCAAAGTACTGGAGTTTCAGCTTTAGCATCATTCCTTCCAAAGAAATCCTAGGGCTGATCTCCTTCAGAATGGACTGGTTGGATCTCCTTGCAGTTCAAGGGACTCTCAAGAGTCTTCTCCAATACCACAGTTCAAAAGCATCAATTCTTCAGTGCTCAGCCTTCTTCACAGTCCAACTCTCACATCCATACATGACCACAGGAAAAACCATAGCCTTGATTAGACGGATCTTTGTTGGCAAAGTAATGTCTCTGCTTTTCAATATGCTATCTAGGTTGGTCATAACTTTCCTTCCAAGGAGTAAGCATCTTTTAATTTCATGGCTGCAGTCACCATCTGCAGTGATTTTGGAGCCCCAAAAATGAAGTCTGACACTGTTTCCACTGTTTCCCCATCTGTTTCCCATGAAGTGATGGGACCAGATGCCATGATCTTCGTTTTCTGAATGTTGAGCTTTAAGCCAACTTTTTCACTCTCCACTTCACTTTAATCATTTAGTATTAATAAAAATAGCTTCTTGTGTGCTTTCAAGATCCTATTCAATCCTTTACTCTTATATCAGTGTCAGACTTCTGAAAAATCTGACTAAGCACCATAGGATGTCTCTCTACTTCTACTGTTTCCTTTACCTCCCGCTAAGTATCTATATTTCCTTCCTAGAATGGACCTCCCTGGGTCTGTGGACTAAACTGTGTCCCTCCATAATTAATATGTTGAATCCTAGCCCCTAGTGTGACTCCACTGGAGATAGGGTCTTTAGGAATTAATTGAGCTTAAATAGGCTTCACTGGTGGCTCAGTGGTAAAGAATCCTCTTGCCAATGCAGGAGAGGCAAGTTTGATCCCTGGGTCAGGAAGATCCCCTGGAGAAGGAAATGGCAACCTACTCTATTATTCTTGCTTGGGAAACCCCAAGGACAGAGGAACCTGGCAGACTACAGTCTATGCCGTCACAAGAGTTGGACACGATCTGGCGACTAAACCACTAACATCAAGGTTAAATAAGGTCATAAGGATGTGGCCCTAATCCAATAGGTGACTTTATAAAAAGAGGATGAGACAGATCTTCCTCCCTCTCTCCCTGTGCATCTGTCCCGAGGAAAGGCCAGGGGAGCACACAGTGAGGGAGCCATGACTACAAGCCAAGAGCAGAGGTCTCAGAATGAACACAGCTTTGCCAGCACGTTGATCTTTGACTTACCAGCCTCCAGAACTGTGATAAGATAAATAATTTCTGTTTTTTAACTTGCAAGACTCTGGTTTTTGGGTGGCTGCCTGCCTGATCTGACTATACACCAGGATCTTCTCCAGTTCAGCATTTCCCCAGATGTTCCCTCTGTGACGCACCACTTTGGTTTCCAGAGTGAGAGCACGTTGGGGGGCAGGGACAGAGATCTGAGTGGTGTCAAGGGTGCCCCAAGGATGACGTCTTGTTAGATTGTAAGAAAGATTCTCATTTTCTGACCTGAATTTAAAGCTAATGGAGCTGATCAAGGTCTCAGGGAACTCATTTCTCAGTTCCTGACAGGCAGGCAGGAGCCTGGGACACTGGGTGAGACCTGATGTGATAGAGAGAGGTGGTTTGGGTCCCAGTTCCAGGTGGGACCAGGCAGCAGGCCTGATCACACAGGAAGAAGTCTCACCTGGATGAAGCAGTGAAGGCTCACGTATAAACACCCGGCTTGTTCACCCCTGCCTTCTGACTCTGCAGGGAAGCCCTGCATTAGTTATGTGTTGTTGTGCAACCAATTACTGCTGAACTCGGCAGCTTAAGTCAGCAAACACCTAATATCTCACACTTTCTGTGGGTCAAGAATTGACATGGATTACCTGGATCCTTGGAGTCATGATGTCTCACAAGGATGCAGTCATCTGAACGTTCAACCAGGGGAGGATATCGCCCATGTACTTACCTGGTTCTTAGCAGCATTCAGACTTTGGTGGATTGTTGAACTGAAATCTAATCTCATAAGTGACATATCATCACTTTTGCCAAATTCCATTTGTTACATGCATGTTACTAAGTACATTCAAGTGTGGGGATTACACAAGGATGTGGATACCAGGCAACAGAAAAAATCAGAACACGATACACACTGTTACCCCAGCCTCTGTTCCTAGGCTGGATGAGATGCTCCCTATGGACAGGGAAGGAGAGGGAGGATTCCTCCCTGGATCCTGGGCCATGAGCTGTAACTGAGATGGGAAAGCTGGGCCCTAGTAGCCTTGGGCACATCTACAGGGAGGGCAGCATCCAGAGTCTCTGGAGGCCTGTCCTCGGTGGTGTCCCTGGAGCTGGTTCTACAGGCTCACGAGAAACACCTGTTGCCTCTCTTCCTGCTCCAGGTTCAGTGATGGCACATCGGGAGCTTAGAGTTGGCCATGGTGGAAATATATATATATACCACAGAAGTCAACAAATGCTGTACACAGGGAATTTTTTTCAGAGATCAGAGTGTCCATTTTTTATTACTTGACAGTACACTACTGCATGGTGCACTAAAATCTGTCTTGCATCTGTGTCTGTGTCTCTCTTGCAGATCTGGAGCTGAGGCTGAAGGATGGAGGTCACCGCTGTGAGGGGAGAGTGGAAGTGAAGCACCAAGGAGAATGGGGCACAGTGAATAATTACAAGTGGGGCTTAGAAGAGGCAGCTGTGGTGTGTAGACAGCTGGGTTGTGGAGCTGCTGTTGATGCTCTCCAAAGAGTTCACTTTGGACCAGCAGTTGGCCCCATTTGGTTTAATGTTATTTACTGCAAAGGGACAGAGTCAGATATCACAGAGTGTAGTTATCCTACTGTTAAAGACTATCGTCCTGAGGGCCTTTCCCATGATCAGGATGCTGGAGTAGTCTGCTCAGGTAAGGCTTGTCTGGTCTGGGAGGGGATCTCCAGCAGGAAAAACCTCAGTCTCATTCCAAGCCTAACTATAAGAATATGGATCACAGACTTCAGTGCATACTTGGGTGAAGATTCCAGTCACACAGTTATTCTTAGAGCATTAGGTGTTCAAAGGAGCAGAAGGACTTTCTTGGCAATGGACAGTAAAGGCTCCAGATCCAGTGTGCACTGTGCCCTTCTGGTCTGAGTGATGTGTCACAGGAGGCAGTGAGGTGAGACCAAATATTTCATACATGTACAACTGCCTGGTTGAACCTACATTAATTAGGTTAATGTAGTAGTAGTACCATCATAGTTTTTTGTATTTTTTTCATGGGATGGTCAGACAAGTGCAGCTCTAAGAGGGGATATAGGAGAGGTGCAGGTAAGGAGAGGTGTGAGTTTATTATACTCACAGATCCTAGAGAGACAGAATATCAGTAGGTGGGTACTTGGGGGAGGTGCCAGTAGAACACCCTGATCCAAGCAGTGGTGCCCCCAAAATGGAGTGTGAGGACCCATGGACAAGTGACAAATACACACACACACACACACACACACACACATATATATATATATATATATGTCTTGTTTTCATTTTCATCCAGCTAGTCTCTGTCTTTTGGTTAGAACATTGAATCAGTTTACATTTAAGGTAATTATGGAAATGTATGTTCTCACTGACACTCTGTTAATTGCTTTGTATTTTTTTGGTAGGTCTTTTTTTCTTCCCTTCCTCTTTGGTTCTCTTCTCATGATCTGATGGCTATCTTTAATGCTGTGTTTGAATTCCTTTTTCTTTATTGTGTGAATATATATTGTAGATTTTTGATTTGTGGTTACCATGAGGTTTTGATATGCAGTCTATTGCAAGTTTCTGATCTTTTAATTTCCAATGGGTTTCCAGTATCTTGCATTTTTACTCTCCTCACGATTGCTAGTTTTGGTATCATGTTTGTGTGTGAATGCTTTCCTAACTTCATTGTATGTTTGCTTTTACTGGTAAGCTTTCTTATTCATACTTTTCTTTTTTCTTCTCTGGCCTTTTAATTTTCTGCCTAGAAAAGTTCCTTTACCTCTTGGAAGTTGGTATGCTGCTGCTGCTGCTGCTAAGTCACTTCAGTCATGTCCGACTCTGTGCAACCCCACAGATGGCAGCCCACCAGGCTCCCCGTCCCTGGGATTCTCCAGGCAAGAACACTGGAGTGGGCTGCCATTTCCTTCTCCAATGCATGAAAGGGAAAAGGGAAAGTGAAGTCGCTCAGTCATGTGCAACTCTTAGCAACCCCATGGACTGCAGCCTATCAGGCTCCTCCGTCCATGGGATTTTCCAGGCAAAAGTACTGGAAAAAAAAGAAAAAAGAAAAAAAAAAAAAGAGTACTGGAGTGGGTTGCCAGTGCCTTCTCCATGGAAGCTGGTATAGTGGTGCTGAATTCTTTTAGCTTTTCCTTGTCTGTAAAGCTTTTGATTTCTCCATAGAATCTGAATAAGAGCATTGCTGGGTAGAGTATTCTTGATTGTAGGTTTCCCTCTGTTATCAGTTATATCATTCCACTCCCTTGTGGCCTGCAAAATTTCTGCTGAAAAATCAGCTGATAAACTTATGAGAATTCCTTTTAAGTTATTTGTTGCTTTCCCCTTGTTGCTTTTAATAGTTTCTCTTTGTCTTTAGCTTTTGTCAATTTGATTAATGTGAGTCTTGACATGTTCCTTCTTGGGTTTATCCCATTTAGGACTCTGTGCTTCCTGGACTTCAGTAACTATTTCCCTTCCCATGTTAGGGAAGTTTTCAGCTATTATCTTTTCAGATATTTCTCAGCTCTCTTCTCCTTCTGGGACCCCTACAATGTGAATGTTTGTGCATTTAATGTTGTCCCAGAAGTTTCTTACACTATCCTCACATCTTTTCATTCTTTTTTCTGTCCCACAACAGTGACTTTTCACCATTCTGTCTTCTAGCTCACTTATCTATTTTTCTGCCTCATTTATTCTGCTGTTGATTCCTTCTAGTACACTTTTCATTTCTTTTACTGTATCATTCTTCAACTCTGTTCTGTATATCTTCTAGCTCTCGGTTAAACATTTCTTATATCATTTCATTCCACGCCTCCATTCTTTTTCCAAAATCTTGAATCACCTTTATTATCATTACTCTGCATTTTTTCCCAGGCAGATTGCCTATGTCCATTTCACTTAGTTGTTCTCCTGGGATTTTATCTTGTTCCTTTGTCTAAAATATATTCCTCTGCTGTCTCATTTTATCTAACTTTCTGTGTTTATAGTCTCTCTTCCACAGGCTGGAGGATTGTCATTCTTCTTCCTTTTGGTGTCTGCCCCCTGATGGGTGAGACTCATCTAGAGGCTTGTGCAGGCTTCCTGGTGGGAGGTTTTGGTGCCTGCTGACTAGTGGGAGAATCTAGTTCTTGATCTTCTGGTGTGCAGAGCCATGCCAAAAGATGTGTATAGAGGCAGTTGTGGGCTCAGGAAGATTTTAGACTGCCTGTCTGCTAATGGGCAGGGCTGTGTTCCTGCCCTGTGGGTTGTTTGATCTGAGGCATCCCATCACTGGAGCCTGCAGGCTGTTGGGTGGGGCCAGGTCTTGGTGTCAAAATGGCAGCCTCCAGGGGAGCTCACGCCAATGAGTACTCCTTGGTACTTGTGCCACCAATGTCCTTGTCCCTGCAGTGAGCCACAGCTGCCCCCACCTCCCCAGAAGACTCTATAAGACAAGCAGGTAGGTCTGTCCTTGGCTTCTGTGAAGTCATGGTTTTTCCCCTTGGCCCCAGTGGGCTTCCCTGGGAGCTCAGCTGGTAAAGAATCTGCCTACAATGCAGGAGATCCTGGTTCAATTCCTGGGTTGGGAAGATCCACTGGAGAAGGAATAGGCTACCCACTCCAGTATTCTTGGGCTTTCCTGGTAGCTCAGACAGTATAGAATCTGCCTGCAATGCAGGAGACCTGGGTTCAATCCCTGGGTTAAGAATATCCCCTGGAGGAGGGAAAGGCTAACCACTCCAGTATTCTGGCTTGGAGAGTTTCATGGACAGAGGAGACTGGCAGGCTGCAGTTCATGGGATCACAAAAAGTTGGACATGACTGAATGACTTTCACTTCACTTCCCTTCCCTTGTTCCTGTGGAGTTCCTATGATCAAGGGCCCTGTCCTTGAAAGCCAAGTGCTCTGGGGGCTCCTCTTCCTGATGCCAGACCCCCAGGGTGGGGAGCTTGACCTGAGTTTCAGAAACATTCTGTGGGTAATCTATTATATAATTATTTTCCAGTTTGTTAATCATTTACCTGGTGGGTATGAGGTTTGATTATATTGTAAATAAATCCCTCCTACCATCTTATTGTGGCTTCTTCTTTGTCTTTGGATGTAGAATATTATTTTTAATAGGTTATACTCTTTTTTTGTTGATGGTTGTTCAAAAGTTAGTTGTGATTTTTGTGCTTTTGTGAGAGGAGGTGAGCCTAAGTCATTATAGTCTTCCATCTTTCATGTTTTACCTTAAAATGATAAGGGAAAACTGAAAGTGAAAGTCATTCAGTCGTGTCCGACTCTTTGTGACCCCATCAGCTAAACAGTCCACAGAATTCTCCAGGTCAGAATACTGGAGTGGGTAGCCTTTCCCTTCCCCAGGGGATCTTACCAACCCAGGGATTGATCCCAGGTCTCCCACATAGCAGGTGGATTCTTTACCAGCTGAACCACCAGGGAAGCCCAAGAATACTGGAGTGGGTAGCCTATCCCTTCTCCAGCAGATCTTCCTGACCCAGGAATTGAACTGGCTTCTTCTGCATTGCAGGCAGATTCTTTACCAACTGAGTTTTCATGGAAGCCCTTAAAATGACAGTTTGTCACTTAACAAATAATAAAACAAATTAATAAATCTTATAAAATGTTGCTGCTATTTTTATCTTAAATATTCTATTATCTCAAAAATGTGCAATAGTTTTTGTATTTACTCACAGAATTATCATTTAGAGCAGTCTTTATAGCTTTGGGTAGACCCAAATTTTCACATGTTATCACTTTCCTGTAGCTTGAATAACTTACTGGAACATTTTTTTGTGTGTGTAGTGATGGTTTGGTGGTCTCAAATTCTATCATCGTTTTTATATGAAATATTTTAACTTTTAATAATTTTTAAAAATATTTTCACCAGTGACTGTGTTCTAGTTTAGAAATTTTCACCACACTGAAGATATTTTTACATTGGCCTATGGCTAGCATTGGAGAAAGCAATGGCACCCCACTCCAGTACTCTTGCCTGGAAAATCCCATGGACGGAGGAGCCTGGTGGGCTGTAGTCCATGGGGTCGTGAAGAGTCAGACACGACTGAGCGACTTCACTTTCACTTTTCACTTTCATGCATTGGTGAAGAAAATGGCAACCCACTCCAGTGCTCTTGCCTGGAGAATCCCAGGGATGGGGGAGCCTGGTGGGCTGCCATCTATGGGGTCGCAGAGAGTTGGACACGACTGAAACGACTTAGCAGCATGGCTAGCATTGCCTCTAATAAATAGCCAGTAATACTTATTGTTGTCCTCCTTTACATAACATGTCAATGTTTCATGGCTTTTTTTTTTTTTTTTGGTTTATCATTGGTTTTCCATAATTATATTATCAGGTGTCTGAGGTACTTTTCCTTATTTTTATCTTTTAGAGTTTGTTTAGCTTTTTGGCTTGGTTTATATCTTTCATTAAATTTGGAAAAAATTCCATCCATTATTTACAACTAGTTTTCTACTCATCCCTTATTCTGAGTCTCCAAATATACATATTTTTACATGGTTTACTCTTGTCCCAAGTGCCACTTCCCATCCATGGTTCGTTTTCTGCCTCTTTTTCCTCTCTGCTTCAGTTTGGATAGTCTCTATTGATAGGTGTTTAATTTCCCCACCCACTTTTTTGTTCTGCCACATCTAACCTCTTTTTATGCTAATCCAGACAATTTTTCATTCCATATATTGATTTTTCAGTTTTAGAAGTTCCATTTGGCTATCTTCTAGTTTTTTCTCTCTTTTAGTTTTTTTGCTAAGCATATTTACATTAATGTTTTTATTAGCAGTCAATTAAATAATTGGTTATTCTGGAATCTGTTTTTAGTGATTGCTCTTTTAAAATTTTGCTATGAGTTACACTTTTCTTTTTTAGAAAGCCTTGTACCTTTTTGATTGGATGTTGGGCACTGCTAGGATGTCCTTTAACAGAAAGAATTCTAGCAATAAATAATCAGAATACAGACACTAATATAAATACAGTCAAATAGCAGGGAATTTGACTTGATGAATTAAACAATGTTTTTTATTGAGTTACATTGCATTCTCTAAAAAATATGTTCCTTGGATGGCAAAGTGATAAATTTTTATTTTGGTCTCTCCACTTTAACTTCAAAACTTCTTGTTATCCCACTTTTGCTTGCCACATACCCAAATTACACTCTACTTCTACAGCAGTTGCTTTCCTTTTTCCATTTTATTTGCCATCCATCCATATGTTTTAAAATTGTGTTTTCTTGTCTGACGTGGGAGAAATGAGAAAGGATCGAACAGTTAGGTGGCATATAGGAGGAGCAGAGTGCAATGAAATATTCTAGTTACTAATTTAACAACTATTTTCCCTAAATACTTGTGTATTTTGTACAGATTGAGGCTTTTGAAACTCAGAATTCTGCAAATTAGGCCTTACTTGATTTCTGCTTCTTTCTTATTCTCTTCTCCCTCTCTTTTTGCAGCATGCCACCTTCTTTCAAGATTATAAAATATATATGAAAAAAATTGATGAAGATATAGATAAATGAAAAAGCATCCTGTGTTCATGGGTTGGAAGAATCTATATTGTTAAAATGTCTACACTACTCAAAGTGATATACGGGTTTTATGTAACCCTTCTCAAAAGTCCAATGGCATTCATTATAGACATAGAAAGTACAATTCTGAAATACAGTCTAAAATATGTATATTGTTTACTTTAAATCTATTCATGACTTTTTGTTTCCTTACCATTATTGACTTTTAGTTTCATTCCACTGTGGTCAGAAAAGATACTTGGAATTATTCAAATTTTCTTGAATTTGTTAAGCCTTGTTTGTAGCCTAACATGTCATTTACCCTGGAAAATATTCCATGTGTGCTTGAGAAGAATGCATATTGATTTTCTGTTTGAATGATCCGTTAATTATAGAGAGTGCGATATGGAAGTTTTCTACTGTTAAAGTATTGCTTCTACTTCTCCCTTGAGAGCTGTCCATGCTGTCCTGTATATTGAAATGCTATAATGTTGGGTGTATATATTGTGTAGTTGTTATATCTTCCAGTTGAACTGTCTCTTGTGACAGTTTTTTACTTAAAGTCTCTTTTGCCTGACTTTGATCTCTTTAGGTTATGATTTGCATGGCATCTCTTTCTCCACCTGTTCACTTTCAGCCTACCTGAGTCATGAAATCTAAAGTGAGTCTCTTATACACACTATGTAGTTGGATCTTGTTTTTAATCCATTCAGATAATCTATATCTTTTCATTTGAAAGTGTAGTACATTCACATTTAGAATCATATTGAAAGATAAGGACTTACTTGACATTTGATTAATTGTTTTCTGTCTGTTTTATAGTTTCTTGCTCCTTCTTTCTTCTGTGTTGTATTTGTGGCTTGATGATTTCTTATAGTGGTATGCTTTGATTAATTTTTCTTTTTGTGTTTGTATGTACTATACTTTGTGTGTGTGTGTGTGTGTGTGTGTGTGTATGTACTATACTTTTTATTGTAGTTACCATGGAATTTGTATAAAACATTTTCTAGCTGTAACAGTCTATAGCAAACTTAAGTACTGTTATGAAAACAACTTAATTTCAATAGCATGCAAAAACTGCATTTTATTTCTCCCCTACATTTTAAGTGATTGATATCAGATTTTACTTCTTTCTATATCGTGTTTCCAACAGCAGCTTTCTGTAATTATAGTTACTCTTATGATGGTCTTTTGATTTATATTTATATACTAATGTTAAAAGCAAGTTATGTGGCACTATTACAATATTACAATATTCTATATTTCTCTTTAGATTTACCAGTAAGATTTACAGTTTCATATGTGAAGATACTTTTATATCATTGTTTTGTTTATTCACTGAAACTTGAAGAATCCTTTTAGCACTTTGGTAATGTAGTGATGATGAAATCCCTCAGATTTTGCTTGTCGTTTATATATATATATATATATATATATATATATATATATATATATATATGTCATTTGAGCCTGGTGGCTCAAATGGTAAAAAATCTTCCTACAGTGCAGGATACCCAGGTTTGATCCCTGGGTTGGGAGGATCCCCTGGAGAAAGGATTGTCTACCCACTCTAGTATTCTTGCCTAGAGAATTCCATGGACAGAAGAACCTGGTGGGCTACAGTCCTTGGAGTCACAAAGAGTTGGACATGACTGAACAACTAACACACACACAAATGTATATATAACATGTATATGTTATATAGCATATACACACATATTATATAATATACATACATTATTGTTTTGGTGGTGGTGGTGGTTGGGTTTGAACCTGCGTCTCCTGCATTGGCAGGCTGATTCTTTACCTCTGAGAAACCTGGGAAGCCCTTTTGTGTATGTATGTATATATATATATCTAATACCCCCATTTTTAAAGGACAGTTTATCCATGTAAAGCTTTGATGATTGAGTTGGCAAGGTTTTTTTCTTGTGGTACTTTTGATGTATCATGCTGCTCTCCTGGACTTCAAGATTTCTAGTTTTAAAGGGTTTTTCTTGGTGACAAGTCACTTTTTTTTCCTGTTTTCAAAAATTTCTCTTTATCTTAAAGTTTGGTAATTTAATCATAACATGTCTTGGTGTGGACCTCTTTGGTTTCCACCTATTTGGGAACTCAGGCTTCATGAATCAAGATGTCCATTTCCCTCCCTAGATTTGGGAATTTCTCAGTTATTATTTCTTTGAATAAGCTTTCTGCTCCTTTATTTCTTTTTTCCTACTGGGATTCTCAAATATATATATTGCTTGTGGTATCCCATATGTGCTATGTATTCTGTTCACTGTTTTTTTCTTTTTGACTTTCTAACTTGATAATTTCAAATGCAATGTCTTCAAGCTTACTTATTCTTTGATTTCCATTATAGAGTTTCCTTGATGCTTTCCTTTGGATTTGTAATTCAATTATTGAATCCTTGAGCTACAGAATTTTTTGGTTCTTTTATTTATGTTTTCTAGTTCTTTATGAAGCTTCTCATTTTGTTCATGTATAGCTTTCCTGATTGTATTTACTTGTCTCTCTGCATTCTTTTGTAGGTCACTGAGCTTCAAAACAATGAATTTGAATTTTTTATCAAGCGGTTCATAGATCTCTATTTCTTTAGGATCAGTTTGAGGGCTTTATTAGTTTCCTCTGGTGGTGTCATGTTTGCTAGATTTTTCATCATCTGGATAGGCTTGCACTGGTGACTGTGCATTTGAAGGAGCAGACACTTCCTCCAGACTTTACAGACTGGTTTCCACAAGTAAATATTTACTGCCTTGTCCTTGAACTGATAGCACTGCCTCTGGAATCATGGACTAGCAAAGCTGGAGTTAGGTTATGTTGCTGCTCCTGGAGCTGCTTTGGGGTCTATGGTCAGTGGGTATGTAGCAAAGGCATGGATGGATGTGGTTTTCTCTGGGTTCCTGCATGGTCAGGATTGCCTCCCTACTGTGGTAGAATGGGTCTGGATAAGTCAAAGGGCTGCTTCATAATCCGTACTCAGGTCTGCAGTTGGCCCTCCTATTACCAGAGTTTCCAACAGGTTGTGCCTCCTTCTGGATGTCTGGGCAGACAGGACTGCCCAGGACCATTGTGGTGCAGGGCTGGAGCAACATTATGGAGCTGATTCTGGGTCCACAGTTCTGTCTGAAGTTGGCAGGCATGTTGCTGGGGGCACCCTGTTTCTGTGGGAGAATGAGAGCAGGGGAATCTCCTTTTCTATCATCTTGATGTCAAATATGGATACAGAAAAAGCACAATAATAGGATTAAAATTAGTTAAATATCACTCCTAAGCATTTTCTGTGATTCCTGTGTTCGAAGAAATACCTGTAATAGGAACTGTTTGGCAAACTCACAGTCCTGAAACTTCCAATCAGAACTCACTCTCTCCCAAGGTCATTGACAAATCCTGGGGTTTCAAGAGAGATGGTTAGGACCACACCCCCTCTTCTATGACTCTCCGAGCTTTCTTAACTCATGTTCTTTCTCACTGAAATTACCAAGAAATTCTTGGAATTTTTGCCATTAACAATTATCAGAAAAATATAAAAACCATAAATGTTGATTATTTATAATGTCTATATTTCTTCTCTCAGGCAACCTCCCTACAGGTTGGCATGCTTTCTTAGATTCTGCTTCATGATTTTCCTTACCTAAGTCACTTGAGGACTAGCTCCTGGGAAAGAAAGCTATTCAAAATAATAGCCTCACAAGTCTCAGGAAAATTTTCTGACTTTGTCTAGATGACAGATCTCTACTCTGTCATAGTCCTTGTCTTTCTGGGGTGGTTCTGTTTTTCATATGTCTACATTCACATTTGAGTGCCAACACATTATGCAATTTCCTTGGGCTCTGTAGTCCTGGGCTCCTAAATGTAAAATTCACTTCTCCAACCAATGATAAATTACATGTTCCTGGTATTCAGCCATTTCTGATGATAGGTCTTGGGCTCCGTAGTTCCCAGGCCTGTAGATAAGGAATTCATATTTCTAACCATTCTCAGAGTATACATTGTTGGGATACAGTTATCCCAAACTGACCCTGCAAATTCTTCTGAATTTCTCTTCAGAATCTTGTTCATGAAAAGGCAATTCTGACACCAACTCTCAAATTCTCTCTCCATACCCCACTCCTGGAAAAGAAAAGCATTCACATCATTGCCTGTGTGTGTTGCTTCCATTTGTCAAGTCAGGATCAAGAACTTCATTCACTGGTTCCCTTTGTTTCTCTTAGGATTTATGCGTCTAGCTGAAGGAGATGGACCCTGCTCAGGAAGAGTAGAAGTTCATTCTGGAAAAGACTGGACCCCAGTGTCTGATGGGAACTTTACATTCCCCACTGCCCAGGTCATCTGTGCAGAGCTGAGATGTGGCAAGGTTTTGTCTGTCCTGGGACACGTGCCCTTCAGAGAGTCAGGTGGCCGGGTCTGGGCTGAAGAGTTCAGGTGTAAAGGGGAGGAGACTGAGCTCTGGTCCTGCCCCAGAGTGCCCTGTCCAGGGGGCATTTGTCACCACAGTGGAGCTGTTCAGATTGTCTGTTCAGGTAAGATGAAGGTCAGGTTTATAACCTCTCCACTTACCTTGTTCAGGTGAGAAAATAAGACTGTTGAAACCCTGTCTTCTTCTACCAATGTACACAGAAGTCCGACTCATGACAAACAGTTCCTCTCAGTGTGAGGGGCAGGTGGAGATGAATATTTCTGGACGATGGAGAGCACTCTGTGCCTCCCACTGGAGTATGGCCAATGCCAATGTTGTCTGTCGTCAGCTCAACTGTGGAGTCGCCATCTCCACCCCTAGAGGACCACACTTTGTGGAAGGAAGTGATCAGATCTCAACAGTCCGATTTCACTGTTCTGGGATGGAGTCCTTCCTGTGGAGTTGTCCTGTGACTGTCCTGGGTGGGCCTGACTGTTCCCATGGCAACACGGCCTCTGTGATCTGCTCAGGTAAGAGAGGGTGAAGGGGTACCTGTACTCAGGATGCTCCTGGAGTGAAATGTCCTGTAGAGCAGAGTGACAGGAAACTGGCATCAAAAGTCAGATATTTCATGGTGAAATATGGTTCTTCTCATTGTTCATTCATTTTCCAACTCAGGGCAAGAAGTGGTAAGGGGAAATAATGTATTTTTAAATAACACTATTATTTAAATATAATCATAGAAAATAATGTAAAAGCAGTAAGTGTAGACTTCAGTCATGTACCCAGATCAGCAAAGAGAACATTCCCAGCATCACAGTCACTGTTCATTCCCCATGACTGTGTCTCCCTCCTCTCCAGCTAAAACTGCCTTCCTAACTTTTACTACCATAAAGTGTTTTATTGTTTTTTGAACTGTGTATAAAATTATGCAGTATGTTTTCTTTTGTGTATAACATTGCATCACCATTATATTTGAGATTCATTCATAATGTTGCTTATAGAAGCATTTTATTAATTTTTATTACTGTAGAGTATGTCTTTGAGTGATCACATGACCATGAATTGATCCATTCCACAATAGATAGTAGAGATTTGAGTTGTTTCCTATTCTTGACTATTACAAAAATGATGCTACAACTTACTATGACAATGACTTTGGGTGCAAACATGTTATTTATCTTGTGTGTTTAACTTATGGTCTTTCATTTTCACTTTCTTTATGGTATGGTGTCCTTTGATGAGCCAATCTCTTAATTTTAAGAAATTACTGCTTACTAACTTCTCCCTTTACATTTAATGCTTCTTAAATCCTTTTAAAAGAACTTTGTTTACTCCAAGACCATAAAAACATTCTCCAAGAGTATCTCATAGAAGTTTAATTATTTTTCTCTTGCACAGAATTGTGCATCCCTTTTGCAACTGATATCTATGTAAGTTAAGATCAAGTTTCATATGACATCGAACTGACTCAGAATCTTTTTCTGAAAAGAGTTTTCCCCATTGCAGTGCCACCTTTGTCATAAGAAGAGCATATGTCTGAGTCTTTTTAAAGACTCTCTATTCTATTCCATTGTATCATTTCTCTATCCTTGCACCAATACTCCATTTTCTTAATTATAGTAACTTTATAGTAAGTCTGGATAATTTTAATGTATGAGTTTCTTTATATTATTAACTCTTCTACTTTTGTTGCTTTTTGGTCAACTGTGATGGTCATTCTTGTTCTTTTGTATTTTATTCCAATTTTGGAATCAGATTTTCATTTAAAAAACATATGTATTTATTTGATGGTGTTGGGCATTAGTTGAAGTGTATGGATCTTCATTATATCTTGTGGGATCTTCTGTTATGACATGGACTGCCCAGTTGTGAGGCTCTTGCTGAGATTCTCTGTGGCATGTGGGATCTTAGTTCTTACACCAAGGATTGAACCTGAGTCCTCTGCATTGCATGGTTGATTCTCAGACACTGGACCAGGAGAGACATCCCTCAGCTTGTCATTTTTCATAAAAAAAAAAGCATAAATGTATTTTGTTTGAGATTAGAGTTAATCTACACAGAAATTTGAGGTGATTGACTGATGATGCTGAATCTTCCAATTCATTGGCGATATATATATATATATATATATACACACACACACACACACATATCCCTCCATTCAGTTAGGTCTCAAACTTCTCTCAGAGGTTTTGCTCATTTTCTGCTAGGTTTTTCTCCTAGGCATTTTATGTTTTTGATGTTATAAGTATTACTTTTAGTGGAAGTGTCCTAGGAATGATTTATCTCTGACTTGTTTTTACTTTTCCTTTTTTTTAATTTTAATGTAATTTAAGACTTACAGAAAAGGTGTAAGAATAATATAAGAATCTGGAAGACCTTTAGTTGGATTTCCCAATGTTAGTATTCTGCTTTATTCTCTCCCCCCAATTGACATCTCTATCTCTGTTTCTGTCTTTCATTCTCTGTCCCCCCCCACCACATTTCTCCATGAATATGTAAAATCTTTCTGAATTAAGTTGCAAACATGATGTCTCTTTATCCCTAAAATGCTTCAAGGGATTTCCTTATGTAACCACACTTCAGTCAAGTCATCAGACAACTCCAGCTCCAGATAACATCTAAGTGCAACTACACGAAAGTCTCTAAGACAGAACTGCCAAGTGGGATCTTTCCCAAATTATTTACCCAGGAAGTCTTAAGCAAAATGAAGTATATATTTTTTTGCTTAAGTGGCTAAGTTATATGGGAAAATTTATTATATAGCAATATAACCAGGACACGCTTCCCTGGTGGCTCAGTGGTAAAGAACCCACCCGCTAAGTCAGGAAACACAAGTTCCACCCCTGGGTCTTGAAGATTCCCTGGAGAAAGAAATGGAAACCCACTGCAATATTCTTGCCTGAGAATTCCCATGGACAGAGGATCCTGGTAGACTACAGTCCATATGATCCTTAAAAGTATCAGACATGACTGAGTGACTAAACAACAGCAACAACAACCAGGACACTTATTACATGATCTCTTATTTAGAGACCCACGCATCTTTAAATAGAAGACTATTTGTCCTCTGATCTTCTGTTTACTGTTTCTACCTTATGCCAAGCTAATGTGTTGAAACTCTTACCCTTTATTTCTTAATAGCGGCTGTTAAGTTTTTCAGCTCTAGAATTTTTATCTGTTGTTATTTTGTCAATTTCTTTTGTCAGTTAATTCCAGGAGGCCATTTAAATTCTCCATCAGATAACTCTAGTAGCCGAATAACTTGGGAAATTCTTTCTAATGTCTGTTTCTTCCTGGTTTTCTATGAGATTTCTTTTATATGTGTATTGTTTTTAGTAACAGACATTGTAGATGAAAAAGTGTTAGAATCCCTTTGGGAAAGATTTTATTTTACTTTCCTGTTTATGGATAGATTTAGAGACAAAAGAGCTTATTTAACTTATTCTTAGTGCAATGGTTGGCTGAAACCAATTGTGGCACTGTCAGAAGCAGAACCCTCCCTAGAGAAGGTGAGCCCTAAGATTATGATAACCTTACTGTTACATTGTTTATTTGACTTCATCACTAGGTCATTATTTAGCTTAATTCAATTTCCTGTTCTTCAATCCACCAACCCTCTGATCATTGCTGTTTCTACAGGAAACCAGACCCAGGTGCTGCCCCAGTGCAACGACTCCATGTCTGAACCAGTAGGCTCTGTAGCCTCAAAAGAGAGTGTCCCCTACTGCTCAGGTGAGAGTCCCACAGAACAGAAGATCTTTTCCCCGCCCCCGCCGCCGTCAACGCCCCAATGTCCCATTTCTCTCTCCTCAGATAGCAGACAGCTCCGCCTGGTGGATGGGGGAGGTCCCTGCGCTGGGAGAGTGGAGATCCTGGACCAGGGTTCCTGGGGCACCATCTGTGATGACGGCTGGGACCTGGACGATGCCCGCGTGGTGTGCAGGCAGCTGGGCTGTGGAGAAGCCCTCAATGCCATGGGATCTGCTCACTTTGGGGTGGGATCAGGACCCATCTGGCTGAACAACTTGAACTGCACAGGAAATGAGTCTCACGTGTGGAAGTGCCCTTCCCGGGGCTGGGGGCGGCACGACTGCAGACACAAGCAGGACGCAGGGGTTATCTGCTCAGGTTCGCACTCCACACTGTCCACAGGCTGGGGGAGGGGTGGGGCCCTGGAGGATGGGGGTCTGAGCCCTGAGGGAGAGATGCTGAAAGGACCAGAGAAGATAGCTTCCTCCCTTGGATCCGGTCTTTCCAGCAGACGTAAAGACTAGGTGCTTTCATGTCCTCCTGTAGCAGCGGACCTTCTAGTCCTTTCTTCTCAGCAGAGTTTCCTGGCAGAGCCATTTCTTAGAATTTCCAGTTGAAAGTAGGATTCACCTTGCCTTACATGTGGGAAGAAAATCTTAAGTCCATGGTACTAGTTTCTGTTTGCTTCTGTAATAAATTACCACACAGTGGTTTAAAACAACATATATTTATTGCCTTAGAGTTCTGTAGGGTCGATGTTCAACAGGATCTCCCTCTTGGAATTAAGATTTCAGCAGGGCCACATCACTTCTGAGGCTTTGGTGAAGAATCCCATTTTTTATATCAAGTTTCTTTTCAAACAATTTGCATTCCTTGGCTCATAGCCCCTCTTCATCCATCATCAGACCAGCAATGCTGCACATCTCTAACCATTATCCAGAGTCACACCTCCCTGGAGTTAGAGCCAAGAAAGAGTGCTTCTATTGGTTTGGCCAAAAGGTTCCTTCTTTTTTTCCTGTAAGATGGTCTAGTAACACTTAGTTGTCTTTCACTTCGTTTGAAACAATTTTGTTAGATTGTTTTGTGGCAGCTATCATATCAACATGCATCTTTTAAAAAAAATCAAAATCGGTGAATTTTTGAGTAGCCGTTTTAATATTGAAAACAGAAGGGAAAAAAGCAACATTTTCAGCATATCATGCTTTATTATTTCAAGAAAGGTTAGAAACACAACTGAAATGCAAAACAAATTTGTAGAGTGTATGGAAGTGTGGTGACTGATCACATTCATCAAAAGTGATTTATGAAGTTTTGTGTTGGAGATTTCTCACTGAACAGTACTGCACAGTAGGGTAGACCAGTTGAAGTTGATAGCAATCTAATTGAGATATTACTTGAAGACAATCAATGTTAAACCATGCAAGAGATAGACAACATACTCAAAATATCCAAATCAAGCATTGAAAGTCATTTGTACCAGCTTGGTTATATTAATTGCTTTGATGTTTGAGTTTCACATAAGTGAAAAAAAAAAAAAAAAAAAACCTTCATGGCAGTATTTATACATGAGATTCCCTACTTAAACATAATGAAAACGTTTTGCTTTTAAAACAAATTGTGATGGGTGATGAAAAGTGGATACTGCACAATAATGTGGAATGGAAGAGATTGTGGCACAAGTAAAATGAACCACCACCAACCACACCAAAGGCCAGTCTTCTTCCAAAGAAGGTGATGTTGTGTATGTGGTGGTATTGGAAAGGAGTCCTCTATTAAGAGACTACCTTCCAGAAAACCGAAATATAATTCTAACAAGTACTATTCCCCATTAGACCAACTGAAAGCAGCACTTAATGAAAAACATTCAGAATTAATCCAACAAAAATGCATAATCTTCCATCAGGATAATACAAGATCACATACATCTTTGTAGGCCAGAGAAAAACTGCCACAGTTTGGCTAGTTCTGATTCATCAGCTGTATTTACCAGACATTGCAGTTTCAGCTTTCCATTCATTTAGATCTTTACAAAATTCTCTTAATGGAAAAAATTTAAATTCCCTGGAAGACTATAATACACACTTGGAATAGTTCTTTGCTTGGAAAGATAAAAGTTTTGGGAAGAGGGAATTATGAAGTTGCCTGAAAATGGCAGAAGGTAGTGGAACAAAATGATGAATATGCTGTTCAATAAAGTTCTTGGTGAACATGAAAAATGCCTTTTATTTTTACTTAAAAACCAAAGGAACTTTCTGGCCAACCCAACAAGAATGTGATTAGACTAGGTTTACATAGTTAATCCACAATATTCCAATTCTGAATTAATTAATCTCACCATCCCAAGATTCTTAACCTTAATCACATCTGTGAGATCCCTTTTGTGAGGTAAAGTAATATATTCATGGTTCCAGGGATTTGGATGAGACATCTGAGGGTTCATTATTTTGCCACCTCCCCAATATCATATCACATCCCTTTCAAACTGTCTTAGAGGTTTTGTCAGGAAGCAGAATTCAGCTCCCCTCCCTACAGGTGCCCAGGTTGCTCTTCTTCTCTGTTCATATTCACTACATCATGGTGGTAGAAATGTTTAAAAATATATACACAAATGGACAAAGTCAGATAAAAGGGAGACAACTTTCAGTCTTTGGGTATCTCCTCAGCTGGTTCAGGGATGAATGGCCACTATTTCTGGGAGAGAGGAAAACCAAGAGCACTGAGTGAAGTTTTCACCAGTCCTGATTCCTCCCTTTCGATCTTAGAGTTCCTGGCCCTCAGAATGGTGAGCGAGGATCAGCAGTGTGCTGGGTGGCTGGAAGTTTTCTACAACGGGACCTGGGGCAGTGTCTGCCGAAGCCCCATGGAAGACATCACTGTGTCCATCATCTGCAGTCAGCTTGGCTGTGGGGACAGTGGAAGTCTCAACTCTTCTGTTGCTCTTAGAGAAGGTTCTAGACCCCGGTGGGTAGATGGAATCCAGTGTCGGAACACAGATACTTCTCTCTGGCAGTGTCCTTCTGACCATTGGAATTATACTTCATGCTCTCCAAAGGAGGAAGCCTACATCTCATGTGCAGGTGAATTACTGTATGTTTCTGTGTCTGTCTTAAACCCATAGAATGATAATAGTGAGATTTTATTTTTTCATATTTAAGTAATTAATTTATCATGGGTCCACAAAATGAAGCTAAGACCAGTAGAGTTAAGTCACTCAATGGTGTCCAACTCCTTGCAACTCATTGGACTGAAGCTTGCCAGGCTTCCCTGTCCATCACCAACTTCCGGAGCCTACTCAAACTCATGTCCATCGTGTCAGAGATGCCATCCAGTCATCTCATCCTCTGTCATCCCCTTCTCTTCCAGCCTTCAATCTTTCCCAGCATCAGGGTTTTTTCTAATGAATCAGTTCTTCACATCAGGTAGCCAAAGTATTTGATTTTCAGCTTCAGCATCATTCCTTCCAATGAATATTCAGAACTCATTTCCTTTAGGATGGACAGTTTGGATCTTCTTGCTATTCAAGCGACTCTCAAGAGTCTTCTCCAACAGCACAGTTCAAAAGCATCAATTCTTCAGTACTCAGCTTTCTTACATTCCAACTCTCACATCCATATGTGAATACTGGGAAAACCATAGCTTTGACTGAATGGACTTTTGTTGGTAAAGTAATGTCTCTGCTTTTTAATATGCTGTCTAGGTTGGTCATAGCTTTTCTTCCAAGGAGCAAGCATCTTTTAGCTTCATGGCTGCAGTCACCATCTGCAGTGATTTTGGAGCCTCCCAAAATAAAGTCAGCCACTGTTTCCATTGTTTCCCTATCTATTTGCCATGAAGTGATGGGACCAGATGCCATGATCCTAGTTTTCTGAATGCTGAGTTTTAAGCCAACTTTTTCACTCTCTTCTTTAACTTTCAAGAGGCTCTTTAGTTCGTCTTTGCTTTCTGCCACTTTTTCACTCTCTTCTTTCACTTTCAAGAGGCTCTTTAGTTCGTCTTTGCTTTCTGCCATAAGGGTCATGTCATCTGTGTATCTGAAGTTATTGATATTTTCCTCGCAATCTTGATTCCAGCTTGTGTTTCTTCCTGCCTGGCATTTCACATTATGTATTCTGCATATAAGTTAAATAAGCAGGGTGACAATATACAGCCTTGATGTACTCCTTTCCCTATTTGGAACCAGTCTGTTCCATGTCCAATTCTAACTGTTGCTTCTTCACCTGCATATAGATTTCTCAGGAGGCAGGTCAGGTGGTATGGTATTCCCATCTCTTTAAGAATTTTCCACAATTTGTTGTGATACACACAGTCAAAGGCTTTGGCATAGTCAATAAAACAGAAACAGATGTTTTTCTGGAACTCTCGTGCTTTTTTGATGATCCAATGGATGTTGAAAGTTTGATCTCTGGTTCCTCTGCCTTTTATAAATCCAGCTTGAACATCTGGAAGTTCACGATTCATGTACTGTTCAAGCCTGGATTGAAAAAATTTGTGCATTACTTTGCTAGGGTGTGAGATGAGTGCAATTGTAGTTTGAACATTTTTTGGCATTGCCTTTCTTTGGGATTGGAATGTTGACTGATCTTTTCCAGTCCTGTGGCCACTGCTGAGTTTTCCAAATTTGCTGGCATATTGAGTGAAGCACTTTCACAGCATCATCTTTCAGGATTTGAAATAGCTCAAGTGGAATTTCATCACCTCCACTAGCTTTTTTCATAGTGATGCTTCCTAAGGGCCACTTTGGATTCCAGGATGTCTGGTTCTAGGTGAGTGATCACACCATTGTGGTTTTCTGGGTCATGAATGTCTTTTTCATATAGTTCTTCTGTGTATTCTTGTCACCTCTTCTTAATATCTTCTGCTTCTGTCAGGTCCAGTGCTTTCTCTTGGCAGATGGTCGACACTGAAATCAGATTGATAATATTCTTTGCAGCCAAAGATGGAGAAGCTCTGTACTGTCAGCAAAAACAAGACCAGGAGCTGACTGTGGCTCAGATCATGAACTCCTTATTGCCAAATTCAGACTGAAATTGAAGAAAGTGGAGAAAACCACTAGACCATTTAGGTATGATCTAAATCAAATCCCTTATAACTATACAGTTGAAGTAAGAAATAGATTTAAGGGACCAGATGTGAAAGACAGAGTGCTTGATGAACTATGGATGGAGGTTTGTGACATTGTACAGGAGACAGAAATCAAGACCATCCCCATGGAAAAGAAATGCAAAAAATCAAAATGGCTGTCTGGGGAGGCCTTACAAAAGCTGTGAAAAGAACAGAAGTGAAAAGCAAATAAGAAAAGAAAAGATATACCCATTTGATTGCAGAGTTCCAAATAATAGCAAGGAGAGATAAGAAAGCCTTCCTCAGTGATCAATGCAAAGAAATAGAGGAAAACAACAGAATGGGAAAGACTAGAGATCTCTTCAAGAAAATTAGAGATACCAAGGGAACATTTCATGCAAAGATGGGCTCAATAAAGGACAGAAATGGTAGGGACCTAACAGAAGCAGAAGATATTAAGAAGAGGTGGCAAGAATACACAGAAGAACTGTACAAAAAAGATCTTCATGACCCAGATAATCACCATGGTGTGATCACTCACCTTAGCCAGACATCTTAGAATGTGAAGTCAAGTGGGCCTTAGGAAGCATCACTATGAACAAAGCTAGTGAAGGTGATGGAATTCTGGTTGAGCTATTTCAAATCCTAAAAGATGATGTTGTTAAAGTGCTGCACTCAATATGTCAGCAAATTTGGAAAACTCAGCAGTGGCCACAGTACTGGAAAAGGTCAGTTTTCCTTCCAATCCCAAAGAAAGGCAATGCCAAAGAATGCTCAAACTACCACACAATTACACTTGTCTCACACACTGGTAAAGTAATGCTTAAAATTCTCCAAGCCAGGCTTCTGCAATACATGAACTGTGAACTTCCAGATGTTCCAGCTGGATTTAGAAAAGGCAGGGGAACAAGAGATCAAATTGCCAACATCCGCTGGATCATTGAAAAAGCAAGAGAGTTCCAGGAAAACATCTATTTCTGCTTTATTGACTATGCCAAAGCCTTTGACTGTGTGGATCACAATAAACTGTGGAAAATTCTGAAAGAGATGGGAATACCAGACCACCTAACCTGCCTCCTGAGAAATCTGCATGCAGGTCAAGAAGCAACAGTTAGAACTGGACATGGAACAACAGACTGGTTCCAAATAGAGAAAGGAGTAGGTCAAGGCTGTATATTGTCATCCCGCTTATTTAACTTATATGCAGAGTGCATCATGAGAAATGCCAGGCTGGAAGAAGCACAAGCTGGAATCAAGATTGCCAGGAGAAATATCAATAACCTCAGATATGCATATGGCACTGCTCTTATGGCAGAAAGTGAAGAGGAACTAAAAAGCCTCTTGATGAAAGTGAAAGAGGAGAGTGAAAAAGTTGGCTTGAAGCTCAACATTCAAAAAACGAAGATCATGGCATCCGGTCCCATCACTTCATGTGAAATAGATGGGGAAACAGTGAAAACAGTGGCTGACTTTATTTTTCTGGGCTCCAAAATCACTGCAGATGGTGACTGCAGCCATGAAATTAAAAGACACTTGCTCCTTGGAAGGAAAGTTATGACTAACTTAGACAGCATATTAAAAAGCAGAGACATTACTTTGTCAACAAAGGTCCGTCTAGTCAAGGCTATGGTTTTTCCAGTGATCATGTATGGATGTGGGAGTTGGACTATAAAGAAAGCTGAGCACTGAAGAATTGATGTTTTTGAACTGTGGTGTTGGAGAAGACTCTTGGGAGTCCCTTGGACTGCAAGGAGATCCAACCAGTCTATCCTAAAGGAGATCAGTCCTGGGTGTTCACTGGTAGGACTGATGTTGAAGCTGTAACTCCAATACTTTGGCCACCTAATATGAAGAGCTGACTCATTTGAAAAGACCCTGATGCTGAAAGATTGAGGGCAGGAGGATAAGGGGATGATAGAGGATGGGATGGTTGGATGGCTTCCCCTACTCAATGGACATGGGTTTGGGTGGACTCCGGGAGTTGGTGATGGACAGGGAGGCCTGGCATGCTGCAATTTTGGGCTGCAAAGAGTTGTACAGGACTGAGTGACTAAAGTGACTGACTGTTAGTTCCATACCATTTCTGTCTTTATTGTGCTCATCTTTGCATGAAATATTCCCTTAGTGTCTCTAATTTTCTTGAAGAAATCTCTAGTCCTTCCCATCATATTGTTTTCCTCTATTTCTTTGCACTGATCACTGAGGAAGACTTTCTTATCTCTCCTTGCTATTCTTTGGAACTCTTCATTCAAATAGGTATATCTTTCCTTTTCTCCTTTGCTTTTTGTTTCTCTTCTTTTCACAGCTATTTGTAAGGCCTCCTCAGACAGTCATTTTGCTTTTTTGCATTCCTTTTTCTTGGGGATGGTCTTGATCATTACCTTCTGTACAATGTCACAAACTTCCACCCATAGTTCTCTGAAGAACTCCGTCTATCAGATCTAATCCCTTGAATCTGTTTGTCACTTCTACTTTATAATCATAAGGGATTTGATTTAGATCATACCTGAATTGTCTAGTCATTTTCCCTACTGGGACTGAGCCAGAACTGTGTCTAAGTGTCTCCTGTGGAGGTGCAGGTCAGCAGTGCCCTGCTGCAGTGGCTCTGGGTGCAGCAGACCTGGGTATGGCATAAGCCCTCTTGGAGAAGGTCACCATTACCCTACCATAGAACCACCAGAAATTACACAGGCTGGAGAAACAGACTCTTAGAAGGGACAAACAAAACCTGTGTGCACCAGGACCCAGGAGAAAGGAGCAGTGACCCCACAAGAGACTGATTCAGACATGCCCATGAGTGTCCAGGAGTCTTCAGCAGAGGCATGGGTCAGTGATGGCCTACTTCAAGGTCAGAGGCACTGAGTGCAGCAGTGAGTGCAGGGACCTTTTGAAGCAGGTCACCATTATCTTCATTACCTCCACCATAGTTTGGCCTCAGGTGAAGCAACAGGAAGGAAACAGCCCCACCCATCAACAGCAAATTGGATGAAAGATTTACTGAACATGGCCCCACCCATCAGAACAAGACCCAGTTTCCCCCTCAGTCAGTCTCTCCCATCAGGAAGCTTCCACAAGCCTCTTATCCCTATCCATCAGAGGGCAGACAGGATGAAAACTACAATCAAAGAAAACTAACCAAACCAATCACATGAACCAGAGCCTTGTCTAGCTCTATGAAACTATGAGCTATGCCGGGTAGGGCCACCCAAGATTGACAGGTCATGGTTGGAGAGTTCTGACAAAACATGGTCCACTGGAGAAGGGAATGGCAAACCACTTCAGTATTCTTGCCTTGTGAACCCCATGAACAGTATGAAAAGGCAAAAAGGTATGACACTGAAAGATGAACTCCCCAGGTTTGTAGGTGGCCAATATGCTACTGGAGAAGTGTGAAGAAATAACTCCAGAAAGAATGAAGAGACAGAGCCAAAAGAAAACAACACCCAGTTGTGATGTGATGGGAGATGGAAGTAAAGTTCAATGCTGTAAAGAGCAATATTGCATAGGAACCTGGAATGTTAGGTCCATGAATCAGGGCAAATTGGAAATGGTCAAACAGGAGATGGCAAGAGTGAACATCAACATTTTAGGAATCAGTGAACTAAAATGAACTGGAATGGGTGAATTTAACTCAGAAGTTAAGATGGAAATTTAATCCACATGTTCCAACACTATTTTTAAAAATTTGCAGTTGACATATAATTCACATAACAGTATTAATATTAGTTGCAGGTGTACAACATAATGTTTATGTATTTGTACATACTGGAAAATGTTGACTAGCCTAAGGATAGTATAGCTACCAGCTTTTCAATGTTTATTTTTGACTGTGCTGTATCTTCCTTGCTGCACACAGTCTTTCTCTAGTTGTGCTGTTCAGATTTCTTTTGTAGTGCAGCACTGGCTCCAGGGCACGAGGGCTTCAGTAGTTGGTGCACACAGGCTCAGTAGTTCTGGTCTGAGGGCTCCAGAGCACAGGCTTAGTAATTGTGGCACACAGTCTTAGTTGCCCTGTGGCATGTGGGATCTTCTTGGGCCAGAGATCAAACCAGTGTCCCCTGCATTGCAAGGTGGATTCTTAACCACTGGACCACTAGGGAAGCCCTTACTTTTTTCTTGTTATGAGAACTTCTAAGGTGTACTTTGTCACCAACTTTCTAATATAAGATACAGTATTAACCCCAGTGATGCTAGTGGTAAAGAATCCCCTTCAATGCAGGAGACATAAGAGACGTGGGTTCCCTCCCTGGGTTGTGAAGATCCCCTGGAGGAGGAAATGGCAACCCTACTCCAGTATTCTTGCCTGGGAAATCCCATGGATAGAGAAGCCTCTCAAGCTACAGTCCATGGGTCACAAACAGATGGACAACTCTTTTCCACTTCATGGACTGTAGCCTGCCAGGCTCTTCTATCCATGAGATTTCCCAGGCAAGAATACTGGAGTGGGTTGCTATTTCCTTCTCCAGGGGATCTTCCTGACCCAGGGGTCAAACCTGCATCTACTGCATTTCTAGCAGATTCCTTACCACTGAGCCACTGGGGAAATCCAACAATGCTTACCTAATAGCAATGCTGTGTGGTAAATTAAATTTATTTTTAATATGCACTATTTATTATCACAAAACATTACCTTTAATTTATATTTGCTTTACTATTAATATCTCACTGACTAGCATGAAGCTAAAGGACTCCTATTTCATGAATTTTATTCATCTACACATTCATTCAATAAATACTTATTAAGCAACTATCATGGTGTTTAGAAAAGGTTCTCCATATACATACTAGTTGAATCTTGTCGAATGAGTGCATACAATATGTAGGCACTCTCCTAATAGAATCACAGGGTAAATAAGATATGCAAAGTCCTTCCTCTAGTGAAACTTTAATTCAGGTAGGGATGCGTGTATGTGTGTGTACACATTTGTAGATGTCTGTATGTCTGTTTTTATATTTGTTATTAGATGCAGGTAGTGAAAAACCAGTAAATATTTAAAATTATTTTAGAAGACTTTATGATAGCTTTCATTACCATTTTTATTTTTCTCTAGAATGTTTAAATTTTTCTTTTTTATTTATCAATCAGTTCAGTCACTAAGTCCTGTCTGACTCTTTGGGACCTCATGGACTGCAGCATGCCAGGCTTCCCTGCCCATCACCAACTCCCAGAGCTTGCTCAAACTCATATCCATTGAGTCGGTGATACCATCCAACCATCTTATCCTCTGTCATCCCCTTTTCCTCCTGCATTCAATCTTTCCCAGCATCAAGGTCTTTTCCAATGAGTCAGTTCTTCCCATCAGGTGGTCAAAGTATTGGAGTTTCAGCTTCAGCATCAGTCTTTCCAATGAATATTCAGGACTGATTTCCTTTACGATTGACTGGATATCCTTGCAGTCCAAGGGACTCTCAAGAGTATTCTCCAACACCACAGTTCAAAAGCATCAATTCTTCGGTGTTCAGCTTTGTTTATAGTCCATATCTCACATCCATACATGACTATTGGAAAAACCATAACTTTGACTAGATAGACCTTTGTCTGGCTTCCCTGGTGGCTCAGTGTTAAAGGATCTACCTGCCCGTGCAGGAGATGCCTGATTGATCAATGGGCTGGGAAGATCCCCTGGAGAAAGAAATGGCGACTTACTCCAGTATTCTTGCCTGGGAAATCCCATGGATAGAGAAGCCTGGCAGACTACTGTCCATACAGTCGCAAAAGAGTTGGAAACGACTTGGTGACTCAAAAACAATAATGCAGAACTCAACAAATCAGAAGGTTAATACCAATAGGACTTGGGTAACATCATCTGTCTCACACTACTCAGTAGAGTAATATTTCCTATTTTTGCCCATTTTCAACCTTATTATTCTCATTGCTGCTATAAGATACCAGACCCAGGTGCTTGCCGGAGTGCAAAAACTCTGTGTCTCAATCAGCAGGCTCTGCAGCCTCAAAGGAGACTCAAGACCAGAAGACTCTTCTCATCTCCACCACCCTATCCCAGGTCCCTACGCCCCTGTCAACCCCCCATTGTCTTATTTCTCTCTCCTTAGGCAGCAGACAGCTCCGCCTAGTGGACGGAGGCGGTCCCTGCACCGGGAGAGTGGAGATCCTTGACCAGGGCTCCTGGGGCACCATCTGTGATGACGGCTGGGACCTGGAAGATGCCCGCGTGGTGTGCAGGCAGCTGGGCTGTGGAGAAGCCCTCAATGCCTTGCAATTTGCTGAATTAGGTCAGGGATCAGGGCCCATCTGGCTGGATGAACTGAACTGCGGAGGAAAGGAGTCCCACGTGTGGAGGTGCCCTTCCCAGGGCTGGGGGCGGCACGACTGTGGGCATAAAGAGGATGCTGGGGTCGTCTGCTCAGGTACGGTCAGTGCATTGCCCATGGGCTGAGAAGGTAGAAAGTTCCAAGGAAGTTGGTGTCTGATCACCTGGCGATAGAAGATGACTGAGTTAGATAGGTCTAAGACATCTACCCATCCTCCCTGAGGGCACATTTATCTCTGAGTGATGGGCTTCACTACTTTCCTCTTGTCTGTCTCTGATATTTCTTCTCCAGTGATCTTACCTGACAGAGTTTACTCTATTATTTCCAATTATAATTGATCCTCATAATTTTTTATATAATTTTTGGAAGAGTGAAATACTTGCAAATCACCACTCACAGACCCCTTTGCACAGTGAACCCATAGGAGGGAGGGACAAGAATGAGGGTGCACCTCCCTGGGTGGAGTTGTTTTGGTAGTTACCCCATGACACGCTATTTTGCACTAGGTCAGTAGGAGTGGAGGCACAGGGGATATCATTAAACAAGTCAGAAAGCAATTTATGGATTTATGCCAAGTTTCAAGTCTCCTTTACAAATTTAAATGTAAATATTCATAGCCATTTGGCTGGTAGGACCAGAGAACTGTCCTGAGTTCTGGTGAAATGAATTTCTCTGGTGAAATGCTCTGAGTCATAGCTTCTCCTTCCATTGTTATTAGAAAAGATTCTTTATCCATGTTTTCTTTTAAAACATCTGCCTAAACCAAACTTTGAAAGAACACTTAGCCATGTACTGACACATCAAAGGTGAAGGTAATGAAATATTGATTCTGTGTTTTATAGTAAGAGATTATATAGTTTACACCTAATGATTTCAGTGATATAAGAGAATTGCACTTGGGAGTTTATTTGACAGGAATAGAAGTAAGGGGACAAGCTGGAAGAGAATTATCATAGCTTGGAGGGATGGAAGGGCAATGGGAGCTGACAAAGGCACCTGTGAAGTACTCTGAGCAGCACTGAGGGTCCAGGTGTGGTGTGGAGGATGCTACGTGTGCCTAAGGACACAGGATGTCTGTACAGCAAGAGACCAGACAAGGATAAATCTGACCACAGTTTCATTTTGCCTTTGTTTCAGTTGATTCATACAAATAAATGGCCCTCTGAAAGGGCAGTTTCCCTTTCTTTGATTATCCAAGTCTCTCATAAACATTTTGGAGGGCTTTAAACTGTCTACTTGTTTTTCTCCTGCACTTCTAAAAAGATAAGGGCATTGTTTTATTGTGATTTACTTCCCAACATCGGTCAAAATTCATGAATATAACAGACTCTAAAAAGGTGCTTGTATTTGTAATAAACCATATGAAAATAGATTCTCAATATTGCCTTCAAATAACATCCTCCTACTTAAATATCAGACCTCTGGAAAGAATTCAGATATGACTCCCTTGTAGCCTCTCCTCTCTCTCCGTTTCATTTCCCAATCAGAGAGTCTATTACTGGGCCTCTATGGACCCATTCTCCTTGGCCTTTGCTGCACCTTGATGGAAAGATCACACTGATCCCCTCTGGCTTTCAGAGGGGAATGGGCAGCCCAAGGGTCCAGGGCAGATCCGGTCTTCCAGGAAGATACTTGATCTTTGTGGATTTCTGAGAGGCCACATCCCTCACCCAACAAGGATATTTCCTACACCTCAGGCCACACAGTGCTCTGTTCCAGTCAAACCAGTAGGAGTTCAGAATGATGAGTGAAGAGCCAGAGGGTCCAGGGTTAGTTGAGGCTAAAGGTCAGAGGGCTGAGAGTTGGTCTGGAGGCAGATGCATCACAGCTACAGGGAGAAGAGAGGAGGCCACCTTGGTCAGAGGGAGAGAAATAAGGATGTGATCTACATGAACAATGTTGAAAATCCACCTGGTCCCTCATGCTCTCATGGTTCCCTGGATAAAATCCAGCCCCAAAGCTATAACAGTGAGATAGCCTTTGGGACAAAGGGCCCTAAGCAGAAGCTGAGGTACAGAAAATCAGGGCTCTCCCAGGCTCAGGCATAGGTGCAGAGAGAATCCTTTCCTGACAACCTGGCCCCTGAGGTCCCTCCTATGGCTCAGGTTGATGTCTCTTTTGCAAATGGACTAAGCCTGGAAAATGAGGGCCAAAAAGTGTTTCAGCACTATTTATTGAGCAGTCTATCTTCTCTAGTGATATAAAGTATCACCTTCTTCAAATACTAAATTTCTGTGCGTGTATGTCTTTGTGTCTGTTAGATATTTATATTCTGCCCCATTCTCTCTATTGTTATATAAGAACATGGTTGGTTTTATTATTTTTAATAACTTAGCCCCTCACATCATCCTTCTAGTTCATAAATTTTCTTGCAATGTTCACACACTTACTTTTCCATTTGAAATCAAATATAAAGTAAAAAAGAAATAATAATAATTTGTCTTGGGAGACTATCCTGATGTGTATGACTTTGTTCTGAATATATTTGAGTGTCTAACATGTGTCAGGCTATCTACAATAACATGTAAGCAATATTTGTTCTTTCTAAATTCATAATGTGGTGGGATCAATACAGAAACTAACAAGGTGTTGAGTAAAAATTATTTAATTAGAAAGAGTAGACTGTGACTGAACTCCCCATCAGACCAGTTTGATCTCTTTCAGTTTTGTACTCCATCCACTCCCAGTTTAACCTACCACACACCCCACCCACACTCCACTCCTACAGATGTTCTTCCCTTTCAGAGTCTCCTTTCCATCCATTTGTAGCTTTTAAGATTGTTCTCTTGTCTGCAGTGGGTAAAATGGGAAAGGGTAGCAGGGTTAGGTGGCCAGATGGGAGGAGCACAGTGGATAAAATCTGTCAAAAACTTGGACAAATATTTTCCTCAAGTCTGTCTATCTTTCATCCATATTGAGGTTTTTGCATTTGGAAATCTCTAAATTACAAATGGCTTGTTTGCTCTCTGCTCTCTTTCTCTCCCTCTCCTTTTTTTTACTGCATGCTAGCCATTTCTCAAGAATCCAAATAAGAAAGGAAAACACAGTTAGCATATATGTAGGATTAAAACACATTAAATTATCATCATCTCTTAGTATTTGCTAAGATTCCCATGTCTTAGATCCCCATGTCTAGTAGAAAGTAATAAAACTCAGCTGATTTGCATATTCCCACTGAAAACTCATTCTCTCCCTTGATAAATCCTAGTCTTTCAAGAAAGATGGCTAGGACCAGCCCGTCCCTCTTCTATAACTCTCTGAACTTTCTTAATATTCAGACTCATCTATGGACAACTTTTCACAATCAAGTCACCTAAGAAATTCTGGGAATCTTTCACCATCAAGAATTATGAGAAATATATGTGAAATCATAATAGACTTGTTATAATATACAAAAATCATAATAGACTTGTAGACTTGGTATGATGTCTAGCTTTCCTCCCGTGAGCCGTAAGTCTGTCTACAGTCTAGCCTGAATTAACAGATATCCCGCTATGAGGTTCCCTGTCTTCAGTGACTTGATTATTGGCTCCTGAGAGAAAACTGGCCAGAATTCTAGCTCCAGAAATCTCAGATGGCTTTCTAACCTTGTCTGGCTCTTAGTCCTCTAAACTACTGAATCCCATAAACCTACTTCACTCTGGGTTAGTTCAGCTCTGTGCTCCAGTCTGATGCCTGCTGCAGTGCAGTTTCCTTGGGTCTTGTTGTTTCCAGGCCCCTAGATGAGGAATTCTCATCCTAATCAACCTCAAAATATACATTCTTACTGACTGCAAATTTTTCTGGCTTTCTTTTCATAAACTTGCTCATGAAAATACTAATACAATTCTGACACTAACTGTCAAATTCTCTCTTCATGCCCCACTCCCAGAGATGAAACGCTTTCACATCCTTGCCTATGATGTGCTGTTTCCAATGCCAAGCAAGGACTATGAACACTCACAGGGTTTGTTGCTGCTGTTGATTGTTATCCTTAGGATTTGTGCGTCTGGCTGGAGGAGAAGGACTCTGCTCAGGTCGAGTAGAAGTGCATTCTGGAGAAGACTGGACCCCAGTGTCTGATGGAAACTTCACACTTCCCACTGCCCAGGTCATCTGTGCAGAGCTGGGATGTGGCAAGGCTGTGTCTGTCCTGGGACACATGCCTTTCAAGGAGTCTGATGGCCGGGTCTGGGCTGAAGAGTTCAGGTGTGAGGGGGAGGAGCCTAAGCTTTGGTCCTGCCCCAGAGTGCCCTGTCCAGGGGGCACGTGTCACCACAGTGGAGTTGCTCAGGTTGTCTGTTCAGGTGAGATGTAGGTTGGGACTTAACCTCCTTGCACACTCTGTTCAGGTTTTTTAAAAAATGAGACTTTGCTGACATTCTGTCTTCTTCTACCAGTGTATGCAGAAGCTCGGCTCGTGACAAATGGCTCCTCTTGGTGTGAGGGGCAGGTGGAGATGAACATTTCTGGACGATGGATAGCGCTCTGTGCCTCCCACTGGAGTCTGGCCAACGCCAATGTTGTCTGTCGTCAGCTTGGCTGTGGAGTTGCCATCTCCACCCCTAGAGGACCACGCTTTGTAGAAGGAGGAGATCAGATCTCAACAGTCCGATTTCACTGCTCAGGGGCTGAGTCCTTCTTATGGATGTGCCCTGTGACTGCCCTGGGTGGCCTTGACTGTTCCCATGGTAACACGGCCTATGCAATCTGCTCAGGTAAAAGAGGAGGGGAAAGGCTGCTGGTACTCGTGGAGTGAAATGTTCCCAAGAGCAGAAAGTGAGGGAAACCTGGCTTCAAAAATCAGATATTTCATGGTGAAATATACTTCTTCTCATTGTTCATTCATTTTTCAGGTCAGGGCAAGAAGTGTGAAGGGGAATAATATATTTTTAAGCAGCATTATTATTTACAAATAATCATAGAAAACAATGTACCAGCAATAAGTGTAGACCTCAGTCATGATCCCCAGCCCAGATAAGCCAAGAGAACATTCCCGGCACTACAGAGTCACTGTTGCCTCCCAGTAACTCTGTCCTGTGTCCTCTCCAGTGAAAACAGTTTAACTTTTACTACCATAGAATATTCACTGGAAGGACTGATGCTGAAGCTGAAGTTCCAGTATTTTGGTCATCTGATGTGAACAGATGACTCGTTGGGAAAGTCTCTGAAGCTGGGAAAGATTGAGGGCAGAAGGAGAAGAGGGTGTCAGAGGATGAGATGACTGGATGTCATTACTGATGCAATGAACATGAACTTGGACAAACTCCAGGAGATGGTGAGGGACAGGGAGGCCTGGCATGCTGCAGTCCATGGGGTCGCAAAGGTTGGGCATGACTGGGCAGTTGGACAACAACAATAACAACAACCATAGGATATTTTAGTGATTTTTGAACTTTATATAAAATCATGCAGTATGTTTTCTTGTGTGTCTGACTTCTTTGACTCAACATTATGTTTGGGATTCACTCATGATGTTGTTTATAGCAGCTGACTATTCATTTTTATTACTGTAGAGTAGTTCTTTGAATGATCACATGACAATATACTGATCCATTTGACTGATGGTAGAGATTTGAATTGTTTCCTGTCCTTGACTATTACAAATCTGATGCCACAACTTACCATGACAATGACTTTGGGTGAAAATCTATGCTATTTATTTAATCCTTGGTCTTTTATTTTCATTTTCTTAATGGTACTGTGTCCTTAGATGAGCGAAGTTCTTAATCTTAAGGAAATATAACTTACTAGTTTTTCCCGGTATATTTAGTACTTCTTATATCCTTTTGAAAAGAACTTTGCTTACTCCAAGACCATAAAAACATTCTTCAATAGTGTCTTATAGAAGTTTACTTTTCTCTTGAATATAATTGTATATTCCTTCTGAGATTGATACCTATGTAAGATAAGGGTCACATTTCATACTGACATCTAATTGACTCAGAATCTTTTTCTGAAAAGATTTTTGTCTCCACTGTGTGCCACCTTTGCCATAAGGAGAAGGGCATGTGTGTCTAAGCCTTTTTTTAGACTCTCTGTTCTATTCCATTGTATCATTTGTCTATCCTTGCACAAACACTATATTTTCTTAATTATTGTAATTTTATAGTAAGTTTGGGTAATTTTAATTCACAAGAGTTCAGTTCAATTCAGTTCAGTCACTCAATCATGTCCGACTCTTTGTGACCCCATGAATCACAGCACACCAGGCCTCCCTGTCCATCAACAACTCCCGGAGTTTACTCAAACTTATGTCCATCGAGTTGGTGATGCAATCCAGCCATCTCATCCTCTGTCATCCCCTTCTCCTTCTGCCCCCAATACCTCCCAGCATCAGAGTCTTTTCCAATGAGTTAACTCTTCACATGAGGTGGCCAAAGTACTGGAGTTTCAGCTTTAGCATCATTCCAAAGAATACCCAGGACTGATCTCCTTTAGGATGGACTGGTTGAATCTCCTTGCAGTCCAAGGGACTCTCAAGAGTCTTCTCCAACATCACAGTTCAAAGCATCAGTTCTTTGGCACTCAGCTTTCTTCACAGTCCAACTCTCACATCCATACATGACTACTGGAAAAACCATAGTCTTGACTAGACGGACCTTTGTTGGCAAAGTAATGTCTCCACTTTTGAATATGCTACCTAGGTTGGTCATAACTTTCCTTCCAAGGAGTAAGCGTCTTCTGATTTCATGGCTACAGTCACCATCTGCAGTGATTTTGGAGCCCCCCAAAATAAAGTCTGACACCATTTCCACTGTTTCCCCATCTATTTGCCATGAAGTGATGGACCAGATGCCATGATCTTAGTTTTCTGAATGTTGAGCTTCAAGCCAACTTTTTCACTCTCCTTTTTCACCTTCATCAAGAGGCTTTTTAGTTCCTCTTCACCTTCTGCCATAACGGTGGTGTCATTTGCATATCTGAGGTTATTGATATTTCTCCCGACAATCTTAATTCCAGCTTATGCTTCTTCCAGCCCAGCGTTTCTCATGATGTACTCTGCATATAAGTTAAATAAGAGTTACTTTATATTAACTAACTATGTTGTTTTTCTTGCCAACTGTGTTGGTCATTCTTGGCCTTTTACGTTTTAAAAGAATTTTTGAAATTAGTTTGTTATTTTTCACCAAAAGAAACTTCATAAATGTATTTTGATTGAGATTATATTTAATCTACCAGAAATTTGAGGATGATTGACTTTGAGACGTTTGAGTCTCCCAATTCACTGACATGACATATCCCTCCTTTCAGTTAGGTCTATCAGAGGTTTTGCCCATTTTTTACTAGATTTTCTCCTAGGTGTTTCACTTTTTTGAAATTATTTATATTTCTTTTAGTGAAAGTATCCTAGGAATTAATTCTTTCTGACTTATTTTCACCTTTTAATTTTTTTTATTTTGACCTAATTTGAGACCTGAAAGTTGCAAAAATAATATAAAAATTCCAAATGACATTTACCTGGATCTCCCAATATTAGTATTTTGCTGTAATCTTCCTCTCTTTCTCTCTCTGTCTCCCTCCTGCCCCATTTCTCCATAAATATGTAAAGTCTTTCTGAATTAGGTTGCAGTCATGATGTCCTTTTATCCCTAGAATAATTCAAGAAATTTCCTTATTAACCAAAGTGCAGTCAAGTCCTCAGCTGACTTCAACCCCAGATGACATCTAAATGCAACTACATGAAAAATCCCAAGACACAACTGCCAAGTTGAGTCTTTCTCAAATAACTGACCCAGGAAGGCTTAAGAAAATGAAGAGTGTGGGTACACACACACACACACACACACACACATATCTATTGCTTCAGAGGCTGTTTTTATAATTTGTTATACAGCAGTGTAATTGGGACACTTACTATGTGGCCTGCCTTTCTAAATAGAGGTCTATTTGTCCTATGACCTTCCACTTTATTGATTCTCCCTTATGCTGAGCTAATGTGCTGATATGCTAATTCTGTAGTTCTTAATTTCAACTAGTAAGTTTTTCAGCTCTAGAATTTTTATTTGTTTTTGTTATCATTATTTGTTTTTTTCCATCAGGGTGCACATTTTGTCAGTTAATTCCATGAGCACCTTAATCAAGGCTCTTTAAATTCTCTGTCAAGTAACTCTAGTAGCTGAGTATCCTGGGGAATTGTTTCTAATGTCTACATTTCCTCTTGGTTTCTCATGAGATCTATTTTCAATAAATATTTTAAAAATACAGACATTGTAGATGACAAATTGTAGAAATACTTCAGAAAGTGTTTTATTTTGCTTCTTCTATTTAGGGATAGATTTAGGGACAGATAGATTTAGGGCTTCCCTGGTGGCTCAGAGGTTAAAGCGTCTGCCTGCAATGTGGGAGACCTGGGTTTGATCCCTGGGTCTGGAAGATCCCCTGGAGAAGGAAATGGCAACCCACTCCAGTATTCTCGCCTGGAGAATTCCATGGACAGAGGAGCCTGGTAGGCTGCAGTCCACGGTGTCGCAAAGAGTAGGACACGACTGAGTGACTTCACTTTCACTTTAGGGACAGAACTTATTTAACTCATTCTTAGTGCTTGAGACAAAAATTGTGGCACTGTGAGAAGCAGAACTCTTCATAGCAGAGGCAAACACCAAAGTTATGAAAAATTTATGGCTATGTTAACCTGGGTTTCCCCAAAGGCTCAGTGGTAAAGAATCCTCTGGCCAATGCAGGAAATACAGGAGATGACATTTCGATTCCTGGTTGGGGAAGATCCCCTGGAGGAGGAAACGTCAACCCATCCCAGTATTCTTGCCTCAAGAATTCCATGGACGGAGGAAGCTGGTGTACTACAGTCCATAGTGTCAAAAAGAGTTGGAAACTACTGAGCAACTAAACAACTGCAAAAACTGCTATGTTACAGTTTTCTTCTCAGACCCCACTGCTTGTCATTATTTAGTTTAATTCAGTTTCCTGTTTTTCAATCACCAACACCTTGATCATTGCTGTTTCTTCAGGAAACCAGACCCAGGCGCTGCCCCAGTGCAATGACTCCCTGTCAGAACCAGCAGGCTCTGCAGCCTCAGAGGAGAGCGCCCTCTACTGCTCAGGTGAGGGTCCCACAGAACAGAAGACCCTTTACAACCCTGTCACCGTCCCATTGTCCCATTTCTCTCTCCTCAGACAGCAGACAGCTCCGCCTGGTGGAAGGGGGCAGTCACTGCGCCGGGAGAGTGGAAATCTTTGACCAGGGCTCCTGGGGCACCATCTGTGATGACGGCTGGGACCTGGACGATGCCCACGTGGTGTGCAGGCAGCTGGGCTGTGGAGAAGCCCTCAATGCCACGGGGTCAGCTCACTTTGGGGCGGGATCAGGGCCCATCTGGCTGGACGACCTGAACTGCACAGGAAATGAGTCCCACGTGTGGAGGTGCCCTTCCAGAGGCTGGGGGCGGCATGACTGCAGACACAAGGAGGACGCGGGGGTCATCTGCTCAGGTGCGCGCTGCACACTGTCCACAGTTTGGGGCAGGGGTGGGGCCCTGGAGGACAGGGGTCTGAGCCCTGAGGGAGAGATGCTGAAAGGACCAGAGTAGGAGGCTTCCTCCCATGGAGCCTGTCTTTCCAGCAGACGTGAAGATGAGGTGCTTTCACTTCCTCCTGCATCAGCTGAGATTCTGGTCCTTTCTTCTCACCAGTGTTTCCTGGCAGAGCCATTTCTTACAGTTAACACTTGAAAGCAGGGCTCATTCTGCAGTTACCTGTGGTAGTAACATCTTGAAATCCTGGGATACCCAAGTTGCCCTAGTGGTAAAGAACCTGCCTGCCAATGCAGGGCATGTAAGAGATGTGGGTTAAGTCCCTGGGTTAGGAAGATCCCCTGGAGGAGGGGATAACAACCCATTCCATTATTCTTGCCTGAGAATCCCATGGACAGAGGAGCCTGGCATAGTGAAAGCTCAGATTTTTCCTCTATAGTTCTGTTTGCTAGGAGTCTGAAGAGAGTCTCTGTGGGCCAAATCCCAGTGTCCACAGGGCTGCGTTCTTCCTGGAGTCTCTGGGGAGGACTCCTTTCCCAGCCTTTTGTGGTTCCTGTGTGGCCTCATTTCTGAGCTCAGAGCCCTCTTTATTCTTCTTCTTCAACAACAGTGCCTCTTCCAATGGTTCTCCCTCACTCACATTTCCCTCGACTGGAACTGGGAAAAATGATGCATTTCTCAGTGTAGTGAGTTTAAAGATGTGTTAGGCTGAGCTCACATAGTTAATCCTCAATATTTGAGCTTTATCTCTCCATCCCAAGGTCCTTATTAATCACATCTGTAAAGTCCCTTTTGAAATGTAAGGTAACATATCACAGGTTCTGGGATTAGGCTATGGACATCTCTGGGGGTCCGTTATTCTGTTGACCACCTCACTGTCCACATCACTTTCCATTCTTTTAGAAGTTTTGTCAGGAAGCAGGAATCAGCTCCTGTCACTGCAGGTGCCCAAGTTCGTCTTGCTCTCTGTTCATATCTACATTGTTGTGGTAGAAATAGGTATATAGACATTAATGGACAAAGTCAGGTGAAAGGGAGGTAAAAGTCAGTCTTGTCACCCAGTGGGCATCTCCTCCGCTGGGTCAGGGGTGTATGGTCACAACTTCTGGGGGAGAGGAAAACCCAGAGCACTGAGTGGAGTGCTCACTGTGTCCTGTCTCCTCCCTTTCAATCTTAGAGTTCCTGGCCCTCAGGATGGTGAGCGAGGACCAGCAGTGTGCTGGGTGGCTGGAAGTTTTCTACAATGGGACTTGGGGCAGTGTCTGCCGCAGCCCCATGGAAGACATCACCGTGTCCATCATCTGCAGACAGCTCGGCTATGGGGACAGTGGAAGTCTCAACTCTTCTGTTGCTCTTAGGGAAGGTTCGAGACCCCACTGGGTAGATGGAATCCAGTGTCGGAAAACTGATACCTCTCTCTGGCAGTGTCCTTCTGACTCTTGGAATTACAACTCATGCTCTCCAAAGGAGGAAGCCTATATCTCATGTGCAGGTGACTTACTGTCTGTTTCTGTGTCACTCCCAACCATGTAGGATGTCGTTAGTATGATTTCATATTTTCAGATTTAATTGATGGGTTTTGGTTGAGTCTACAAAATGTAGGTGTATGTTTGTATTTGTCTCTGTGTCTGTTTGTTTGCTGTTGTTCTGGTAAACAACTAATTAGATACAGTAATTTCAGCTGCTGATAACATGCACTGACCCTCTCAGCCAAGTAGATGGTGAAGCTTCTGTGGTCTCTCGTCATCTGACTGTGACCAAAAACCTTAGTTACTCATGTTTGGGAACAAGACCTCCCCCAGCTGTCCCTGAACTATAGCTTCCCATTGTTGCCTCTGCAGGAAGAAGACCCAAGAGCTGTCCGACTGCTGCCCCCTGCACAGGTATGTCAGCCCCACCCTGTGACTTCCAGGGGCTCGCTCCCACCAAGACAGTCACAGGAGGGGCTGCTGCCTTTTCAGACAGGGAGAAGCTCCAACTCAGGGGAGGAGACAGCGAGTGCTCAGGGCGGGTGGAGGTCTGGCACAGTGGCTCCTGGGGCACTGTGTGCGATGACTCCTGGAGCCTGGCAGAGGCCGAGGTGGTGTGTCAGCAGCTGGGCTGTGGCCCAGCCCTGGAAGCCATGCAGGGCGCAGAGTTTGGCCCTGGAAATGGGAGCATCTGGCTGGACGAGGTGCGGTGTGGAGGCCGGGAGTCCTCCCTATGGGACTGTGCTGCAGAGCCCTGGGGGCAGAGCGACTGCAAGCATGAGGAGGATGCTGGTGTGAGGTGCTCTGGTGAGTGAGGGGCTTGGGGTCCACCCTGGGTGAGCCGGGGCAGCATGGGGGCAGTGGGCTGGACCGGGGGTGGTGGGGAGTTTATGTTCAGAGAGTGTCCTGGTGATGGGGCTCTGATGTAGGAGAGGGGAGCTGGGAGTACTGGACACTGATGTTGTGGAGACTGAGGGGTGTTTTCAGGCTCAGGAGGGAAAAATGGGCTGCCCTGCATTCTGGCCAATCACCCTGCTCCAATCTGCTGTTTTTCTTTCCAGGTGCAAGGACAACATTGGCCCCAAGTACTGCAGGTATTGTGGTCCATCCATGGGCAGGGGAGAATACTCAAATACTGGGGACCTGTTCTGTGGGCTCTCTGACAGCTCAGGAGAGGAAAGAGCCTGAGGAGCCCTGGCTGGTGGGGGAAAACCAAGGCATTATGTTTGGGAAATCCCCTGCCTTGGTTCCCAAGGTCAGAAGGTTCTCATGCCAGGGGTCCAAGTGAGTCTGGTTCCCATGGTGCAGATTCTAAGGATCTCCCACCTGCCCCTGAGTGTTGCTCCTCATCAGTGAGGTGCAGGTCCCAGGACTGTTTGACACTCTGTCTCCTGAAGCCCAAGGAGAGGGGATGAGCCAGGTCCTCAGAGGCTGTCTTGGCAGGCCATCTCCCTGACAATCCCTGGCTCTGCCTTGGCTGGAGTGGAGTTGACTCATCTCAGGACAAGACCTGGAGGACCCCAGTCACTGTCAGTGTACTTGTGTCTGAGGCTGGGACACCATTGTCCGGAGCTCCTTGGAAATGCTGGCACAGGGAGTTTCTCTCTGCCCAGGACCTTCTCCACACTCACTTGCCTTGTTCTCCTAGGGACCAGAACAACCTCAAATCCTCTCCCTGGCATCTTCTCCCTGCCTGGGGTCCTCTGCCTCATCCTGGGGTCCCTTCTCTTCCTGGTCCTCATCATCCTGGTGACTCAGCTGCTCAGATGGAGAGCAGAGCGCAGAGGTGGGCTGCAGGGGGAACTGGGGACCAGGGAGAGTGTGTGGAGGCAGGAGATGGGGCAGGTGTGAGGAGGGAAACCTGGGCCAGGTCTCTGTTCTGAGTTGCAGAACTCTATGTGCTCTGTGCTGAGCTCTAAGGGCTGAGTATACAGAAGTTTTTAGGACTGGGGTGTGAACTCTCATAAGTCATGGCCACTCCTTTGAGATCAGACAGATTCGGGGCTGAGCTGTGGATTCAGGTCAGACAGGGGAGAAGGTGCTGACATGGTGCACGGGGTGGGAGGTTAAGCCGAGGCCTTGGCAAGCCCCATGTGAGCACTGGGGAGATGAAGGTGGGCTGGCTGGATCGGGGTGTCTGTGGCGGCTTCTCTAACCTGCTGGGGGATCTCTCAGCCTTATCCAGCTATGAAGATGCTCTTGCTGAAGCTGTGTATGAGGAGCTCGATTACCTTGTGACTCAGAAGGAGGGTCTTCTGGGAAGCCCAGGTGGGTGTCTCTGCCTGCTGTCCTGGGACCTTTGGTTGTCACCACTCACTGATTGTGTGGGTCTTCTCAATGTCTTCAGACCCAACGTGTGCCCCACAATCACAGAGGCAGCTCCTACAAAGTGGTAGGATGGCCTCTCAGAGCCCTGAGAGCCCCCAGGCTACACTGCAGGAGCCAGGTCTGTCCCTTCCCAGCCTTAATACAGGTCCCGTGAGTGTGGGGAGGGTCATTCTGTGTGTTGTGATGTTTGTCTCCACTTTAGGCTTCCTGTCAGATGGTGAGGACAATGACTCCAGGTCCGCTCCAGGTAATAGAGATGGACCCACCTCAGCTGGGCTTTGGGAAGGAGAGTTTCCCTCATAGAGACAAGATGTAAGGGGAACAGTCTTCCTTTGATGGACCAGAGGCATCCCTTTTGTCCAGACAGGGTCCATCCTTCCCCTTCTCTGGCTGTTCTGTGATGTCTCACATTGGGGCTGGGCTCTCTGTGTCCAGAATCACAACAGGCACACAATGTTTTTAAAAAATAACATCTGGAAAGCACAATTTGACAAAATACTTTAGTAATGCTCAATGGTATAAGAGTTCCTTTGAGAAAGATGTGTAAAATCATGTTTTGGCTTATGGACACTTCAAACTGAAACATGGTCTTAGAGAAAAAAGTCTTTTTAAACAAGGTGCCTCTATTAATGGCTCAGAAACTCTGGGTCAGAAGGGATCTTAGGTATTTCCCAGACCCACCCACTTACTGTGGTTTCATCTGACCCCCGCTCTGCCTCAGAAGCCCCAGATCAGAGGACCGATGCCCCTGGTGAGGATTATGATGATGCTGAAGAGGTACCAGTGCCTGGGACTCCTCCTGCCTCTCAGGGGAGTGAGGCAGAAGTGCCCCCAGAGAAGGAATATCAGATGAGGTCCTCTCAGACACGTGAGTGGTGTTAGCTGATTTCTTGCAATCTTTTCTTTCTGTCCTGGAAAGGGTTTATTTGAGCTCCTCAAGGCCCAGCCTCTCTAGAGTTTCAAATTTAGGTAATCACATGCATTTGATGACTCAGATGGTAAAGAATCTGCCTGGCGTGCAGGGGACCTGGGTTTGATCACTGGATGAGAAGATCTCCTGGAGAAGGGAATGGCCACCCACTCCAGTATTCTTGCCTGGAGAATCCCATGGACAGAGGAGCCTGGTGGGCTGTAGTCCATAGGGTCACAAAGAGTTGGACACGACTGAGTGTCACTTCACTTCTCAACCATATGCTGTCTTTAATGCTGTCATACTCCTTGGCAGTGAGGAATTACTCTACTTTTGGCACTTATGTATCTATACTGCAACATCAATTTTCACTTTATATATAATATGCTTGCATTAGAATTTACGGATTAGGGCATTTCCTGACAATCCAGTGGTTAGGACTCTGAGCTTTCACTGCTAGGAACTGAGTTCAAATGCTGGCCAAGCAACTAAGATCCCACAAGCATTGTTCAGTGACCAAAAGAAGAAGAAAACTTACATATTAATTGAGCATATTTACAAAATCCAAAAATAGAAAAAATATTTGATAACACCTCTGTGCTGTCTTATACATGAAAGGTAGCTAGAGATTTTTTTAAAATGTACTGCAGTATTGAATTTGTGAGTCATTCTGATAATTTAAGATGAGCTCTGTTTATATGTCAGCACTAACATGTACAAATCTATGATACATGGTAAGTCAGTTCAGTTGCTCGGTCGTGTCGGACTCTTTGCAACCCCCTGGACTGCAGCATGCCAGGCCTCCCCGTCCATCACCAACTCCCAGAGTTTACTCAAACGCATGTCCATTGAGTCAGTGATGCCATCCAATCATCTCATCCTCTGTTGTCCCCCCTTTTCCTCCTGCCTTCAGTCTTTCCCAGCATCAGGGTCTTTCCCAAAGAGTCAGCTTTTCACATCAGGTGGCCAAAGTATTGGAGTTTCAGCTTCAGCATCAGTCCTTCCAATGAATATTCAGAACTGATTTCCTTCAGGATGGACTGGTTGAATCTCCTTGCAATCCAAGGGACTCTCAAGGGTCTTCTCCAACACCACAATTCAAAAGCATCAATGGTACACGGTGGCCTTAACATAAAGCCAATTAGGTGGTTCATGGACTCAGTTTGAGGTCAGCTAAAGTTGACTGTGTGGATCACAATAAACTGTGAAAATTCTGAAAGAGATGGAAATACCAGACCACCTGACGTGCCTCTTGAGAAATTTGTATGCAGGTCAGGGAGCAACATTTAGAACTGGACATGGAACAACAGTTTCAAATAGGAAAAGGAGTACATCAAGGCTGTATATTATCACTCTGCTTACTTAACTTATATGCAGAGTACATCATGAGAAACGCTGGGCTGGAAGAAGCACAAGCTGGAATCAAGATTGTCGGGAGAAATATCAATAACCTCAGATATGCAGATGACACCACCCTTATGGCAGAAAGTGAAGAGGAACTAAAAAGCCTCTGGATGAAGGTGAAAGAAGAGAGTGAAAAAGTTGGCTTAAAATTCAACATTCAGAAAACGAAAATCATGGCATCTGGTGCCATCACTTCATGGGAAATAGATGGGGAAACAGTGGAAACAGTGTCAGACTTTATTTTTTTGGGCTCCAAAATCACTGCAGATGGTGACTGCAGCCATGAAATTAAAAGACGCTTACTCCTTGGAAGGAAAGTTATGACCAACCTAGATAGCATATTCAAAAGCAGAGACATTACTTTGCCAACAAAGGTTCATCTAGTCAAGGCTATGGTTTTTCCAGTAGTCATGTATGGATGTGAGAGTTGGACTGTGAAGAAAGCTGAGCACTGAAGAATTGATGCTTTTGAACTGTGATGTTGGAGAAGACTCTTGAGAGTCCCTTGGACTGCAAGGACATCCAACCAGTCCATTCTAAAGGAGATAACTCCTGGGTGTTCTTTGGAAGGACCGATGCTAAAGCTGAAATTCCAGTACTTTGGCCACCTCATGCGAAGAGTTGACTCATTGGAAAAGACTCTGATGCTGAGACGGATTGGGGGCAGGAAGAGAAGGGGATGACAGGATGAGATGGCTGGATGGCATCACCAACTCGATGGACATGAGTTTGAGTAAACTCCAGGAATTGATGATGGACAGGGAGGCCTGGTGTGCTGCAATTCATGGGGTCCCAAAGAGTCGGACATGACTGAGTGACTGAATTGAACTGAAAGTCTAATTTGCTCCAAACGGTTCAGTAGCTGAGAGAAGACACTCATTCTCTGGAAAAGAACATTTCTCCATCTGAGGGCCCATGTGGTCCCTCTGGAGGGGCCTCTGTGGATGCACCTGTGATAGTATTTGTGGACATTTGGGAAGAGGAGTCAAGTCAACTAAGAGCAGAGCTGATTTGTGAGTGAGGAACTCAGGTTTTCCTTTCTCCACTCTCTCTCTCTCATTGTGATTTCACATCTGTCTGTTGTGAGAGAAGAACATTTAAATTCATTGTTATGATTCTTACCATTCCTGGGCATCTCCTTGCTGATTGTGTAGTGTGGAGGCAGGTCTTCCTAGAGCTCCTGTGTGAGCACAGGTCTCCTGTGATGCAGGGTTTCCACATGAACTGAGGCTCCAGAGACTCTACATGGACTGGATCTGAGAGGATAGCCTGGGACCATCCTCACTGTAACTGATATGAAATAGCCTGAGTCTCCTGCCCACACCTGGGTTCCAGGGATGCTTTGTCATCACCACATGCTTAACTTGCTTCCACCACACTGTCTGGTCCCCTTGTCTCAATTCTAATCATATTTCTCTTTCCTCTTTCAGGCTCTTCTCTAAATGTCTCTAGAGAAGAAGCTAATCCTGGGGAAGGAGAAGAGAGGCCCTGGCTGCTCCAGGGGGAGAAAGGGGACCCTGAGTACGATGATGTTGAACTCAGTGTCCAAGGAACATCCACAGTGACTTTCTGGTGATGTTGTATTAAATATGAGATGAAGCCTCAAGTATTCTAATTGCCTGTATTTCAATAGAGTAATGCTGACCTGTAATTGTATTACATGAAAATTGCTCAAAATGAAATATTCTGAATAAAGTAACTTTTTTGCTTTGCTGGTAATTTAGCAAGTTCCATGTCAGATGCTTTTAGATGATTGGCCCTCAAACACCATTTTCCTCAAAGGAAAAACATGAGTGCACTGTCCTGTTTTCTTGCAAACTTCAAAGGCTAATGAGATCATGACTTTGCCTGGGATCACAAATTCTCCAGGTCACTCTTACTTAGAAAAAGAGTCTAAACTTGGTCCACATTCACATCCTCCTTTCTAGCAAGATGAACTTCTCAACCAAAAACTATAGTCAGAACCTGAAAGTAGTGTTATTTTATTTGGTGGGAATGTTTAGGACTCCAGGCCCTGGAGACAGCATCTCAGTAACTCTGAGTAAACTGCTCCAAAAAGGCAGAAAGGCAAGTCAGGCTATACATGAGTTTGCAACAAAGGGAGCAGGCAGTCTAAAGATCAAAGATCCGGTACCAAGTTAAGGAATTTAGTATTCTATGTATGGGAAGATGCAAGCCTCTGGACTCACTGAATTCAATTGTTTCATATGCAGCTCAGTTATCTGGGGCCAACCCTGTTTCCCTGTTCACCTTAAGGAGCGGCAGATGGCTGCTTCTTGCTTTCCCCCAGCTCCTCAGCAATCACCATGGGGGGTGGCAGCATCCGCTGGATGCTTTGGGAGCCCTCATTTACATTTGGAGGCCAGAAATCACTGATGGCTGTGACATTTCTTGTTTATTGATATGGCAGGAAATATATTCATTTCACAAACTAGTGGAAAAAAACTAATCCTGTATCTTTCCTGAGATGTCACATCACCTGTTTTTAACCTGTTTTTGGGCACCAGAGTTGGGTGTCAGTTTCAAAGAGGGTAAAGTTACTTGGCTGGTGGGAGAGAATGGATACAACTTTCCTTATCCTGACTAAATTTTCACAGGCCAATTAAAAATGAAACTCTGCACAACTATCTCTTCCTTTTTCATCTCTCATTCCCTAGGTTACTTTATCTGTTTATTCCTCAAGCTGATACAGACTCCTCCTTGCTCTTCTCCCATGTCTAGTTGGTTATCAAATCCTTATCAATCCATTCTCTCCTCTCCATCACTTCCTACTATTTCTTCAGGACATTGCTATTTCTTGTCTCTCCATTTATCTCTCCTTGTAAGTGAATTATATCAGCTTGCATATCTCTTCAAGTTGATGGAGGGCATATTGGTGCTCACCCATACCCTGCATCCAGGTCAGACAAGAGGGCAAGAAAGACCTAAGGAGATGCGATCTAGAGGAAGGGATGTAGACAGAATGATCAGGAACCTTTGTCTACTTGTTTCAAAGATGTGGATGGAGGGGTCTAATATGACTAAACTCTTAAAGGAAGAATTTCAGACTAATGGGCTTCTCTGAAAACATATTGTTTCAAGATTGCTTTAATCTGACTACATGATCCTGCTGTGATTCTTGAGGGTAGAGAGAGCTGTCATGTAGGAGTCCCTAAGTCAAGATTACGTTTACCCACCCACCCACCCCCCATGCCATTGTGGACATGTGGAGAAGCTGCTGATCTAACATAAAACCTGAGAGTGGTGGCCTGGATGTGAGCTGAACCCACCCAGTTACTTGGTTGATGCATGATCCAGAGCTCCGATCTATACTCATGCCTTCAGTCCTGGTAGTTCTAGGCTGTGTTTGGGGATGGGAAGATGCCCAGGACTTCTGCCAGTGAAGCTCACATGGCCATTCAGCATTGAGAAGAGATGAAATAAATGACATTTGATGAAAGAAATAAAGCATATCCAACAAGAAGTTCAGTGAACTCCAAGAAAACACAAATACACTATTAAACAAATTCAGGAAGAGAATATGTGAACAAAATAAGATTTTTTAAAGTATTTATTATAATTTTTGTCATTGTTTTTAATTTTTGGTTGCACTCAGTCTTTGTTGCTGCCACCGGCATTCTCTAGTTGTGGCAAGCAGGGCTACTCTTCCTTGTGGCTTCACTATGCAGTGGCTTCTCTTGTTGTGAAGCACAGGTTCTAGATAAGCAGGTTTCAGTAGTTGCAGAATGCGAGCTCATATTTGTAGCTGAAGGGTCCAAGAACGTGGGTTCAGTATTTGTTGTGCACAGGCTGAGTTGCTCCACAGAATAAATTCAGATTTTTTTAACAGAGATAGAAATCATAAAAAAGAAAGCAAACAGGAAGTTTACTGATGGCTTAGTGGTTGGGATTCTATGCATTTACTATTGTGGCTGGATTCAATCCTGGTCAGGGAACTGATATCCTTCAAGCTGTGCAGTGAGGCAAAAGAAAAAAAGAACCAAACAGACACATGAACCAAACAGAAATTCTGTTGCTTAAGATTGCAGTAAATGAAATTCAGCAAAATGAAAAATGCTACAGAGAGCATCAGAAACAGCAGAAGACTCTGTAAGGCCGAAGACAAGACAATTGAATTACCCGGCCAGGGGACAAAGGACAAAAAAGAACAAAAAAGTGTGAAAGAACCTGTGTGAACATTCACAGAAACAACCTGCACATTACTGGAGTCCCAGAAGCAGAAGAGAGGGAGAAAGGGACAGAGACTGTACTTAAAGAAATAATAGCAGATAAGTTCCACATCTGATGAGATGTAAACATCCAAGTTCATGTAGCTAATAGGTCACCCCTCAGAGTTCATTCAAAATTATCATCTCCAATACATAGTGAGAGAATTTTAGAAGCATCAAGAGAAAAGCAAATGCTCACAAAAGAGAAATTCCCTTAAGAATATCAGTAGACTTTTCAGAAGAAACCTGTCAAGCCAGGAGAGAAAGGGGTGATATATTCAAACTGATGAAAGTAAACCTACCAGCCAAGAATACTTTTCTCAGGAAGGTTGTCTTTCAGAAATGAAGACGAGATAGACTTTCCCAAACAAACAACAGTTGAGGGAGCTCACCAACACAGGTTTGCCTTACAAGACTTCTGAGGGGAGTTTTTCAAGCTAAATGAAGGATGTTAAATACTATATGAAAGAAGTGAAAATATACAACACACTTGTAAGCCTAAATATGTAATCCAAATCAGAATACTCTCACACTGTAATATGGTAATGTGCTAACCAATTAACTCTAGTCAAATATTTTGTTATTGGATATAAAGAGAGGTAAATTCTGACATCAAATACAGAAAGTATAGGAGGGGATAAAAATGTAGAACTTTAGTGTATGATTGAAATTAATTTGTTATCAGATGAGTATTATATAGACTGTGTCTATGTACGTTTTTCTTGCTCAGTCGTGTCCAACTTTTTCAACCCCATGGACTGTAGCCCACCAGGCTCCCCTGTCCATGAATTCTCTAGGCAAGAATACTGGAGTGGGTTTCCATTTCCTTCTCCAGGGGCTCTTCCCGACCCAGGGATCAAATCTGAGTCTCCTGCATTGCAAGCAGACTCTTCACCTTTTGAGCCACCAATTATATCTATAAGATGCTTCATGTGAGCCTCATGCCAACAAAAATGTAAAAACCTACAGTAGATTCACAAAAAGTAAAGAGAAGAGAATCAAAGAGTGACATTATCCAAAATTATCAGTTCACAGTTCTAACTGTTGCGCAGAACAGTTGAGTTGTCCTGGTCTCTTAAAGCATCCTTCTAGATCAGCACAAGAGGACTTTCCTTACACAACATGAAAGACTAATTGGGCTGTTCTTTTTTTTTTTTTTTTTAAGCCAAAGAACTCTTTCTGCAGGTCATATCCTTCCTTATGTCAGACAGACAGTGCAGCTGTACTTTTTTAATTGCAAGTTTTCTTCCTGTGATATTCTTGTGTGGTTTTATTGAAAAACTGCCAAATGATAAATCATACAAATAGGCTTTCTCCTCTGTTGGTTCTGATCAAGACTTAATAAGAAGCCACATGTTAGTATGTTGTGGTTTGTCTTGTGTATCCTTAGAGATAGAGATTTGCACCGTTTGTTGTGACATGTCTGTTGATGATAAGCTCCTTCTTCTTGAAAATCAATTTTGCCTTGGTAATTGCTGAAAACATTTGCCTTTAAAACAAAAATATCAGTTAGCTAAATGATGTCTTCAAAAACAGTTCTTTATATTTGTGATAATTTCTTTTAAATGTCTGGCATGGTGCCATTCAGTCATTCAGTAAACATTAGCTGAGCATCTGTTAAGTTACAGAGACTGGAAATGCAGAGCTTATACACCAGTACAGGCCTCACTCCAATTCTGGGCCCTGGCAGAGGCCTTGGTTAGCATGCCCAGATGGGGAAGGAAAAGAGTCTGTTCACAGACTTTTAGATGTTAAAGGAGGAATGCATTTTGCTGTGTTTCTAGTGTTCTTAGGCTGGTCTGCAGGCTGGACTCAGCTGCACCAAAGCTCCATGTGCTATACAGCATCAGTTCATAGAGTTCAAGTCTGAACAACCATTCAGCCTTTGAATCCTGAGTGCCACCCCAGTGGCACTAACCTTGGGTTTAAGAGTGACCACCCACAAGAACTGAATAGCTCGGGAGTTAGTACATCAACTGTGAGCCAAGGTGGATTAATCATGAAGCTAATGAGGCTTCACCTTCAGGGCCTCTCACTGCACCAGCCCCTTCCAAGGCCTGGAGGCAGGGGAGGGCTCCCTAGCACTATGCTCACAAGGACATAGGTTTTCAACGAGCCATTTTCTTGGGTTGAGGAAAAGAAGCAATTTAGTAAGATTATTTCTTACCCAAAGGTGAAGAAGTTAATTAATTTAGTGCATGAGCACTATATCCAGGAATCATATTTGTTCTGGAAATCAAGGAGAGTGACATTGAAACATGTATAATATCATATATGAAATGAATCGCCAGTCCAGGTTTGATGCATGATACTGGATGCTTGGGGCTGGTGCACTGGGATGACCCAGAGTGATGGTACGGGCAGGGAGGCAGGGGGGGTGGTTCAGGATAGGGAACACGTGTATACCTGTGGTGGATTCATGTTGATGTATGGCAAAACCAATACAATATTGTAAAGTAATTAACCTCCAATTAAAATAAATAAATTTATATTAAAAAAAGAAGAAACTGAAGAGGTTCAGAAAGCAAATGCTGCCTTTTCATCAGTACAGTATTGGTGGAAGGCTAAGAATAAGATCAACAATTAACTAACTCAAAGGAAAAGAGAGCTGTTTAAAAATGAAGGTCAAGATGCTAAGAGTCAAACTGAGAAAATGGGAGCCTGACTATCAGCGCTGACTGATGTAAAGGGAAAAGGAGATGTTCTTAAACAGGACTTAGATCTAGTTGTTGGTCAGTCAGACATGGTGACTGGGAACCAACCAAGCCCAACAGGGGAAGCAAGGTGAGACCTGAGGGAGGAGCTTGGGATGAACACACAGAAGGAAGAGGAGATCCAAGAAAGTACCTGCTTCATGTGGCAGATTCTGTCTTCTTTTCAAGTCTTTCTCCTTTGTATCCATCAGAATAGATTCTGCTCTGCTGCTGGAACAAGTGATCCCCAAATCTCATTCACATAAACACACACACACACACACACACACATACACACATACACACACACATTCATCACAACCTACAGATGTCTGTGGTCAGTGAGGCTCTTGCACCTGCACCATCTGGAACACACAGCTTCTGGGGCAGGAAGGAGAAAGACTAGAGTCACACTTGGGCTTTTCATGCCTCCACTCCCAAGTGACACAGGTGACACCACCCACGTTTCATTGGCCGGAATGAGTCACTGAGGGCTAGAAATACAACCATTTGATGAGTATTACTGTCTATCCACATCCTTCAGTGGAACTCTTGATAGCAGTGCTGTCAGTTATTTTTTCTCACCTTGGAGAAGCTTCAGAGGTACGGCTTTGTGCAGAAATTGAATGTGATCTGGTCCACCCCTTGTGGGATTTGAAGGCATTGTCTGTTGAATTGCTTCATCTGGTGTGTCTCTGACTCCTTACTCCACTTCAGTCTGTGCTGAGTGGGATTAGTCACATATGTGTCTCTACTGTCTCCCTCTTCTCCCACAGTTTTCACTAACTGCAGGGTTATTTTCAGCCTTTGTTCTTGCATTCATTTCTTTAATTATCCAGTATTTCTTAAGCTGTTACTATGTGTGTTTACTTGACCTTAAAGAGACATTGAAATAAGACACAGTACTTGCTCTCAAGAAGTTCCCACTGTGGAGATAGTAAGCAAGTTTTTATAGACTAAATAGGCACAGCAGTAATTTTGAGCTAGAATGATCAGAAAGAGCTTCACAGAGGTGACAGCTCTGTGCATTTAAAAACATATGAAGATTTAGAAGCAGCTATTTGTAGTGGACTTGAAAATGTGTCCTTCAGAATTTACGTACGCATAAATGTAGTATTTTCTGTTTTTTATAATTGATTTAATCTTGCTCACCTATAAGGGTATTTGTATAATTAAAAAATTTCAATAAAATTAACAGACTCTCTCATTTAAAATGTGTCCTTCAACTTAATTCAGTAATAATTATCTCACTGATTCTAGGTTCCCTGCCAGAATTGGTTTTTCAACAGATATCTTCACTGTTTATCCTCCCAAGATAGTGTCTGGGACAAAGGAGTTTCTTACTCTCCAGTGGAAGTGGGGAAGCATCCTTGGTCTGCATGCTTTCCATATGGAATCAGCCTGTCTTTGATTTAGTAGCTTTGATCTGTTCTGGTTTCTGGGCATCAGAAGCTGGGCTTGTGAAGAAATGAATGAGGCCAATTCAGTGCCAAGCACTTTGTTAGGTGTTGCTGATCATAGACTGGAAAGTGCTGAACAAGGATGATGGGCTGGGCCTCAGCCAGCTCATGACCTTGTGCCTTCCTTCATGCCCTTGTGATTAAGTGGTCATTGATAAAGGAGCCTTTACCAGACCCTGTAATATCCATGCAAGAAACACAGATGATGAGGTGAGTATCCAGTGCTTTGGAGTGTCAACCCAGACCCTCAGCAGTAAAAGTATGGGGTCCTAACCACTGGACCACCTGCCAATTCGGTAATGTTGTATAGATAAATTTTAAGTCAAAACTATTTTCTATTTTAGTCACTCTGATTGGTCCTGAGGAAATGTCACTTGTGCAAGGATGGTTAATTATTATCTTCCTCAGAAAACAGATGAACTTAGCCTCTTAAACCTCCATTTTCTCATGTGTAATTTGGGAATAGTAATGCTACATTATAATGCTGCTGTAATGTGCTGAATTGTTTTACAATCCGTAAGGCCAAACAGTTAGCCTAAGTGAAAGAAGGGAGTTCTTTTTGTTATTTACTTCAGCACTTCTAATTCACTATAGAATCTGTTGAACTTTTTTATTACAAAATTTTCTTCCTGTTACAGTCATATGTTGCCTTCATTGAAAACGTGCCAAATGATAAATATATCAGCATGCTGCCCACCCTGTCATATCTGATTAAGATCAGAGCACAAGACTTCATGATCTTCACTGTCAGTAAGCTGTGGTTTTTCTTCTGTATCTTCAGATACAAGGAAAGTTATAGCATCTATTCATTTTTAGAACTGGCTATCTCAGCCCTGCTCTGGAAATGGGATGTGTTTCTTTCTGGATATTGGAATTTACTGCATTCACCGCAGAAAGGCATTGTTGTGAGCCATGCATAACTCATATCTTTTAATAGTTTTGAAATACCTTTACAACAAAGGATGCAACTTGTGTTAAGTTCGCACAACAAGTTGAATTATGTTTTCAAAGAAAAACAGTTCTTTTTGACAGGAATGATTTATGTAAAAGGTCTATCAGAGTACCATTCATTCATTCTTTCATTCATTTATTCATTAGACATAGTTTGACATTTTTAATTAACAGGCATTGGGGATACAGAGTGAATTAGACTTTTACCAAGTAGATTCCAGCTTATAAAGTAAAATTAGCAAGGAAACAATTTAATTCATGATGGTAAGGTCAGGTCCATGAGCAGTAGAATGGGACACAGAGAGAAGGGGTGAAGTGTGGAAGACTCACAACTCTGATTGACACCAATTACCATCAAAATATGTGGTTTCTGGGAGATTTCTGACAGCTCCAGTCAAGGCTCTAGGTGAAAAGTGAAAGTTGCTCAGTCGTGTCCAACTCTTTGCGACCCCATGAACTATACAGTCCATGGAATTCTCTAGGCCAGATTACTGGAGGGGGTAGCCTTTCCTTTCTCCAGGGGATCTTCCCAACCCAAGGATTGAACCAGGTTCTCCTGCACTGCAGGTGGATTCTTTACCACTGAGCTATCAGGGAAGCCCAGACTCCAGGTAACAGAATTGAATTCCCATTCTAGAGTGCCTGTGATTCCCAGGAAGGGATAGAGAAAGATGTCCTAATAATGTTTCTGTACAACTACTATGTCCTACTGCTAACTAGTGGTTATAATATCACTACTAATGCCAACTCATTTAACCCTCACCAAAATTCTGTCATCTAGGCCCAAACAAAACCCTCCATTTGTAGAGGAAACTGCTACACAGAGAGAATGCAAGAACCCTGTTCAAGGTTGCATGCATGGTATGTGGCTGAGCTGTGAATTAGGACAGGGCAGACTGACTCCTGAGTCTGTTCTCCTGACCCCTGCACTGCACTCTCTCAAGTTCATTGTGGACACAGCCAGTTGCAGTCCTCCCTAAAACTTTCTTTCTTCAAATTTTTGATGAGATTGGACACTGATATTTCTTTATGTATCAGAGGAGATGCACCTTCATCCGAGGGTGTGTTGGTCCATGCTGACCCTGCACCCCCAGCTCTGGGGTACAGGGAGTTGTGGGCACCACATGCCAGCCCTGTTAACTCCTCCATGTTTAGGGAAGATCCCCTGCAGAAGAATACTCCAGTATTCTTGCCTGGAGAATTCCATGGACAGGGCAAACTGGCGGGCTACAGTCCATGGGGTGGCAAAGAGTTAGACACAACTGAGAGACTTGGCACCCCACTCCAGTACTCTTGCCTGGAGAATCCCATGGACAGAAGAGCCTGGTAGGCTGCAGTCCATGGGGTCGCGAAGAGTTGGACATGACTGAGCGACTTCACTTACGCTTTTCACTTTCATGCATTGGAGAAGAAAATGGCAACCCACTCCAGTGTTCTTGCCTGGAGAATCCCAGGGACAGGGGATCCTGATGGCCTGCTGTCTATGGGGTCTCACAGAGTCGGACACAACTGAAGCGACTTAGCAACAGCAGTAGCAGCAGAGAGACTAATACTTTTGCCTCACTTTCCAGCCCACCCTTCCTTATAACAGGGTCTGGAGCCTTCAAGAGTGTCTTACCTGTGAGAGCTCCATCCTCAGGTGAGACCGTGTGTACCTGGTTCACTAAACAAATCCCTGTGTCATCCGGTGGGAGGGATACTGGACCCCAGGAAGCACGTCCTGTGTTCTAGGTGTTTGGCCAGTGGTTTCTGATGATGGTGTGGACTCCATAACTGGGTAAGGAATGGTGAGTCTGGGCCCAGAGGGAGTAGAGAATCAACTCTAAGTGAATCAGCAGATCCTGGTCCTATTCCAGCACCTGAGTTTAAATTCTAGTTCTGATATTTATGATCAGTTTTTATCATTAATATGTTAAAGGCCCAGATACAGAAGGAAATAGGGCCCAAGTACAGTAACAGGGCCAGGGAGTGAGAGGACCAAATGAAAAGTAAGTGATTCTTGTATGTGTGTTTAGTTGCTCAGTTGTGTCAGCCTCATTGCTATGCTATGGGCTGTAGCCGACCAGGCTCCTCTGTCCATAGGGATTCTCTAGACAAGAATCCTGGAGTGGGTTGCCATGCCCCTCTCCAGGGGATCTTCCCAATCCACAGATAGAACCAAGGTCTCCCACATTGCAGGTGGATTTTTTACTGTCTGAGCCATCTTGGAAACCCAATTCTTGTATAAGTAATGGATAAATATTAGCATATTTAGAGGGAGAAAGTTTCTCAGTCATGTCCAACTCTTTGCTACCCCATGGGCTATACAGTCCATGGAATTCTCCAGGCCAGAATACTGGAGTGGGTAGCTTTTCCCTTCTCCAGGGGAAGGACAGAGATCTCTTCAAGAAAATTAGAGATACCAAAGGAACATTTCATGCAAAGATGAGCACAATAAAGGAAAGAAATGGTATGGACCTAACAGAAGCAGAAGATATTAAGAATATTAAGAAAATGTGACAAGAATACATGGAAGAGCTATACAAAAAAGAACTTAATGACCCAGATAACTACAGTGGTGTGATTACTCACCTAGAGCCAGACATTTTGGAGTCCCAAGTCAAGTGGGCCTGAGGAAGCATCACTATGAACAAAGCTAGTGGAGGTGATGAAATTTCAGTTGAACTATTTTTAAGTCCTAAAAGATGATGCTGTGAAAGTGCTGCACTCAATATGTCAGCAAATTTGGAAAACTCCTCAGTGGTCACTGGACTGCAAAAGGTCAGTTTTCATTCCAATCGCAAAGAAAGGCAATGCCAAAGAATGCTCAAACTACCACATGATTGTACTTATCTCACACTCTAGTAAAGTAATGCTCAAAATTCTTCAAGCCAGGCTTCAGCAATATGTGAACCGTGAACTTCCAGATGTTCAAGCTGGATTTAGAAAAGGCAGAGGAACAGAGATCAAATTGCCAAAATTCGTTGGTACATAGAAAAAGCAAGAGAGTTCCAGAAAAAAACATCTATTTCTGCCTCACTGACTATGCCAAACCTTTTGACTGTGTGGATCACAACAAACTGTGGAAAATTCTTAAAGAGATGGGACCACCAGACCACCTTACCTGCCTCCTGAAAAATCTGTATTCAGGTCAAGAAGCAATAGTTAGAACTGGACATGGAACAACACACTGGTTCCAAATTGGGAAAGGAATATGTCAAGGCTGTTTATTGTCACCCTGCTTATTTAACTTATATGCAGAATACATAATGTGAAATACCAGGCTGGATGAAGCACAAGCTGGAATCTAGATTGCTGGGAGAAATATCAATAACCTCAGATATGCAGATGACACCACCCTTATGGCAGAAAGCAAAGTGGAACTTAGGAGCCTCTTGATGAAAGTTGAAAGAGGAGAGTGAAAAAGTTGGCTTAAAACTCAACATTCAAAAAACGAAGATCATGGCATCCAATCTGGTGACACCAATCCAATTTGGTGACAAATAGATGGGGAAACAGTGAAAACAGTGATAGACTTTCTTTTTGGGGGCTCCAAATTCACTGCAGATGGTGACTGCAGCAATGAAATTAAAAGACGTCTTGGAAGGAAAGCTATGAACATCCTAGACAACATATTAAAAAGCAGAGACATTACTTTGCCAACAAAGGTCCATCTAGTCAAAGCTATGGTTTTTCCTGTAGTCATGGTTGAATCATAAAGTTGGACTATAAAGATAGCTTAACACCCCAAAATTGATGCTTTTGAACTGTGGTGTTGGAGAAGACTCTTGAGTCCCTTGGACTGCAAGGAGATCAAACCAGTCAATACCGAATATTCATTGGAAGGACTGATGCTGAAGCTGAAGCTCCAACACTTTGGCCACCTGATGCTAAGAACTAACTCATTGGAAAAGACCCAGATGCTGGAAAAGATTGAAGACAGGAGGAGAAGGGGATGACAGAGGATGACATGGTTGGATAGCATCACTGACTCGATGGACATGAGTTTGAGCAGGCTCTGGGAGTTGGTGATGGACAGGGAAGCTTAGCGTGCTACAGTCCATAGGGTGGCAAATAGTTGGGCCTGATTGAGCAACTCAACTGAACTGAGAGGGAGAAATGCATATGTTCAGTTGTCTTTTCTCCCTTTTTATTTACCTGAGGCTCAAGGATGAAGCACAGACAAGGTAGGACAGAGAAGCTGTGTCTGCTGTCTGCTGACCGGGTTGAGGGGTCCTTCCAGTGGGGATGTGACAGGGCTGTGGACTGGCCCGCAGCTGTCCTCCGTATTCATCCCACTGAGATGTTGTGGTGTGGGAGGGGGAGGGTGTGAAACTGTCTCTGGGCTTTGCTGGGGACTCTGGGGTGTGTGTGTGTGTCACAGATGGGTCCTTCCCACATCTGTGCTGAAATGACAGGGTGAGCGGGCCTCAGGGTGGGCTTATGTGGGCTTCAGGAGTGCATTCCTCACACCCTCGGAGATTCAAGATTCCCATGATGCACTCCTGAAGCCCACATAAGCCCACCCTGAGGTGTTAGTGACCTTGAATTTTGCCAGTGTCTTATATCCCTTTATGGCCTTTCTCAGTCTCTCTACTCATCCCAGCACTGCACTCTGGGGACCATCTGGGAGCTTCTCTGATCAGTGGAAACAGAACAAGGCAGCAATGGTCACATTGGACATCAGTCCCTTCTGCTTGTATCTGTCCCCACCACCCACCTGTGCTTCCATTCTTGTCACCACCATTCCTCTTAAATGCAGAACGGAGGAGGTGGGTCACTGATGTCTGCAGACAGCATAAATCCCTTGTCTTCTCTGATTCACCAGCCTCTTCTTTGCCCTCTGCCTTCAGCCACCCTCCAGCAGAAGGCTTTCTACTTCCCCTTCTGTCGGGAGCTGCTCCCATAAGTTATATTTTGCATCTTCTTTAGCTATGGTTTATAATACAATTATGTTCAAAATCCTATCAAACAAAACTTTCAATATACAATGGGGAAAAATGGGAAGTTCATCATTCTAAATTATCTTTTCTTCTTGGGATTCTAAAATCCTATCTTGGAGGGCTAGAGTTAAACCATGACTCTTACCTTCTCCTTATTTCCTGTAGCAGCAATCTGTCTCTCTCCCCGAAATCTCATTTGGGGACTAGTTGAAATGCAATAAATGAAAAGGGTATTTAGCATGTCTCAAAAGCCCCTTATATATACCTATTGTTTCTCTACATCTACATATTATCTATTAGTCCACCACTGCCGTCATCATCATCAATCCATCATCCAATCTCCTTAATCTATTTCTTTGTTGTTGTTCAGTCACTAAGCCATGTCTAACTTTGTAGCCCCATGGACTGCAGTATAGCAGGCTTCCCTGCCCTTCACTATCTCCTGGAGTTTGCTCAAGCTCATGTCTATTGAGTCAATGAGGTAATCTAATGATCTCACCTGCCAGCCCTTCTCCTCTTGCCCTCAAGCTTTCTCAGCATCAGGGATTTTTCCAATAAGTCGGCTTTTCACATCAGGTGGCCAAAGTATTGGAGCCTCAACTTCTACATCGGTCCTTCCAATGTATATTCAGGGTTGATCGATTTCTTTAGCATCTATCTACATTTCTATTTTAGTTTCTTTATAGTTCAAACATTGACTCTGTTGTCTTCATGAATAGACTATTCTAAGATGTTTAAATATGAAAATAATATTATTGTGATCTTTAAAAAAATAAAAAGCACTTAAATTTTACTTGACTTTTTTCCTATTGTTGTTACACAGTTGCTTAAGTCATGTCTGACTCTTTGTAACCCCATCAGTTCAGTTCAGTTCAGTCGCTCAGTCATGTCTGATTCTTTGTGACCCCATGAATTGCAGCACCCCAGGCCTCCCTGTCCATCACCAACTCCCAGAGTTCACTCAGACTCATGTCCATCGAGTCAGTGATGCCGTCCAGCCATCTCATCCTCTGTTGTCCCATTATCCTCCTGCCCCCAATCTCTCCCAGCATCAGAGTCTTTTCCAATGAGTCAACTCTTCATGGACTGCAGCAACTAAGGCTTCTCTGCCCTTCACTATCTCCTGGAGTTTGTGCAAACTTATGTCCATTGAGTTGGTGATGCTATCTAACCATCTCATCCTCTGTCACCTCTCTCTCTTCTGCCCTCAGTATTTCCCAACATCAGGGTCTTTTCCAATGAGCAGGTTCTTCACATCAAGTGGCCAAAGTATTGGAGTTTCAGTTTCAGCATTAGTCCTTCCAATGAATATTCAGGTTGATTTCCTTTAAGATTGACTGGTTTGTCCTCCTTGCAGTCTAAGAGACTCTCAAGAATCTTCTCCAGCACCACAATTCAAAAGCATCAGTTCTTCAGCCCTCAGACTTCTTTATCCAACTCTCACATCCATACATGACTACTGGAAAAACCATAGCTTTGATCGTATGGACTGTTGTTGGCAAAGTGATGTCTCTACTCTTTAACATGCTGTCTAGGTTTGTCAAAGCTTTCTTTCCAAGGAGCAAGTATCCTTTAACTTCAAGGCCACAGTCACCATCTGCAGTGATTTTGGAGCTCAATAAAATAAAACCTGTGAATCTAGTTTCCAGGAATTTGTCATTTCCAGCTCTATCACCTTGTTGCGCTCCTATAAACTGCACACTTACAAAGTGGAATATGATGCTATTAGACAAGCAGCATCCATGTAGAAGCTGATACCTTCATGTGTTGGACAAGGACTGCTGCTTCTGGGTGGCTGCACAGAGGGGAAGGGTCAGGTCTGTAAATACAGAAGACCACATCCCCTCTCACTCCACAGAAGGCGAGTATAGCCCAGGTGAAATGTGCCTGCCAGACAGAGTGGTCTTAGAGGCTAAGAAAGATTCTTGATGGGAAATGTTAGGTTCTGTCAAAGTCCCGTGTTATTATGACCCCAATGTGCTTCAGGGTCCCGTCTCCAGATCATTCTGAGAAGGAAAGAAAGACCAACAATCTCATCCCTGCAACCTGATGGTTTCCATCTCACCCCTCCAAGCTCACCTGTGAATTCCTGTGCTCCTGTCCTCAGTTTCTGCTGGCCTGACAATTACTCTCATATTTCAAACCTTCTTGTACTTCTCTGCTTTGGCCCTGAATTCAGTCCAGGGGAAGATGAATGCTTGATTCCACCAGAGATATTCTCCATGGGCCAACCAATCCCATGTGAGATCTAACAGTCTGTAGTGATTGGCCAATGTGATCGGGGAAGAAAAACCACTCATGCTTTGTGAGGCAACTTTTCTGTGCCAACCCCTGTCATAGGGCTCTCAGGGACCACAGAAGCAGAAGGTCAAAGGACCATGTTGCTCATTTAAGGAGATGTTGAAGATTCAGAAGCTCATTGGTGTCTGAGCTGCAGAAAGTGGCTGATGCAGCCTCCGATTGTGCCTGAAATGGTGAAAGGTGTTGCTATTGGCTCTCAGGAGGGAGCGTGTAAGGGGTGGTCTATATAGACCCCAGTCAGCACCCTGATGCCTCCTCACAGGACTGTGACCTTGAGGACGTGGGGTCAGGATGGCTCTGGGAAGACTCCTCTCCCTACAGGGACTCTGTGTCCTCCTTCTCCGCACAGTGGTGGGTGGTCAAGGTAAGAGCTGGCCCTCTGTCCTGGGTCCACAGCAAAGAGTGGACGCCTTGATGAAGGGAAAGGTGTCTGGACTTGTGGAACCTGGCCTCAGTGTTTTTGACCAAAAAGAAACCACAGTGACTGTGAATACTGGTCCCTCTCCTGTGGGGGGTCCACTGGTTGTAGCAGCAGATTTTATAAAGCAGTGAGGTTTGGTCTGGATTGAGCTGGGTCAGCCTGAGTCCCTCCACTGTCTCCCTTGTTCTCAGGGAGCTTCTAGAGTCCCAGTGGCTCCCAGTGTGTGGAAGATCCAATGACTGACCTCAGCTGGGACCCTGGGCTGTTCCCACACACTCATGTGCCTGGTATGTGAGCACTATCCCAGGGTCCCCCCATTTCTTATGTCTGTGCTTCTGTAGGCTTTGTTCTTAGGTGTGTATATGTAGTGTGTCAGGGTGTGTATGTGTGTGAGGGTGAGTGAGGGTGTGTGTGAGGGTGTATGTGTGTGAGAGTGTGTTTGTGAGGGTGTGTTTGTGTGTGAGGATGCATGTGTGCATGTGAGAGAGACAGAGAGAGAGTGTGAGGGTGTGTGGAGCCTGTCTGTTTGAGAGGAACAGGGATGCTGAGCAGGGACTGAGTCCATTGGTCTGTGAAGCACACAGGGTCCCACAGGGCTGGGTGTCAAGTCAGCTGCATGTAACCAAATCAGAGATAATTGTGCACCTGCCTGCCTCTCTCTGGCTCCTCTCCCTGTCCCCCGGGCTTCCCTCTGCTTGCTGCCGTGTCTGCCCAGCACTGGGCTCTGTGAGAGGCTCTGCCTGCTGGCTTCACCTCTTCCCACCAGGTGTCCATTGTGGAGCAGAGGAGCCAGCAGCCAGGAGAGGGGATCTCTTGTCTGTAGAGATCAGGTGATGTGCAGCCCCAGGTATATAAGTTCCCGAGTCCCTGCCCTGGTCCCTATGACATTTCCAGATATGCTGGGGGCCTGGGATGGTCTTTTCCCCTTCCAGGATCTGCTGTAACTCTGTAGGGAGCACTCTCTCTCCCTGGAGAGTTAGAGTTAATTATTATTATTAGCCATTGAGTCATATGTGTTCCTTATATATATTGGATATTAACCCCTCATGAGATACATGATTTGCAAGTTCTTTTTCTCCATTCTGTGCATTGTCTTTTCATTTTGTGTACTGTTTCTTCTGTTCTACAGGAGCTTTTTAGGTTGATGTTAATGTGGTCCCATTGTTTATTTTGATTTTGTTGCTTGTGCTTTAGCTGTCATACCCAAGAATTCATTGCCAATATCCACATCCAGGAGCTTTCCCCTATGTTTTCTTCTAGGAGTTTGTGGTTTCAGGTCTTAAATAGATTTATGTCTTTGATCTATTTTGAGTCTATTTTTCTGTGGTTCTAAGATAGGGATCTAGTTTCATTCTTTTGCATGTAAATATCCAGTTTTCCTAACAGCATTTACTGAAAAGACCATCCTCGCCTCACTGAGTATTCTTGCCTGCCTTGTCAAACATTCATTGACTGTCCATGCATGGATTTATTTTTGGGCTCTCAGTTCTGTTAATTGCTTGATGTGTCTATTTTCACACCATTGCCATAATGTTTGTTTTTATGTATTTGGCTGCAGCAGGTCTTGCCTGCAGTACATGTGATATTTGATCTTTATGCAGCATGCAGTTCTTCAGTTGCAGCATGCCATGCTACTTATGCCATGTGAACTCCTAGCTGTAACATGTGGCATCTATTGCAGCATGGGCTTCTCCACCTGCAGGATGGGCTTCTCTCTAGTTGTGGTGCACAGGCTCCAGTGCACAGAGGGATCAGGAGTTGTAGTGCATGGCCTTAGTTGCCCCATGACATTTGAGATCTTAGTTCCCCAACTAGGGATTGAACTTGAGACCCCTGCATTGGAAGGCAGATTCTTTTTTTTTTTTTTTTTTTCTGAACAAAAAATATCTTTATATAAGCCACTAATAGATATCTAAATACAGTAAGGTTTTTAAAATGAAACCATAAGTATATAATTATATTCGTAAAGTACACTAATCAAAATCTGTACAACATTAACAGCAAATCCAAATCCATATAAGATATTCCTCTGAACTTCATGTTTCACCAAGCATCTAAAATCACCAGTCTTTTGGTCATTCTCTTGTACATTATTCTGTATCTCCACATTGGATTGGATCCCTTGACTTTATTTCATTTTCTGTGTGACATTCTCTGCAGATACATATCATTGGCTGCTGCTTAGGGGGCCGAACATTCTGGGTGTCCGTTGTTGTCCGTAACACAGAGAAACTTCTCAGCCTTTCCAGTCAGATTCCAACTTGCCTCTGTGCCACGGTCAAGTTCCCCGGAAGGTGGATTCTTAACCACTAGACCACCAGGGAAGTCCCCTGATGATGTGAGCATTTTAAAGTCTTTATTGGATTTGCTACAATAATGCTTCTGTTTTCTTTTTACTTTTTCTTTTTTTGGCCACAAAGCATTTGGGATCTTAGCTCTCTGACCAGGGATTCAACCTGCACCCCCTGCATTAGAAGGCAAAGTCTTAACCCCTGGACCCCCAGGGAAGTCTCTCCAGCTTTATTTTGTTTGTTTTTTATTTGGTTTTGTTTTATTTTTATTTTTGCTTCATTTTTTTATACTTGATATTATACATGTTTCAATGCCATTTTCCCAAATCTTCCTACCCTCTCCCTCTCCCACAGAGTCCATAAGACTGTTCTATACATCAGTGTCTCTTTTGCTGTCTCGTACACAGGGTTATTGTTACCATCTTTCTAAATTCCATATATATGCGTTAGTATACTGTATTGGTGTTTTTCTTTCTGGCTTACTTCACTCTGTATAATAGGCTCTGGTTTCATCCATCTTATTAGAACTGATTCAAATGTATTCTTTTTAATGGCTGAGTAATACTCCATTGTGTATATGTACCACAGCTTTCTTATCCATTCATCTGCTGATGGACATCTAGGTTGCTTCCATGTCCTGGATATTATAAACAGTGTTGCAATGAACATTGGGGTACACGTGTCTCTTTCCCTTCTGGTTTCCTCAGTGTGTATGCCCTGCAGTGGGATTGCTGGATCTTTGTTTGTTTGTTTGTTTTTTAATTTTATTTTATTTTTAAACTTTACATAATTGTATTAGTTTTGCCAAATATCAAAATGAATCCACCACAGGTATACATGTGTTCCCCATCCTGAACCCTCCTCCCTCCTCCCTCCCCATACCATCCCTCTGGGTCGTCCCAGTGCACTAGCCCCAAGCATCCAGTATTGTGCATCGAACCTGGACTGGCATCTCGTTTCACACATGATATTTTACATGTTTCAATGCTATTCTCCCAAATCTTCCCACCCTCTCCCTCTCCCTCAGAGTCCATAAGACTGTTCTATACATCACTGTCTCTTTTGCTGTCTCGTACACAGGGTTATTGTTACCATCTTTAGTATACTGTATTGGTGTTTTTCCTTCTGGCTTACTTCACTCTGTATAATAGGCTCTGGTTTCATCCACCTCATTAGAACTGATTCAAATGTATTCTTTTTAATGGCTGAGTAATACTCCATTGTGTATATGTACCACTGCTTTCTTATCCATTCATCTGCTGATGGACATCTAGGTTGCTTCCATGTCCTGGCTATTATAAACAGTGCTGCGATGAACATTGGGGTACACGTGTCTCTTTCCCTTCTGGTTTCCTCAGTGTGTATGCCCAGCAGTGGGATTGCTGGATCATAAGGCAGTTCTATTTCCAGTTTTTTAAGGGATCTCCACACTGTTCTCCATAGTGGCTGTACTAGTTTGCATTCCCACCAACAGTGTAAGAGGGTTCCCTTTTCTCCACACCCTCTCCAGCATTTATTATTTGTAGAGTTTTGGATCGCAGCCATTCTCACTGGTGTGAGATGGTACCTCATAGTGGTTTTGATTTGCATTTCTCTGATAATGAGTTCTTCCCGCTGGCTTTCTCTAGCTGCAGAGGTCGGGACTGCCCTTCCCTGTGGTGCTCAGTCTTCTCACTGCAGTGCCTTCTCTTGTTTCGGAGCACAGACTCTAGGTACACGGGTTCTGTTACTCTGTGGAATGTGGGATCTTCTTGGGCCCAAGATAGAAACTGTGTCTCCTGTATTGGGTAGGCAGATTCTTAATCACTGGACCACCAGGCAAGTCACCTCCAGTTTTGCTATTATTTTCTCTTTTTCACTTTAAAATTGCTTTGGCTATTTGAGGTTTTGTGGTTTGACACAAATTTTAAGATTTTTTCTATTTCTATGAAAAATACTATTGGAATTGCTTTGAATCTATAGATGGCTTTGGGTAGTATAGACATTTTAACAATATTAATTCTTCCAATCTATGAACATGGGCTCTTTTTCCATTTTATTAGTGTCTTCTTCAATGTCTCTCATTAGTCTTATTGATTTTTGAGTATAGCTCTTTCATCTTTTTGGTTAAATTTATTTTTAACATTTTATGGCTTCTTATACCATTTTAAAGAGATTGTTTCTTTTTTTTCCAGATGTTTCCTTGTTAGTGTGTAGAAACGCAACCAATTTCTGTAGTTTGATTTTGTCTTCTGTGACTTTTTTGAATTTATTAGTTCTAACAGTTGTTCTATTGATATACTATTAGAATTTTCTATAATAATATTATGTCTTTTGGAAACGGGGAAAATTTTCTTTTTCTATTTGGATAATTTTATTTCTTTTTGCTTACTTGCTATATCTGGGACTTCCAGTACTATGTGGATTAAGATTGGTAACAGAGGACATGTTTATGTTATTCCTGATCTTAGAGGAACATTGAGTTTGATATTAACTATGGGCTTCTCATATATGATTTATATTATATTGAGAAATGTTCCTTCTATATGCAGTTTTTGAGAGTTAAAAAATTTAAGAGTGTTGAATTTTGTCAAACATCTTTTCTGCATCTATTGAGATGGTCTTATGATTTTTATCTTTCATTGTATTAATGTGGTGTATGACATTTATTGATTTACACATGTTGAACTATCTTTGCATCCTAGAGATTAATTCCACTTGCTCACAGTATATAATCTTTTTAATGTGTTGTTGAATTCCCTTGGCTAAATTTGTTATGAATTTTGGCATTTGTATTAATGGGACATTGGCTTGTAATTTTCCTTTCTTGTAGTGTTTTTACATAGCTTTGGTATCAGGCTAATGCAGGATATGTAAAATGATTTGTAGAGTGCTCATTCCTCAATTTTTAGAAGATTGTAAAAAAAACAGATGTTTTTCTTGTATAAATATTTGATAGAAGTCACCAGTGAGCATTTCTGAATCATTTTTTCTAGGTTATCCAAATTGTTGGCCTATAATTTTCCATAGGAGCCTCTTATGGTTTGTATTCTGTTGTATCAGTTTTAATGTCCCCTGTTTCCTATCCGATTTTATTTATTTGAATCTTCTCATTTATTTTCTTGATTAGTACAGCTTAAAGTTTGTCATTTTTGTTTATTTTTTTTCAAGAATGACCTCTGTTAATCTTTTCTATCACTTTCTTATATTCTATTTCATTTATTTATGCTCTAATCTTTGTTTTTTCCTTCCTTTGCTAGATTTTGGTTTACTTCATTCTTCTCTTTTAGTTCTTTGATTTGCAATATTAGGTTGTCTATTTGAGATCTTTCTTTTTTAAGTATGCATTTATCACTATAAATTTCCCTCTTATAACTGCTTTGGATGCAGTATATAGTGTTTGAATGTGTGTTTCTACTTTTGTTTATCTCAGAATATTTTTAATACGCCTTTGGATTTCTTTTTTATCATTGGCTGTTCAGGAGCTTGTTGTTGAATTTCCACATATTTGTGATTTTGCCAGTTTCCTCCTATTGTTGATTTTTTAATTTCAAATAGCTGTACTCAGAAAATATATTTGATAATATTTCTATATTTTTGAATTTGTTAAGACTTGTTTTGTTGCTTGACATGATCTATTCTGGAAAATATTCTGTGTGTATTTGAGAAGAATACGTATTCTACTGCTGGTGGATAAAATGTTCTGTATATGTCTGTTAAGTCCATTTGTTTACTAGGTTCTTCATTTCAGTACTCTGAAGTGCTTTTTTTTTTCTAATTTTATTTTATTTTTAAACTTTACATAATTGTATTACTTTTGCCAAATATCAAAATGAATCCACCACAGGTATACATGTGTTCCCCATCCTGAACCCTCCTCCCTCCTCCCTCCCCAAACCATCCCTCTGGGTCGTCCCAGTGCACTAGGTTCTTCAAATCTGCTGTTTCTAATTGATTATCTGTCTGAATGATGTATAATAAATTCAGGTGCTCTGACAACTCTGAGGACTTTAGCAAGCGTTGCAGGAGATGTGAAGTGGCTGTAAGGATTGTTAGTATACTCAGTATATTAACAATAGTACCCCTAGGTCCAATGGCTAGGGACCATGGCAGGCAGTGGCAGTGGCTAGAGTCAGTGCCAGAAGTGTGCACCCAGTTGGCATTGAGGGACCAGGTACAGGTGCCCATATACACCAGGGATCAGTTATAGACACACATATGGTATGTATCACAGGCCTGCATTTATTAAAAGGTTCATCTAGGAGTGGATATCACCCAAATATACTCACCTGGATGTTGGCAGCATTCAGACCTTGGTGGACCGTTTAACTGAGAGCACCAGTCCCTTTCTGCCATGAGCTAGAGGTCTCCCTCGATTCCTTATCATGTGGGTCTCTCCATACATAGCTCACAATGTGGCAACTGGCTTCATCAAGACAGAGAGAGCAGGATAGGTCACCAGGAGAAACCAGAATTGTCTTAAAAATTAATCTCTTAAATGACATCTCATCACTTTCACCAAATTCTGTTTGTTAGACTCATGTTACTAGTTACACCCAAGCGTGGGGATTACACAAGGACATGAATACCAGATGACAGGAACAACTGGTATGATTTAGAGCTTGTTACCACAGTCCTTTGTTCCTAAGTTGGATGAGATGCTCGCTATAGACAGTGAAGGAGAGGGAGGATTCCTCCCTGGATCCCGGGCCATGAACTGCAACTGAGATGTTGGAGGAGCTGGGCCCAGGAGTCTTGGGCACATCTACAGGGAGGGCAGCATCCAGAGTCTCTGGAGGCCTGTCCTAGGTGGTGTCCCTGGAGCTGGTTCTACAGACTCGTGAGAAATTCCTGGTGCCTCCCTTCCTGCTCCAGGTTCAGTGATGGCACACTGGGAGCTTTGAGTTGGCCATGGTGGGAATGTTTATACCACAGAAGTCAACACTTTCTATTCACAGTGATTTTTCCAGAGAATAGAGTATTCATCTTTTAATACTTACCAGCACACCACTGGTGCAAGTCTCCAAAATCTCTCCTATGTCCTGTGTCTCTCTTGCAGCTCTGGAGGCGAGGCTGAAGGATGGAGACCACTGCTGTGAGGGGAGAGTGGAAGTGAAGCACCAAGGAGAATGGGGCACAGTGGATGATCTGAACTGGAGCATGGAGGAGGCAGCTGTGGTGTGCAGACAGCTGGGATGTGGAAGTGCCACTGATGCTCCCAAGAGGGCTCATTTTGGCCCAGGGATTGGCCCCATTTGGTTTCCTTATATTTATTGCAAAGGTCCAGAGTCAGCTATCATGGAGTGTAGTTATCCTCCTGTTAAAGATCATCGCCCTGAGGGCAATTCCCATGACAAGGATGTGGGAGCAGTCTGCTCAGGTAAGCCCTGTGGTCTGGGAGGGATTCCCAGCAGAAAAAGCCTCAGTCTTATTCACAGAATAGCTATGAGAATATGGGTCACATACCGTAGAACTTACTTGAATGGTGGTCTTTATACTTAACCACTGGACTACCAGGGTGGTCTTTATACTTCATACTTGGGTGAAGATTTCAGTCACACAGTGCTTTCTTGAACATTAGGTATTCAAAGGAACATAAGGTCTGACTTGGTCCTGAGCTTTCTATAAAGAAAGCTGAGCACTGAAGAATTGATGCTTTTGAACTGTGGTGTTGGAGAACACTCTTGAGAGTCCCTTGGACTGCAAGGAGATCCAACCAGTTCATCCTAAAGGAAATCAGTCCTGAATATTCATTGGAAGGACTGATGCTGAAGCTGAAGCTCCAATACTTTGGCCACCTGATGCTAAGAACTGAATCATTGGAAAAGACCTTGATGCTGGGAAAGATTGAAAGCAGATGGAGAAGGAGACAACAGAGGATGAGATGGTTGGATGGCATCATTGACTCAATGGACATGAGTTTGAGTAAACTCCAGGAGCTGGTGATGAACAGGGAGGCCTGGCATGCATTCAGTCCATGGGGGTCTCAAAGAGTCGGACACGACTGAGTGACTCAACTGAACTGAACTGACCCTGGACAGAAAGTCTCCAGATCCTTAGTCACTGGTCCCTCCAGTCTCTGTGATGTGTCTCATAGGAGGCAGGGAGGTGAGCTCAAATGTTTCATACATGTATAACTGTCAGGTTGGACCTTGATTAATTAGTTTCGTTATGGTAGCTTTTTGTATTCTTTCATGACATTGTCAGACAAGTGCAGCTACAGGATGGTATATAGGAGAGAAGCAGGCAAACAAAGTGTATTATACTCACTGGTCCTAGAGAGACAGAGACCATAAGATGGGTACATGGGAGAGGGACCAATAGACCAGGATCCACCTAGCAGTGGGAACCCAACATGGGGTGTAAATACCCATGGAGAAGTGACAATACTGGGGGTCAGGGTGGAGATATACTAGGAAAAGGGAGGTTTCATGGGTGTGTTTGAATATCACTAGGTCACAGGGGAGGGCCATAAGCGGGGTGTGTGGCAGGGGCTAATCTCCTTACACAGGTGCACCTGTTCACCTGGGTGGGGAGGTCACCTCCTATTTGTGGGGTTGTTGAGGCTGCAGGAAAACCTAAAGTTTTAAATTTACAGCACTGAAGTCGGAGCAAACCTAAAGCGCAGTGAGGGTAAGAAGCATGAAATGACACATAAAAAGGGCTCAATCCTGACTATATGTATTTCACCTATACTAAGGTTAAAACTAGAATGTGATTGGGTGGTCACAGTGTTTACCAGAGATGTTCCCAGTTTTTATCAGAATGTTTGATGAATTCTTCAGGACATTAATCCCAGCAGCATAGCTTGAATTGAGGAAGATATTATCAGACATTACAACAAGTTTCCTAAAATATGTGGTTGGATCTTAGGAAAGGGTCACTCAACATGATGATATGGTTTAAAGGTTCACCCTAAGGACATATGCAGTAGGTCCCTAGCAGCCACAGCCAATCAGCTCTCTGTGTTTTGTTGGGGAAAATAACTGGAAGATTATCTTTTCCAATCTCATCTTTAGCAGATCTTTGATGATTTTCTTGAGGTCCCAAAGAAAACACTTCTTTCCTTTTTTACAAGTACTATATTGAGGTATGACTGACATACAAGAAGCAATATGTAGTTAGTACAACTTAATGAGTGGGGTGATCAGTATACATCTGTGAAATCCCGACCACAGTCTATGCCACATATCTGTTGATCTCCTCAAAGGTTCTCCTTCACTCTCTTTATTACAATATTATTATTAAAATAATTATTTTAAGGGATGTTTGAATTTAAGTTAGGAGTTATTGTTTTAAGAAAACATGTCTTTTGGCATTTCCAATTGTTCAATCGGTAAGTCATGTACGAATCTTTGCAATATTATGAGTTGCATCACACCAGGCTTCCCTGTCCTTCACTATCTCCAAGAATTTGCTCAAATTCACGTTCACTGTGTTGATGATGCTATCCAGCCACCTAATTCTCTGCCACCCCCTTCTCCTTCTGCCCTCAATCTTTCCCAGCATCAGAGTCTTTCCCAATAAGTCACTCTTCCAGTAACATTCCTTAATGTCATAATGTCTTAATTATGGTTCAAATTGCAGATGAACTTGTGAAACCTTACAGGAGGCCCTACCTTTTGATGAATCAGCATCTAAATTAAAAGGGAATGTGTTTTCTTGAAACTTTGTGTGATTTTGGTACTTCTAATATTATCATATTTAGAAAATTGGTGTCTTGATATTAATTCCAGTTGGGACACAGTTAATAAAAAACAGATTGGGTGTGCTCTGGCATTTAAAATTTGACTGTGGTTTGTACTCCCTGATTGGTGGCAGCAGTGGTTTAGTCTCCAAGTTCTTTCTGACTCTTTGTCACCCCATGGCCTCTAACCTGCCAGGCTTCTCTGTCCATGGGATTTTCCAGGCAAGAACACTGGAGTGGATTGCCATTCCATCCTCAACCCAGGAATCAAACCTGAGTCTCCTGCACTACAGGCAGATTCTTACCATCTGAACCACCAGGGAAGTCCTATTTACCATTGCTCTAACCTAGGTTCTCAAGCTTTTATGAACACTTGCAGTTTTCTTCTATTAATCTTTGTCACCCGATTCCTGCTACTGCTGTCTCTTTTCTATATTTTCAGGAAATGTTTTATTGATATGAAGGTAAGTCAAATTGGTGGTGATGCAGCAGAGATAATATTAGAATAGCAGACCTTTTCATTATTTTAGTTGAAATTGAACTTTTGGAGTTTATTCCTCTCAATTATAAGTGTCAGGTATGTATGAGAAATTTCAGCACCTGTAGGTGTGATCACTCACCTAGAGCCAGACATCCTGGAATGTGAAGTCAAGTGGGCCTTAGAAAGCATCACTACAAACAAAGCTAGTGGAGGTGATGGAACTCCAGTTGAACTATTCAAATCCTGAAAGATGATGCTGTGAAAGTGCTGCACTCAATATGCCAGCAAACTTGGAAAACTCAGCAGTGTCCACAGGACTGGAAAAGGTCAGCTTTCATTCCAATCCCAAAGAAAAGTAATGCCAAAGAATGCTCAAACTACCACACAATTGCACTATCTCACACGCTAGTAAAGTAATGCTCAAAATCTTCCAAGCCAGGCTTCAGCAATACAAGAACCGTGAACTTCCAGATGTTCAAGCTGGGTTTAGAAAAGGCAGAGGAACCAGAGATCAAACTGCCAGCACCTGCTGGATCATCGAAAAAGCAAGAGAGTTTCAGAAAAACATCTATTTCTGCTTTATTGACTATGCCAAAGCCTTTGACTCTGTGGATCACAATAAACTGTGGAAAATTCTGAAAGAGATGGGAATACCAGACCACATGACCTGCCTCTTGAGAAACCTATATGCAGGTCAGGAGGCAACAGTTAGAACTGGACATGGGTGGGGGGGAGGAGCTAAGATGGCGGAGGAGTAGGACAGGGAGAACACCTTCTCCTCCACAAATTCATCAAAAGAACATTTAAATGCCAAGTAAATTCCACAAAACAACTTCTGAATGCCGGCAGAGGACATCAGGCACCCAGAAAAGCAACCCAAGTCTTCAAAAGGAGTTTCAGGGCAAGACATACCAAGCAAATTCTCCAGCAGCAAGGAACACAGCCCTAGGCTCCAAGATACAGACAGCCCAGAATCACCCCAAAACCATAGACATCCCATAACTCATTACTGGACACTTCATTGCAGTCCAGAGAGAAGAAATACAGCTCCACCCACCAGAACACTGACACAAGCTTCCCTAACCAAGAAACCTTGACAAGCCACCTGTACAAACCCACACAGAGCGAGGAAACGCCACAATAAAGAGAACTCCACAAACTGCCAGAATACAGAAAGGACACCCCAAACTCAGCAATTTAAACAAGATGAAGAGACAGAGGAATACCCAGCAGATAAAGGAACAGGATAAATGCCCACCAAACCAAACAAAAGAGGAAGAGATAGGGAATCTACCTGATAAAGAATTCCAAATAATGATAGTGAAATTGATCCAAAATCTTGAAATCAAAATGGAATCACAGATAAATAGCTTGGAGACAAAGATTGAGAAGATGCAAGAAAGGTTTAACAAGGACCTAGAAGAAATAAAAGAGAGTCAATATAAAATGAATAATGCAATAAATGAAATTAAAAACACTCTGGAGGCAACAAATAGTAGAATAACAGAGGCAGAAGATAGGATTAGTGAATTAGAAAATAGAATGGTAGAAATAAATGAATCAGAGAGGATAAAAGAAAAACGAATGAAAAGAAATGAGGACAATCTCAGAGACCTCCAGGACAATATTAAACGCTACAACATTCGATTCATAGGAGTCCCAGAAGAAGAAGACAAAAAGAAAGACCATGAGAAAATACTTGAAGAGATAATAGTTGAAAACTTCCCTAAAATGGGGAAGGAAATAATCACCTAAGTCCAAGAAACCCAGAGAGTCCCAAACAGGATAAACCCAAGGCGAAACACCCCAAGGCACATATTAATCAAATTAACAAAGATCAAACACAAAGAACAAATATTAAAAGTAGCAAGGGAAAAACAGCAAATAACACACAAGGGAATTCCCATAAGGATAACAGCTGATCTTTCAATAGAAACTCTTCAAGCCAGGAGGGAATGGCAATACATACTTAAAGTGATGAAAGAAAATAACCTACAGCCCAGATTATTGTACCCAACAAGGATCTCATTCAAATATGAAGGAGAAATCAAAAGCTTCTCAGACAAGCAAAAGCTGAGAGAATTCAGCACCACCAAACCAGCTCTCCAACAAATACTAAAGGATATTCTCTAGACAGGAAACACAAAAACGGTGTATAAACTCGAACCCAAAACAGTAAAGAAAATGGCAATGGGATCATACTTATCAGTAACTACCTTAAACATAAATGGGTTGAATGCCCCAACCAAAAGACAAAGACTGGCTGAATGGATACAAAAACAAGACCCCTACATATGTTGTCTACAAGAGACCCACCTCAAAACAGGGGACACATGCAGACTGAAAGTGTAGGGCTGGAGAAAGATTTTCCATGCAAATAGGGACCAAAAGAAAGCAGGAGTAGCAATACTTATATCAGATAAAATAGACTTTAAAACAAAGGCCGTGAAAAGACACAAAGAGGGTCACTACGTAATGATCAAAGGATCAATCCAAGAAGAAGATATAACAATTATAAATATATATGCATCCAACACGGGAGCGCCGCAATATGTAAGACAAATGCTAACAAGTATGAAAGGAGAAATTAACAATAACACAATAATAGTGGGAGACTTTAATACCCCACTCACACCTATGGATAGATCAACTAAACAGAAAATTAACAAGGAAACACAAACGTTAAATGATACAATAGACCAGTTAGACCTAATTGACATCTATAGGACATTTCATCCCAAAACAATGAATTTCACCTTTTTCTCAAGTGCACATGGAACCTTCTCCAGGATAGATCACACCCTGGGCCATAAATCTAGCCTTGGTAAATTCAAAAAAATAGAAATCATTCCAAGCATCTTTTCTGACCACAATGCAGTAAGATTAGATCTCAATTACAGGAGAAAAACTATTAAAAATTCCAAAATATGGAGGATGAACAACACGCTGCTGAATAACCAACAAATCACAGAAGAAATTTAAAAAAAAATGAAAATTTGCATAGAAACTAAAGAAAATGAAAACACAACAACCCAAAACCTGTGGGACACTGTAAAAGCAGTGCTAAGGGGAAAGTTCATAGCAATACAGGCATACCTCAAGAAACAAGAAAAAAGTCAAATAAATAACCTAACTCTACACCTAAAGCAACTAGAAAAGGAAGAAATGAAGAACCCCAGGGTTAGTAGAAGGAAAGAAATCTTAAAAAATTAGGGCAGAAATAAATGCAAAAGAAACAAAAGAGACCATAGCAAAAATCAACAAAGCCAAAAGCTGGTTCTTTGAAAGGATAAATAAAATTGACAAACCATTAGCCAGACTCATCAAGAAACAAAGGGAGAAAAATCACATCAATAAATTAGAAATGAAAATGGAGAGATCACAACAGACAACACATAAATACAAAGGATCATAAGAGACTACTATCAACAATTATATGCCAATAAAATGGACAACGTGGAAGAAATGGACAAATTCTTAGAAAAGTACAACTTTCCAAAACTGGACCAGGAAGAAATAGAAAATCTTAACAGACGCATCACAAGCACGGAAATTGAAACTGTAATCAAAAATCTTCCAGCAAACAAAAGCCCAGGTCCAGACAGCTTCACAGCTGAATTCTACCAAAAATTTAGAGAAGAGCTAACACCTATCCTGCTCAAACTCTTCCAGAAAATTGCAGAGGAAGGTAAACTTCCAAACTCATTCTATGAGGCCACCATCACCCTAATACCAAAACCTGACAAAGATCCCACAAAAAAAAGAAAACTACAGGCCAATATTACTGATGAACATAGATGCAAAAATCCTTAACAAAATTCTAGCAATCAGAATCCAACAACACATTAAAAAGATCATACACCATGACCAAGTGGGCTTTATCCCAGGGATGCAAGGATTCTTCAATATCTGCAAATCAATCAGTGTTATACACCACATTAACAAATTGAAAAATAAAAACCATATGATTATCTCAATAGATGCAGAGAAAGCCTTTGACAAAATTCAACATCCATTTATGATAAGAAGTCTCCAGAAAGCAGGAATAGAAGGAACATACCTCAACATAATAAAAGCTATATATGACAAACCCACAGCAAACATTATCCTCAATGGTGAAAAATTGAAAGCATTTCCTCTAAAGTCAGGAACAAGACAAGGGTGCCCACTTTCACCATTACTATTCAACATAGTTTTGGAAGTTTTGGCCACAGCAATCAGAGCAGAAAAAGAAATACAAGGAATCCAAATTGGAAAAGAAGAAGTAAAACTCTCACTGTTTGCAGATGACATGATCCTCTACATAGAAAACCCTAAAGACTCCACCAGAAAATTACTAGAACTAATCAATGACTATAGTAAAGTTGCAGGTTATAAAATCAACACACAGAAATCCCTTGCATTCCTATACACTAATAATGAGAAAACTGAAAGAGAATTAAGGAAACAATTCCATTCACCATTGCAACGGAAAGAATAAAATACTTAGGAATATATCTACCTAAAGAAACTAAAGACCTATATATAGAAAACTATAAAACACTGGTGAAAGAAATCAAAGAGGACACTAATAGATGGAAAAATATACCATGTTCATGGATTGGAAGAATCAATATAGTGAAAATGAGTATACTACCCAAAGCAATTTATAGATTCAATACAATCCCTATCAAGCTACCAACAGTATTGTTCACAGAGCTAGAACAAATAATTTCACAATTTGTATGGAAATTAAAAAAAACCTCGAATAGCCAAAGCTATCTTGAGAAAGAAGAATGGAACTGGAGGAATCAACCTGCCATACTTCAGGCTCTATTACAAAGCCACAGTTATCAAGACAGTATGGTACTGGCACAAAGACAGAAATATTGATCAATGGAACAAAATAGAAAGCCCAGAGATAAATCCACGCACATATGGACACCTTATCTTTGACAAAGGAGGCAAGAATATACAATGGATTAAAGACAATCTCTTTAACAAGTGGTGCTTGGAAAACTGGTCAACCACTTGTAAAAGAATGAAACTAGAGCACTTTCTAACACCATACACAAAAATAAACTCAAAATGGATTAAAGATCTAAACGTAAGACCAGAAGCTATAAAACTCCTAGAGGAGAACATAGGCAAAACACTCTCTGACATACATCACAGCAGGATCCTCTATGACCCACCTCCCAGAATATTGGAAATAAAAGCAAAAATAAACAAGTGGGACCTAATTAAACTTAAAAGCTTCTGCACAACAAAGGAAACTATTAGCAAGGTGAGAAGACAGCCTTCAGAATGGGAGAAAATAATAGCAAATGAAACAACTGACAAACAACTAATCTCAAAAATATACAAGCAACTCCTACAGCTCAACTCCAGAAAAATAAATGACCCAATCAAAAAGTGGGCCAAAGAACTAAATAGACATTTCTCCAAAGAAGACATACAGATGGCTAACAAACACATGAAAAGATGCTCAACATCATTCATTATTAAAGAAATGCAAATCAAAACCACTATGAGGTACCATTTCACACCAGTCGGAATGGCTGCGATCCATAGGTCTACAAGCAATAAATGCTGGAGAGGGTGTGGAAAAAAGGGAACTCTCTTACACTGTTGGTGGGAATGCAAACTAGTACAGCCACTATGGAGAACAGTGTGGAGATCCCTTAAAAAACTGGAAATAGAACTGCCTTATGATCCAGCAATCCCACTGCTGGGCATACACACTGAGGAAACCAGAAGGGAAAGAGACACGTGTACCCCAATGTTCATCGCAGCACTGTTTATAATAGCCAGGACATGGAAGCAACCTAGATGCCCATCAGCAGATGAATGGATAAGAAAGCAGTGGTACATATACACAATGGAGTATTACTCAGCCATTAAAAAGAATACATTTGAATCAGTTCTAATGAGATGGATGAAACTGGAACTTATTATACAGAGTGAAGTAAGCCAGAAAGAAAAACACCAATACAGTATACTAACGCATATATATGGAATTTAGAAAGATGGTAACAATAACCCTGTGTACGAGACAGCAAAAGAGATACTGATGTATAGATCAGTCTTATGGACTCTGTGGGAGAGGGAGAGGGTGGGGGAGATTTGGGAGAATAGCAGTGAAACATGTATAATATCATGTATGAAATGAGTCGCCAGTCCAGGTTCGATGCACGATACTGGATGGTTGGGGCTGGTGCACTGGGACGACCCAGAGGGAGGGTATGGGGAGGGAGGAGGGAGGAGGGTTCAGGATGGGGAAAACAGGTACACCTGTGGTGGATTCATTTCTATATTTGGCAAAACTAATACAATATTGTAAAGTTTAAAAAAAAAAAAAAAAAGACTCTTGAGAGTCCCTTGGACTTCAAGAAGATCAAGCCAGTCAATCCTAAAGGAAATCAACCCTGAATATTCTTTGGAAAGACCAATGCTGAAGCTCCAACACTTTGGCCACCTCATTTGAAGAGCCAACTCATTGGAAAAGACCCTGATCCTGGGAAAGATTGAGAGCAGGAGGAGAAGGGGCTGACAGATCATGAGATGGTTGGATGGCAACACCGACTCAATGGGCTTGAGTTTGGGCAAACTCAAGAGAGTGAGACAGTAAAGGACAAGAAAGCCTGATGTGCTGCAGTTCATGGGGTCACAAAGAGTCAGACACGACTTACCTACTGAACAAGAAGAACAATCACATTTTACCTTGAGATGACATTTTGTCACAACACACAATGTCAAACCTACTGTAGTAAACTTCCACTTCCCTGTTCTTGTCATTTGTGTTATTGTTGTTATACATTCTACTTGTAATTACATTATGAATCCTATAAAATGTTGCTATTATTTTGCCTTAAATATTCTATTATATTAAAAATGAGAGAAAAATGTTTATATTTATCCACAAAATTACTGTTTAGTGCAGTGTCCATAGCTTTGGGTGGATCCACATTTTCATCTTTTATCATTTGCCTTTAGCCTGAAGGCATTTTGTAGCAGTTTTGTGCAGCATATGTCAGGTCACCTCAAATTCTATCATCATTTATTTATCTGAACTCATTTAAATTTTCATTCAGCTTTGAAAAGTATTTTCATAGGTGACTGAATTCTAGGTAACGCCTCCCCCAGCTCCAGTGCTTAAAATATGTTTTGACTTTGTTAAGGGACTTACATTGCCTCCAACAAAAAGTCAGGACAACTTGTCTTAGTTTCCTGTATATAATGTGTCAACGTTTTTGACTGCTTTTAAGACTGTTTCTTTTTGTTTGATTGGTTGTTTATCACTGGATTTTAGCAATTGTATTACAGGGTTTTCTAAGAATGTTTTCTTGATTTCATTTGGGATTTGTTTAACCTCCTGGACCGGTGGGTTTACAGTTTTCATAAAATTTAGAAGAATTCCATTTGTCATTTCTTAACATTTTCTCTTCATTTTCTATTCTGCATCTTCAAATACACATATTTTATATAATTTGATATTTTCCCACATGCCACTGAGTTTCCATTCATATTTTTCTCTTTTCTATCTCTACTTCAGCTTGGGTATTCCCTATTGCTATTTGTTTAACTTCCCAATTCTCTTATTCTGCAATGTCTAGCCTCTTGTTAAACTAATCCAAATAATTGTTCATTTCAGATAGTGTTTAGAAGTCCAATTTGTTTTTCTTTCTAGATTTTCCTTTCTTTTTATGCTTCATTAAATGTACTAATATTAGTGGTTTAAAGATTTTATCAGCCAATTCAATCATCTCTATAATTTCTGAATCTGTTTTCTTTTTTTAATATAAATATATTTATTTTCATTGGAGGTTAATTACTTTACAATATTGTATTGGTTTTGCCATACATCAACATGAATCTGCCACAGGTGTACATGTATTCCCCATCCTGAACCCCCCTCAATAATTGCTTTTTAAAAAACTTGTTATGAGTCACTTTTTTCTTTTTGGGGGAATTCTAGTAATCTTTTGATTGGATGCTGGAAATTGTTTGGCAATACTTTACCAGTAAGAACTCTAGCAATAAATGATCAGAACACACTCAAACCAGCGAGTTGTACTTGAAAAATTAAATATTTTTTCCATTGAGTTACCTTCATTCTCTTAAAAATGTATTCCTTTTATGACCAAGTGATGAATTTTTATTTTGGTTTGTGATCCCACCTTACCTGCCACATATCTCATCTACACTCCACTTCTATAGCAATTGCTTCCTTTTTGATTCATTTTTCCATCAATCAGAATCTTTTAAGATGGTGTTTACTTGTTTGAAGTGGAAGAAATATAAAAGGATGGCAGGGTTAGGTGGCAGATGGGAGAAGAAGAGGGTGATGTGATATCTAGAAACTTATTCCACTCATATTTCCCCAAATATTTATATGTTTTATCCATATTGGATGCTTCAGTTCAGTTGCTCAGTTGTTTCTGACTCTTTGCGATCCCATGAATTGCAGCATGCCAGGCCTCCTTGTCCATCACCAACTCCCAGAGTTCACTCAAACTCACGTCATTTGAGTCGATGATGCCATCCAGCCATCTCATCCTCTGTCGTCCCCTTCTCCTCTTGCCCCCAGTCCCTCCCAGCATCAGAGTCTTTTCCAATGAGTCAACTCTTCGCACGAGGTGGCCAAAGTACTGGAGTTTCAGCTTCAGCATCATTCCTTCCAAAGAGCACCCAGGGCTGATCTCCTCTAGAATGGACTGGTTGGATCTCCTTGCAGTCCAAGGGACTCTCAAGAGTCTTCTCCAACACCACAGTTCAAAAGCATCAATTCTTTGGCACTCAGCTTTCTTCACAGTCCAACTCTCGCATCCATACATAACTACTGGAAAAACCATAGCCTTGACTAGACGGACCTTTGTTGGCAAAGTAATGTCTCTGCTTTTCAATGTGCTATCTAGGTTGGTCATAACTTTTCTTCCAAGGAGTAAGCGTCTTTTAATTTCATGGCTGCAGTCACCATCTGCAGTGATTTTGAAGCCCCCCAAAATAAAGTCTGACACTGTTTCCCTATCTATTTCCCATGAAGTGATTTTTTTAGAACTAACACCCCAAAAGATGTCCTTTTCATTATAGGGGACTGGAATGCAAAAGTAGGAAGTCAAGAAACACCTGGAATAACAGGCAAATGTGGCCTTGGGGTACGGAATGAAGCAGAGCAAAAGCTAGTTTTGCCAAGAGAACACACTGGTCATAGCAAACACCCTCCTCCAACAGCACAAAAGAAGACTCTACACATGGCCATCACTAGATGGTCAACACCGAAATCACATTATTATATTCTTTGCAGTCAAAGATGGAGAAGCTCTATACAGTCAGCAAAAACAAGACCGGAGCTGACTGTGGCTCAGATCATGAGCTCCTTATTGCCAAATTGGATACTTGGAACTCCCCAAATTGGTGTATTTGTTCACTGCCTCCTTCCTTTCATTCTCTGCTGGAGTCCAGCTCCAGCAGCCAGAGGTTCAACCTGAAAAGGTGAGCAGTGTCGGCAAGAAACTGAGGCAGCCTCTCATTTTTCTTGGACTGCCTGTTCATTTCAAGCTTATGATTCTCTTTTATACTTTTACAAAAGCATTAGGTCAGAGGTTTGATATTTTTAGTTCCCATTGACCCAGATTTATTTTTCTCCAAAAATCATTGTTGCCCCTCAAAAGGAGTTCCTTCCTCAGCAATTCTCTTATCTACTTTTTCTCATGTGTCCTTGTGAATACACTGTAACTCATGCTAATGTCTGGGCTGCATACCACATTCCTCAGTTTAATTCTTATCTTTCTAAGTCCTGTTTGCCCCTAGTATCCTAAGCTCACTATTTCTTAGAAAGGGCTTCTAGCTAATAATATCTCTAAAGTTCCTAATTTCTATAAGCTATAGTAGAATATGCTAAAAAGTAAAAGTGAAGCCACTTAGTCATGTCCGACTCTTTGAGACCCCATGGACTATAGCCTACCAGGCTCCTCTGTCCATGGGATTTTCCAGGCAATAGTCCTGGAGTGGATTGCCATTTCCTTCTCCAGGGGATCTTCCCAACCCAGGAATCAAACCCGGGTCTCCCGCATTGTAGACACTTTACCATCTGAGCCAACATTACAGCAATCCTTAAGTCTTTAGCTTCTAACTCTTTTAATTATTCCTAAGCCCTAAATTCAGCAAATTCCTTTGCCATAAACACTTTTCTCACAAACGGGCTTCAGATAGAAATCCCTCCCATGGTCTCAAACTGCAGCCTGTGTGCTCACCCTGGAACACTTTTTTGTAAGTCCTTGAACAAACGTCAGTGATTAACTTTATGAATTATTCTTTGAGCACAGCTGCAGAAGGCTTTATGCCTTCTCAAGCTCCTCTCAAAAACAATAAGCACCTTAATATTCTCTTCAGTCAACTCAGCCAAGGAAAGGAAAAAAACCAGTGAGAATCACAAAGTCTAACTCCTTCATTCCAGGTCCATGCCTATGGAACAAAGGGAGTGGGTTTAGGGCCATGCCTCCATTTTGTCAGTAATGCCTAACACGGCTCCCAACAATTCTCCATTTCTTCCTCCTTATCCTATATATATATATATATATATATATATATATATATATATATGGGCAGCATGTCAGCTTCTTTTACAATAAAACATTTATGAATGAAATTAATAAAGATAAAAATAAATGGAAAGTCATCTGGTATCTAACACTAAAATATGTATTCCTTGTATTCAGCCATTCCAATCATCTGTCTTAAGTCCTGTAGTTTCCAGGCTCCTAGACCAAGGATAGTATTTTCTAACCAATCTCAAAGTATACATTCTTGGAATTCAGTCATTCCAAATTGATTCTGCAGGTTTTTCTGAATTTCTCTTCAGAAACTTGTTCATGAAAATGTAATTGTGACAGTAACTGTCAAGTTCTCTCTCCATGCTCCACTCCTGGAAAAGAAAAGCTTTCACATCACTGCCTGTGATGTGTTGTTTCCATTTGTCAAGCCAGGATCATGAAGACTCACTGATTTGTTGTTGTTTTCCCTTAGGATTTGTTCATCTGGTTGAAGGGGATGGACCCTGCTTAGGGTGAGTAGAAGTACATTCTGGAGAAGAGTGGACCCCAGTGTCTGATGGGAACTTTGCACTCTCCACTGCCCATGTCATCTGTGCAGAACTGGGATGTGGCACAGCTGGGTTTGTCCTGGGACACGTGCCCTTCAGAGAGTCAGATGGCCGGGTCTGGGCTGAAGAATTCAGGTGTAAAGGGGAGGAGCCTAAGCTCCAGTTCTGTCCCAGAGTGCCCTGTCCAGGGGCCACTTGTCACCACAGTGGAGCTGTTCAAGTTGTCTGTTCAGGTGAGATGCAGGTCAGGAATAACCTCCCTGCACACTCTGCTCAGGTGAGAAATCATGAGATGTTTCTGAAATCCTGTCATCTTGTATCCAGCATACTCAGAAGTCCAGCTCATGACAAACGGCACCTCTCAATGTGAGGGGCAAGTGAAGATGAACACTTCTGGAAGATGGAGAGCTCTGTGTGCCTCCCACTGGAGTCTGGCCAATGCCAATGTTGTCTGCCATCAACTTGGCTGTGGAGTTGCCATCTCCACCCCCAGAGGACCACACTTTGTGGAAGGAAGTGATCAGATCTCAACAGTCCGATTTCACTGCTTGGGGGCGGAGTCCTTCCTGTGGAGTTGTCCTGTGACTGTCCTGGGTGGTCTTGACTGTTCCCATGACAACACGGCCTCTGTAATCTGCTCAGGTAAGAGAGAGGGAAGGGCTACTGGTGGATGCTCCTGGAGTGAAATATCCCCAAGAGTAGAGAGTGAGGGAAAACTGGCTTCAAAATGTAGATATTTCATGAAATGTTTTTATTTTTTATGAAATGATTCTTCTATCTGTTCATCCATTTTCAAGTCAGGGCAGAAATGTTAAGAAGAATACATTTAAAAATAAACATTATTATTTACCTACATATAACCTTTGAGAACAATGTGTAAATAATAAGCATGTACTTCAGTCAGGGTTTTTTTTTCCCCTCTGAACCATTTAAAAATTACTTATACATATCAGGTTCCTTTACTCAGCATGCATTTCTTAAGTACAAAGACATCCACTGAAATTCAGAAAATGTTAATTTCACACAATATTATTATTTTTGTTAAAGATTTATTTATTTATTTTTGGCTGGGCTGGGGCTTCATTGCTGCTTGTGGGCTTTCTCTTCAGTCATGTCCAAATATTTGCAACCTTATGGATAGTCCATGGAATTCTCCAGGCCAGAATATTGGAATGGGTAGCTGTTCCCTTCTCCAGGGGAATCTTCCCAACCCAGGGATCAAACCCAGGTCTCCTGCATTTGCAGCCATGAACATCATGGACATCCATGATCTCAACTGCCTCTGTGAATGTTGAAGGCACCAGTATCTAGTGCCAGGGGGCCAGGAGAATACTTACTCACCTGTGCTCCCAGTAAGGATCAAAGTCCTTTGTTATGTCACAGGAGTTAGCAGAAGCCAGTAAACCTGCTCCATGCCCTCTAGGCTATGGGGAAAACCTGGAGAAACCTGGAGAATTCTGACTTGGTTAGACACCTATGCATGAAGGAAACTTGGTAGAGTCCAGGATTCCTGAAAGCAGATTTCAGCATTCCATTGGAGAAAAAAAGAAAGATTGCAGATGGTAAGAGTCATTTTCCAGTGCTGCCCTCATCCTGAGGTGAAACACTATGGAGCTAAACTAGCCAGTGGGGCCTTTCCCTTTGGGAGAAAGAGAAGAAATCTGTCAGTGTCCAGCCCCCCAGTTCTGTGGGAGGCACGAATAAACCCTTTTCTCTCTGATAGCACCCAGAGTTCTGGGGCCAGACCTCATGACTGGGGGCAGAGAAATGATGTGAAAGGTCATTAAGAATGTCAAAGGGTAGAAGATGGATTCAGTTCTTGCTGACTGTGCTCGAGACTTCAACAGAAAACTTCTACACAAGCCTCTGGGGAAACCCCAAAGGAGGATCCTTCTCCCTGGGCCTATTGGTGCCCCCAGTGCCCTGAGTAATCAACCCACGCCTACCTCTACTCTGTTGACAGCTCCCTGTGTGTATTCCCAAGTGTGGAGTTGAGAGTAAACTTCAGTAAACGGAATGTTTTCAGGAAACAGGACAGTCCTGGGGGCAAGGGGGTAACCACACACTTGAGCTGAAGTAGAACCTTGTGCAAAACAAAAAGGAGGTTTTCAGCAGCCAGCCTGGTGAGTGGTAAGAACCAGAGAAGACAAAAAAGTTTAAAATTTTGCTATGCAAGGAGCAAGGAATGTGAAATGGGTGTATCCTTACAAGGTCAGAGAAGAGTATGTATCATCTGAAAGTAATTACTAAAGACTTGGGGGGTGAGAGTTGTCTACCACTTCAAATACAAAAGCACCAGTGCAAAACTCCAAGGCCCATCAAAGTGGAAAGATATCATTGTCACAAAGGGTGACAAATATCTTTCAAACTGACAGAGGGACATGTCGATAACATAGAATTTTGTGATCTAACTTAGAAAGAATCCAACATTGTTGTTTTGAGGAATCTCAATGAGCTATAAGAAAACACAAAATGGCAATTCAATGAAATCAGAAGAATATTATACTAACACAGTAAGAGATTTAATAAACAGATAGAAATTATAACAAAGAACCAACAGAAATTCTGGTCCTGAAGAATTTAATAAATGAAAAAAAATGTAACAGAGAACATCTAAAATAGAGTAGACCAAATTCAAGATAGAATCTGTGACTACAAGATAGGAATTTTGAAACAGCTCTTATCAGTGGAAAATAAAGAAAATTGAATAAAAAAGAACAAAATATCCTATGTGATCTATTAATCTCCATTCAACGTACAAATATTAGAATAATTAAGGTTCAGGAAGGAGAAGAAAGGAGAAACTGTGAGAAAGTTTATTTAAATAAATAATAGCCAAAAACTTTCCAAACATAAGGAAGAGACTTGGACACTCAAGTTCATAAAGATAATAACCCTATTATCTGAGTGCAGAAATACCTTCTCCTGGATACTGTATAATGATACTGTCAAAAATTTTAAGAGACAACCATATCAGTAGATTTCTAAGCAAAAAAATCTATAGGCCTGGAGAAAGTGGAATGGCATATTCAATGTGTTGAAAGAAAAAAATTGCCAGCCATGAATACTCTATCCAGCAGTGTTATCCTTCACATAGGAAAGAGAAGGAGAGATTTTCACAAAAAATAAAAGCTGAGGGAGTTAATCACTGCTAGACCTGACTCAAAAGAAATGCTGAAAGGGGTTTTTCAAGCCTAAACAAAATGTTGTTAATTTGTGACATGAAAAAAAAAATGAATGTATATACAACAGTCTGTGTTAACCACCTCACTTTAGAATAAAGATTAAAGGAAAAGAGTAGTAAAAACAAATGTAGATGTTATAATTTGTTAACAAACACACAACATAAAAAGAGATAAAATGTGACATTGGAATGTACAAGGGAACGTTAAAAAGTAGTGTTTGTAGGCATCTTCGGAGAAGGCAATGGCAACCCACTCCAGTACTCTTGCCTGGAAAATCCCATGGATGGAGGAGCCTGGTAGGCAGCAGTCCATGGGGTCGCTAAGAGTCAGGCACGACTGAGCGAATTTACTTTCACTTTTCACTTTCATGCATTGGAGAAGGAAATGGCAACCCACTCCAGTACTCTTGCCTGGAGAATCCCAGGGACAGAGAAGCCTAGTGGGCTGCCGTCTATGGAGTCGCACAGAGTTGGACACGACTGAAGCAACTTAGTAGCAGGCATCTTAAGTTGCTATCAGTATAAAATGAACTGTTTTATATATAATATGCTCATGTAAAACTCATGGTAACTGCAAGGCAAAAATCTGGAGTGTACTTACAAAAGGTAAAGGGGAATCATAGCACACCATCATGAAAAATTACCAATGTAAAAAAGTAGGCTAAGACAGAAACAAAACAAGGAAATGGGACTATAGTCAGAAAGCAATAAGAAGGCATTAGGAATTTTTACATATCCATAATCAGTAAAAATGCAAGTGGATTAAATTCATTACTCAAAAAGAGTGCCTAGTTGCATGGAAATCAATACCAAACTATTTGCTGCCTAAAGGAGAGTCACTCCTGATTTAAGAACACACAAAGGCTCAAAGTAAAGGGACTGAAAAAGATGCTCCATGGCAAGTGCAAACCTAAGGAGAGCAGAGGTAACTACATTATGTCAGACAAAATAGTATTTAGGCCAAAAATAGTAATAAGAAAACAAGAAGGCAATTATATCATGATAAAGGGGTCAATTCATCAAGAAGATTTAATAATCATAAATATATACTCCCCATTGAAGCCCCTAAATATATTAAGCAAATACTAACAGATATAACCAACCTAGATAGCATATTAAAAAGCAGAGACATTACTTTGCCAACAAAGGTCCGTCTAGTCAAGGCTTTGGTTTTTCCAGTGGTCATGTATGGATATGAGAGTTGGACTGTGAAGAAAGCTGAGTGCTGAAGAATTGATGCTTTTGAACTGTGGTGTTGGAGAAGACTCTTGAGAGTCCCTTGGACTGCAAGGAGATCCAACCAGTCCATCCTAAAGGAGGTCAGTCCTGGGTGTTCATTGGAAGGACTGATGCTAAAGCTGAAACTCCAGTACTTTGTCCACCTCATGTGAAGAGTTGACTGATTGGAAAAGACCCTGATGCTGGGAGGGATTGGGAGCAGGAGGAGAATGGGACGACAGAGGATGAGATGGCTGGATGGCATCATCAACTCGATGGACATTAGTTTGAGCAAACTCCAGGAGTTGGTGATGGACAGGGAGGCGTGGCGTGCTGCAATTCATGGGGTCGCAAAGAGTCAGACACAACTGAGCAACTGAACTGAACTGAACTGAGCAGATCTAAAGAGAGAAAGAGACTGATATATGGTAATTGTAGGGAATACTCATACTGCACTTTCAGCAAATCATCCAGAGAGAAAATCCACACAAAATCATGAGGCTTGCACCATACTTCAGAATGAAGGATCTAACAGATATTTGTGTGGGTGCAAGCTCAGTTGCTCAGTCGTGTCTGACTCTTTGTGACCCCATGAACTTTAGACCACCAGGCTCCTCTGTCCATGGGGTTTTCCAGGCAAGAATACTGGAGTGGATTGCCATTTCCTACTCCAGGGGTTCTTCCTGACCCAGGGATCAAACCCACGTTTCTGTCATCTCCTGCATTGACAGGTAGATACTTTACCTCTAGCACCACCTGGGAAGCCCTAAATACGGTATACTGCCATCTAACTTTCATTTTTGTATTACAATACATTGAGAACCAGTGTCTATCAACCCCACGAAAGTTTCTTTACCACCTTCAGGCTGCTGCCTGCTGGGCATTGTGCCAAAACATATTGGCCCACCTGTCACTCAGAGTCATAATCTTCTCCTTTACTTTGCATTAATTTATTCCATATTGACTCTAAAGGGCCTGTAGATTCATCTCTTACATAATATTTTAATGATTCATAAAGGTTTTGATGAATTAAGTTATCATGTTTGTTTACCGTTTAAGGAGATATTCCAGGCAATCTGATGATATAATCTCTTATAAAGAATCATTAAAATTTTTAGCAGTTATTCCACCTGTCTCCTCCTCTTTCATGTTATTTTCCAGTCGACCATCTGTATACGTTCAGGAATTTTAGATGCCCTCCATTTTTTTGCCATTTTATATTTGATTCTCATCCTTCTGAAAAACTCCAGTCATTTCCCCATCACTCAGATACATTTACAGTAGCCTTGGAAAGCTATCTATGACATCTTCCTTGACATCATCTTATCTTTCCAATAATAAAGTCACGTAAGGAGCCCAACCAGCAGGAATCTCTTTTGTCTCAGCTTCAACCATCATTTTCATCAAAGTTATAGCTTCAGAGAATTTTAGTATCACCATTAAACATACCAAAGTTGCTTGTATATTCATTTCAGCAGGCTCCAAGAGAATATTTCGTTTAAGGGTAGACTTCGATAATTCTCTTAATCAGGATATGTGCTAAGTACTCATGCCTTTATCCAGCCCACCAAGAGTCTGTTTGTTCCTTTGTCCATATTTATGTAAAAGCTGCAGCAAACTAAGAGTTCTGAGTAAGACTGGACGTGCCTTTCCATTCAGTAGAATTTGAAGTAGTTCTTGGCACTTCTGCACAAATCTACTTCACTAGAGGATTTAAAAGAAAATTGTTTATACTGACCCACAAAGTGGCTTAATTCTTTTAGTTAGTATTCCTGTGTTTTGTTTTTCTTGAACCTCTCCCCTGCAGCCTGTGTAGTTTTCCTAATGATCGATCACCAGTTGGACAAAGATATCCTTCCAACTGCATACAGTCCTCCCCTTTACAAAATAAATCACCAACTCTGAGGCTCTGACATCCTCAGGTCTGCTGAGTCTGCTCTATGCTTATCTTTGCAGATGCTAAATTGTTTGAATCTGATTCATGGACAGACTAAGAATGAGGTGGAATAACTAAATGATTATAATGTGCTGTTTATGTTTAAATTAAAAAATATATATTTTTGTGGCCTTACCTCACTGCACACAGAATTTTAGTTCCCCTGCCAGGGATCAAACCCATGCCCTCTTCAATGGAAGCATGGAGTCTTAACCACTGGACTTCCAGGGAAGTTCCTATAATGTGTTGTTTAAAAAATTTTCCCTTGGTAGCACCCAGGAACAGCTTGTTCACATCCTTTAGGACTGTAGATTGATGGCTTATACATGATTTATCCATGCACACCGACTGTTTTGACTAAAGAGCAGTGAGGTGAATTTATACACCTATTCTAAATATTTGTGTACATATTAAAATGGAAAGGAGATAAAGTGGATAAAACAAATTTGAAAGATAATAACAAAAATAGAAGCAAACTAACTTGAAGATTCCTACAATGTGTCCATGGCAACATCGTCTTTGAGTAAGCATTGATAAATAGATCAACAGGACATAATCAAGTTCATTATTAGACCTAAACCTATGTATAATAAGTTGATTTTCTCCAAAGGCATCAAGATATTTAAAAGGGAAAGTATAATTAAAAAAAAAAAAAAAAGATGTACTGGCTGAATATATTCATGGGGAAAAAAAAAATGAACCACAACTCTTACTTCATACCCTCTTCACCTTTCACCTTCAATCTTTCCCAGCATCATGGTCTTTTCCAATGAGTCAACTCTTCCCATCAGGTGGCCAAAGTATTGGAGCTTCAGCTTTAGCATCAGTCCTTCCAATGAATATTCAGGGTTGATTTCCTTCAGAAATTACTGATTTTATCTCTTTGCAGTCCAACAGACTCTCAAGAGTCTTCTCCAGCAGCACAATTTGAAAGTATCAATTCTTTGGTGCTCAGCCTTCTGTATGGTCCAACTCTCACATACATACATGACTACTGGAAAAACCATAACTTTGCCTAGATGGACCTTTGTCGGCAAAGTGATGTCTCTGCTTTTTAATATGCTATCTAGGTTGGTCATAGCTTTTCTTCCAAGGAGCAAGCATCTTTTAATTTCATCTGTGCAGTCACTGTCCACAGTGATTTTGGAGCCCAAGAAAATGAAATCTGTCAGTGTTTCCATTTCTTCCCCATCTGTTTGCCATGAAGTGATGGGACTAGACCCCATGATTTCAGTTTTTTGAATGTTGAGTTTTAAGTCAGCTTTTTCACTCTCCTCTTTCACCTTCATCAAGAGGTTCTTTAGTTCCTCTTCGCTTTCTGCCATAAGGGTGGTGTCATCTTCATATCTGAGGTTATTCATATTTCTCTCAGCAATCTTGATTCCAGCTTGAGCTTCGTCCAGCCCAGCATTTTACAAGATGTACTCTGCATAGAAGTTAATTAAGCAGGATAATGATATACAACTTGATGTATTCCTTTCCCAGTTTGGAAACAGTCTATTGTTCATGTCCAATTCTAACTGTTGCTTCCTGACCTGAAAACAGGCTTCTCAGAAGGCAGGAAAGGTGGTCTGATATTCCCATCTCTTTAAGAATTCTCCACAGTTTGTTGTGATTCACACAGTCAAAGATGTGTGACTTTGCACAAAGATGTGCAAAGATTTCTTTGCACACAAAGATGCAGACGCTCTAAAAAGTCAACAAAAACAAGATTGGGAGCTGACTGTGGCTCAGATCATGAACTCCTTATTGCAAAGCTCAGACTTAAATTGAAGAAAGTAGGGAAAACCACTAGACTATTCAGATATGACCTAACTCAAATTCCTTACAATTATACAGTGGAAGTGACAAATAGATTCAAGGGATTAGTTCTTATCGACAGAGTACCTGAAGAAATATGGATGGAGGTTTGTGACACTGTACAGGAGACAGAGATCAAGACCATCCCCAAGAAAAAGAAATGCAAAAAGACAAAATGGTTGTCAGAGGAGGGAGGCCTTACAAACAGCTGAGAAAAGAAGAGAAGCTAAAGTCAAAGGAGAAAAGGAAAGACATACCCATTTGAATGCAGAGTTCCAAATAATAGCAAAGAGAGATAAGAAAGCCTTCCTCTTTGATCAGTGCAAAGAAATTGAGGAAAACAGCAGAATGGGAAAGATTAGAGATCTCTTCAAGAAAATTAGAGATACCAAGGGAACATTTCATGCAAAGATGGGCACAATCAAGGACAGAAATGGTATGGACCTAACAAAAGCAGAAGATATTACAAAGAGGTGGCAAGAATACATAGAAGAACTATACAAAAAAGATCTTCATGGCCCCGGTAACCATAATGGTGTGATCACTCACCTAGAGCCAGACATCCTGGAATGTGAAATCAAGTGGGCCTTAGGAGGCATCACTATGAACAAAGACAGTGAAGGTGATCAAATTCCAGTTGATCTATATCAAAATCTAAAAGATGATGCTGTGAAAGTGCTGCACTCAATATACCAGCAAATTTAGAAAACTCAGCAGTGGCCACAGGACTGGAGAAGGTCAGTTTTCATTCTAATCCCTAAGAAAGGCAAAGCCACAGAATCCTCAAACTATCACACAATTGTATGCATCTAATATGCTAGTAAAGTAATGCTCAAAATTCTCCAAGCAAGTCTTCAGTAGTACATGGACCAAGAACCTCCAGATATTCAAGCTGGATTTAGAAAAGCCAGAGGAACCAGAGATCAAATTGCCAACATCTGTTGGACCACAGAAAAAGCAAGAGCGTTCCAGAAAAACATTGACTTCTGCTTCATTGACTATGGCAAAGTTTTGACTGTGTGGATCACAAAAAAGTGTGGAAAATTCTTAAAGAGATGGGAATAGCAGACCACCTAACCTGCCTCCTGAGAAATCTGCATGCAGGTCAAGAAGCAACAGTTAGAATTGGACATAGAACAATAGACTGGTTCCAGATAGGGAAAGGAGTAGGTCAAGGCTGTATGTTGTTACCCTGCTTATTTAACTTATACGCAGAGTACATCATGAAAAACGCTGGGCTGGATGAAGCATGAGCCGGAATCAAGATTGCCAGGAAAAATATCAATAACCTCAGATATGCAGATGAAACCACCCTTTTGGCACAAAGTGAAGAAGAACTAAACAGCCTCTTGATGAAAGAGTGAAAAAGTTGACTTAAACTCAACATTCAGAAAACTAAGATCATGGCATCTGGTCCCATCACTTTATGGCAAATAGATGGGGAAACAATGGAAACAGTGAGATACTTTTTTATTTTGGGGGGCTCCAAAATCACTGCAGATGGTGACTGCAGCCATGAAATGAAAAGATGCTTACTCCTTGGAAGGAAAGTTATGGCCAGCCTAGACAGCATATTAAAAAACAGAGACATTATTTTGCCAACAAAGGTTCGTATAGTCAAAGCTATGGTTTTTCCAGTAGTCATTTATGGGTGTGAGAGTTGAACCATAAAGAAAGCTGAGCACTAAAAAATTGATTCTTTTGAACTGTGGTGTTGTAGAAAACTCTTGATAGTCCCTTGGACTACAAGGAGATCAAACCAATCCATTCTAAAGGAAATCAGTCCTGAATATTCATTGGAAGGACTGACGTTGAAGCTGAAGGTGAAGCTCCAATACTTTGGCCACTTGAATCAAAGAACTGACTCACTGAAAAAGACCCTGATGCTGGGAAAGATAGAAGACAGGAGAAGGGTCGACAAAGGATGAGATGGTTGGATGGCATCACTGACTCGATGGACATGAGTTTGAGCAAGTTCTGGGAGTTAGTGATTGACAGGGAAGCCTGATGTGTTGCAGTCCATGGGGTCTCAAAGAGTCAGACACGACTGAAGTGACTTAGCACGCACTTCTGTGTCTCTTGTCATCTCTTCTTAGTATCTTCTGCTTCTGTTAGGTTCTTGCCATTTCCTAAATGTCCTTGCCAGGTTCTTTATTTTGCCCATCTTTGCATGAAATGTTCCTTTGGTATCTCATTTTCTTGAAGAGATCTCTAGTCTTTCCCATTCTAATGTTTTCCTCTATTTCTTTACATTGTTCACTTAAGAAGGCTTTCTTGTCTCTCCTTGCTCTAAAGCAAAAGTCCTCAGTGATTTCAGAGGAGGCTGAATGGTCCTCAGACCTAGTACGAAGTTTGAGCAGTGATACATACACTCCCTTCCATTGTTTACTGGGAATTCATGAAGGTCAGCAGAGCTTCAAGGGAGGGAGGCATAGACTTCACTTCTCAGTGGATGTTAAGATTTTGTGGATGCTTAAAACCCACCACGGTATATAAAATGGGAAATTGTTGATTCTAAGTTTCTGCCTTTAGTTCTGTCAATTTTGGCTTTGTGTATCTAAGACTTAGTATATATGAATTCCAGACCTGTTTAGCATCTTTCTGTACATTTTTACATTTTCCTTTTTTTTTTTCTTTCTGTGCTTCATTCTGTCTCCTTTTAGTATTGCTATCTTGTGCTGGTCTGATGGAGTATTACACATATCCTCTGAGTTATTTCAAAAACTGACATTTTCAATTCTAGAATTTTTGTTAAATTCTTTGTGATCATTTCTCTGCCAAAATTCTATCTTGTCATTTCATTCTTTGAACATTTCATCCATGGTGATTTAAACTTTTGTCGGGTTAAGTCCAGTAGCCGGGTATCCTATACATTTCTTTCTAATGCATTTTTTCTTCATACATTTTTGTCAAATTGTTTATCTTTTGTGACTGAGTATTTTTGATTGACAGACATTATAGGTGAAAAATTGTAGAACTCCTTCAGAAAGGATCTTATTTTATAGCTTCCTCCACACACCCAATTTAGGGTCGATCACCTTACTTGAAAGAGGTGAAGAAAATAGAAACTGGGCATCCATTCCTTGGGAAAGGATCAGCTTTTAGTTCACTTTCCTTTTACCATGCCCAGATCCTGGCTAACCTTCTCCCAGGCGGACCCTGAATAGTGCTTCATGTTCCCTGAGCTAGTGTGTCTGGTGAATCTCTGCTGAGGTTTTCAGAGTCTCAGCTCTTACCTCTGAATTGACAAAAGCCTCAGAGAAGTGGCTCACCTCTGCCCTTTATTCTCTCTGAGAGCTTGGCTCCAAAAACTCTCACTGCTTGGGTAGCTCAACAACAATATCAAAAGTATTGATAATTTCTCGCTTTTGTAAATTTATTCTTAGTGCTGCACTTGGCTTAAAACAGAAATTTTGGCATTGTCAGACACAGAACTCTCCATAGAGAAGGTGAACTCTAAAATTACCATAAGGTTACTGCTATGTTACAGCGTTTATCTCAGGCTCCACCACTTAGGTCATTATTTACCTTAATTCAATTTTCTGTTCTTTAACCCTCCCAATCCCCTGATCATTGCTGTTTCTGGAGGAAACCAGACCGAGGTGCTGCCCCAGTGCGATGACTCCGTGTCTGAACCAGCAGGCTCTGCAGCCTCAGAGGAGAGCACCCCCTACTGCTCAGGTGAGGGTCCCACAGGACAGAAGACCCTTCTCACCCCCCTGCCCCCTCGCCCCCATCACCACCCGTCACCACTCCATTGTTCCATTTTTCTCTCCTCAGACAGCAGACAGCTCCGCCTGGTGGACGGGGGCGGTCCCTGCGCCTGGAGAGTGGAGATCCTTGACCAGGGCTCCTGGGGCACCATCTGTGATGACGGCTGGGACCTGGATGATGCCCACGTGGTGTGCAGGCAGCTGGGCTGTGGAAAAGCCCTCAGTGCCGTGAGGTCTGCTCACTTCGGGGCGGGATCAGGGCCCATCTGGCTGGACGACCTGAACTGCACAGGAAATGAGTCTCACTTGTGGAGGTGCCCTTCCCGAGGCTAGGGGCGGCACGACAGCAGACACAAGGAGGATGCGGGGGTCATCTGCTCAGGTGCGTGCTGCACCCTGTCCACAGGCAGGGGGAGGGACGGGACCCTGGAGGACGGGGTTCTGAGCCCTGAGGGAGAGATGCTGAAAGGACCAGAGAAAGAGGCTTCCTCCCATGGAGCCTGTCTTTCCAGCAGATGAGAAAAGGAGGTGCTTTCACTGCCTCTTGCAGTGGCTGAGATTCTGGTCCTTTCTTCTCAGCAGTATTTCCTGCCAGAGCTTTTTCTCACAGTTTCCACGTGAAAGCAGGACTCACTCTGCAGTTCCCTGTCTTAATACAGTCTAGAGATTCTGGTGATGTTGGAATGAAAGCATAGATTTATTCTGTTCAGTTCTGTTTGCTAGGAGTCTGACAATGGTCTCTGTGAGCCAACATCCCAGTGTCCACAGTGCTGCTTTCTTCCTGGATGCTCTGCGGCTTACTCTTTTCCCAGCCGTTCCTGGTTTATATGTGGCCTCATTCCTTTGGCTCAGGGCCCTCTTTCTTCTTATTCTCCTTCTCTTTCTCCTCCTCCTCCTCCTCCTTCTTCTCCTTCTCCTCCTTTTCCTTTTCCTTCTTCTTCTTCTTTTTCTCCTTCTCCTTCTTCTTCTCCTCCTTCTCCTCCTTCTTCTCCTCCTTCTCCTTCTTCTTCTCCTTCTCCTTCTTCTCCTCCTTCTCCTCCTTCTTCTCCTCCTTCCCCTTCTTCTTCTTCTCTTTCTTCTTCTCCTTCTTCCTCCTCTTCCTCTTTCTCCTCTTCTTCCTCTTCCTCTCCTTCTCCTTCTTCTTTCTTCTTCTTCTTTCTTCTTCTTCTTCTCCTTCTTCTTCTCCTTCTCCTTCTCCTTCTTCTTCTCCTTCTTCTTCAGATAACAGTGCCTATTCCATTTACATTTCCCTCTAACTGGAGCTTTGCAAGGTGATCCATCTAAGGGTATTAAGGCTAAGGAGGTGATTAGGCTGGGCTCAGGTGATTAATGCACATTGTTCCAGCTTAATCTCACCATCCCAAGGTCCTTATTAATCACATCTGTGAAGCCCCTTTCTAAATGTAAGGTAACATATTACAGGCTCCAGGATTGGGATGTGGACATTTCTGGGAGTTCATTATACTGTCGACCACCTCACTGTACACATCACATCCTTTCACACAGTCTTTAGAAGTCTTGTCAGGAAGCAGGATTCAGCTCCCCTGCCCTGTAAGTGCTGGTTGGTCTTCCTCTGTTCATAACCACTACATCCTTGTGGTTGAAATAGAAAGGTGGATCAGATCAGATCAATTGCTCAGTCATGTCCGACTCTTTGCAACCCCATGAATCGCAGCACGCCAGGCCTCCCTGTTCATCACCAACTCCCGGAGTTCACTCAGACTCACGTCCATTGAGTCAGTGATGCCATTCAGCCATCTCATCCTCTGTCATCACCTTCTTCTCTTGCCCCCAATCCCTCCCAGCATCAGAGTCTTTTCCAGTGAGTCAATTTTTCTCATGAGGTGACCAAAGTACTGGAGTTTCAGTTTTAGCATCATTCCTTCCAAAGAAATCCCAGGGCTGATCTCCTTCAGAATGGACTGGTTGGATCTCCTTGCAGTCCAAGGGTCCAAGGGACTCTCAAGAGTCCTCTCCAACAGCACAGTTCAAAAACATCAATTCTTTGGTGCTCAACCTTCTTCACAGTCCAACTCTCACATCCATACATGACCACTGGAAAAACCATAGCCTTGACTAGACGAACTTTTGTTGGCATAGTAATGTCTCTGCTTTTGAATATGCTATCTAGGTTGGTCATAACTTTCCTTCCAAGGAGTAAGCGTCTTTTAATTTAATGTCTGCAATCACCATCTGCAGTGATTTTGGAGCCCCAAAACATAAAGTCTGACACTGTTTCCACTTTTTCCCCATCTATTTCCCATGAAGTGATGGGACCAGATGCCATGACCTTCATTTTCTGAATGTTAGAGCTTGAAGCCAACTTTTTCACTCTCCACTTTCACTTTCATCAAGAGGCATTTTAGTTCCTCTTCACTTTCTGCCATAAGGATGGTGTCATCTGCATATCTGAGGTTATTGATATTTCTCCTGGCAATCTTGATTCCAGCTTGTGCTTCTTCCAGTCCAGCGTTTCTCATGATGTACACTATATATAAGTTAAATAAACAGGGTGACAATATACAGCCTTGACAAACTCCTTTTCCTATTTGGAACCAGTCTGTTGTCCCATGTCCAGTTCTAACTCTTGCTTCCTGACCTGCATACAAATTTCTCAAGAGGCAGATCAGGTGTTCTGGTATTCCCATCTCTTTCAGAATTTTCCACAGTTTATTGTGATCCATACAGTCAAAGGCTTTGGCACAGTCAATAAAGCAGAAATAGATGCTTTTCTGGAACTCTCTTGCTTTTCCCATGATTCAGCGGATGTTGGCAATTTGATCTCTGGTTCCTCTGCCTTTTCTAAAACCAGTTTGAACATCAGAAAGTTCACAGTTCACATATTGCTGAAGCCTGGCTTGGAGAATTTTGAGCATTACTTTACTAGTGTGTGAGATGAGTATAATTGTGTGGTAGTTTGAGCATTCTTTGGCATTGCCTTTCTTTGGGATTGGAATGAAAACTGACCTCTTCCAGTCCTGTGGCCACTGCTGAGTTTTCCAAATTTGCTGGCATATTGAGTGCAGTATTTTCACAGTATCATCTTTCAGGATTTGGAATAGCTCAACTGGAATTCCATCACCTCCACTAGCTTTGTTCGTAGTGATGCTTTCTAAGGCCCACTTGACTTCACATTCCAGGATGTCTGGCTCTAGATCAGTGATCACACCATTGTGATTATCTGGGTCATGGAGATCTTTTTTGTACAGTTCTTGTGTATTCTTGCCATCTCTTCTTAGTGTCTTCTGCTTCTGTTAGGTCCATACCATTTCTGTCCTTTATCGAGCTCATCTTTGCATGAAATGTTCCTTTGGTATCTCTGATTTTCTTGAAGAGATCCCTAGTCTTTCCCATTCTGTTGGTTTCCTCTATTTCTTTGCATTGATCGCTGAAGAAGGCTTTCTTATCTCTTCTTGCTATTCTTTGGAACTCTGCATTCAAATGTTTATATCTTTCCTTTTCTCCTTTGCTTTTTGCTTCTCTTCTTTTCACAGCTATTTGTAAGGCCTCCCCAGACAGCCATTTTGCTTTTTTGCATTTCTTTTCCATGGGGATGGTCTTGATCCCTATCTCCTGTACAATGTCACGAATCTCATTCCATAGTTCATCAGGCACTCTATCTATCAGATCTAGTCCCTTAAATCTATTTCTCACTTCCACTGTATGATCATAAGGGATTTGATTTAAGTCATACCTGAATGGTCTAGTGGTTTTCCCTACTTGTTCAATTTAAGTCTGAATTTGGCAATAAGGAGTTCATGGTCTGCGCCACAGTCAGCTCCTGGTCTTGTTTTTGCTGACTGTATAGAGCTTCTCCATCTTTGGCTGCAAAGAATATAATCAATCTGATTTTGGTGTTGACCATCTGGTGATGTCCATGTATACAGTCTTCTCTTGTGTTATTGGAAGAGGGTGTTTGTTATGACCAGTGCATTTTCTTGGCAAAACTCTATTAGTCTTTGCCCTGCTTCATTCCGTATTCCAAGGCCAAATTTGCCTGTTACTCCAGGTGTTTCTTGACTTCCTACTTTTGCATTCCAGTCCCCTATAATGAAAAGGACATCTTTTTGGGGTGTTAGTCCTAAAAAGTCTTGTAGGTCTTCATAGAACCGTTCAACTTCAGCTTCTTCAGCATTACTGGTTGGGGCATAGACTTATATTAATGGACAAAGTCAGGTGAAAGTGAGGCAAAAGTCAGTCTTCTCATCCAGTGGACATCTCCTCTGCTGGGTTGGGGATGTATGGTCACAATTTCTGGGGGAGAGGAAAACCCAGAGCACTGAGTGGAATGTTCACTCTGTCCCATCTCCTCCCTTTCAATCTTAAGAGTTCCTGGCCCTCAAGATGGTGAGCAAGGACCAGCAGTGTGCTGGGTGGCTGGAAGTTTTCTACAGCGGGACTTGGGGCAGTGTTTGCCACAGCCCCATGGAAGATATCACGGTGTCCATGATCTGCAGACAGCTTGGCTGTGGGGAGAGTGGAATCCTCAACTCTTCTGTTGCTCTTAGGGAAGGTTCTAGACCCCAGTGGGTAGATGGAGTCCAGTGTCGGAAAACTGACACCTCTCTCTGGCAGTGTCCTTCTGACCCTTGGAATTACACTTCATGTTATCCAAAGGAGGAAGTCTATATCTCGTGTGCAGGTGACTTACTGTTTCTGTGTCTATCTCAGCCCTGTAGGATGTCATTAGTGCAGTTTTATATTTTGCAATCTAAGTGATGAATTTAGGTTGAATCTACAAAACGTGTGTGCTTGTATTTGTAGTGGAATGTGGAGACAAATATATAAACAGTTACAGTTGTTTCAGCTAGTGGTCACTTGCAGTGAATGCTTCAGTCCAATAGATAATGAGCCTGTATTTACCCTTGTCGTTTGGACTGAACCAAGGATGATAGATATTCATGTTTGGGGACAAGCCTACCCCTAGCTGTCCCTGATCCAGCATTTCTCATCATTGCTTCTACAGGAGGGAGACACCAGATCTGTCCAACTGCTGCCTTCTGCACAGGTACGTCAGCCCCGCCCCCGCCCCTGTGGCTCCCAGGGGCTCCTTCTTCCCACCAGGGGCAGTCACAGGAAGGGCTGCTGCCTTTTCAGACAGAGAGAAGCTCCGGCTCAGGGGAGGAGACAGCAAGTGCTCAGGGCAGGTGGAGGTCTGGCACAGCGGCTCCTGGGGCACTGTGTGTGATGACTCCTGGAGCCTGGCAGAGGCTGAGGTGGTGTGTCAGCAGCTGGGCTGTGGCCAGGCCCTGGAAGCCGTGTGGGCCACAGGGTTTGGCCCTGGAAATGGGAACATCTGGCTGGACGAGGTGTGGTGCAGGGGCCAGGAGTCCTCCCTGTGGGACTGTGCTGCGGAACTCTGGGGGCAGAGTGACTGCAAGCACGAGGAGGATGCTGGTGTGAGGTGCTCTGGTGAGTGAGAGGCTCGGGGTCTGCCCTGGGTGAGCTGGGGCAGCACAAGGACAGTGGGCTGGGCTGGGGGTGGTGCGGAGTTTGTATTCAGACAGTGTCCCGGTCCTGGGGCCCTGATCTATGATGCAGAACCCGGGAGGACTGGACACTGATGTTGTGGAGACTGAAGGGTGATTTCAGGGCTCAGGAGAGAAAAATGGGCTGCCCTGCATCTGGTCAATCACCCTGCTCCCAACTCCTGTTTTTTCTCTGGGTGAGAAAATTGCATTGCCTCCCCAACCACACCCTAGTAAGTGGCTCAGACAGTCAAGAATCTGCCTGCAATGCAGGAGACTGGGCTTTGATCCCTCAGTCAGGAAGATCCCCTGGAGGAGGAAATGTCAACTCACTCCAGTATTCTTGCCTGGAGAATTCAATGGACAGGGGAACCTGGTGGGCTGTAGTCCAGGGGGTCACAAAGAGTTGAACATGACTGAGTGACTAACACTTTCACTTTCACCTATTTCTGGCCAATTTCCTTTCTCCAAACTCCTACTATTTTTGGCTGTAAGAATTACATTGCCAGCCCCGCAACTGCCCCCAGTAAGTATAGTGCCAGGATTCCTGGGCAGGGTAGATATTCAGAGTCTTGGGACCTGTTCTGTGGATTCTCTGACAATGAAAGAGAGGAAAGAGCTTGAGGAGCCCCTGACTGGTGGGGGTGAACCAGAGCATTATGTTGGGGAATTCCTCTGCCTTGGTTCCCTGGGTCAGAGGGTTCTCATGCCCAGGGGTCCAAGGGAGACTGATTCCCATGTTGCAGAGTCTAAAGTTCTCCCACCTGCTTTAAGTGTTGCTCCTCATCAGTGAGATGCGAATTCCAGGCCTGTTTGATCCCCAAGGAGAAGGGATGAACTGGGTTCTCAGAGGCTGTCTTGTCAGGGCAGCTCCCTGATAACCCCTGGCTCTGCCTTGGAGTCACACTGGCCAGAGTGGAGTTGACTCATCTCAGGACGAGACCCAAGGGAGCCCAGTCACTGTCTAAGGCTGGAACACCATCGTCTGGAGCTCCCGGAAATGCTGGCTCAGGGATTTCTCTGTGCCCAGGACCTTCTCCACACCCTCTTGCCTTGTTCTCCTTAGGGACCAGAACAACCTGAAATCCTCTCCCTGGTGCCTTCTCCCTGCCTGAGGTCCTCTGCTTCATATTGGGAGTCCTTCTCTTCCTGGTCCTTGTCATCCTGGTGACTCAGCTGCTCAGATGGAAAGCAGAGTGCAGAGGTGGGCTGCAGGGGGACCTGGAGACCAGGGAGAGTGTGTGGAGGCAGGAGATGGAGCAGATGTGAGGAGAGGAACCTGGGCCAGGTCTCTGTTCTGAGTCTGCAGACTCCATGTGCTCTGTGCTGATCTCTAAAGGCTGAATGTACACAGGTTCTTAGGACTGGGATGTGAACTCTCATATGACGTGGCCTCTTCTGTGAGAGAAGAAAGAGTTGAGGCTGAGCTGTGGATTCAGGTCAGATGAGGAGAGAAGGTGCCAACACGATGCATGGGGTGGAAGACAATGCTGAGGTCCCAGCAGCCCATGTGAGCACTGGGGAAGATGAAGGGTGGGCTGGCTGGATTGGAGTATCTGGAGCAGCATCTCTGACCTGTTGGGGGATCTCTCAGCCTTATCCAGCTATGAAGATGCTCTTGCTGAAGCTGTGTACGAGGACCTAGATCACCTTGTGACACAGAAAGAGGATCTTCTGGGCAGCCCAGGTGGGTGTCTCTGCCTGCCCTCCTGGGACTTCTGGTTGTCATCACCCACTGGCTATGCACATCTTCTCAGTGTCTGCAGACCTCATGTATGCCCCAAGCTCACAGAGGCGGCTCTCCAAAGAGGCAGGATGGCCTCTCAGAGCTCCATGAGCCCCGAGCCTCCATCTGTGCTGCAGTAGCCAGGCCTGTCTCCGCGTTTCTTCTCAGTCTTAACACATGTTCCGTGGGTGTCTGGAGGGTCATTTCTGTGTATTCTGTGACATTTTTCTACACGTTATGAGTCCTATCAGATGACTCAGTGAATAAAATGCCATGTTACATGAGGGACAATGAAGACAACAATGACCACAGATCTGATCCAGGTAATAGAGGTGGACCCGCTGAAATTGGATGTTGGGGAGGAGAGTTTCCCTCATAGAGATGAGATGCAAGGGAAACAGTATTCCTTTAATGGACCAGAGGGATCCCTTGTGTCCAGATGGGGTCTGTTCTCCCCCTTCTCTAGCTGTTCTGCAATGTCTCATGCTGGGGCTGGGCTCTCTGTGTCCTTAGTCACTCTCATTCGGTCACAACAGGCACATATTTAAAAGAAAACATTATCTGGAAACATCTCTAAAATCATTGTGGATGGTGACTGCAGCCATGAAATTAAGACACTCGCTTCTTGGAAGAAAAGCTCGGACAAACCTAGACAGTGTATTAAAAAGCAAAGACATCACTTTGCTGACAAAGGTCCGTATAGTCAAGGCTATGGTTTTTCCAGTAATCATGTACAGTTGTGAGAGCTGGACCATAAAGAAGGTAGAGCACTGAAGAATTGATGCTTTTGAACTGAGGTGCTGGAGAAGACTCTTGAGAGTCCCTCGGACAGTAAGAAGATCAAATCAGTCAATATTAAAGGGAATCAACACTGAATACACATTGGAAGAACTGATGCTGAAGCTGAAGCTCCAATACTTTGTCCACCTGATGGGAACAGCTGACTCATTGGAAAAGACCCTGATGCTGGGAAAGATTGAGGGCAGAAGGTGAAGAGGGTGACAGAGGATGAGATGGTTGGATGGTGTCACCGATTCAATGGACATGAACTTGGAAAAACTCTGGCAGATGGTGAGGGACAGGGAAGCCTTTCATTCTGCAGTCCTTGGAGTTGCAAAGAGTCAGACATGACTTGGCGACTGAACAACAACAACAACATCTGGAAAACATAATTTGTCAAAATTTTATAGTAATGCTCATTGGTATAAGAGTTGCTTTGAGATATGTAATTTTAATCGGGAAATGTTGTTGTTGTTGTTGTTGAGTTGCTCAGTCATGTCTGACTCTTTGTGACCCCATGGACTTCAGCACGCCAGGTTTCCCTGTCCATCATCAGCTCCTGGAGCTTGCTTGAACTCATGTCCATTGAGTCAGTGATCCTATCTAACTATCTCATCCTCTGTCATCCTCTTGTTCTCCTGCTGTCAATCTTTCCCAGAATTAGGGTTTTTTCTAATGAGACAGTTCTTCACATCAGGTGGCCAAAGTATTGGAGCTTCAGCTTCATCATCAGTCCTTCCAGTGACTATTCAGGGTTGATTTCCTTTAGGATTGACAGTTTTGATCTCCCTGCAGTCCAAGGGACTCTGAAGAGTCTTCTTCAACATCACAATTCAAAAGCATCAATTCTTTGATGTTCAGCCTTCTTTATGGTCCAACTCTCACATCCATACATGACTACCGGAAAGACCATAGCTTTGATTATATAGACATTTGTTGGCAAAGGAAGTATTGATATGTATAAAATCATTTGTTTGGTTTATGGGCACACCAGCATGAAATACAACCTTAGAAAAAATTCTGTTGCAGCAAAGAGTGACTGGTACTTTTGTTTAGTGGCTCAGAAACTCTGGGTCAGAAGGGATCTTAGGTATTTCCCAGACCAACCCACTTCCTGTGGTTTCATCTGACCCTTGCTCTGCCTTTGGAAGCCCCAGATCAGAGGACTGATGCCCTTGGTGAGGATTACGATGATGCTGAAGAGGTACCATTGCCTGGGGCTCCTTCTGCCTCTCAGGGGAGTGAGGAGGAAGTGCCCCCAGAGAAGGTGGATGTGACGAGGTCCTCTCAGACAGGTGAGTGGAGTTAGCTGATCTCCTGCAATCTTTGGTCTCTATCCTGGAAATGGTGAATTTGAGCTGCTCAGTGTCCATCCCTCATAGATATTCCAATTTTGGATGACCTCAAATAGTTGATAGCATCATTTTGATCTTATTCCTTTCTTTAATGCTTTCAGACTCCTGGGGAGAAGAGGAAGCACTCTAGTATTAGTAACTGTGTCTGCATGGCTTTATCCTTCATGTGCCTGCATTAACACTTGCAGATTACTTGAGCATATTTACCTAATACAAAAATAGAATAACTGAATAACCTTTTGTGCTGTCTCATATGTGAAATGCAGTTAGAGATTTTAAAGACTATGTTAGTATTGGAATTTGTAAAGCATTTTTATACTTTAAAATGCACTCTGACCATAGGTCAACCCAAATATGTGTAAAGTGGATGGTATATATGGCCCTAAAAAACAAAAGCATGATGGTGGATTATGGACTCAGAATTTGTGGGCAGGTTCATGTTAATCTGCTCCACACATTTCAGTGGCCAAGGAAATACACTCATTCTCCATCAAGGGTATTTCTCCATCTGAGGTTCATGTGTTTCCTGGGGGAGGGGCAACTGCAGAAGGATCCTGTGGTTGCTTTTTGTGGGCTTTGGGGAACACAAGTCAAGACCACCAAGAGCAGAGTTGGATGGTCAGTGAGGAGCTGAGATTTCTCCAGATGTGATCTTCTACCTCCCTCTTCTTGTTGATTCAGACCTGTTGATTATGAAAAAAGAAAATTTTATACCCCTTCTAGAGATTCTTCCCTTCTTGGGCATCTCCTTGCTGATTGTGTAGCCTGGGAACAGATCTTTAATCCAGGATTTCCCATTTGAGTTGAGACCTCAGATGGGCTGAATCTTTTTTTGGGGGGTTGGGGGTGGGGAGGGGCAGTGCTGCAAGACTTGCAGGTCTTAGTGCCTGAAACAGAAATTGTACCTGGGCCACAGAAGTGAAAGCACCAAGTCCTGACCACTGGACCACTAACTAGCCAATTCCTGGGCCAGATCTTGAGAAGACAGCCCTGATCCATCCTCACTGAAATAAACATGAAATAGCCTGAGCCTCCCTGAGTGCACCTGGATCCCAGGGATGCTTTGTCATCACCACTTATTTGACTCACTTCCACCACAGGGCTCTGTCAGGTCCCTTTGCTTCAGTTCTAATCAAATGTTTCATTCCTACTTCAGGTTCTTCTCTGAATATCTCTAGAGAGGTGGCTGATCCTAGGGAAGAAGAAGAGAGCCCCTGGTTGCTCCAGGGGGAGGAAGCAGACACTGGGTACGATGATGTTGAACTAAGTGCTCTGGAAACATCCATAGTTACTTCCCCATGATGTATTAAATATGAGATGTTGTCTCAGATATTCTAATTGCCCATATTTTAATAGAGTAGTGCTGACCTATAATTGTATTATATGGAAATTGCTCATAATGAAATATTCTCAATAAAATAACTTTTTGCTTTGTTGACAATGGCAAGATTCATTCCAAATGCTCTTAGAGGATTGGTACTCAATCACAATTTCCTTATAAGGAAATACCAGATGAGTGAACTGACTTGTCTCACCTCCCCCAAATGCTAATTAAGGCATGACTTCACTCAGGCTCAGAAATGCTCCAGGTCACTCTTCTTAGACAGCAGATTCTAAACTTTGTCCACACTCACACCTTCATTCTTAGCAAGGTGAACTTGTGTGGGGGGCGGAAATCCTAAACCTTCCTATATGCTCTTCCCCTTTCCCGAGATGTCACACCATCTGTTTTTATTCAGTTATTGGGCACCAGATTGGGTGTGAGTTTCAAAGTTGAGGGTAAGAAATTGGCTGGTGGAAGAGAATGCATACAGCTTTCCTTAACCTGCCTAAATTCTCAAGGCCAATTAAAAATCTCACTCTACATAACTACCTCTTCCTTTTTATCTCCCATTCCCTAGGTTACTTTTTTCAGTTTTTTCCTCAAGTGCATATAGACTCTTTATCTCTCTTCTCCCATGTCTAGTTGGTTATCAAATCCTTTTAAATCCAGTCTTGCCTCTCCATCACTTTCTACTACTTCTTCAGGATGTTGTCATTTCTTGTCTGTCCAATTATCTAGCATTTAAAGTGAATTACATCAACTCGTATCTCTCTCCAAGTTGGTGAAGGGCAAATCGGTGCTACCTCACACCCTGTATCCAGGTGGGACAAAGTGAAAATGTTAGTCACTCAGTGGTGTCCAAATCTTTGCCACCCTGTGGACTGTAGCCTGCCAGGCTCCTCTGTCCATGAGATTCTCCAGGCAAGAATACTGGAGTGGAGTGGGTTACCATTCCCTTTTTCAGGGGGTCTTCCCCACCCAGAGATCGACCCCAGGTCTCCTGCCCAGCAGGCAGATTCTTTACCATCCGACCCACCACTGAGGGGCATCAGGTGGGATAAAGGGGCAAGAAATTGGAGAATAAGACAGAGGGGATCTAGAAGAAGGGATATAGACAGAAAGATGAGGAATTTGGGGCTATTTGAGTTTTATTGATGTCAATGGAGGCATCTGATACGACTGAACTCTTAGAGGAAGAATTTCAGACCAATAGGCTTCTCTGAAAACACGTTGTTTAAAGAGTCCTTTAATCTGGTAACTGTTGAAAATGTAAATGTGATCCTGCTGTGATTGTTCAGGGTAGAGAAAGCTGTCTTATAGGGGTGACCAAGTAAACAATACATTTCCACAATACCCTGACTCCCGTCCCATTTCATTGTGGACATTTGGAGAAGCTGCTGAACTAATATAAGACCTGAGAGTGCTGGCCTGAGTATGATTTGTGGCCAACCTGTTATTTAGTTGATGGCTCTGGATGATGTCCAAGGCTCCAACCTACACTCATGCTTGTAATCTCTGTAATTTTTTTTTCTGTGCTGGGGATTAGAGATCCCTAGGGCTTCTCCAAGTGCAGCTCATGTGGCCATTTGCCATTGGGAAGTGATGAAATAAGTGACAGAGTAAAGTGAACCTATAAAGAATATTATATTTTATTCCTGATTCACAGTATCCATGAAGCCAAAAGAGCTGGTTACTATAATTCTGGGTGATAAAAATCATATAAAATTATGGGAGAGGAGAGGAGGACAAGATTTCCCACCTAGACTTGGGAGAGTCTCAGGATGAGCCTATTATGGATTGAGTGCTCAAAACTGGCCAGGAGTTGGTGAATAGACTTTTGGACTGTTTAGATCAGGAAGATGAGGGCAATCATTCCAAGTTATCCATGTGGCCTGTGAAGGGGCCTTTTGTGAGGGGTGGTTTGGGAGGGTTTATCGTTCCACGGTCTGTCACAAAAACAAGAAAACTTCTCTGCAGAGTATTAATTATGACAAGGCAGCCAGAATGTCATGTGGGGAAAGTATTTATAGGAAATTCTTTCCTATCTGTAGTGCACTTAGCATGTTAAGCTTGGAGGCCTGTCCTATGTTATTTGGGAAGACCCAGTGAAAGTCTCTAGGATTTTTCTGAAACCTCACAGGCACTTACCACCCATAAATACTTTATTCTGGCAGAATGGAGTAAGTTACAAAGACATGAAAATGTCAGGGATTATGTTTCATGGCAACTTTCAATGTAAAACCCTGTGTCGCAGGTAATGATATGGTTTCTACAGAGGAAAAAAAAAATCCTTTAATCATAGTTCCATGTAAAAACAATAATTATGAAGAAGACAGGATTCTCATTTATTTGACAAAAAATATTACAGAGTTGTCTTTTAAGAATTTCTTGCTTCAAACATGGTGCTACATGGTGCTAAGCTCCACATCATCATATCCAGGCTCTTCTTGTCTCAGGACCAATGAGGACTCCTTCTCTTCCACCCCAGAGTCAACAGTTTCTCTCAGAGACTTCAGAGACATGCCTGAAACAGTAAGGAGAGTCTGGTTTTAGTGGTGACAAAATGACAAGACACAACCTTTGATGGAAGGATAGTAAAAGGGGCCACAAAGTATCTGAGGTGAGGGGGAGCACCCAGCATTGTCTAAAAGTCTAGATTGAGCTACTTCATACTGACTCAGCTACTCCATGCAACATCTTGTCTGGACCTTGGAAGTTGGAAAGAAGATGGACCAATAATGGCCAGGAGTGGAAAGGAGATGTGCATGCCTCTTCAACACTCGGTGGGTCTGATTTCTCAAGAAGTAGAGACAGGAGATGACCTCTGTAGAGTGCCTTAGATGCCCTCTTCTGAGCACCTCAGCAACAGAACCAGCCTGACCTGCAAGCTCTATGAGAACACTCTGGGTCCTCTGTCAGATGCCAGAAATGGGCAACTCAACCAAATTTCACAACCTCCTGCTCCCCAGGGACCATATCCCCACATATAGGCAGAAAGCCTAGTCCTTGGGAATGAGGGTCTTCATCTGGCAATTGAAGTGAGAGAAAATTTTCTCTTGGTTCCCATCTAGTGCTGAGATTTATGATTCTGTAGTTAAGGCTATTTCAGATTCTGCTTTAATAGTGAGCAATCAACTTTAAATATATGGTTACACAGATTTCTCAAAACAAGCTTTATAGCTCATAAATTTAATTTATACTGCCATTAAAAACATTTCAGATTAGTTCTCACAATTTGAAAAATCTCCAAATTTATTGTCAAAACATATATTTCAATTTGGGGTATGAAAATGGAAACAAAGCCTCTGTAACTCATACAAATGTGTCTTTATCCAATTGATGATGGACATGGACAAGAGAACACAGTATGTTCTCCTCTTAGAAGAGATGAAGTAGCTCCAATATTCCAGAGATAATAAAAAGTCAATAATACCTGGTATATGTGGTGCATGCGTGCTCACTTGTGTTTGACTCTTTGCAACCCCGTGGACTATAGCCCACAAGACTCTTCTGTCCACATGATTTTCCAGGCAAGAATACTGGAGTGGGTTGCCATTTCTTTCTCCAGGGACTCTTCCTGACTCACGGATCGAATTCAAGTCTCTTTTGTCTCCTGCATTTGCAGGCAGAGTCCTTACTACTGCACCACCAGGGAAACCCAAACAAGGCTACCCCAGTTCTGATAGTAAAGAAACACTGACTGTTGATGAGTCAAACTCATCTTCTCCATGATGATGAAGTTAGGCTACTGAGCTGTCAACTCACCAGTCTGGGAATACCTGGCACCACCTCTATCATCTGGGAAAAAGTTATTCTCATTCATCCCAGGGAAGAAAGGATTTATGGGAACAGGTAACTCATCAACATCATCATAACCATTTCCTATGGTGTTGATGTTCTGTCCCGGAGGCTCTGAAAACAGATAAGAACTTAGGTGAAAAAGCAAAATATGAGTTGGACTAAGTGATGCTCCAAGTCCCTTCTGAGGCAGAGATTCAAATAAATGACTAATATATACTCCATATTCCAGGGCTGTTAAAGGCATGTAGTTTATTTCAGTGTGCTCAGAAATCATTTAAACCTTCTAAATATTCCAATATATCAGGGTCAATCATATTTTTCTAGTATGGTCTCTCATATCATAAAGCATCAACAAAATCTATAATGCTATGAGTTTTAGGTACTCTTTTTGAGCATGTGGTACAGAGTTGTAACACATACTATGCACATAAAAGTGACTGGGGAGCATGAACCTGATCCAAGAGAACCCAGGTGTCTGTGCTCTCTGAAGCTCTGGAAGACACAGAGCTGGTGGGAGAGGGAGCCTGGACATCTGTTACTCAGAGACAGGATATTCCACCATCCCAGTTACAGGACGCCTGGGTTTCAGTCCCTTTTAGTCGTCCATCTTTACTAACTGGAAAAGGTCCAGGAAGGCATTCTTCTTTCTCTGTGCATGTGAGCATGCTCAGTCATGTCCGACTCTCTGCGACCCCACGGACTATAGCCTGCCAGGCTCCTCTGTCCATGGGATTCTCCAGGCAAGAATACTGTAGTGGTTTGCCGTGCCCTCCTCCAGGGAACCTTCCCAACCCAGAGATCAAACCCTATCAAGACACAAGACACCCGCTTGTGTCTCCTGCATTAGCAGGTGGAGTCTTTATTATCGCACCACCCGGGAAGCCCATCTAGGTATAAGAGTCTACCCCAATTCCAACAATAAGAACAACTGACTGTTAAGTGGGTCAAAACTCATCTTCTCCACACGATGAAGTCAGGTTACTGAGCTGTCAACTCACTTGTCTGGGAATAACGGGCGCCACCTCTGTCCTCTGGGGAAAAGTTATTTTCATTCATCCCAGGGAAGAAAAGATTTACAGGAACAGGTAACTCATCGACATCATCATAACCATTTCCTGTGGTGTTGATACGCTGTCTCAGAGGATCTGTAAACAGACACGGACTTAGGTGGAATAGCAAAGTATGTGTTGGACTATGTGATGGCCTAAGTCCTTTCTAATGCAGAAGTTCAAACAACTGATAAATATAGACTCTATATTCCAAGGTCGTGTCAAAGGCATGTATTTGATCTCACAGTGCTCAGAAATCATTTAAATCTTTTAACTATTTCAATATATCAGGGTCAGTCATATTTTTCTAACACGGTCTCTCATATCATAAAGCATCAACAAAAGCTATTATGCTATGAGTTTCAGGTACTATTTCAAGCATATGATACAGATTTATAACATATACTGTGCACTTATCAGTGACTGGGGAGGATGAATCTGGACCAAGAGAACCCAGGTGTCTGTGTGCTCTCTAGGGCTCTGGGAGACACAGAGCTGGTGGGAGAGGGATCCTGGACATCTGTTACTCAGAGACAGGATATCCCACCATCCCAGTCACAAGATGCCTGGGTTTCAGTCCCTTCTAGACCTTGGTTGACCTTAGGATCTCACCTCCAGGGGTTGTCCATCTTTATTATCTGGAGAAGACCCAGAGAGGACATTGTCCTTTCTCCAGTTCCTTGTAAGTAAGAGTTTCTGGTAATTGGTAACTACCAGCACTGATCACTCCATATATTCCAGGGCTTATCAATAGCAATATTTGTGTCTCAATATATACAAAAATCCATGAAATAATTAAAATATCAGACTGAATCTGGATCCAACTATAGTTTCCAATGTTCTCTTTAGCCACACAATTTTGAGTTTATCAGTTTCAGATTTTTTTTAAATGGTCTTAAAATCTTTAATGGTACATTAGATAATAATGTACTATTAGATCCATGCATGCTCAGTTGCTTCAGTTGTGTCCAACTGTTTGAGACCCTGTGGACTGTAGCCTGCCAGGCTCCTCTGTCCGTGGGGATTCTCTGGCCAAGACTACTGGAGTCAGTTGCCCTGCCCTCCTTCAGAGGATCTTCCTGATCCAGGGATCAAACCAGCATCTCTTATCTCTCTGCATTGGCAGGCAGGTTCTCTACCACTAGCGCCACCTGGGAAGCCCTACATATTCAGTCTGTAACTGGGTAGAAGTGGCCATGAATACAGAGAACTAGGTCTGACCTTTCCACTTCTGAGGTCATAGAGTGGGCAAGAGAGGGAAAAAGTTGTTGTGAACTAGAGAAAAGAGATCCTTCCCTGTGGATGATTAAGACATCCTGTGATGTCTTAATCACAGGAAGAGATCCTCAGACACAATTCCTCCTCCGCATCCCCGCCATCCAAGGGAAGACCTGCTACCTGAGGCAGAGTCGGGGTCTCCATCCTCTCCATCATCCCCTGTGTAATACGGCAGCTTAGTTGCTGAGTCATCAGACAGGTTACCTGGTAGGGAGAAAAGCATCATAGAAAAATGGAAACCTTTGCCCTGTCATGGTAGGATGCCTGCTGTCATAGTTTAGAGGAAATATTGAGACTTCAGACTTGTAGAGAGAAGGCTTGGAACTCCATGTGAAGTTGGCTTAATAAGGTTAGGTCTCTGTTTGCTGAAAATAACACACAGCCAACTCATGATCAGAGGGGAGGGTGTGGGACTTACCTTGGCTGTCCAACAGGTCCTTCTTCCCTGGTTTTATGATGTCATCAATCTCCTGGTACACAGCTTCATCAACAGCAGCTTCAAAATCAGATAACTCTGGGAAAGTGGCATGAGTTAGAGACTGACCCTGGAGTTAATCCCTTTATCAACAGAAAAGGCCTTCAGTGCTCTCCAGCATTGCCCCTTGGGGAACCACTCTGGGCTGCTCAGGCTCCTTTCTTAGCTACATGGAACAGAACTAGATTTCCTGACCCTGACCTTGATCTCACACTCAATATCCACTGGCACTGTTCACAAAGGAAGTCATAATTCTCAAGAAATTTTACATTCGACCCAGGACCAAGGATTCCATTCTTTCAAATCCTGTTGTCTACTGTAGAAAAGGTGGGATTTTACCAGATAATGAGCATGGAGACCAATACTTGTGCACTTTCTTGATGTCACAACAGACTCAATTCCTTTCCCACCACTTTCCAGATCATTTAGCATCCCTAAGGCCCACCTTGGTGCTCTGCTCTCCATCTGTGTAGCTGAATCCCCAGGATGATGAGGACCATGAAGAGAAGGGCTCCGAGGATGATGCAGATGATCATGGGAAGGGAGAGGATGCCAGGGTCTGGAGCTGAGTCAAAGTGGACCATAGGGTTTTAGGAGGGTCATAAGTCCAGAGAAACCCTTCTGTCCTTATACTGGTCTTCTTCTGAGTCTTCAAGACCATGAAGTCACCAGTAAGACACAATGGGTTTGCCTGAATCCCAAGATGTGATTGACAGAGGTCTTTCCCTGAGCTATGTCAAGTGTCTTCTCATTTTGGTTCTAGAGGATTTTTACAGGATGAAAGTTGGTAAAGCTCTGGAGGACATCAGTTGCCACTGCTTAACAGGATTGTAAACATGAGATCATTAAGGTTTTCTGTACTGATATGGGTAGTTTTGTTGAAATATAAAGATATATAGTGCAGGTGCCTGAAAATATGGGGATCTCCACAATCACACTGCTCAGAGCAGCAGAACCACTTACTTCCATGGCTGGAGGGAACTGCTGTTCTCTCACAGTGAGAGAAGGAAAAAAAGAATGGATTACTGTACTGAGTTAATTGGAAAAAGCCACCAGGTTACATCTATCATTATGGGCATATCATTCTCTCCCAGATCCCAGGAAATCAGATAATAGCTTTTTCTCGAGCCAGAGCACAAAGCAGCAGGTTATCCCAGGAAGTGCTCTGGATACAAACTCACACTTGTCCTCCACTCACTATGATGAACACCGAGCCCCTCACTCACCAGAGCACCTCACACCAGCATCCTCCTCGTGCTTGCAGTCGCTCTGCCCCCAGGGCTCAGCAGCACAGTCCCACAGGGAGGACTCCCGACCTCCGCACCGCACCTCATCCAGCCAGATGCTCCCGTTTCCAGGGCCAAATGTCGCAGCTGGCACAGCTTCCAGGGCCGGGCCACAGCCCAGCTGCTGACACACCACCTCAGCCTCTGCCAGGCTCCAGGAGTCATCACACACGGTGCCCCAGGAGCCGCTGTGCCAGACCTCCACCCGCCCTGAGCACTCGCTGTCTCCTCCCCTGAGCCGGAGCTTCTCTCTGTCTGAAAAGGCAGCAGCCCCTCCTGTGACTCCCCTGGTGGGAGGAAGGAGCCCCTGGGAGCCACAGGGGAGGGGGTGGGGCTGACGTACCTGTGCAGGGGGCAGCAGTTGGACAGCTCTTGTGTTTCCCTCCTGTAGAAGCAATGATGAGAAGTGCTGGATCAGGGACTGCTGGGGCTGGTCTTGTTCCCAAACAAGATTATCAAAGGTCCTTGGCTCAATCCAAACAACAAGTAAAAACAGAGGTTTCATCATCTAATGGGCTGAGACATTAACTACATCTTGCCACAAGCTGAAATTTCTTTATCTTTTTGCTGTTTACCAGGTCCATACCACACAACGAATACAAATACATGGAAACACAGACAGAAACATAGCCCACCTTTTTCTAGATTCAACCTAAATTCATCACTTAGACTGAAAAACATAAAATCACACTAACAACATCCTACGGGGTTGGGACAGACACAAAAACAGAACAGTAATTTACCTGCACATGAGATATAGGCTTCGTCCTTTGGATAGCATGAGTTGTAATTCCAAGGGTCAGAAGGACACTGCCAGAGAGAGGTATCAGTTTTCTGACAACGGATTCTATCTACCCACCGGGGTCTAGAACCTTCCCTAAGAGCAACTGAAGTGGTGAGGCTTCCACTGTTCCCACAGTCAAGCTGTCGGCAGATCATGGACACAGTGATGTCTTCCATGGGGCTGCGGCAGATACTGCCCCAGGTCCCATTGTAGAAAACTTCCAGCCACCCAGCACACTCCTGGTCCTTTCTCACCATCCTGACAGCCAGGAAATCTAAGATTGAAAAGGAGAGGAAACAGGACATAGTGAACAACACCCAACTCAGTGCTCTGGGTTTTCCTCTCTCCAAGAATTTGTGACTATACATCCCTGACCTAGTTGAGGAAATGTCCACTAGGTGACAAGAATGACATTCGTCTCCCTTTCATCTTACTTTGTCTTTTTGTGTCTATTTCTACCACAGTGATGTCATGGATATGAACAGAGAGAAAGACTAATCTGGGTACCTGCAAGCAGGGGGAGCTAGATCCTGCTTCCTGGTAAAATCTAAAAAGGATCTGTGAATGGGATGTGATGTGGATACTGGGGTGGGGGGTGGGTAGGCAGAATAATGAACTCACAAATCTCTACATCATAATCTGTGGAACCTGTGAATATGTTACCTTACATTTGAAAATGGACTTTACAGATGTTACTAAGATAAGGACTTTGGGATGGTGAGACTAAGCTGGAATATTGTGAATTAACCACCTGAGTCCAGCCTAATCACCTTCTTATCCCTGGTATCCTTAAATGGATAACCTTGCAAAGCTCCAGTTAGAGGGAATTGTAAAGAAGAATGCTCAGAAGAGACATAGTTTGCTGTAGGTCTGAAGAAGAAGAGGGCTCTGAGCCAAGGAAAGAGGTCACAAAGAAACCAGGAAAGGCTGGGAAAGGAGTCCTCCCTGTGCCTTCAGGAAGAACGCAGCTCTGTGAGCACCAGGATGTTGGCCCACGGAGACCGTCAGCAGACTCCTAGCAAATAGAACTGAACAGAGTAAATCTGTGCTTTCATTACAGCATCAACGGGATCTCTAGACTTTACTACCACAGGGAACTGAAAAGAGAGCTCTGCTGTCGTGTGGAAACTGTAAGAAACGGCTCTGCCAGGAAACACTGCTGAGAAGAAAGAACAAAAACGTCAGCTGCTGCAGGAGGCAGTGAAAGCACCTCGTCTTCACGTCTGCTGGAACCACAGGTTCCATGGGAGAAAGCCTCCTTCTCTAGTCCTTTCAGCATCTCTCCCTCAGGGCTTAGAACCCCATCCTCCAGCCACCCCCATTCCCCAGCCTGTGGACAGTGTGCAGCGCAGACCTGAGCAGATGACCCCAGCGTCCTGCTTGTGTCTGCAGTCGTGCTGCCCCCAGCCTCGGGAAGGGCACCTCCACACGTGGGACTCTTTTCCTGTGCAGTTCAGATCGTCCAGCCAGATGGGCCCTGATCCTGCCCCGAAGTGAGCAGACCTCGTGGCATAGAGGGCTTCTCCACAGCCCAGCTGCCTGCACACCACGCGGGCATCGTCCAGGTCCCAGCCGTCATCACAGATGGTGCCCCAGGAGCCCTGGTCAAGGATCTCCACTCTCCCGGCGCAGTGACCGCCCCCGTCCACCAGGCGGAGCTGCCTGCTGTCTGAGGAGAGAGAAATGGGACAATGGGGCATTGACAGGGGAATGAGAAGGGTCTTCTGTTCTGTGGGACCCTCACCTGAGCAGTAGGGGGCGCTCTCCTCTGGGGATGCTGAGGCCGCTGGTTCAGACACGGGGTACTTGCACTGGGGCAGCACCTGGGTTTGGTTTCCTGCAGAAACAGCAATGATTAGAGAGCTGGGAGGCTGAACAACTGGAAACTGATTTAAGCTAAATAATGATCTAGTGATGGAGCCTGAGATGGGAGCTATAACATAGCAGCAAAGTTAATGTAATTTTAATCTCTATTGAGACTTCTGTGTTTGAGAATGCCAAAATTTTTCTTTTACGCTATGTATTGCCCTAAGAATGAGTTACATGTGTCTTTGTGAATTATGGTTTCCTCACTGTTTATGCCCAGTAGGGGGATTGCTGGGTCAGAAAAGGAAACGGCAATCCACTCCAGGACTATTGCCTGGAAAATCCCACAGACACAGGAGCCTGGTAGACTACAGCCCATGGGGTCGCAAAGAGTCGGACATGACTGAGCGACTTCACTAACACTTCACTTCATGCTAATTTTATTCCTAGGTTTTGAAGGACTGTGGCTCAGATCCTGAACTCTTATTGCCAAATTCAGACTTAAACTGAAGAAAGTAGGGAAACTACTAGACCATTCAGGTATGACCTAAATAAAATCCCTTACGATTATACAGTGAAAGTGAGAAATAGATTCAAGGGATTAGATCTAATAGACAGAGTGCCTGAAGAACTATGGACAGAGGTTCATGACGTTGTACAGAAGATGGGGATCAAGACCATCCCCAAGAAAAAGAAATGCAAAAAAGCAAAATGGCTATCTGAGGAGGCCTTACAAACAGATGTAAAAAGAAGAGAAGCAAAAAGCAAAGGAAAAAAGGAAAGATATACCCATTTGAATGTAGAGTTACAAAGAATAGCAAGGAGAGACAAGAAAGCCTTCCTCAGTGATCAGTGCAAAGAAATAGAGGGAAACAATAGAATGGGAAAGACTAGAGATCTCTTCAAGAAAATTAGAGATACCAAGGGAACATTTCATGCAAAGATGGGCACAATCAAGGACAGAAATGGTATGGACATAACAGAAGCAGAAGATATTAAGAAGAGGTGGCAAGAATACACAGAAGAACTATACAAAACTGATCTTCATGACCCAGATAATCATGATGGTATGATCACTCACCTAGAGCCAGACATCCTGGAATGTGAAGTCAAGTGGGCCTTAAGAAGCATTACTATGAACAAAGTTATTGGAGGTGATGGAATTCCTATTGAGCTATGTCAAATCCTAAAAGATGATGCTGTTAAAGTGCTGCACTCAATATGACAGCAAATTTGGAAAACTCAGCCGTGGCCACAGGACTGGAAAAGGTCAACTTTCATTCCAATCCCAAAGAAAGACAATGCCAAAGAATGCTCAAACTACCACACAATCACACTCATCTCACACGCTAGCAAAGTAATGCTCAAAATTCTCCAAGCCAGGCTTCAACAGTACATGAACCATGAACTTCCAGATGTTTAGGCTGGATGTAGAAAAGGCTGAGGAACCATAGATCAAATTGACAACATCTGTTGGGTCATCACAAAAGCAAGAGAGTTCCAGAAAAACATCTATTTCTGCTTTATTGACTATGCCAAAGACTTTAACTGTGTAGATCACAACAAAGTGTGGAAAATTCTTCAAGAGATGGGAATACCAGACCACTTGATCTGCCTCTTGAGAAATCTGTATACAGATCAATAAACAACAGTTAGAACTGGACATGGAACAACAGACTGATTCCAAATAGGGAAAGGAGTATGTCAAGGCTGTATATTGTCACCCTGTTTATTTAACTTATTTGCAGAGTACATCATGAGAAATATTGGTCTGGATGAAGCACAAGCTGGAATCAAGATTGCCGGGAGAAATATCAATAACCTCAGATGTGCAGATGACACCACCTTTATGGCAGAAAGTGAAGAAGAACTAAAGAGTCTCTTGATGAAAGTGAAAGAGGAGAGTGAAAAAGTTGGCTTAAAACTCAACATTCAGAAAACTAAGATCATGGCATCTGGTGTCATCGCTTCATATGAGATTGATGGGGAAACAGTTGAAACAATGGCTGACTTTATTTTCTTGGGCTCCAAAATCACTACAGTTGGTGACTGCAGCCATGAAATTAAAAGATGCTTCCTTCTTAGAGTAAAAGTTATGACCAAACCAGACAGCATATTAAAAAACAGAGACATTACTTTACCAACGAAGGTCTGTCTAGTCAAAGCTATGGTTTTTCCAGTAGTCATGTATGGATGTGACAGTTGGACTATAAAGAAAGTTGAGCACCAAAGAATTGATTCTTCTGAACTGTGGTGTTGGAGAAGACTCTTGAGAGTCCCTTGGACTGCAAGGAGATGCAACCAGTCCATCCTAAAGAGATCAGTCCTGAATATTCATTGGAAGGACTGATACTGAAGCTGAAGCTCCAATACTTTGGCCACCTGATGTGAAGAACTGACTGATTTGAAAAGACCCTGACGCTGGGAAAGATTGAAGGCATGAGGAAAGGGGATGACAGAGGATGAGATTGTTGGATGGCATCAATGACTCAATGGACATGAGTTTGAGTAAACTTGGGAGTTGGTGATGGACAGGGAGGCCTGGCGTGCTGCGATTCATGGGGTCACAAAGAGTTGGACACGACGGAGTGACTGAACTGAACTGAACTGAACTGATATTGTTCTCCATAGTGGCTGTATCAGTTTACATTTCCACCAACAGTACAAGAGGGTTCCCGTTTCTCCACATCATGCCCAGTATTAATCGTTGTAGATTTTTTTATAATGACCGTTCTGACAGGTGTGAGGTAATACTTCATTGTAATTTTGATTTGCATTTCAAGAAGGAGGGGATATATGTATACATATAACTGATTCACTCCTTGTACAGCAGAAACTAATACCACATTGTGAAGCAATTATACTCAATTAAAAAAATTATGTTACATTAGCTGTTCTAATCCTAAATCTATCTCTAATTAAAAGATGCAAAATAAAACCTTTTCTGAAGGATTTCTATAATTTTATACTTCTATGTCTGTCATTTTAAAAATGCTTACATAAAAGAGATCTCCTGGAAAACCAAGAGGAAAAAGGAGACATTAGAAAGTATTCCCAAAGGTATTCAGCTACTAGAGTTATCTAGCAGAGAATTTAAGTAGTCGTGATTACAGTGATTATAGAATTAGTTGACAAGATATATCTTGTCAGAAAAATGATAACAAGAAAACAAATAAAAATTCTAGAGCTGAAACTTAATAACTGAAATTAAGAACTAGAGAATGAGTGTATCAGCACATTAGATCAGCACAAGGTAGAAACTGTAAAATAGAAGATCAGAGGACAAATATTCATCTATTTAGAATGCAGCTCACATGGTAAGTGTCCCGGTTATATTGCTATATAACAAAGTTTTCCAAAAATGTTAGTAGCAGTAGGAAAAAAAAAACCAAACAACTTCATTTTACTTAAGACTTCCCAGGTCAGTAACTTGGGACAGACAAACTTGGCAGTTCTGTCTTGGGATTTTCATGTGGCTGCACTTAGATGTCATCTGGGGCTGAAGTTGTCTGAGAACTTGACTGAACTGTGGTTACATAAGGAAATTCCCTGTAGTATTTCAAGGGTAAAGGGACATCATGTCTGCAATCTAATTCAGAAAGATTTTACATATTCAGGGAGAAATGGGGCGAGAGGCAAACCAAGAGGAAAAGAGAAAGACAGAAACAGACAGAGAAAGGAAGACTAAAGCAAAATACCAACACTGGGAAATCCAGGTGAATGTCATCTGGAAAGTTTTATTCTTGCAATTATTCTTGCAACTTTTCTGTAAATCTCAAATTAGCTCAAAAGAAAAAAAATTAAAAGGTGAAAACAAGTCAGAGAGAATTCATTGCTCAGACACTTACACAGGGAAAAAAAAAAATACTAGTAACATCAAAAAATAAAATGCCTAGGAGACAAAACCCAGTAAAAGATGAGCAAATCTTCTGAGAGAAATTCAAGACCAAATTGAATAGAGGAATGTATGATGTCAGTGAGTTGGAAAACTCAAAATTACTACAGTCAATCATCCTCAAATTTATATTTAGATTAAATCAAATCGCAGTCAAAATACCTTATGCTTTTTTGGTGAAAAATGATAAGCTGACTCACAAGTTTATACAAAATGCAAAGACCAAAAACAGCCAATGTGGTTGGCAAGACAAGCAATGAAGACTAAGTATAAAGTAATTCCTATAAATTAAAAGTTTCATACTTATTATAAAATTACAATAATTAATAAAACATTCAAGGGTGTACAAATGATACAATGGAACAGAGTAGAGAGTCTCAAAAAATACTCAGACAACCATTCCCTTCTGTTTATGACAAAGTGGCAGTGCAATCTGGAACAGTGTCTTTTCAGAAAGATCTGGGTCAATTGGATGTCTGTATGAACTCTGACAATTATCTTACATAGATATCCACATCAGAAGGAGAGCACAACATGCAAGAGATAAATAATTAAACTTCTATAAAATACTCTCAGAGAATGTTTTTATGGTGTAGGCAGAGTTATTACAACACGGGAGACCTGGGTTCAATCCCTGGGTTGGGAAGATCTCCTGGAGAAGGAAATGGCAACCCACTCCAGTCTTCTTGCATGGAAAATACCATGGATGGAGGAACCTGGTAGGCCAGAATCGGACACGACTGAGTAACATTTACTTTACTTTAGAGTTATTTGTAAAGGGATATGAGAAGCACTAAGGGCTTCCCTGGTGGCACAGTGGTAAAGACTCTGTCTGCCAGCACAGGAAATGCAAGAGACTCAGATTCAATCCCAGGATTGGAAGATCCCCTGGAGGAGGAAATGGCACACCACTCCAGTATTCTTGCTGGGAAATCCCACGGACAAAGGAACTTGGTGGGCTACAGTCCATGCCACGGCAAAGACTGTAGGCACTGTAGCCAAATGACAGAGCGACTGAGCAAGTGACTCAAACATTAAATAAATTAGATAAAATAAATTAAATAAATTAGATACAAAAGAAAACATACTGAAAAATTTTATATACACTTCAAACACTGATGAAGTATTCTACGGTAGAAGTTAGTAAGCAATTTTCACTGGAGAGGAGGGAGAGGACAGTTATGGGGAGGCAACAATAATTCCGTGGTGCTGGGAATGTTCTCTTTGTTGACTTGGACTGGAGAACATGACTGAAGTCTAACTTACTGCTTATACATTGTTTTCTATGACCATGTGTAAATAACACTGTTGTTTAAAAATATATTATTCCCCTTCATACTTTTTGCCCTGACCTGAAAAATAAACGAAGAATAAGAAGAACCATATTTCACCATGGAATATCTGACTATTGAAGCCAGTTTTCCCTCACTCTCTGCTCTTAGAGACGTTTCACTCCAGGAGCATCCCGAGTACCAGTAGCCCTTGTCCCTCTCTCTTACCTGAGCAGATCACAGAGGCTGTGTTGCCATGGGAACAGTCAGGGACACCCAGGGCAGTCACAGGGCACTCCCACAGGAAGGACTCCACCCCCAAGCAGTGAAATCGGACTGTTGAGATCTGATCAACTCCTTCCATAAAGTGTGGTCCTCTGGGGGTGGAGATGGCAACTCCACAGCCGAGCTGATGACAGACAACATTGGCATTGGCCAGAGTCCAGTGGGAGGCACAGAGCGCTCTCCATTGTCCAGAAATGTTCATCTCCACCTGCCCCTCACACTGAAAGGAGCCGTTTGTCATGAGCCGGACTTCTGAGTATGCTGGATATGAGATGACAGGATTTCAGCAAAATCTCATGATTTATCACCTGAACAGAGTGTGTAGGGAGGTTAAGTCCTGACATGTATATTACCTGAACAGACAACTTGAGCAGCTCCACTGTGGTGACAAGTGCCCCCTGGACAGGGCATTCTGGGGCAGGACCAGAGCTCAGGCTCCTTCCCCTCACACCTGAACTCTTCAGCCCAGACCTGGCCATCTGACTCCCTGAAGGGCACGTGTCCCAGGACAGACACAGCCTTGCCGCATCCCAGCTCTGCACAAATGACCTGGGCAGTGGGGAGTGCAAAGTTCCTGTCAGACACTGGGATCCAGTCTTGTTCGGAATGCACTTCAACTCGCCCAGAGCAAGGTCTAGCTCCTCCAGCTAGACGCACAAATCCTGAGAGAAAAACAACAAACCTAGTCAATGTTCATGGACCTTGCTTGATAATTGAAAACAATATGTCCCGGGCATCACTGTAAAAACTTTTATTTCCTAGGACAGGGAAAGGGGAGAGAATTTGACAGTTATCATCATAACTGGATTTTCATGTGCAAGTCTCTGAAGAGAAATCCAGAAGGATTACAGGGTCAGTTTGATGGCTGAATCCCAAGAACATATACTTTGAGATTGGTTAAAAATGTGAATTCCTTGGTCTTGGAGCCTGGACAGATCTGGCCTAAGACAAATCACTGGAACAGCTGAATACCAGGAACACATATTTTAGCACTGGTTGGAGAAGAAAATTTCTTATTTAGAAGGCTGGGGCCTACAGACCCAAGGACACTGTATAATAGTTGAGCACTTAAACTTGAATGCAGAGATATGCAGAACACAACCCACCCAGAGGGATGTGGGATATGAGATTAGAGATGTATCATCCAGACAAGGTTAGAAAGCTTTGCTGAGACTTCTGGGGCTAATATTCTGATCAGTTTTCTCTCCCAAGAGCTAGTCTTCAAGTGACTTAGGTTATGGAAAATCATGAGGCTGTATCCATGAGCGCATGCCAACTTCTAGACAGATGACAGCTCCAGTAAAGAAATATGGATATTATAACTAATTGGCACCATATTTTTTCCAAAAGTTTGGTGATAACAATTTCCAAGAATTTATTAGGTTGCCTCAGTGGAAAATAAGATGAGTTAAGAAAGCTCAGAGAGTCATAGAGAGGGGTGTTCAGTTCAGTTCAGTCACTCAGTCATGTCCAACTCTTTGTGACCCCATGGATTGCAACACACCAGGCCTCCCTGTCCATCACCAACTCTGGAAGCTTGCTGAAACTCACGTCCATCGAGTCAGTGATGCCATCCAACCATCTCACCCTCTGTCATCCCCTTCTCCTCCTGCCCACAATCTTTCCCAGCATCAGGGTCTTTTCAAATGAGTCAGCTCTTTGCATCAGGTGTCCAAAATATTGGAGTTTCAGCTTCAACACCAGTCCTTCCAATGAATATTCAGGACTGATTTCCTTTAGTACTGACTGGCTGGATCTCTTTGCTGTACAGGGACACTCAAGAGTCTTCTCCAACACCACAGTTGAAAAGCATCAATTCTTTGGCTCTCAGCTTTCTTTACAGTCTAATTCTCACATCTATACATGACTACTGGAAAACCATAGTGGGGGCATGGTCCTGACCATCTCTCTTGAAATCCCAGGATTTGTCAATGAACCTGGGGGAGAGGGAGTTCTCAATGAGAGTTTCCCAGACAGCTGAGTTTGCAGATCATCTCCTATTAGAGATCTTTCTTCTGAGACAGGAGTTGTAGAAAATGCAAAGGGGTGACAGTAATTGATTTTAATACCACCATTGTACTAATTCTGTATTCCTATCAACAGAAAAATTTGCATTCTTCTCAAGCACAAATGGCATGTTCTCCTGGCTAGATGACATGCTAGGTACAAACAAGTTTGAACAAATTCAAGATCAGCATCATTCCAAGTATCTTTATGACCACAGTGGAGTGAAACTAAAATTCAGTGATGACAAGAAAACAGGAAAATTAATGAGTACCTAAAAATTAAACAACACACTCTTATTTGAAGATTGCCTTTTCTATTTCCATAAACAATGCCATTGAGACTTTGATAGGGATTGCATCAAGTCTGTACTCACTTCGAATAGCATAGATATTTAACATTAATTATTCCAATCTGTGAACACAGGATGGAGAAGGCAATGGCACCCCACTCCAGTACTCTTGCCTGGAAAATCCCATGGACAGAGGAGCCTGGTAGGCTGCAGTCCATGGGGTCGATAAGAGTCGGACATGACTGAGTGACTTCACTTTCACTTTTCACTTTCATGCATTGGATAAGGAAGTGGCAACCCACTCCAGTGTTCTTGCCTGGAGAATCCCAGGGACGGCAGAGCCTGGTGAGCTGCCGTCTATGGGGTCGCACAGAGTTGGAGATGACTGAAGCAACTTAGCAGCAGCAGCAACAGTGAGCACAGGATGACTTTTCATTTATTTGCCTCTTACTTAATTTCATTCAAGAATGTTTTGTAATGTTAAAAGAAGCTGGAATGATGCCAAAACAAAAATAAGAAGAAGGATGAGGAGGAGGTAAAGGAGAAGGAAGAAGAGAATGGAAATGACAGGAAGGAAGCAGTTAAAAAGCAAGGCATAATTTGGAAAGTTCCAAGTTACAAAAGCCTCACAATGGATAAAATATATAACATTTGGGAAAATACTAGTTGAATAAGCTTTTTGCATATTATATCACATCTAGATGTTTCTCACATCTACCACATAATCCTACCATCAATTCTCATTTCTTCCACTTCAGACAAGCAAACATCATCTTAAAAGATATGGATGGATAGAAAAGAAAAGAAAAAAAATGGAAGCACCTGCTGTAGAATGGAGTGTAAGTGAGGCATGTGGCAGGTAAGGTGGGCTCACAGGAAGCTTTGAAACTAAAGGAGGAAGACTAAAATAAAAATTTGTGAGTTGGTCATCATAGGAACACATTTTGAAGAAAATGAAGGTAACTCAATTAAAAAAAAATTTAATTCATCATGTACAATTCCCTGGTTTCTGAGTGTGTTCTGATTACTTATTTCTAAAGTTCTTTCCAGTAAAGGACTATCTAACAATTCTCAGTATTGAATGGGAAAAAAAAAAAACTATACTAGAATTTCCAAAAAATAAAAATATAACCCATACCACATTGATTGCTCTTTGTTAAGTCGCTTCAGTCGTGTCCGACTCTGTGTGACCCTGTAGATGGCAGCCTCCTCAGTCCTTGGGATTCTCCAGGCAAGAATGCTGGAGTGGGTTGCCATTTCCTTCTCCAATGCATGAAAGTGAAAAGTGAAAGTGAAGTCGCTCAGTCGTGTCTGACTCTTTGCGACCCCATGGACTGCAGCCCACCAGGCTCCTCCGTCCATGGAAGTTTCCAGGCAAGAGTACTGGAATGGGGTGCCATCAGCTTCTCTGGATTGCTCTTTAAGCAATCACTAAAAACAGATTCAGAAATTACAGAAATGATTGAATTGGCTGATAAAGTATTTAAATCACTAATACAAATTGCTTAATGAAGCATAAAAATAAACAGAGAAATGAAACTAGAAAAAAACAAATGGAACTTGTAAAATTGAAATTTATACTAACTGAAATAATTATTTGGATTAATTTAACAAGAGATCATGAACTCCTTATTTCAAAATTCAGACTTAAATTGAAGAAAGTAGGAAAAACCACTAGACCATTCAGGTATGACTAAATCAAATTCCTTATGATATACAGTAGAAATGACAAATATTTCAAGGGACTAGATCTGATAGAGTGCCTGAAGAACTGTGGATGGACATTAGTGACATTGTACAAGAGGCAGTAATCCAAAACATCCCCAAGAAAAAGAAATGCAAAAAAGCAAAATGGCTGTCTGAGGAGGCCTTACATATAGCTGAGTAAGAAGAGAAGCTAAAGGCACTGGTGAAAAGAAAAGATACCCATTTGAATGCAGAGTTCCAAAGAATAGCAAGGAGAGATAAGAAAGCCTTCCTCAGTGATCAATGCAAAGAAAAAGAGGAAAACAATAGAATGGGAAGACTAGAGATCTCTTCAAGAAAATTAGAGGTAACAAGGGAGCTTTTCATGCAAAGATGTTCACAATCAAGGACAGAAATAGTATGGGCCTAACAGAAGCAGATGAAATTAAGAAAAGGTGGCCAAGAATACACAGAAGAACTGTACAAGCCAAGCTTCAACAGTAGGTGAACCGAGAAATTCCAGATGTTCAAGCTGGATTAAAAAAGGCAGAGGAACCAGAGATCAAATTGCCAATATCCACTGAATCAAAGAAAAAGCAAGACAGTTTCAGATAAAACATCTTCTTCTGCTTTATTGACTACACCAAAGCCTTTGACTGGGTGGATCACAACAAACTGTGGGAAATTCTTAAAGAGATGGGAATACTGGACCACCTTATCTGCCTCCTGAGAAATCTGTATGCAGGTAAAGAAGCAACAGTTAGAACAGGATATGGGAAAACAGACTGGTTCCAATTTGGGAAAGGAGTATGTCAAGGCTGTATATTGTCAGCCTGCTTATTGAACTTTTACACAGAGTACATCATGGGAAATGGTAGGCTGGATGAAGCTTGAGCTGGAATCAAGATTGCCAGGAGAAATAGCAATAACCTCAGATATGCTGCTGCTGCTGCTGCTAAGTCGCTTCAGTCGTGTCCAAATCTGTGCGACCCCATAGACAGCAGCCCACCAGGCTCCCCCGTCCCTGGGATTCTCCAGGCAAGAACACTGGAATGGGTTGCCATTTCCTTCTCCAATGCATGAAAGTGAAAAGTGAAAGTGAAGTCGCTCAGTCATGTGTGACTCTTAGCGACCCCATGGACCGCAGCCTACCAGGCTCCTCCGTCCCTGAGATATGCAGATGACACCAACCTTTTGGCAGAAAATGAAGAACTAAAGAGCCTCTTGATGAAAGTGAAAGAGTTCAAAGTTTGGCTTAAAACTCAACATTCAAAAAACGAAGATCGTGGCATCTGGTCCCATCTATTCATGGCAAATTAATGGGAAAACAATGGAAAGAGTGACAGACTTTATTTTCTTGGGCTCCAAAATCACTGCAGACCGTGGCCTCAGCCATGAAATTAAAAGAGCTTGACCCTTGGAAGAAAAGCTATAACCAACCTTCTGCTGCTACTGCTAAGTCGCTTCAGTCGTGTCCGACTCTGTGCGACCCCATAGACAGCAGCCCACTAGGCTCCTCTATCCCTGGGATTCTCCAGGCAAGAATACTGGAGTGGGTTGCCATTTCCTTCTCCAATGCATGAAAGTGAAAAGTGAAAGTGAAGTCGCTCAGTCATGCCTGACTCTAAGCGACCTCATGCCTGCAGCCTACCAGGCTCCTCCGTCCCAGCATTAAAAAGCTGAGACATTACTTTGCTAACAAAGATCCATCTAATCAAAGCTATGATTTTTCCAGTAGACATGTATGGATGTGAGAGTATTTGGCAAAACTAATACAATTATGTAAAGTTTAAAAATAAAATAAAAAAAAGAAAGCTGAGTGCTGAAGAATTGATGCTTTTGAACTGTGGTGTTGGAGAAGACTCTTGAGAGTCCCTTGTACAGCAAAGAGATCCAATCAGTCAGTCCTAAAGGAAATCAGTCCTGAATATTCTTTGGAAGGACTGATGCTGAAGCTGTAACTCCAATACTTTGGCCACCTGATCCAAAGATCTGACTCACTGGAAGACTCTGATGCTGGGAAAGATTGAAGCCAGGAGGAGAGGATAAGATAAGTAGTTCTGACTTTCTGTTTGAGGCAATGCAAGTCCCATGACAAAGTAAAAACATTTAACTGCTGGAAAAGTGAAAGCGAAGTTGCTCAGCTGTGTCTGACTCTTTGCACCCCATGGACTGTAGCCCACCAGGCTCTGCTATCCATGGGATTTTCTAGGCAAGAATACTGGAGTAGGTTGCCATTCCCTTCTCCAGCGGATCTTCCTGACCCAGGGGTTGAACACTGGTCTCTGGTAGTGCAAGCAGACTCTTTACTGTGTGAGCCATTGGGGAAGCCCTGTAAAACCATATGCTGTCTATAAATATATATGTTTAAATATAAGCACAGAAACAAATTATTAATAAAGAGGTAAAAATTATACACTATGCACAAAACTGTAGTGTTTATATTAGTATCATATAAAGTAAGAGTATAGGCAAAGAATATATTCAGAGAGAGAGAAGAAATATTTTATGATGATAAAATACAAAAGAAATTATGTGTATCAAAATTAGTGGGCTAACGTTAAAGTGGTGGCTAGAAGAAAATTTGGAAAACTGATGCTTCCTTGATGCCTACATTAGAAAAAAACCAAAGCTGAATGAAATGATCTAAGATTCCATTTCATGGATCTACAAAAATAACAACAAATCATAAGCAAAAAAGAGGAACAAAAACTGAGAACAGAAATCAATTAAATAGAAATCAAACATACAATGAAGAAATCAACAGAGTCAACTGGTGAATTTAATGATATGAGATATGAGCACATTTTACTCAATTTCAAAAATTTCGGCAAAATAGGCCAAGTCCTTGAAAAGCACAACTCAACAGAACCTGATACCAAAAAAGGGAAAATCTGATTGGTCCTATATTTGCTAAAGAAATAGATTCAATATTATAAAAACTTTCCACTAATAAAATGGCAACCTTCAATGGCCAGCACTTCCAGAAGGCTCAGAAATGACTCCCACATCAAGATAAAGGAAGAGAGGGCAGTAAGCAAGGGTACACAGAGGTTGTGGTGAATGTAGTAGTTGACCTGGATCAGGAACCCACCCTCCCCTCCTGTAATCCTTGCATCTTCGTCCCCTCATCATTTTGCACTTCTGTACTGCAGTCCCTCTCAGCTTGTGAAGCCATCCCAAACCTTTGTCTTGAAGCCTTTGAAGTCCACTTTTTAATTCAAACAAACTCCTGTACATTCTTCTCAAGTGATTGTTTCTACTCTGGATTTTTCCTGCTTCACTTCCAACAATCCACTAAAGAGGCTGAGATTTCTCTTCCATACCTGACTCCTAAGACTGAGAGGAATAAACTCCGAGACTTCAATTCCACTGAGAAAACTGAACAGATGTGCTATTCTATTCTTATCTCTGGTGCATCACCACTGTTTTGACTTACCTTCACATTATTAAAACATGTCTGAAAATAGAGAAAAGACAAATGAGTGGGAGGAAACTCATGACAAAGACATTCATAGAAGTAAGCTGGAATTGTCCATAAATGTATGAGAGCTGAAGTTGGAGCAATAGTGGTCAGGGAGTACAGACCACAGTCATGGCTTAAATGCCAGACTACTCACAAATCTTATTTTAAAATGCATCTTAATTGGAATTAATATCAAGACATCAATTTTCTTAAAATCATCACTAGGAGCTCCAGCAGCACACAGTCCATTTTAACTTAGATGCTGATTTATCAAAATAAAGCAGAGCCTCCTGTAGTGTCTCCAGAAGTTTATCTTCAGGCGAAACCATGACTAGGACATTTTGCCAATAAGGAATGTCACTTGAAATGTTGGAAAACATTAAGGCTTTCTTAAAGCAAAAATTATAATAGAAAGTCAAATCTCCTTGAAAATAATAGTTTTTGAGGGTAATACTGTAAAAAAGAAGGTGGATGAAAACTTTTGAGGAGATGAACAGGTTTATGGCATGGGTGTTGTAATAGTTTCACAGATGTATACTGATTTGCGAACTTATCATATTGAAAACATTAAATATGTACAGTTTTTGTTTGTCAGTAATGCCTGGATAAAGTATTTTCTAAAAAGAAAAATAATTGTTTTCTTAGGGGGTCTCAACTAGTATCATCAAAAATCTGCTGAAAGTGGGATTAGAAAAGATCACCTTTCCATCAATCTTCTCCAACATAACCAAAGAGCTAATTGGCTGTGGCTCTTAGGGACCCACTGCAGATGTCCTCAGGGCTCCCAGGTCCCACCATCCCATCAAGTGGGGTGACCCTTTCCTGAGACTCAGCCACCTTCCTCAGGGAATTCACTGTGATTTCTGACTCTTCCTCCAATCCAGCTGCTCTGATAGATTAACATCCTGGCCATCTCATCCACCATTGTGATAACAACTGAGATGTTCTTAGTTCCTGAGACCACCCATTCACACTCCAGTTTCACTGCTGTCTTTACCGCCTCCAATTTGGCACAAGTCAGTTACACTTAGACAACACTGAACACTTCTTATGAGTCACTTCAGGTTCTTTTAGCCTCACTGCCTTAGCACTTGCTTTGTTCCAGCTACTGTGGTATAAATTTCAAAGCTTCATATTTTTCTGCAGCTTCAACATCCCCACATAAAGATATGAGCTCCCCACCCAGGTGAGCAGGTGCACCAGTGTGATGAGACTATCCCCTGCCAGAAGTCCCCCTTCTTGCCACCCCTGACTGACTGTGACCTAGTGACATTCAAACACATCAGTGAAATCCCCTCGTGTCTTTTCCCTTGTGTAACTGCATCTTGACCCACAGTACTGTCACTGGTCCCTGGATCTTCACGCCACATTTTGGTTAAGACTGCTAGGCTGAGCTTGTTCTATTGGCATCTCCCCATGAACTGACCTGATGGTACTCTTTCTTTTTCATAGGACAGATAATAATTCCTAGGAACATGAATACAATAAAATTTGCTTGCCTGCATCTCTCCTATATACCATCCTGTAGCTGCACTTCTTAAACCATCCTAAAAAAGAATAAAAAGCAGCTACCATGATAAAACTAACTCAGACAGGTCCAACCCAGAAGTTGGTCTGGAACCTTTACTGGTCAAGTCCAAGCAATTCCTTCTGCTCCCTTGAGCACCCAATGCTCTAGGAATCATGTGGGACTGAGGTCTTCACCCAAGTAGACTCTAAAGGCTGTGATCCATATTCTCACATAGTTATTCTGGAATCAGACCAAAGCTTTTGCTGCTGGGGACCCCCACCCAGACCAGGCAGGACTCACCTGAGCAGACTGCTCCAGCATCCCAGTCATGAATGAAACCATCCTCACTAAAGTCTCTAATACTAGAATATTGACATTCAGTGAGAGCTGATTCTGTTCCCCCACATAAAACATAGTAAAACCAAATGGGGCCAGCTGCTGGTCCAAAATAAGCACCTCGAGGAGCCTCAACAGCAGCTCCACACCTCAGCTGTCTGCACACCACAGCCGCCTCCTCCAAGCCCCAACCATAATCATTCACTGTGCCCCATTGTCCTTGATGCTTCACTTCTACTCTCCCCTCGCAGCGGTGGGTTCCATCCTTCAGCCTCAGCTCCAGATCTGCAAGAGAGACACAGACAGAGGGCACAGGAGAGATTTTAGGAGACAAGGCAATGGTATAAATATTTTAAAAATGAGCTGAGAGTAAAAATTACCTATATATAGTATTTGTTGACTTATGTGGTACACATATTCCCACCGTGGCCAACTCTAAGCTCCCAATGTGCCATCACTGAACCTGGAGCAGGAAGGGATGCACCAGGTGTTTCTCATGAGCCTGTAGAACCAGCTCCAGGGACACCACCGAGGACAGGCCTTCAGAGACTCTGGATGCTGCCCTCCCTATAGATGTGCCCAATGGCACTAGGGCCCAGCTTCCCCATCTCAGTTACAGCTCGTGGCCCCAGATCCAGGGAGGAATCCTCCCTCTCTTTCCCTGTCCATAGGGAGCATCTCATCCAGCTCAGGAACAGAGGGCTGGGGTAACAGGCTCTGAAATGTCTCAGTTATTCCTTCTGCCTGTGTTCATGTCCTTGTGTAATCCCCACACTTGTGTGTATCTAGTAACATGAGTCTAACAAATGGAATTTGGCAAAAGTGATGAGGTTTCACTTAAGAGATTAGGATTCAAGACGACTCTGGAGCTTTCTGAAAATCTGCTTCCCAGGTTATTACCCAAAGTTTGGGTAGAATAAAATCCCCTGCTTTTCTCCTTAACAAAATTGTTAATTGATTTTTCAGCAACATGCCTAACATCAGTGATTAGGAAAGTATACTGCATTTCAATTATAAGATAAAATAATTGTAGGATTTAAATTTTCTATGTTATTCCTGGAATATCCTATCTTTTGTAATTCCATCAATACAATGGACTTCCTAAGCAGTGCAAAGAATCTGTGTGCCAGTGCCAGAGACAAAAAAAGATGCAGATTCAATCCCTGGGTCAGGAAGATCCCCTCAGGAGGGCATGGCAACCCACTGCGGTATTCCCACCTGGAGAATCCCATTGGACAGAGAAGCCTGGTGGCTACAGTCCATGGGGTCACAAAGAGTCAGACACAATTGAATGCACACATACACACATCAAAACAATAAAAAATTTTTACTGTGTAAAAGCAGCATAATTAACAATATTAATATATACAGATGTGCAAAATATATTGTTAACTTTTAAAAACATGTTATAAAAATATTATATATTGAATTATCTAATCTTGGGGGGTCTACATTATTGTGTATAATAACATCAATTATGCTTCAAGGAATAATTTTTTGGCAATGTCCATCATGAATTTCCTGGTAAAAACTCTTGTAATGTCTGCCCAGCTCAGCAATCATCAAATGCTCACAAATGCCTAGACTACTGTTTTATAAGGAGCAAGTTCAATGTCATATGAAGTAGAAGAAAATTTTAGTAGGAAATCACTGAACAGTGTTGTTTCAGGAAAAATAAAAAGAGTACTTCCTTGGGCAAAATGCTCTTGCTTCATAAGTAACATCTCAGGAAACTTCCAACAGTTGTCCTCGTAAGTGTGGGGACTTGCATCTGAACACATGTTGTCTCACCCCTCAGGGGATCAAAACCCACCTCTGCCCTCCAGAGCTCTCAGGAGAAGATGCTTCACCAGCATCTACCCAGCTTTTGAGAAGCAGAGACATGGAGGGAGGGGGCTTTCCAAGGAGAGCTGTGAACTGGAGGCTGAGGTCTAGGGGACAACAGTGAGCTCTGAGAGGAGACAGGGCTGCACTGAGTCTCAGTGGACCAGCACCCACATCTGAGAGAGCTGCCTCCTCCAGGCTGGAGACCAGATTCTCTGCAGCTGTAGCCCTCACTGGTTGAGAGGATGGTTTCCCTGTCCTCTCACTCAGGGGAAACCAGGTCCAGGGAGGGACAGGAGAGGGCACAAGAGAGAAAGAGCTCCCCACAGAGTCACAGCAGATTCTGGGAGGGGAAAGGACCATTCCAGGCCCTCGTAACATCAGGAAACAAGTTACAGGGGCCAGGGCAGGGACTCGGGAACTTATACACCTGGGGCTGCACATCAACTAAACTCTACAGGCAAGAGGTTCTCTCTCCTGGCTGCGGGCCTCTCTGCTTCACAATGGACACCTGGTGGGAATGGATTAGGTCAGCAGGCAGAGCCTCTCACAGAGCCCAGTGCTGGGCAGACGCGTCTACAAGCAGAGGGGAGCTGGGGGATGGGGGAGGGGAGTCAGAGAGAAGCAGGCAGGTGCACAATTATCTCTGATCTGCAGCAGCCATGACACCCAGCCCTGTGGGACCCTGTGTGCTTCACAGACCAACAGACTCAGTCCCTGCTCAGCAGCCCTATTCCTCTCACACAGACTGGCTCCACACACCCTCACACACCATCACACACCCTCACACACAGACACACACAAGCTCTTCACACACTCCACACACACACATCCTCACACACTCCTCACACACCCTGCAAACACACATACCCTTGTACACAAACTCCTCACACGCTCCACACACACACACATCCTCACACACACGCATCCTCTCTCACACATACACACACTCACACACTCATCACACACTCCTGCAAACACACATATCCTTGCACACAAACACAAACTCCTCACACACAGACACACACACACACAAGCACAGAGCCTACAGGAGCATAGACACAGGAAATACGGGGACCCAGGGGCAGTGCTCACACACCAGACACGTGGAGTGTGTGGGAACAGCCCAGAGTCCCAGCTGAGGTCAGTGGCTGTAACTTCCACACACTGGGAGCCATTAGGACTCCTAGAAGCTCCCTAAAGACAAGGGAGACAGTGGAAGGACTCAGGATAACCCAGCTCGGTCCAGACCAAACCTCACTGCTCTTTAAAATCTGCTGCTACGACCAGTGGACCCCGCACAGGAGAGGGACCAGTATTTTCAGTCAGCATGGCTCCCTTTTGGTCAAAAACACTGAGGCTCGGCTCCAGAACTCCATATACCTTTCCCTTCATCAAGGCATTCACTCCCTGCTGTGGACCCAGGACAGAGGGGTAGCTCTTACCTTGACCACCCACCATGGTGCCAAGGAGGAGGACACAGAGTCCCTGCAGGGAGAGGTGTCTGCCCAGAGCCATCCTGACCCCACGTCCTCAAGGTCAGTGTCCCAGCTGCAGGATCAGCCTAAGAGGAGGTGTCAGGGTACCGACCGGGGTCTATATAGACCACCCCTTAAACCCTCCCTCGTGAGAGCCAATAGCGACACCTCTCACCATTTCAGGCACTATCGGAGGCTGCATCTGCCCCTGTCTGCAACTCAGACACCAATAAGCTTCTGAATCTTCAACATCTCCTTATATGAGCAATACGGTCCTTTGACCTCCTGTTTCCGTGGTCCTGAGAGCCAGGCCCCATGGCCGGTGCTGGTGTAGAAAAGTTGCATTAAGTCACACGAGTGACTCTCTCTCCCCTGCTCACCCTGGCCAGCATATACAGACTGTGAGATCTCACATGGTCAGGGTTTGGGATCAGTTGGCCCATGAAGAATAAGTTTGGTGGAATCAGGCATTGATATTTCCCAGGGCTGGGCTCAGGGACAAAGAAGAGAACTGTAAACAGGCTGAAAATACACGCGTGATTATCAGGTCAGCAGAAATGAGGACAGGAGCACAGGAACTCACAGGTGAGCATGGAGGGGGTGAGGTGGGAACCATTGAGTTGGGGGGATGAGATTGCTGGTTATTCCCCGCTTCTTAGAATGATCTGGAGACAAGGTCCTGGAGCACAGGGGTGTCATAAGAACACAGGGCTTTGACAGAACCTTCCCTCGTGGCTCAGATGGTAAAGAATCTTCCCACAATGCAGGAGACACAGGTTCAATTTCTGGGTTGGGAAGATCTCCTGGAGGAGGAAATGGCAACCCATTCCAATATTCTTGCCTGAAAATCTCACAGAGGAGCCTGGTGGGCTCAAAGAGTTGGACACAACATGACTGAGTAATTAACACTTTTTGACTGAACCTAACTATTCCGGTCACGGATCTTTCTTAGCCCCTAAGACCACTCTGTCCTTGGGCTATGTCACTTGGGCTATACTCCCCTTCTGCAGAGTGAGAGGGGATGTGGTCTTCTGTATTTACAGACCCAACCCCTCTTCTCTTTGCAGCCACCCAGGGGCAGCAGTCCTGCCCCGAGAGCCACCTGCTGATGCACTTGCGCCATGTTTCCTCCTGCAAAACACAAGCTCAGTGCAGAGATTAGAATGTGTGCAGGAGAACTCCCGTTAGACTTGGTCCAGAGAGGCCCTGCCCTGGATACTGCATTGCCCAAGACATTGCTCTGGATGCTCCCAGCCAGCCTCTCACCAGGGAGAAGTTTTCATGAGGAGACACCCACACCCAGAGGGAGTCCCTGCTATCCCCCCTTCTAAACCCCTTCAGGGATCTCAGAACAGGAATTCCTACCCAAATGGAGCCCAGGCTGCTTCAAGAACTGTCAGCTTCTTCTCTACACGTCCACTAGAGAAGGGACAACAGGTGAGCAACCTTGGTCCTGAGGGTGACCGAGGCCTGCTATTTGCTGTGGAGGTGGGGATGCAGTTTAGACGAGGGCATCTCAAAGTGTGGTCACTCCAGGCAGCACCAGCAAGACCCAGAAGCTTCGAATAGCCTCTGTGTATCACGTCACAGTCCCTCCAAGTTGTTCTTCTGCACATTGAGGTTTGAAGATGCAGGTTCAGAGGGAATAGACACAGACTGGGCTCAGTGCCTGCTCACAGGCCAGGCCCCTGGCTGTGGGGGAGGAGAGGGGATGGAGGGGAGGACAGGCCTCAGGCTGACTCTCCCCTGCAAGGCCATGATCTAACCCCGGCGCCTTCCAGGCTCAGGTCTCTCTGAGGGGACAGTTTGAAGATGCTCTGGTCACATTCAGGTCATTTCCAGCCCATCTGACACAGTTCCCAGGGCAAGTTTTTAAAATGTCATTCTTTTTTAAAATTTCAATTGCTTCATGAAAAGTTGCAGTCAGTAGACATTTCATATGCTTCTGAGAATAGGATATATTAACAGTTAGCTTCCTTAATGGTAATAATTTATCAATCATTATCAGAAAGGACAAGGAAGAAATGAACAATATGAAGGAAGAAAAATTTTATAGCCTCATTTTTATGTAATTAATGTTACCATAAAGTTTTTTCACATATATTTTGTCCGTATTTCAGATTATTTACTTGTAATTGATACTTAGAACAGGAATTATTATATTTGAAGAATAGAAACTCATTATTTTTCAAATGACAAAAATACTGCATTGTTTTACCATATTGCCACAGAGCACCCAGAAGTATATCTGTTCTCCTCTGAATCTTTCAACCTTCTTGAAAAAGGAAAAGGAAAAAATAAACCTCTCTCTTTCACTCCACTCCAGGTCCAGGTTACTGTCTCTCCCAGGAGTGGCGGAGGTGGGAGTTTTCCAGGTAGAGGCAACGTCTGTGCTAATGGCTTCCCCCAATCAGTACCCCACCCATTTCCCCGGGCTCACTACCTGTCTGTGGGTCAAGTAGACACTGAATCTTTACATAGTCCTAGGTGGTTCTAGCCTTCTGAGTTCCAGATACTTAAATGACCAATTTTTTCAATGAATGTCCAAGGTCAGATTGTAATCCACTCACTGTATCCTTGCACTTGTCCCTCACATGAATGTTTCAGCTTCTGCATGGATGCTGCTGGTCTGACAGCATCGGGCTCCGCTTTGCACGTGTGCAGTTTACAGGATCACCACAAGGTGGCAGAGTTGGGAATGACAAATTCCTGGAAGCTGGTGTCAAGTAAAATTAAAGTGCTTGATATTTTAAAGGTCACGGTTATTATTTTCATATTAAAACATCTTAGAAGAGTCTATTGATGAAGACATCAGTTTCATTGTTTTAACTATAAATAAATTAATTAGAATAGAAATATAGATACTAAAGAAATAGATTAGATAGATGGCCTGACAGATTGATGATAATGACAATAAGTAAATAGAGAGACAGATGCATATATGCATATACACAGTATCTATATATAAGGGCTTCTAGACATACTAAGGCAATGGCACCCCACTCCAGTACTCTTGCCTGGAGAATCCCATGGATGGAGGAGCCTGGTGGGCTGCAGTCCATGGGGTCGCTGAGAGTCGGACACGAATGAGCGACTTCACTTTCACTTTTCACTTTCACGCATTGGAGAAGGAAATGGCAACCCGCTCAGTTGTTCTTGCCTGGAGAGTCCAAGGGACAGCAGAGCCTGGTGGGCTGCCGTCTATGGAGTCACACAGAGTCGGTAACGACTGAAGTGACCTAGCAGCAGCAGCAGCAGACATACTAAATCTTTTTCCATTTATCACATTTCATTTTATGAAATATCCCTTTCTGCTAGTCTCAAAATTAGGCTTCAGGAGAGAAAAAGATTTATATATAAAGGAAATAAAGAGAAAGTAGGAGTCATCATTCAACTCTAGCCCTCCAAAACTGAAGTTTGGGGTCCTGAGAAAAAAATAGATAGTTTAGAAAGTCTAAGAGTTTCTAAACTTCATTTTTCCCCTTTGTATATTGAAAGTTTGGTTTGGTAACATTCAGGACACACTTATAAACCATAACTAAAAAAGATGCAAAATATAATTTAAGGAAACAGCTCCTGACAGAAGGGGAAATAGAAAGCCTTCTGCTAGAGGGTGTCTGCAAGGGAGGGAGCAAAGAAGAGGCAAGTGAAGCAGAGAAGAGAAGGGGTTCATGCTGCCTGCAGCCAGCAGTGACCCCAAATCCTCCATTCTGCATTTAAGAGGAAAAGTGGCAGCAAGAATGGAAGCCCAGGTGGGTTGAGGGGGCAGATCCAAGCAGAAGGGGCTGATGTACAGGGTGGCCATTTCTGCCTTGTTCTGTTTCCACTGATCAGGGAAGCTCCCAGACAGTACCCAGAGAGTAGCACTGTGATGAGTAGAGAGACTGAGAAGGGCCTTAGGGGGAAGCACAGTAGAGCTCCCACCTCAAAACTCAAGATCACCAACATGCTGCCCCCATTCCTCACGGCCCCTCAGGCTCAGGGTTCCCATGGTACAGCCCTGTGGTCCACACAAGTGCACCCTGAGGCCCCCTCACCCTGACTCTCATCATTTCATCTCAGGTGTGGGAAGGATGCACCTGTGACACACACACCCCAGAGTCCCCACCAGCGTTCAGAGATGGATTCACGCTCTCCCCCTCCCATACCTTAAGGTCTCAGCGGGGACAACACGAGGGCACCTGTGGGCAGTCCACAGCCCTGTAACACCTCCACTGGAAGGACCCCTCAACCTGGTCAGTAGACCTAGCTTTTGTGTCCTGCCATGTACCCATCCATCCTCCTTGAGCCTCAGGAGAAAAGACAAGAGAGCACATGCTTTTGTCCCTCTACTTATATGTGCTAGTATCAACCCACCAATCATAGAATTACTTACTTGTCATCTTTTCCTCCCACTCCCAGGTCCCATGATAGAGCCCCATCTCCTTCTATATCAGGATTCTTAACACATTAATGATAATAACTAGTTGTAAGTATCAGAACCAGAATGTAAACTGAGGTGGTGGAGTAGGACCAGGAAATACTCAGTCACTTAGAATTGATGCTCTACTTCCTCTGGGCCCAGAGTCATCATTCCTTACCCAGTTATGGGCTCCACAGCATCACCAGAAACCACGGGACAGACACCTAGAACACAGGATGTGCTTCCTGGGGTCCAGTATCCCTCCCACTGGATGACACATGGATGCATTTAGTAAAACAGGCACAAAGTCTCACCTCGGGATGGAGATCTCACAGGTAAGACACTGCTAGGGGCTCCTGGTACAGGGAGGGGTGGGCTGGAAAGGAGGGGCTAATTTGGGGCTGGCAGGCTGCCCCACAGCACCCTGTACCCCAGAACTGGGAATGCAGGTCAGCATGGACCAACTCACTCTCAGATGAAGGCACATCTTCTCTGACACATAAGGAAATCTCAGTGTCCAATCTCATCAAAGGTTTGAAGAAGGAATGCTTTAGGGAGGACTCCAACCAGCGGTGTCCACAGTGGACTTGAGAGAGTGCAGTGCAGGGGTCAGGAGAACGGAGTCAGTCTGCCCTGTCCTGACTCAGAGCTCAGCCACATACCATGTGTGAGACATTGAACAGGGTTCTTACACTCTGTATAGTGGTTTCATCTGTAAAATTAAGGTTTTTATTGAGTCTAGATAACAGTTTTGGTGAGGATATGTGAGTTGGCATTAGTAAGCATTAATTTTATGGGCTTCCCAGGTGGCACCAGTGGTAAGGAACCCATCTGCCAATGCAGGTAACTCGGGTTCGATCCCTGAGTCGGAAATGCCATTTCCTCTAGATCCCCTCTAGTAGGAAATTGCAACCCATGCCAGTATTCTTTACTGAAAAATTCTGTGGCCAGAGGAGTCTGGCGGCTACAGCCCCTGGGGTGGGACACACCTGAGCATACACAGATACATTATAACTTCTAGCTAACAGTAGTATGTGATAGCACTGGTAGAAAAGCAGTATTATGGCATGACTCTACATTCCATCCGGAGATTCACAGCACTCTAGAACAGGAATTCAATGCTGTTGCCTAGAGCCTTGACTGGATCTGTCAGAACTCTCCCAGGAACCACATGCTGTGATGGTCATTGGTGCCAATCAGAGTTGTGAGTCTTCCACACATCGCCCCTTCTCTCTGTGCCCCCATTCTACTGCTCATGAACCTCGACCTTACCAACTGTGAGCTTTTGTGAATTAAGTTGTTTACTTGTTTATTTTACCCTATAAGCTGGAAGGTACTTAGTAAAAGTTCTGTGTCTAATTCACTTTCATATCCCTAATACCTGGGTAATTAAAATGGCCAGACCATGTCTATTGAATAAATAAATGAATGAATGTCACTCTGGTAGGTGTTTTATAGAAATCATTCTAATTAAAAATGCTGTTTTAAAAATGTAATTCACCTTTTAGTGAGGGCTTCAGAGCAACTGCAAGTTGCATCATTTGTTGTAATGATATTTCAACACTACTAAATGGTATTAGTTATGTATGTTTCACTACAACACATTTTTGCAATAAATGCAGTAAATTCCAATATCCAGAAACAAACGCAACCCCATTCCCAGAGTGGTGCTGAGACGGCCAGTTCTTTTTTTTTTCCTAAGAGACGGCCAGTTCTAAACTGTGTAGATGCTGCAAGTATCTGTGTATATCCGAAGATACAGTTGGCAAACCACAGCTCACTGACAGGTGAGCACCATGAAGCCTCCTCTTCTGGTCTTAATCAGATGTGGCCAAGTGGGAAGGATGTTTATATATTTATCATTTGGCTCACTTTCAATTCAAACCACACACGACTGTAACAGGAAGAAAATTTTGTTATAAAAAATATTTATATTGAATTGAAAGTGCAGAAGTAAAAGCTTCTATATTGAATTGAAAGTGCAGAAGTAAAGAGCAGAAAGAATTCTCTTCTTTTACTTTGGGAAATTGCTTAATTGGCCTTATGGATTGTAAAGCAATACAATATGTAGCATTGTTATTCCCAAATTACCATGAGTAAAAGGAGATTTGAGAGGTTTAGTAATCTCTTTGCTAGAAAAGTTGATAATTAAGCATCCTTGCTTGAGGGACATTTTCAGGACCAATCAGAGTGACCAATATGCAAAATATTTTTGAATTAAGACTATCTATGCAAGTTTAAAGAAAATAATAGAGTTATTATACCAAAGATTTGGAGACCCCTCTCACTATCTGTGTTCCTTGCCTGAATGGACCCAAGATCAGTAAAGGCTACTTTACCAATGACTACTTCATCACAGGGGCATGAGGGAAAGAATAAGATCATGAGCTGGCTGAGGTCCAGCCCATCATTCTTGTTCAGCCCTTTGGAGTCTATGATCAGCAATATCTAACAAAGAGTTTGGCACTGAATTGGCCTCATTCATTTCTTCTGGAGGAGGGCATGGCAACCCATGCCAATATTCTAGCCTGGAGAATCCACAGACAGAGGAGCTGGTGGGCTATGGTACATAGGGTCGCACAGAGTCCAACACGACTGAAGCAGATACACACAGCACAGTACACACATTTCTCCACAGGTCCAGTACCTGATGCCCAGAGACCAGAACAAATCAAAGCTACTAAATCAAAGACAAGCTGATTCTAAGTGAGAGCATACAGACCAAGGACCTTTTCTCACTGCCACTGGATAAAAAGCCCCTTATCCCGGACAACATCTCTGGGAGGAGACAGAGAAGGTACCTCCTCGTGAAGAGGAAAGCCAATCTCAACAGGGACCTGGAACTGAGAATTGACAAGACAATGACTACAGTGAACCTGAGCTAAGCTGAGGGATGGATTTTAAATGGGAGACTCTGTGTTACCTTAAAGGGACTTTCAATCCACACAAACACCCCTTGCTAGTGAACAGGATGAAGTCAGTTACAAAAATAGAGAATATTATGCACATTTGAATTGTAGACAATACATTTTCAAGGCAGAAAATTCATAAATCTTTCCATGTTTATAAATGCACAAAGCTTTCACCTCTATGAACTATTTCTAATTCTTCCAGCCTAAAATTACTGCTGTTTCTATTTAGTGTGCAGAAATTTGCTTACTGTCTTTAAAGTGGGAGCTTAACAAGAGCTAAGACTGTGTCTTATTCCTCAGTTTCTTTTTAGGGCCAAGTAAAGACACATAGAAAGAGCTTAAGAAATACTGGATAATTGAAGAAATGATTGCATGAACAAAGGCTGAAAATAACACTGTAGTTAGTGACTACTGAGGGGAAGGAAGACGGGGGCAGCAGAGACACAAATCTGACTAATCCCACTCAGCACAGACTGAAGTGAAAAAGGAGTCAGAGACACACCAGCCAAAGGAATCAGATAGAAAATGCCTTCAAATCCTGCTCCGGGGAAGATAAAATCATGTTCAATTTCTGCACAAAGCAGTGCCTCAGAAGCTTCTCTAAGGTGAGAGAAAACTGATAGCACTTCTATCAAGAGTTCTACTGAAGGATGTGGATAGACATACATAGTCATCAAATAGTTACTTTTCCAGTCCTCAGTGACTCATTCTGGCCAGTGAATCATGGGTGGTGTCTCTTGTGTCACCTCCTGTTGGGAGACACAGTACAAAATAGCCTTGAAGGAGAAGGTCCTTGGGGAAATGGTGAAGGGCCAAAAGTACCCAGACATTGTATACTGATAGCTAAAAAACATTTCCTGCCTTTGGCTATGCTCGGCACCAAAATTTAGTGATTAAACATTAAAGACGTTGCTTGAAAAAATGGGTCATGGATAAACGCATGGGTCGTTAAAAATGCGCTGTTCCTTAAAGTATCTTTTACTGATTATATCTTAGCCCTATATGTGTTCTGCTGGCCATAAACTCTAAGCTCTTTGTTCCTCACTCCTATAAAAAGGCTCGACTACAAAAATAAAATTGTCAGTCCTTACAGAGACTGTCCAAGTGTTGTTCTTTCAGGTTCGCCATTTCCAAGTCCCGAGTGGAGGCATGAAAAGCCCAAGTGTGACTCTCTAGTCTCTCTCTTTCCTGCCCCAGAAGCTGCGTGTTCCAGATGGAGCATGTGCAAGAGCCTCACTGACCACAAACATCTGTAGGTTGTGATGAGTGTGTGCATGTGTAAATGTGTATATGTGTGTGTATAAGTTTGTATATGTGTGTATGTGTATTGAGTGTGTGTATGTGCGTGTGAGTATGTATGTGTATATGTGTGTTCACATGTGTCTGTATGTATATATGTGTATGTCCATCTGTGTATGTGTGTGTGAGTGTCTGTGTATATGTGTGTCCACATCTGTGTGACTATGTATATGTGTGTGTCCCTCTGTGTATGTCTGTGTGTGTATGTGGGTGTCCATATGTGTGTATGTGTGTCTGTGTGTGTGTGTGTGTGTGACTGACATTTGGGGATCACCTTTTCCAGCAGCAGAGCAGAATCTTTTCTGATGGATCGAAAGGAGAAAGAAGACTTGAAAAGAAGACAGAATCTGTCACATGAAGCAGTTACTTTCCTGGATCTCCTCTTCCTTTTGTGTCTTTGTCCCAAGCTGCTCCTCAGGTCTCACCTTGCTTCCTCTGTTGGGCTTGGTTAGTTCTCAGTCACCATTCCTGTTGACGAAAATTTAGATCTGGCATCCTGTTTAAGAGCACACACACCTGGTACATCTCTTTTACCTTTACTGTGCTGAGAGTCATGCTTCCATTTCCCCGATTTGTCTCTTAGCACCTTGACCTTTATCCTTATACAGCTCTTATTTGCTCTGAGATAGTTATTTTATCTTATTTCTACCCTTCCACCAATCTTGTACTAATGAAAAGGCAGTGTGTGCTTTCTAAACCTCTTCAGTTTCTTGTTGATTTCCTGAACAAATCTGATTCCTGAATTTTGTGCTCACTCACTTAATTAACTTCTTTGCCTTTGTTGCTGTTGCTGCTAAGTCACTTCAGTTGTGTCTGATTCTGTGCGACCCCATAGACAGCAGCCCACCAGGCTCCTCCGTCCATGGGATTTGCCAAGCAAGAGTACTAGAGTGAGTTGTCATTGCCTTCTCTTTGCCTTTCAGTTCAGTTCAGTTCAGTTGCTCAGTCATGTCAGACTCTTTGTGACCCCATGAATTGCAGCACGCCAAGCCTCCCTATCCATCACCAACTCCTGGAGTTTACTCAAACTCATGTCCATCGAGTCAGTGATGCCATCCAGCCATCTCATCCTCTGTCATCCCCTTCTCCTCCTGCCCCCAATCCCTCCAAGCATCAGAGTCTTTTCCAATGAGTCAACTCTTCGCATGAGGTGGCCAAAGTACTGGAGTTTCAGCTTTAGCATCAGTCCTTCCAATGAACACCCAGGACTGATCTCCTTCAGGATGGACTGGTTGGACCTCCTTGCAGTCCAAGGGACTCTCAAGAGTCTTCTCCAACACCACAGTTTAAAAGCATCAATTCTTCAGCACTCAGCTTTCTTCACAGTCCAACTCTCACATCCATACATGACCACTGGAAAAACCATAGCCTTGACTAGATGGACCTTTGTTGGCAGAGTAATGTCTCTGCTTTTGAATATGCTCTCTAGGTTGGTCATAACTTTCCTTCCAAGGAGTAAGTGTCTTTTAATTTCATGGCTGCAGTCACCATTTGCAGTGATTTTGGTGCCCCAAAAAATAAAGTCTGACACTGTTTCCACTGTTTCCCCATCTATTTGCCATGAAGTGATGGGACCAGATGTCATGATCTTAGTTTTCTGAATGTTGAGCTTTAAGCCAACTTTTTCACTCTTCTCTTTCACTTTAAGAAAGAAATAATTTTACTGAATTGCTTCTTTTCCTCAACTCAAGAAAGAAACTCATTAAAAACCTATTTCCTTGTGATCACAGCACTAGGGACCCCCATTGGGCCTTGGAAGGAGCTGGTTCAAGGAGAGGCCGTGAAGATCAAGCTTCATTAGTTCATGATTAATCTACCTCTGCTCAGAGTTGATGTACTTACCAACTCCAAAGTGATTGAGATCTTGTGGGCGGTGACTCTTAAACCACTTAAACCCAAGGTTAGTGTCACTGGAGTGGCACAGAGTTCAAACCTTGCATGGTTGCTCAAATTTGAACTTTATTGAACTGATGCTCTATTGCACAAGCAGCTTTGGTGCAGCTGAGTCCAGCATGCACATCAACCTAAAGTGAAAATGAAGTTGCTCAGTCATGTCTGACTTTTTGTGACCCTATGAAGCCTACCAGGATTCTCCATCCATGGGATTTTCCAGGCAAGAATACTGAAGTGGGGTGTCATTTCCTTCTCCAGGGCCTCTTCCTGACCCAGGGATAGAACCTGGGTTTCCTGCATTGCAGGCAGACGCTCTACCCTCTGAGCCACCAAGCACACCAACCTAACAACACTGGAAATGCAGCAAAATATGTTCCTCCTTTAACATCAAAAAGTCTGTAACAGATTCACTTTACATTATGATCAAATCCTTCCCCGTCTGAGCATGCTACCCAAGGCTCCTACAGGCTGCAGGAATCTCCTGAGGCCCTGCCAGGGCCCAGGATTGGAGTGAGGCCTATATCTGAATCTAAGCTCTGTATTTCCACTGTCTGTAAGTTAATAGTTGTTCAGCTAATGCTTATTGAATGACTGAATAGCACTGTGCTATTACTCTTGCCTGGAAAATCTCATGGACTGAGGAGCCTAGTGGGCTGAAGTCCATGGGGTTGCTAAGAGTCGGACACGACTGAGCAACTCCACTTTCACTTTTCACTTTCATGCGAGAAGGAAATGGCAACCCACTCCAGTGTTCTGGCCTGGAGAATCCCAGGGACGGTGGAGCCTGGTGGGCTGCTGTATATGGGGTCGCACAGAGTCGGACACGACTGAAACAACTTAGCAGCAGCAGTGCAACAGACATTTAAGAGAAAATATCTTAAGTAAAAAGAACTCTTGTTGAGGCTATCATTTAGCTAATTGATATTTTTGCTTTAAAGGCAAATTTTTTCAGCAATTAGGGCAAAATTTGATTTTTAAAAAGAAGGAGCTTATCACCAACAAATATGTCACAATAAATGCTGCAAATCTCTGTCTCTAAGGATACACAAGACAAACCACAACATACTAACATGTGGCATCTTAGTAAGTCTTCATCAGACACAAGAGAGGAGATAGGGTATTCATGATTTATCATTTGGCAGTTTTTCAATTAAAACCACATAGGCATATAACAGGAAGAAAATTTTCAATTAAAAAATACAGCTGCCCTGTCTGTATGACATAAGGAAGGAGATGAGGTGCAGAAAGAGTTCTTTGTCTTAAAATAAGAAACAGCTTAACTAGTCTTTCACTTCAAGAAAGGAGAGTCCTCTTGGGCTAATCTTGAAGGATGCTCTAGAGAGCAGAATAACTCAACAGTTTTGCACAACCCTTAGAATTGTGAACTGATAGTTTTAAATAATGGTATGCTTTGATTTCATCTCTTATCTTTTGTGAATCTATTATAGGTTTTTATATTTTTGTTGGACACAAGGCTCACATAAAACGTCTTATACACATAATAGTCTATATTACACTGATAACAAATTAATCTCAATCACATACAAAAGTTCTACCTTTTTAGCAACCTCCTTCACTTTATGTTTTTGTTGTCAGAATTTACCTCTTTTTATACTGTGTATCCACTAACAAAATATTTTTCTCTATAGTTATTTTTAATACTTCCTTTAGACTAGAGTTAACTGGTTCAGTTCAGTTCAGTTCAGTCGCTCAGTCGTGTCAGACTCTTTGTGACCCCATGAATTGCAGTATGCCAGGCCTCCCTGTCCATCACCAACTCCCGGAGTTCACCCAGACTCACGTCCATCGAGTCAGTGATGCCATCCAGCCATTTCATCCTCTGTCGTCCCCTTCTCCTCCTGCCCCCAATCCCTCCCAGCATCAGAGTCTTTTCCAATGAGTCAACTCTTTGCATGAGGTGGCCAAAGTACTGGAGTTTCAGCTTTAACATCATTCCTTCCAAAGAAATCCCAGGACTGATCTCCTTCAGAATGGACTGGTTGGATCTCCTTGCAGTCCAAGGGACTCTCAAGAGTCTGCTCCAACACCACAGTTCAAAAGCATCAATTCTTTGGTGCTCAGCCTTCTTCACAGTCCAACTCTCACATCCATACATGACCACAGGAAAAACCATAGCCTTGACTAGATGGACCTTTGTTGGCAAAGTAATGTCTCTGCTTTTGAATATGCTATCTAGGTTGGACATAACTTTCCTTCCAAGGAGTAAGCATCTTTTAATTTCATGGCTGCAAGTCACCATCTGCAGTGATTTGGGAGCCCAAAAACATAAAGTCTGACACTGTTTCCATTGTTTCCCCATCTATTTGCCATGAAGTGATGGGACCAGATGCCATGATCTTCGTTTTCTGAATATTGAGATTTAAGCCAACTTTTTCACTCTCCACTTTCACTTTCATCAAGAGGCTTTTTAGTTCCTCTTCACTTTCTGCCATAAGGGTGGTGTCATCTGCATATCCGAGGTGATTGATATTTCTCCTGGCAATCTTGATTCCAGCTTGTGCTTCTTCCAGCCCAGTGTTTCTCATGATGTACTCTGCATATAAATTAAATAAGCAGGGTGACAATATACAGCCTTGACATACTTCTTTTCCTATTTGGAACTAGTCTGTTGTTCCATGTCCAGTTCTAACTGTTGCTTCCTGACCTGCATACAGATTTCTCAAGAGGCAGATCAGGTGTTCTGGTATTCCCATCTCTTTCAGAATTTTCCACAGTTTATTGTGATCCATACAGTCAAAGGCTTTGGCATAGTCAATAAAGCAGAAATAGATGTTTTTCTGGAACTCTCTTGCTTTTTTGATGATCCAGCGGATGTTGGCAATTTGATCTCTGGTTCCTCTGCCTTTTCTAAAACCAGCTTGAACATCAGGAAATTCATGGTTCACATATTGCTGAAGCCTGGCTTGGAGAATTTTGAGCATTACTTTACTAGTGTGTGAGATGAGTGCAATTGTGTGGTAGTTTGAGCATTCTTTGGCATTGCCCTTCTTTGGGATTGGAATGAAAACTGACCTTTTCCAGTCCTGTGGCCACTGCTGAGTTTTCCAAATTTGCTGGCATATTGAGTGCAGCACTTTCACAATTAACTGGTTAACACACTACAATATTACTGTGTTAGTATTCTGAACAGGATTAAATACTTACATTTACTAATCTCTTGTACATTTTCACTTTTTTCAAGTAGTAATTAGCATCCTTCATTTAGCTTGAAGAACTTCTTTCAGCAATCTTGTAAGCAAGCCTAGTATTGGTGAACTCTCTCAACTGTTGCATTCTAAACTCTTATGATGAAAAGGACATCTTATTTGGGTGTTAGTGCTGGAAGTTCTTGTAGGTCTTCACAAAACCATTACACTTCAGCTTTTGAAAGCGAAAGTGAAGTCGCTCAGTCCTGTCCGACTCTTTGCGACCCAGTGGACTGTAGCCCACGAGGCTCCTCCATCCATGGGATTCTCCAGGCAAGAATACTGGAGTGGGTTGCCATTTCCTTCTCCAGGGGATCTTCCCGACCCAGGGATTGAACCCAGGTGTCCTGTATTGTAGGCAGACGCTTTACCGTCTCAATAAGAAACCCAAATTAACACTCAAGCTATGTTCTTTTTAGTCCCTCTGCTCTTTTACCTTATCACATAGTTTTTATAGCCTCTTGTGAAAGGTGCTAGACATTTATTCTTGTATGGTTGTATGTTTTCTTGATTGACAGAGAGTAGAGATACAAGAATTTTATCCTACAGAACTCCTCTTCATTTTCTTTTATTTAATTTGAATATTGATTTATATTTGTAAATTGTATTTCTGCATTTATATCTAAATAGAGCAAATGGATGTAATTGTCTCTATGGTTTCCATTATCCCAGATGGATACCTGACTCTGTCATGGGGATCCCTGTGTTGGTTTAGACCTAGGTTGGAGGAGATGGTGACAAGAATAGAGTCCTTACACAGAAGCTGATACAAAGTCATTCTTTCAAACTCTCTTTAGGGCAAGAGGATCTTCTGGATCACAGTTAAATGGTTTCTCTTTGTTTTATGCTGCTATTTTGCTGCAGAGAGCCTGATCCTGATTTAGCAAATAGGCCTTACTCCTCTTTCAATCTTATTGCCTCTCAATGGGAACTGAATGTTCTCTAACCTGGGTAGTTTGTCTATATAACGTGGTTAGGATAATTGCCAAGGGAATAAAACTCAGATTTGGTCCAGAGAATAATTACTACTTGGAGAGATCCAGGCAATGTTTTCTAGCAGGATACACAAAAAGGTAAAGATTGATGTGCAAAAAGACCAGGCTCGTCAGTTAATGAATTTGTCTTAGTCCTCCTTTGATGGTTGGATGAAACTAGAGATTCCAAAAGCTCTGTGTTGGGTAGCTGGAGAGAATGTTGTTTCTGTCTGTCTCTTGTATTTGAGGCACACTGGGACAGAATCACCTCTACTTTTACTATTCTTTGCAAAAGGAATTAGGAAAACAGGATCAGATAACATTCATTCAAGACATGCATTATTAAAGTGGAAATAGCCAAGGGATATATTCACTGGAATGAGAATTTTATTCATTTTTAAAACCAGTTAATTGTTGTTGTTCAGTCACTTAGTCATGTCCAGCTCTTAGCAACCCCATGGACTGCAGCATGCCAGGTTTTCCTGTCCTTTACCATCTCCCAGAGTATGCTCAAACTCTTGTCCATTGAGTCGGTGATACCATCCAACCAACTCATCCTCTGTCACCTCTTTCTCCTCTTGCCCTCAATCTTTCCCAGAATCAGGGTATTTTCCAAAATGCTAGTTAATTATGTACTATAAAATAAATAATTTATAGTTATTATCCAGTAGGATTCCATCTCATTAGTTATCTGATGAGAATACTAACTTAATTTTATGTATTGTATTAATAAGTGATGTAAGTAAAAAAAAAACCCAACAACTTACTCAAAATTGGGAGAGATGAGAGAAAAGAGTTAGGACCAGAGAGTAAAGAATGCCATTACAGAGAGAAGAGATGCATACAGGTGCAAAAGAACCTGATGTGTTTAGGGAATGCTGCTTAGGTCAGTATTGCTTGTTCCTGAAGTGATTCTAAGGATATAGTGAGGCTGAGGACAGAAAGAAAAATTCCAAACATAGAGCATCAGAGACTTGAGCTAAGGGCTTTAAGCTTCCTAATGTAGTTTGTTGCTTCCCAAATTTTGACTCAAGTTACTGCACGGGGATTTTGTAAAAATACCTGTAACATACAGTTTGTGGAGTTAAAATTTTTTTCCATTATTTCATGGATATTTTTAGCAGTAATACTTAACTTAAAAAGATAGTAAACATAAAGAAAATCTTAGCTAAATAATTGTACCATTAGAATATGGGTGTGAGAACATTCATTCTGCTGGAATGCAAAAAAAAAAAAAAAAAAGACAAATTTTGGAAACTTTTCTATACAGCTAATTATGAACCATAATGTTTTTTAAGCATGAAAAGAGCATTGTCTAGCTTACCTGTCTTGTCTTGTCGGCCAGCTCTCTCTTTCGATACAACTCCAAAGAATATGTGAGGATGGTTTGGGATGGGCAAGTTTAAAGTTAATCCTAGCTGCCTGCTCAGTTGGCAGAGAGTGCCAACTCTCTGTAACCTCATGAACGGTAACCCAGCAGGCTCCTCTGTCCAAGGGATTTTCCAGGCAAGAATACTGGAGTGGGTTGCCCTTCTCCATGGGATCTTCCTAAGTCAGGGGTCGCATTGGCAGGCAGGTTCTTTACCACTACCATCACCTGGGAAGTCCTTAAGGTTAATACAGCCACTTAAAAAAATTCACAAATGGGAAGGTTAGAGCCACTGGTGTCACCATAAAAACAGCCAGAAAGTGGAACAGAAAATAGATACTCAAAGAAAAGGATGGAGAACAAGAGGATTTATGAAAATTAGAATGTGCAATTTGATGGTGAAGGGGAAGATTAAGGATGTTATGGAATAACCAGGAAAAATAGAAGGCAGTTAGAGTAAAAGATACTGTTAGGCAGTAACAGATTTTTGTGATTAATATTCCATAAAAACTTGAGCAAAATCAGAAGAGCTGCAGCCATTCCCCTTCCACCTAATCAACCCATTCACTGTGAGTCTCACTTCTCGGTTTTAGTAGACAGCATGTAGGATATTTTGGAATATTCAGTTATGTGCTTCTGAGTTTACCTTTCTAAGAGTAAACACTTTCAGGGCCAGATTTCAGACTTTTATGCTATTTAAGTGTGGCTTTCTCAGTACCTAAAGGAATGGAAACGTGTAGTCTGTGGGGAGGTGATAACTCTGAGTTTCAACTGAGATTTCATTGGGGAATGAGGCATATTTAAATACTGAATTTTCTAAGAGTAGTAGTGAATATATCTAGCTTTTTAAAATTATGAATAATTTCCTTTAACCATAATGCTGTGTAAAAACTGCAATTATAAAAAAGACAGGATTCTCATTTATTTGAGAAACAATATTACAGAGATGTCTTTCAAGAGTTTCTTGCTTCAAAAATGGCACTACATGGTGCTAGGCTCCACATCATCATATCCAGGCTCTTCTAGTCTCAGGACCAGTGAGGACTCCTTCTCCTCCACCCCAGAGCTGACAGTTTCTCTCAGAGACTTCAGAGAGATGCCTGAAACAGTAAACAGAACCTGGTTTTAGTGGTGACAAAATGACAAGACATAATGTCTGATGGAAGAATAGTAAAAGGGGCCACAAAATAACAGGTGGGGGTGGAGCACCTGGCATTGTCTAAAAGGATGGAATTACTTCATACTGACTCAGCTACTCCATGCAATATCTTGTCTGGACCTCGGCAATTGGAAAGAAGATGGACCGATAGTGGCAAGGAATGAAAAATAGATGTGCATGCCTCTTCCACACCCAGTGGGTCTGGTTTCTCAGGAAGTGGAGACAGGAGAAGACCTCTGTAGAATGTCTCAGATGTTGTCTTCTCAGCAACTCAACAACAGAACCAGCCTGACCTACAAGCTTCATGAGAACACTCTGGGTCCTCTGTCAGATGCCAGAAGAGGGCAACTCAACCAAATTCCACAACCTCCTGCTCCCCAGGGACCACATCCCCACATATAAGCAGAAAGCTTAGTCCATGGGAATGAGGATCTTCATCTGGCAATTGAACCAGTGAGAGAAAATTTTCTCTTGGTTCCCGTCTAGTGCTGAGATTTTATGATTCTCTAGTTAAGGCTATTTCAGATTCTGCTTTAATAGTGAGCAATCAATTTTAAACATTTGGTTACACAGATCTCTCAAAACAAGTTTTACAGCTCATAGATTTAATTTACACCTCCATTAAAACCATTTAAGAATAATTCTCACTATTTGAAAAATCCCCAAATTTATTGTCAGAACATATATTTCAATTTGGGGTATGAAAATGGGAACAAAGCTTATAACAATGTATACAGATGTGTCTTTATCCAATTGATGATATGGACATGGACAAGAGAACACAGTATGTTATCCTCTCAGAAGAGATGAAGTAGCTCCAATATTCCAGGGATAAGGAAGAGTTGATAATATCTGATACATGTGGTGCATGTATGCTCACTTGGATTCGACTCTGCGACCCCATGCACTGTAGCCTACTAGGCTCCACTGTCCACATTATTTCCTGGAAAAAATACTGGAGTGGGTTGCCATTTCCTTCTGCAGGGAATCTTCCTGACTCAGGGATCAAATCCAAGTCTCTTTTGTCTCCTGCATTGGCAGGCAGAGTCTTTTTCACTGTGCCACCCGGAAAGCCCATCTAGGTATACGAGGCTACCCCAGTTCTGATAGTACAGAAACACTGACTGTTGAAGTGGGTCAAAACTCATCTTTTCCACCATTATGAAGTCAGACTACTGTGCTGTCAACTCACCTGTCTGGGAATACCTGGCATCACCTCTGTCCTTTGGGGAAAAGTTATTCTCATTCATCCCAGGGAGGAAAGGATTTATGGGAACAGGTAACTCATCAACATCATCATAACCATTTCCTATGGCGTTGATGTTCTGTCCCGGAGGCTCTGAAAACAGACAAGAACTTAGGTGGAATAACCAAGTATGTGCTGGATTAAGTGATGCCCTAAGTCCCTTCTGAGGCAGAGATTCAAATAAATGATACATATATACTCCATATTCCAGGGCTGTCAAAGGCATGTGTTTGATCTCTGTGTGCTCAGAAATCATTTAAACCTTCTAAATACTCCAATATATCAGGGTCAATCATATTTTTCTAACATGGCCTCTCATAGCATAGAGTATCTGCAAAAGCTATTATGCTATGAGTTTCAGGTACTATTTTTGAGCATATGGTACAGAGTTTTAACACATACTATGCACTATATATGCATAGTATATATGTATATGTACAGAGTATATGTAACACATACTATGCACTATACCATATCAGTGACTGCAGAGCATGAGTCTGGACCAAGAGAACCCAGGTGTCCATGTGCTCTCTGAAACTCTGGGAGACACAGAGTTGGTGGGAGGGGGAGCCTGGACATCTGTTACTCAGAGACAGGATATCCCACATCCTTAGGTGGGATCTTAGGTGAGACCTTAGGATTTCACCTCCAGGGGTTGCCCATCTTTACTATCTGGAGAAGACCCAGGAAGGCATTCTCCTTTCTCTCTGTGTGTGCAGAGGTTCAAATAACTGATAAATACAGATTCTATATTCCAAGCCTGTGTCAAAGGCATGTATTTGATCTTAATGTGCTCAGAAATCATTTAAATCTTCTAATTATTCCACTATATCAGGGTCAGTCATATTTTTCTAACATTATCTCTCATATCATAAAGAATCAACAAAAGCTATTATGAAAAGTTTATTATAAAAGCTATTATAAAAGTTTCAGGTACTATTTTCAAACATATGGTACAGAGTTGTAACACATACTATGTACATATCAGTGACCAGGGAGGATGAATCTGAACCAGGAGAACCCAGGTGTTCGTGTGACCTCTGAAGCTCTGGGAGACCCAGAGCTGGTTGGAGAGGGATCCTGGACATCTGTTACTCAGAGACAGGATATCCCACCATCCCAGTCACAGGACGCTTCAGTCCCTTCGAGACCTTGGTTGACCTTAGGATCTCACCTCCAGAGGTTGTCCATCTTTACTATCTGGAGATGACCCAGAGAGGACATTCTCTTTTGGTAATTGATAAGTACCAGCACTGATCTCTCCATAGCTTCCAGGGCTTACCGATAACAATATTTTTGTCTCAATACATACAAAAGGCCATGAAATGATTAAAATATCAGACTGGCTATGGATGCAACTATAGTTTCCAGTGTTCCCTTTAGCCATACAATTTTGAGTTTATCAGTTTCAGATGTTCTTTTTTTTTAATGGTCTTAAAAGCTTTAATACATGCATGCTCAGTTAGATACAGGCATGCTCAGTTGCTTCAGTCCTGTCTTTCTCCTTGTGATCCCTTGGACTGTAGCCTGCCAGGATCCTCTGTCCATGTGGATTCTCTGGGCAAGACTACTGGAGTTGGTTGCCATGCTCTCCTCCAGTAGATCTTCTTGACACAGGGATCAAACCGGCATCTCTTCAGTCTCCTGCATTGGCAGGTGGGTTCTCTACCACTAGCACCACCTGGGAAGCCCAATTAGATGCATACTCAGTCTGTAACTGGGTACAAGTGACTGTGGATACAGAGAACTGGGTCTGATCTTTCCATTTCTGAGGTCACAGAGTGGGCAAGAGAGGGAAAACATTGTTGTGAACTAGAGAAAAGAGATCCTTCCCATCTTAATCACAGGAAAAGATCCTCAGACAAGATTCCTCCTCTGAATCCCCACCATCCAAGGGAAGATCTGCTACCTGGGGCAGAGTCAGGGTCTTCATCCTCTCCATCATCCCCTGTGTAATACGGCAGCTTAGGTTCTGAGTCATCAAACAGGTTACCTGGTAGGGAGAAAATCATCACAGAAAAATGGAAACCTTTCCCCTCGTAGGAGGCCTTCTGTCATAGTTTAGAGGAAATACTGACACTTCAGACTGGTAGACAGAAGGCTTGAAGCTCCGTGTGAAGGTGGGTTAGTGAGGTTGGGTCTCTGTTTGCTGAAAACAACACATAGCCAGCTCATGAGCAGAGAGGAGGGCATGGGACTTACCTTGGCTGTCCAACAGGTCCTTCCTCCCTGGTTTTATGAGATCATCAATCTCCTGGTACAAGCCTTCACCAACTACATCTTCGAAAGCAGATAAGGCTAGGAAAGTGGCTTGAGTTAGGGACTCACCCTAGAGATATTCCTTTTGCTGCTGCTGCTGCTAAGTCACTTCAGTCGTGTCCGACTCTGTGTGACTCCATAGACGGCAGCCCACAAGGCTCCCCCGTCCCTGGGATTCTCTAGGCAAGAACACTGGAGTGGGTTGCCATTTCCTTCTCCAATGCATGAAAGTGAAAAGTGAAAGTGAAGTCGTTCAGTCATATCTGACTCTTAGGGACCCCATGGACTGCAGCCTACCAGGCTCCTCCGTCCATGGGATTTTCCAGGCAAGAGTACTGGAGTGGGGTGCCAGTGCCTTCTCCAATATTCCTTTTACCAATAGGCAAAGCCTTTAGTGTTCTCCAATATTAACCCATGGGGAACCCCTCTGAGCTGCTCAGGCTTCTTTCTTAGCTATATGGAACAGAAGTAGGTTTCCTGAACCTGACCTTGATCCCACAATCAATTTCCACTGACACTGTTCACAAAGGAAGTCATACTTCTTAAGAAATTTTACATTCAAACCAGGACCAAGGATTCAACTCTTTCAAATCTTGATGCCTACTGTAGAAAAGGTGGAATTCTGCCAGATAATGAAGACAGAGACCAATACTTATATACTTTCTTGATGTCACAACAGATTCAATTCCTTTCCCACCACTTTCCAGATCATTTAGCATCCCTAAGGCCCACCTTGGTGCTCTGCTCTCCATCTGTGTAGCTGAATTCCCAGGATGATGAAGACCATGAAGAGAAGGGCTCTCAGAATGATACAGAGGATCACGGGAAGGGAGAAGATGCCAGGGTTTGGAGCTGAGCCTAAAATGGTACCAGAGGAGAGAAGAGGGCCATAGGGTTTTATGAGGTTCATAAGTCTAGAAGAACCCCTCTGTCCTTATCCTGGTCCTCTTCTGAGCCTTTAAGGCCATGAAGTCACAATTCAGATACAATGGGTTTTTCTGAACTCCAAGCTGTGATCGACATAAGTGCTTCCCTAAGCTATGTCAAGTGTCTTTTCAGTCTGATTCCAAAGGATTTTTAGAGGGTGACAGGTAGTAAAGCTCTGGAGGACTCCAGCTGCCACTGCTTAACAGGACTGTAAACACAAGATCATTAAGCTTTTCTGTACCTAAATGGGTAATTTTGTCAGAAATATAAAGATACATAGCACATGCTAAGTCACTTCAGTCATGTTTGACTCTTTGTAATCCCATGAACTGTACCCCACCAGGCTACTCTCTCCATGGGATTCTCCAGGCAAGAATACTGGAGCGGGTTGCCATTTCCTTCTCCATGGGATTTTCCTGACCCAAGAATGGAACCCACATCTCTCATGTCTCTTGCATTGACAGGTAAGTTCTTTACCACTAGAGCAACTGAAAATATGGGTGTCTCCTCAATCACACAGCTCAGACCAGCAAAACCACTTACTTCCATGGGGAACCTGTCCTGTCACCAGGAAAAAAGGAAAAAAAAATCAATGGATTATTGTACCAAGTTGGCCTGAAAAAGTTATAGGATATGTCTATCATTGGGCTCTCCAGGTGGCACTACTCGTAAAGAATTTGCCTGTCAATGCAGGAGACATAAGAGATACCAGTTCAATCCCTGGATTGGGATGATCCCCTTGAGGAGGGCATGGCAACCCACTTCAGTATTCTTGTCTAAAAAATTCCATGGACAGAGGAACCTGGTGGGCTACAGTTTATGGGCTCGCAAGAGTCAGATATGACTTAAAAGACTTAGCACACATGACTGTCATCATGGGCAGTCTGATATCTCCCAGATTCCAGGAGATCAGGCAACTGCCTCTCATGGAGCCAGAGTACAAAGCAGCAGGCTATTCCAAGAAGTGCTTCTTGGTACAAGCTCACACCTCCTTCAGTCCTAGCCCCAAACCTGGTCCTTCATTAACCAGGGTGCACCCCGAGCCCCTCACTCACCAGAGCACCTCACACCAGCATCCTCCTCGTGCTTGCAGTCTGCCCTGCCCCCAGGGCTCCCCAGCACAGTCCCACAGGGAGGACTCCTGGCCCCTGCACCGCACCTCGTCCAGCCAGATGCTCCCGCTTCCAGGGCCAAACACCGCGGCTCGCACAGCTTCCAGGGCCGGGCCACAGCCCAGCTGCTGACACACCACCTCGGCCTCTGCCAAGCTCCAGGAGTCATTGCACACGGTGCCCCAGGAGCCGCTGTGCCAAACCTCCACCTGCCCTGAGCACTCACTGTCTCCTCCCTTGAGTCTCAGCTTCTCTCTGTCTGAAAAGGCAGCAGCCCCTCCTGTGACTCCCCTGGTGGGAGGAAGGAGCCCCTGGGAGCCACAGGGGAGGGGGCAGGGCTGACATACCTGTGCAGGGGGCAGCAGTTGGACAGCTCTGGTGTCTCCCTCCTGCAGAAGCAAGAGTGTGCTGGATCAGAAACAGCTGGGGGTGGTCTTTTTCCCAAAGAAAACTATCTAAGGTCCTTGGCTCAGTGCAAAGGACAAGTGTAAACACAGGCTCATTATCTATTGGGCTGAGACATTCACTGCATCTGATCACCAGCTGAAATCACTTTGTCCATTTACTGTTTACCACTCTCCACCACTCTCCACAACAAACACAAACACACCGGAAACACAGGCACATACACCTCTTTGTAGACTCAACATAATCTTGTCACTTAGATGGGAGAATATAAACTGACACTAACAATGTCCTTCAGGGTTGGTATAGAAACAGTAAGTCACCTGCACACGAGATATAGGCTTCCTGATATGGAGAGCATGAGGTGTATTTCCAAGGGTCAGAAGGGCACTGCCAGAGAGATGTGTCAGTTTTCCGACACTGGATTCCATCCACCCACCGGGGTCTAGAACCTTCCCTAAGATCAACAAAAGTGTTGAGGGTTCCCTTGTTCCCACAGCCAAGCTGACTGCAGATCACGGACACAGTGATGTCTTCCATGGGGCTGCGGCAGACACTGCCCCGGGGTCCCGTTGTAGAAAACTTCCAGCCACCCAGCACACTGCTGGTCCCTGCTTACCATCCTGAGGGCCAGGAACTCTAAGATTGAAAGAGAGAAAACAGGACACTGTCAGCCCACTCAGTGCTCTAGGCTTTCCTCTCTCCCAGAAACTGTAACCACAAATCCCTGACGCAGCTGAGGAGATGCCCACTAGATGACAAGAATGAGATTTATCTCCATTTTAACCGACTTTGTCCATTAAAGTCTGTCTTTCTATTTCTACCACAATGATAGAGTGGATATGAACAGAGATCAAGATGAACCTAAGGGTTCAACCCCTGCAGGGTAGGGGAGCTGAATCCTGCTTCCTGACAAAACCTCTAAAATAGCAAGTGAAGTAGATATTGGGGAATAATGAATAACAGGCAGAATAATGAACCCACAGAGATGTTCACATCCTAATCCCTGTGGCCTGTAAATATGTTTCCTTACCTGCAAAAGGAGCTTTACAGATATGATTAGTAAGGACTTTGGGGTTGTGGGCTAAACCTACAATATTGTTGGTTAAACACATAAGCTCAGTCTAATCACCTCCTTAGCCCCAACTTAGAAGTGGATAAACTTTCCCAGCTACAGTCAGAGGGAAATGTAAGGGAGAATATACAGTAGAGACACAGTTTGTTGTCTGTCTGAAGAAGAAAGAGGGCTCCAAGCCAAGGAATGAGGCCACATAGAAACCAGGAAAGGCTGGAAAAGGAGTCCTCCCCGTGTCTCCAGGAAGAATGTAGCCCTGTTGACACTGGGATGTTGGCCCAAGGAGACCATGGTCAGATTCCTATCAAACAGAGCTGGACAGAGTATATCTATGCTTTCAGTACAACATCAACAGCATCTCCAGACTGTACTACCACAAGAAACTGAAGAGAGAGCCTTGCTTTCAACTGGAAACAGCTCTGCCAGGAAACACTATTGAGAAGACAGGACTAGAACATCAGCTGCTTCAGGAGGAAGTGAAAGCACCTCGTCTTCACGTCTACTATAAAGACAGGTTCCATGGGAGGAAGCCTCCTACTCGGGTCCTTTCAGCGTCTCTCCCTCAGGGCTCAGATTCCTGTCCTCCAGGGCTCTACCCATCCCCCAGCCTGTGGACAGCGTGCAGTGCAGACCTGAGCAGATGACCCCTGCGTCCTGCTTATGTCTGCAGTACTGCCGCCCCCAGCCTCGGGAAGGGCACCTCCACACGAGTGACTCATTTCCTGTGCAGTTCACGTCGTCCAGCCAGATGGGCCCTGATCCTGCCCCGAAGTGAGCAGACCTTGTGGCATTGAGGGCGTCTCCAGAGCCCAGCTGCCTGCACACCATGCGGGCATCATCCAGGTCCCAGCCATCATCACAGATGGTGCCCCAGGATCCCTGGTCAAGGATCTCCACTCTTCTGGCGCAGGGACCGCCCCCGTGCACCAGGCGAAGCTGTCTGCTGTCTGAGGAGAGAGAAATTGGACAATGGGGCATTGACCTGGGGAATGAGAAGGGTCTTCTGTCCTGTGGGACTCTCACCTGAGCAGTAGGGGGCGCTCTCCTCTGAGGCAGCAGAGTCCGTCGTTATGGACACGCAGTTTTTGCAGTGCAGCAGCGCCTGGGTGTAGTTTCCTGCAGAAACAGCAATGATCAGAGGGGTGGGAGGGTTAAAGAACAGGAAACTGAATTAAGGTAAATAATGACCTTGAGAACCCCATGGACAGTATGAGAAGGCAAAATGATAGGATACTGAAAGAGGAACTCCCCAGGTCTGCAGATGCCCAATATGCTACTGGAGATCAGTGGAGAAGTAACTCCAGAAAGAATGAAGGGATGGAGCCAAAGCAAAAACAATACCCAGTTATGGATGTGACTGGTGATAGAAGCAAGGTCCAATATTGTAAAGAGCAATATTTTATAGGAACCTGGAATGTTAGGTCCATGAATCAAGGCAAATTGGAAGTGGTCAAACAGGAGATGGCAAGAGTGAACGTTGACATTCTAGGAATCAGCGAACTAAAATGGACTGGAATGGGTGAATTTAACTCAGTTGACCCTTATATCTACTACCGTGGGCAGGAATCCCTTAGAAGAAATGGAGTAGCCATCATGGTCAACAAAAGAGTTCAAAATGCAGTACTTGGATGCTATCTCAAAAATGACAGAATGATCTCTGTCAAGGCAAACCATTCAATATCACAGTAATCTAAGTCTATGCACCAACTAGTAACGTTGAGGAAGCTGAAGTTGAACGGTTCTCTGAAGACCTTCAAGACATTTTAGAACTAACACCAAAAAAGATGTCCTTTTCATTATAGGGGACTGGAATGCAAAAGTAGGAAGTCAAGAAACACCTGGAGTGAAAGGCTAATTTGGCCTTGGAGTAAGGAATGAAGCAGGGCAAAGGCTAATAGAGTTTTGCCAAGAGAAAGCACTGGTCATAGCAAACACCCTCTTCCAAAAACACAAGAGAAGACTCTATACTTGGAGATCACCAGATGGTCAACACCAAAATCAGATTGATCATTTTCTTTGCAGCCAAAGATGGAGAAGCTCTATACAGTCAGCAAAAACAAGACCGGGAGCTGACTGTGGCTCAGATCATGAAGTTCTTATTGCCAAGTTCAGACTTAAATTGAAGAAAGTAGGGAAAACCACTAGACTATTCAGGTATGACCTAAATCAAATCCCTTATGATTATACAGTGGAAGTGAGAAATAGATTTAAGGGACTAGATCTGATAGATAGAGTGCCTGATGAACTATGGAATGAGATTCGTGACATTGTACAGGAGATAGGGATCAAGACCATCCCCATGGAAAAGAAATGCAAAAAAGCAAAATGGCTGTCTGGGGAGGCCTTACAAATAGCTGTGAAAAGAAGAGAAGCAAAAAGCAAAGGAGAAAAGGAAAGATATAAACATTTGAATGCAGAGTTCCAAAGAATAGCAAGAAGAGATAAGAAAGCCTTCTTCAGCGATCAATGCAAAGAGGTGGCAAGAATACACAGAAGAACTGTACAAAAAAGATCTTCATGACCCACATAATCACGATGGTGTGATCACTGACCTAGAGCCAGACATCCTGGAATGTGAAGTCAAGTGGGCCTTAGAAAGCATCACTACGAACAAAGCTAGTGGAGGTGATAGAATTCCAGTTAAGCGATTTCAAATTCTGAAAGATGATGCTGTGAAAGTGCTGCACTCAATATGCCAGCAAATTTGGAAAACTCAGCACTGGCCACAGGACTGGAAAAAGTCAGTTTTCATTCCAATCCCAAAAAGGGCAATGCCAAAGAATGCTCAAACTACCACACAATTGCACTCATCTCACACACTAGTAAAATAATGCTCAAAATTCTCCAAGCCAGGCTTCAGCAATATGTGAACCATGAACTTCCAGATGTTCAAGCTGGTTTTAGAAGAGGCAGAGGAACCAGAGATCAAATTTCCAGCATTTGCTGGATCGTCGAAAAAGCAAGAGAGTTCCAGAAACACATCTATTTCTGCTTTATTGACTATGCCAAAGCCTTTGACTGTGTGGATCACAATAAACTGTGGAAAATTCTGAAAGAGATGGGAATACCAGACCACCTGACCTGCTTCTTGAGAAACCTATATGCAGGTCAGGAAGCAACAGTTAGAACTGGACACGGAACAACAGACTGGTTCCAACTCAGGAAAGGCTCATGTCAAGGCTAGATATTGTTACCCTGCTTATTTAACTTCTATGCAGAGTACATCATGAGAAATGCTGAGCTGGAAGAAGAACAAGCTGGAATCAAGATTGCCGGGAGAAATATCAATCACCTCAGATATGCAGATGACACCACCCTTATGGCAGAAAGTGAAGAGGAACTAAAAAGCCTCTTGATGAAAGTGAAAGTGGAGAGTGAAAAAGTTGGCTTAAAGCTCAACATTCAGAAAACGAAGATCATGGGAACTGGTCCCATCACTTCATGGCAAATTGATGGGGAAACAGTGGAAACAGTGTCAGACTTTATATTTTTGGGCTCCATAATCACTGCAGATGGTGACTTGCAGCCATGAAATTAAAAGACACTTACTCCTTGGAAGGAAAGTTATGACCAACCTAGAGAGCATATCCAAAAGCAGAGACATTACTTTGCCAACAAAGGTCTGTCTAGTCAAGGCTATGGTTTTTCCCATGGCCATGTATGGATTTGAGAGTTGTAATGTGAAGAATGTTGAGCACCGAAGAATTGATCTTTTTGAACTGTGGTGTTGGAGCAGACTCTTGAGAGTCCCTTGGACTGCAAGGAAATCCAACCAGTCCATTCTAAAGGAGATCGGTCCTGGGTGTTCAGTGGAAGGACTGATGCTAAAGCTGAAACTCCAATACTTTGGCCACCTCATGCAAAGAGTTGACTCATTGGAAAAGACTCTGATGCCTGGAGGGTTTGGGGGCAGGAGGAAAAGTGGATGACAGAGGATGAAATGGCTGGATGGCATCACTGATTCGATGGACATAAGTTTGGGTGAACTCCGGGAGTTGGTGATGGACAGGGAGGCCTGGTGTGCTGTGATTCATGGGGTTGCAAAGAGTCGGACACGACTGAGTGACTGAACTGAACTGAACTGAATGACCTAGTGGTGGAGCCTGAGATAAACGCTGTAACAGCTGTAAGGCTATCGTAAATTTAGAGTTCACCTTCTCTGTGGACACTTCTGTGTCTGACAATGCCAAAATTTCTGTTTTAAGCCAAGTGCTGCCCTAAGAATAAATTTACAAGTGTGAGAAATTATCAGTACTTTTAATATTGTTGGGCAACCAAGGCAGTGAGAGTTTTTGGAGCCAAGCTCTCAGAGAGAAATAAAATGCACAGGTGAGCCACTTCCCTGACGTCTTTGTTGGTTCAGTGCTAAGAGCTGAGTCTCTGAAAAGCTCACCAGAGATTCTGCCATATGCACAGGCTCAGGGAACATGAAGCACAATTCAGGGTCGGCCTGGGAGGTAGAGCCCGATTAGCCAGGACCCAGGCATGATAAAAGGAATGTGAACTAAAAGTTGACTTTTTGTAAAGAATCAGATCAGATCATATCAGTCACTCAGTCATGTCTGACTCTTTGCCACTCCATGAATCGCAGCACGCCAGGCCTCCCTGTCCATCACCAACTCCCGGAGTTCATCCAGACTCACGTCCATCGAGTCAGTGATGCCATCCAGACATCTCATCCTCTGTCGTCCCCTTCTCCTCCTGCCCCCAAACCCTCCCAGCATCAGAGTCTTTTCCAATGAGTCAACTCTTCGCATGAGGTGGCCAAAGTACTGGAGTTTCAGCTTTAGCATCATTCCTTCCAAAGAAATCCCAGGGCTGATCTCCTTCAGAATGGACTGGTTGGATCTCCTTGCAGTCCAAGGGACTCTCAAGAGTCTGCTCCAACACCACAGTTCAAAAGCATCAATTCTTTGGTGCTCAGCCTTCTTCACAGTCCAACTCTCACACCCATACATGACCACAGGAAAAACCATAACCTTGACTAGACGAACCTTTGTTGGCAAAGTAATGTCTCTGCTTTTGAATATGCTCTCTAGGTTGGTCATAACTTTCCTTCCAAGGAGTAAGCGTCTTTTAATTTCATGGCTGCAGTCACCATCTGCAGTGATTTTGGAGCCCAGAAAAATAAAGTCAGCCACTGTTTCCACTGTTTCCCCATCTATTTCCCATGAAGTGATGGGACCAGTTCCCATGATCTTCATTTTCTGAATGTTGAGCTTTAAGCCAACTTTTTCACTCTCCACTTTCACTTTCATCAAGAGGCTTTTTAGTTCCTCTTCACTTTCTGCCATAAGGGTGGTGTCATCTGCATATCCGAGGTGATTGATATTTCTCCCGGCAATCTTGATTCCAGCTTGTTCTTCTTCCAGCTCAGCATTTCTCATGATGTACTCTGCATATAAGTTAAATAAATAGGGTGACAATATACAGCCTTGACATACTCCTTTTTCTATTTGGAACCAGTCTGTTGTTCCATGTCCAGTTCTCACTGTTGCTTCCTGACCTGCATACAGATTTCTTAAGAGGCAAATCAGGTGGTCTGGTATTCCCATCTTTTTCAGAATTTTCCACAGTTTATTGTGATCCACACAGTCAAAGGCTTTGGCATAGTCAATAAAGCAGAAATAGATGTTTTTCTGGAACTCTCTTGCTTTTTCCATGATCCAGCGGATGTTGGCAATTTGATCTCTGGTTCCTCTGTCTTTTCTAAAACCAACTTGAACATCAGGAAGTTCACGGTACACATATTGCTGATGTCCAGTTTCTATCTTCTTCACTTTCTTTCAAATAAACCGATCGACCCTAAATCAGGTGCCTAGAGAAAGGAAAATAAGATTCTTTCTCAGGGATTTCTGCAAATTTTCACCTATAATGTCTATCAATCAAAAATACCCAGTCAGAAAAGAGAAAAAAATTGACAAAAGTTTATAAAGAAAAAATGCTTTAGAAAGAAATGTACAGGACATCCAGCTATTGAAGTTACCTAACAAGATGTTTAAATCACCGTGAATGAAATGTTCAAAGAATGAAATGTGTAGATAATATTTTGTCAGAGAAAAGATCACAAAGAATCTAATAAAAATTCTAGAATTGAAAAAGTCCATATGTGAAATAACTCAGAGGATGTGTGTAACACCCATCAGAGCAGCACAAGATAGCAATAGTAAAAGTAGACAGAATGAAGCACAGAAAGACAAAATTGGAAAATATAAAAATGTACTTAGATGCTAAAAAGTTCTAACATTCATATATACTAGATACCTAATGTCCTAGATACATAAAGCCACAGTAGACAGAACTAAAGGAAGAAGTTTAGAATCCACAATTATCCATTTTATACACCTTGATGGTATTTAAACATCCAGAAATCTTAACATGCACTGAGAAGTAAGGTCTATGCCTCCTTCCCTTGAAGCTCTGCTGACCTTTGTGAATTCCTGGCAAGCAATAGAAGAAAGTGAAAGTAGCACTGCTCACCCTTCAGCCTCCTCTGAAGTCACTCAGGACTTTTGCTTTAGGGCTAGTCTGCCCTGTTAAGACTTGTCCTGTAGAAACTGTCAGGTACAGGTCTCTGATCACAACCCAGCTGCAGTTCCAGTTGCCAGGCTTGTTCATGAACCATCCTGGATCCTCAGCCCAGTGGGTCCTCAGATGATTTTAGCCCCAGCTAACATCTAACTGCAACCTCATAAGAGAACTGAAGACAGAACTGCCAAGCTAAGCACTTTTCATTTTCATGGAAAATTGATGGGGAAAAAGTAGAAACAGTGACAGACCTCATTTTGGGGGGCTCCAAGATCCCTATAGATGGTGACTGCAGCCATGAAGTTAAAAGATGCTTATTCCTTGGAAGAACAGTTATCACCAACCTAGACAGCATATTTAAAAGCAGAGACATCACTTTGCCAACAAATGTCCATATAGTCAAAGCTATGGTTTTTCCAGTAGTCATGTATAGATGTGAGAGTTGGACTATAAAGAAAGCTGAGAGCCAAAGAATTGATGCTTTAGAATTGTGCTGGAGAAGACTCTTGAGAGTCCCTTGGACTAGAAGGAGATCCAACTATTCCATCCTAAAGGAAATCAGTCCTGAATATTCATTGGAAGGACTGATGCTGAAGCTGAAACTCCAGTACTTTGGCCACCTGATGCAAATAACTGACTCATTGAAAATGACTCTGGTGTTGGGAAGGATTGAAGACAGGAGGAGGAGGGGATGGCAGAGGATGAGATGGTTGCATGGCATCACCAACTCAATGGACATGAGTTTGAGTAAACTCCGGGAGTTGGTGATGGACAGGGAGGTCTGGCATGCTGCAGTCCATGGGGTCTCAAAGAGAAGGACACGACTGAGTGATTGAACTGAACTGATCTCAGTAGTAAGGAACCTGCCTGCAATGCAAGAGACTTAAGTGATGCGGGTTTAATCCTTGAGTCAGGAAGTCCTACTGGAGAAGGAAATGACAACCCACTCCAGTATTCTTGTCTGGAAAGTCCCATGGACAGGGGAGCCTTGTGGATACAGTCCAGGGGTCACAAAGAGTCAGACATGACTGAGCAACTAAACAACAACAGCAACATACAATATTTCGGGCTTCCCAGAAGGCACTAGTGACAAAGGTTCTGCCTGCCAATGCGGGAGATGCCAGAGACACAGGTCAATCCCTGGAGTAGGAAATGGAAACCACCTTCAGTATTCTTGCCTGGAAAATTCCATGGACAGAGGACCCTGGCGGGCTACAGCCCACAGGGTTGCAAAGAGTCAGACATGACTGAGAAACTGAGCATGCAGCCATGCAAATTGTTAGATCCTTCGTTCTGAAATATGGTGAAAGCCTCATGATTTTGTGCTGATTTTCTGTCTGGATTATTTACTGAAGGTGGAGTAAGGGCATTCCCCACTATTATCATAGTGTGGTCTATTTCTCCCTTTAGATCTGTTAGTGTTTACTTAATATATTTAGGTGCTTCAAGGGGAAGTATACATTTATGATTATTCTTCTTCTGGATGAATTGACCCCTTTATCATCATATAATTGCCTTCTTGTTTTCTTGTTACTATTTTTGGCTTAAAGACTTTTGTCTGATGTACTGTAGCTACCCCTGCTCTCCTTAAGTTTTAACTTCCCATGGAATATCTTTTTCAGTCCCTTTGCTTTGAGCCTCTGTGTTAGTCATTCAATCATGTCTGACTCTTTGTAACCCCATGGACTATAGCCCCACAGTCTCCTCTGTCCATGGAATTCTCCAGGCAAGAATACAGGAGTGGATAGCCATTCCCTTCTCCACAGAATCTTCCAGACTCAGAGAGAGAACTCATGTTTCCTGCATTGCAGACAGACTTTTTACTGTCTGAGCCATCAGAGAAGTCACTTTCAGTCTCTATGTGTCCTTAAATCAGAAGAGAATCTTGCTTAGGCAGCATATAGTTTAGTCTTGTGTTTTTATACATCTAGTAACTCTTTCTGAGTAATGAATTTAATACACTTACATTTTGACTAATTATTGATATATAAGAAATTCCTCATTTTAGTCTCTCAGTCGACTGTGTCCAGCTCTTTGCAACCCCATGGACTACAGCACTCCAGGCTTCCCTGTCCATCACCAACTCCCAGAGTTTACTCAAACTCATGTCCATTGAGTCAGTGAGGCCATCAAGCTATCTCATCCTCTATCATCCCCTTCTCCTGCTTTCAGTCTTTCCCAGAATCAGGGTCTTTTCCATGAGTTAGGTCTTCACATCAGGTGGCCAAAGTATTGCCACTTCAGCTTCAGTATCAGTCCTTCCAATGAATATTCAGTGCTGATTTCCTTTAGGATGGACTACTTGGATTTCCTTGCAGTCCAAGGGTCTCTCAAGAGTCTTCTCCAACACCACAGTTCAAAAGCATCAATTCTTCGGAGCTCAGCCTTCTTCACAGTCCAACTCTCACATCCATACATGACTACTGGAAAACCAGAGCTTTGACTAGATGGACCTTTGTTTTCAAAATGATGTTTCTACTTTTTAATCTGCTGTCTTGGTTGGTCATAGCTTTTCTTCGAAGGAGAAAACAGCTCTTAATTTCATGGCTGCAGTCACCATCTGCAGTGATTTTGGAGCCCTCAAAAATAATGTCTGTCACTGTATCCATTGTATCCCCATCTATTTGCTATGAAGTGATGGGACCAGATGCCATGATCTTAGTTTTCTGAGTTTTCAGCTTTAAGCCAACTTTTTCACTCTCCTCTTTCACTTTCATCAAAAGGCTCTTTAGTTCTTCTTCACTTTCTGCCATAAAGGTGGTGTCATCTGCATATCTGAGGTGATTGATATTTCTCCCAGCAATCTTGATTCCAGCTTGTGCTTTATCCAGCCCAATATTTCGCATGATGTACTCTGCATAGAAGTTAAATAAGCAGGGTGACAATATCCAGCCTTGACATAAGGCTTTCCTGATTTGGAACCAGTCTGTTGTTCCATGTCCAGTCCTAACTGTTGCTTCTTGACCTGCATACAGATTTCTCAGGAGGCAGGTCAGGTGGTCTGGTGTTCCCATTTCTTTAAGAATTTTCCACAGTTTGTTGTGATTCACACAGTCAAAGGCTTTGGAGTAGTTGATAAACCAGAAATAGATTTTTTCTGGAACTCTCTTTCTTATTCAACGTTCCAACAGATGTTGTCAATTTGATCTCTGGTTCCTCTCTCTTTTCCAAATCCAGCTTGAACATCTGGAAGTTCACAGTTCATGTACTGTTGAAGCCTGGCTTGGAGAATTTTGAGTATTACTTTGCTAGTGTGTGAGATGAGTGCAAGTGTGCAGTAGTTTCAACATTCTTTGGCAATGCTTTTCTTTGGGATTGGAATGGAAACTGACCTTTTCCAGTGTTGTAGCCACTGCTGAGTTTTCCCAGTTTGCTGACGTATTGAGTGCAGCCTTTCACAGCATCATCTTTCAGGATCTGAAATAGCTCAACTGGAATTCCATCACCTAGTGGAGGTGTTCATAGTGATGCTTCCCAAGGCCCACTTGACTTTGCATTCCAGGATATCTGGGTCTAGGTTGGTGATCACACCATCGTGGTTTCTGGGTCATGAAGATCTTTTTTGTATAGTTCTCTGTGTATTCTTACCACCTCTTCTTAATAACTTCTCCTTCTGTTAGGTCATACAATTTCTGTCCTTTATTGCATCCCTCTTTGCATGAAATGTTCCCTTGGTTTCTCTAGATACCAAGAAATTCCTAATGCCATCTTATTGCTTTCTGACTGTTTTGTAGTCCCAGTGCATTGTTTTGTTCTGCTGCATTGTTTTGTTAGGCAGTTACCACGAGTCTTACATAAACATATTATATATATGTAATGGTTCATTTTATGCTGATAGCAACTTAGGACACCTACAATTGTTCCAGTTTTTAATCCTTCCTTTCATAGTCTGATGTCACATTTTATCTTTTATGTTGTGTGTGTGTTAACAAATTGTAACATCTACCTGGTTTTCAGGCTTCACAGTGGTAAAGACCCTGCCTGCCAATGCAAGTTCAATCCCTGGGTTGGAAAGATCCCCTGGAGAAGGAAATGGCAACCCACTCCAATTTTCTTGCCTGGAAAATCCTACTGACAGAGGAGCCTGGTAGGCTACAGTCCATGGTGTTATAAAGAGTCAGACATGATTGAGCTGCACGCACGTGCGCGCACACACACACACCTTGTTTTTACTATTTTTTTCCTTTAACCTTTATACTATAGTGAGGTGGTTAATACACCATTCTGGTACAGAATTAGAGGTTTCTAAATCTCACTTTATATTCACCTTTATTAGTCTATTGTATACATTCATTTATTTTCATGTCACAAATTAGCAGTATTTCATTTTGGCTTGAAAAAGCCCTTTCAACATTTCTTATAAGTCAGGTCTAGCAGTGATGAACTAAATCCCTCAGCTTTTATTTCTCTGTGAAAATCTTTACTTCTCTTTCCTATGTGAAGGATAACATCACTGATAGAGTATTCATGACTGGTAATTCTTTTTCTTTCAACACGTTGAATAAGTCATTCCACTCTCTCCAGGCCTATAGATATTTTTCTGAGAAATCCACTGATAATCTAATGAGCGTTCCAATGTAGATGACAATATTCTTTCCTGCTACATTAATGATTATCTGTTAAAATGTTGACAATTTCATTATACAGTATCCAGGAGAAGGTATTTTTGCATTCAGGTAATAGGGTGATCCTTTGTGAACTTGGGTGTCCAAGTCTCTTCCTTATGTTTGGAAAGTTCTTGGCTATTATTTATGTAAATAAACTTTCTCATATCACCTCCTTCTTGACTCTAATTATTCTAATATTAGGGATCCTTCCTGAATCTTAATTTTTCTAATATATGTATGTTGGGTGGAGATTCAGAGATCACATAGGATTTTTTTACTCTTTTATATTCATTTTTCTTTATTCTCTACCAATTGAGTTGTTTCAAATTTCCTATCCTGGAGTCACAGATTCTCTCTTGAATGTTGTCTACTCTATTTTAGATACTCTCTGTTACATTTATCTCATTTCACTTATTTAATTTTTCATGACCAATATTTCTGTTGGTTCTTTGTTATAATTTCTGTCTCTTTGTTAAATTTCTTATTGTTTTATTCTTCTGATTTCATTGAATTGCCATTTTTGTAGCTCATTGAAGTTCTTCAAAACAACAGTGTTGGATTCTTTCTGCTGCTGTTAAGTCGCTTCAGTCATGTCCGACTCTGTGCAACTCCATAGACGGCAGCCCACCAGGCTCCATCATCCCTGGGATTCTCCAGGCAAGAACACTGGAGTGGGTTGCCATTTCCTTCTCCAGTGCATGAAAGTGAGAAGTGAAAGTGAAGTTGCTTAGTCATGTCCAACTCTTAGCGACCCCATGGACTGCAGTCCACCAGGCTTCTTAAGCTAGATCAAAATTCTGTCATCAACATGTGACTGTCAGTTTCGAGGATATTTGTCACCGTTTGTGGTGATGACATCTTTCCATCTTGATGGTCCTTTGCACTGCTGTTTTTTTGCATTTGAAGTAGTAGACAACCCTCGCCCCTCAAATCTTTAGTAATTACCTTTAAATGATATATACTCTTCTCTGACCTTGTATGGATATACACACTTGGTGTTCCTTGCTCCTTCTGTTGCAGAAGTTTTAACTTTTTTGTCTTCTCTGGTTCTTACCACTCACCAGGCTGGCTTCTGGAAACATCTCTTTTGTTTGTAGAAGATTCTACTTCAGCTCAAGTGTGTGGTTACCCTCTTACCCACAGGTCTGCTCTGTTTTCCTGAAAACATTCCATTTACTAGAGTTTACTCTCACACTCCACACTTGGGAATACACACAGGGAGCTGTCAACAGAGTAGAGGTAGGTGTGGGTTGAGTACTGAGGGCACTGGGGATGCCCACAGGCCCAGAGACAGCAATCCTTCTGTGAGGTTTCCCCAGAGGCTTGTGCAGAAGTTTCTTGTTGAAATCTTGAGTACAGTCAGCAAAAAGTGCATCCATCTTATACCCTTTGACATTCTCAATAACCTTTCACATCCTTTCTCTGCCCCCAGTCATGAGGTCTGGCCCCAGAACTCTTGGTACTATTAGAAAGAAAAGGGTTTCTCCAGGTGCCTCCCACTGAGCTGGGGAGCTGGACACTGACAGATTTTTTCTCTTTTTCCCCAAGGAAAAGTTCCCAAAGCCTAGGTCTCCTCCATGCTGTGTTGCCTTGGAAGGAGGGACAGCACTGAAAAAGAACTCTTAGCACCTGCTCTCTTTCTTGTTTTTTTTTTTTTTTCCCACTCCAGTGTTCTTGCCTGGAGAATCCCAGGGACGGGGGAGCCTGGTGGGCTGCCATCTATGGGGTCACACAGAGTCGGACACGACTGAAGTGACTTAGCAGCAGCAGCATAGATTGTTGAAATCTACCCTCAGGAATCATGGACTTCTCTTTGAGAAGTTTTCTCTTATCTGTAGGTGTCTGACCAACTCAGCATTCTCCAGGTTTCTCCAGGTTTTCCCTGACCATTGCCTAGAGGGGTTGGAGTAGGTTCACTGGCTCCTGCTGACTGCACAGACCTTACAAAGGACTCACTTCCTATCACTGGGTGCACAAGTGAATGAACATCCTCCTGGTCCCTTGGCATCTAGCACCAGATTCCACAGCTTTCAAGGAGGCTCCTTTGATCATGGATATACAGCTAATTCATTGTTTAAAACAGAAACAAATGGACAGACATCTTAAAGCACTATGATGCTTTTGACAAGACTTTTGAATATTTAGTTCACATGAAGAAATGTTTTGAAAACGACCACTTGAAAAATTGACACAAAAAGGAATGTGTGTATATTAGTTACTCATTCATGTCCAACTCTTTGTGATCCTATGGATTATAGCCCACCAGGCTCCTCTGTCCATGGGATTCTCCAGGCAAGAATACTGGAGTGGGTTGCCACTGTCCTTCTCCAGGGGATCTTCCCAACCCAGAGATGGAACCTGGGTCTCCTGTATTGCAAGCAGATTCTTTACTGTCTAAGCCACAAGGGAAAAATGAAAAGGAAATCTGAATAATCCTGATTTCATTAAAAATACTGAACATGTAATTAAAGCCTTTCTAAAATAACAACATAAACCAAACAAAAAGCTAACAACTACAGGCTTATATGTATTTCAAAATAAATTAATAATATTGTATGGTCCTCTCTGGTAGTTAAGAATCTGCCTGCCAATGCAAGAGACATGGGTTCCATCCCCACTCCAGGAAGATCCCACATGCTGTGGAACTATCACGCCCATGAGCCACAACTACTGAAACCTGCTTGCCTTAGAGAGTATGCTTTGCTTCAAGAGAAGCCACCACGATGAGAAGCCTGAGCACCACAACTAGAGGGAAGCCCCCACTCACTGTAAACAGAGGAAGCCCGTGTGCAGCAACAAAGACCAAGTGTAGCCAAAAATAAATAAATAAATCTCTAACAATAATAATCTTGTGTGAGATTAAAATGTCCTGAATTTCAACGGATGTCTTTGTAGTTAAAAAGTGCATGCTGAGTAAAGGAACCAGATATGTATAAGTAGTTTTATGAAAGTTCAGAAAGAAAAAAAACACTGAGTGAGATATAAGCTCATTACTTATACACTGCTCACTAAGATTACATGTAGGTAAATAATAATGTTTATTTTTAAATGTATTATTCCTCTTAATATTTCTTGTCATGACTTGAAAATGGATTAACAATTAGAAGAACCGTTTCATAAAAAATAAAGATATTTTGTGAAATATCTATCTTTTGAAGCCAGTTTTCCCTCAATCTCTGCTCTTGGGGACATTTCACTCCAGGAGCATCCTGAGTAACAGTAGTCCTTCCCCCTCTCTTACCTGAGCAGGTCACAGAGGCTGTGTTGCCATGGGAACAGTCAGGACCACCCAGGACAGTCACAGGGCAACTCCACAGAAAGGACTCTGCCCTCGAGCAGTGAAATCAGACTGCTGAGATCTGATCACCTCCTTCCATAAAGTGTGATCCTCGGTGGGTAGAGAGGGCGACTCCACAGCCGAGCTGACGACAGACAATGTTGGCATTGGCCAGAGTCCAGTGGGAGGCACAGAGCGCCCTCCATTGTCCAGAAATGTTCATCTCCACCTGCCCCTCACACTGAGAGGAGCCGTTTGTCATGAGCCGGACTTCTGAGTATCCTGGTAGGAGAAGATAGGACTTCAGCAAAATCTCACCATTTCTCACCTGAACAGAGTGTGCAGGGAGGTTAAGTCCTGATCTACATCTCACCTGAACAGCTCCACTGTGGTGACAAGTGCCCCCTGGACAGGGCACTCTGGGGCAGAACTGGAGCTTACGCTCCTCCCCTTTACATCTGAACTCTTCAGCCCAGACCCGGCCATTTGACTTTCTGAAGGGCAGGTGGTCCAGCACAGACACAGCCTTGCCACATCCCAGCTCTGCACAGATGACCTGGGCAATGGGGAGTGCAAAGTTCCCATCAGACACTGGGGTCCAGTGTTCTCCAGAATGTACTTCTACTCGGCCTAAGCAGGGTCCATCCCCTTCAACCAGACGAACAAATCCTAAGAGGAAACAACAACAAAACCAGTGAGTCTTCATGATCCTGGCTTCACAAATGGAAACAACACATCACAGGCAGTGATGTGAAAGCTTTTCTTTTCCATATTAGGGCATGGAGAGAGAATTTGACAATTAGTGTCACACTTGCATTTTCATGAGCAAGTTTCTGAAGAGAAATTCAGAAAAACCTGCAGGATCAATGTGGGAGGGCTGGATCGCAAGAACTTATGCTTTGAGATTGTTTAGAAATGTGAATTCCTTGGTCTAGAAACCTGAAAATTACTGGGCCCAAGACAGATCACTGGAATAGCTAAATATATATTTTAGCATTGGGTGCAGAAGTAAATTTTCCATTTAGAATCTGGGACCTACAGACCCAAGGAAACTGTGTAATATGCAGGCACTTAAATTTGAACACAGAGATATGCAGAACAGAACCCACCCTGAAGGACGTGGGGTATGAGATTAAAGACCTATGATCCAGACCAGGTTAGAAAGCTTTCCTGGGACTTGTGGGGTTAATATTCTGATCAATTTTTTTCTCACAGGACCTAGTCCCCAAGTGACTTAGGTTAGGAAAAATCCTAAGGCTGGATCCATGAGTGCATGCCAACTTGTAGACAGGTGACAGCTCAAGAGTAGAAATACAGACACTATCACTAAATCATTCTTATGGCATCGCATTTTGGTTTTCCCATATATTTATGGTAAAAATTCCAAGAATTCATTAGGTGATCTCAGTGGGAAAGATGATGAGTTAAGAAAGTTCAGAGAATCACAGAGAGGGGATTGGTCCTGATCATCTCTCTTGAAATCCCAGGATTTATCAATAACCTGGGAGAGAGGGAGTTTTCAGTGGGAGTTTTCCAGACAGCTGTGTTTGTAAATCACTTCCTATTAGAGGCTTTTCTTCTGAGTCAGGAGTCACAGAAAATCCTAAGGGATGTTAGTAATTGATTTTAATACTGTCACTGTGAATGGGCTTCCTAGGTGGCTCTAGTGGTAAAGAACTCACCTGCCAATGCAGGAAACATAAGAGATGTGGGTTTGATCCCTGGGCTGTGAAGTTTCCCTAGAGGAGTGCTTGGTAACCCACTCCAATATTCTTGCCTGGAGAATACCATGGGCAGAGTAGCCTGGCAGTCTACAGTCCATAGCATTGCAAAGAGTTGGACATGACTGAAGCAATGTAGAATGCACTATCATTATATTAATTCTGTATTCCTATCCAGAGAAAACTATGCATTCTTCTCAGGCACACATGGGGTGTTGTCCAGAATAGAGGATTTGTGAGGTTACAAACAAGTCTAAACAAATTCAAGAAGATTAAATCATTTGAAGAGTCTTTTATCACCACAGTGGAGTGAAACTAAAAATCAGAGATGATAAGAAAACAGGAAACTAAAGAAATGTCTAAAAATTGAATAACACACTCTTATTTTGGGATTGCTTTTTCATTTCCACAAACAATGCCACTGGACTTTTGATAGGGATTGCATCAAATCTGTACATCACTTTGAATAATACAGACATTTAACAATATTAATTCTTCCAGTCCGTGAACATATGATAACTTTCCATTTATCTGTATCTCATTTAATTTCATTCATGCATGTTCTATAATTTTAAAAGAATCTGACACACTGCCAAAAATAAAGGAATAGAAAAGAGGAAGAAGCCAGCAAGCAAACAAGCTATAACTTGGAGAGTCCCAAGTCAAAAAAGTGTCAATATGAATAAAACATAAATATTTAGGGAAATACTAGTGGAATAAGTTTCTAGATATTACATCATCCTCTGCTCCTCCCATCTGCCAACTAACCCTGCCATCCTTTTTCATTTCTTCCACTTCAGATAAGCAAGCACCATTTTAAGAAATACAGATGGATGAAAAAAAAAAAGAAGAAGCAACTGCTGTAGAAGTTAAGTTTAAATGAGGCATGTGGCAGGTAAGATGGGATCACAGGAAGTTTTGAAACTAAAGGAGGGAAACCAAATAAAAATCCATCACTTGGCCAACAGAGGAACACATTTTAAAAAACTGGAAATAGAACTGCCTTATGATCCAGCAATCCCACTGCTGGGCATACACACTGAGGAAACCAGAAGGGAAAGAGACACGTGTACCCCAATGTTCATCGCAGCACTGTTTATAATAGCCAGGACATGGAAGCAACCTAGATGTCCATCAGCAGATGAATGGATAAGAAAGCAGTGGTACATATACACAATGGAGTATTACTCAGCCATTAAAAAGAATACATTTGAATCAGTTCTAATGAGGTGGATGAAACTGGAGCCTATTATACAGAGTGAAGTAAGCCAGAAGGAAAAACATAAATACAGTATACTAACACATATATATGGAATTTAGAAAGATGGTAACAATAACCCGGTGTATGAGACAGCAAAAGAGACACTGATGTATAGAACAGTCTTATGGACTCTGTGGGAGAGGGAGAGGGTGGGAAGATTTGGGAGAATGACATTGAAACATGTAAAATATCATGTAAGAAACGAGATGCCAGTCCAGGTTCCATGCACGATACTGGATACTTGGGGCTAGTGCACTGGGACGACCCAGAGGGATGGTAGGGGAGGGAGGAGGGAGGAGGGTTCAGAATGGGAAATACATGTATACCTGTGGTGGATTCATTTTGATATTTGGCAAAACTAATACAATTATGTAAAGTTTAAAAATAAAATAAAATTAAATTTAAAAAAAAAAAGGAAAAAAAAAAGAAATCTTGAAAAAAAAAAAAAAGAATGACGGTGACTCACTGGAAAAAAAAAACAACCTAATTCTTCAAATACAACTCCCTGGTTTCTGAGTGCGTTCTGATTATTTTTTGCTAGAGTTTTTACCAGTAAATGATTGCCTAGCAATTTCCAGCATCCAATCAAAAAATTACTAGAATTCCCCCAAAAGGAAAAAGTAACTCATTACAAGTTTTTTAAAAGAATAGTTAAAAATTGATTCTGAAATTTAAGAGATGATTGAATTGGCTGATAAAATCTTTAAACTACTAATGAAGCTTAATGAAGCATAAAAATAAACATAGAGAGAAAACTAAAAATAAAAACAAATGGGACTTCTAAAACTAAAAATACAATATCTGGAATGAACAATTATTTGGATTAATTTAACAAGAGGTTAGACATTGCAGAATAAAAGAATTGGGACTATCTAAGCACAAGCAGAAACAGAAAAAAATAAAAATATGAATGGAAGCTCAATGGCATGTGGAAAAATATCAAATTATATGTGTTTTTAAAGATTCAGAATAAGAAATGAGTAGGAGAAAATGTTAGATGACAGATGGAATTCTTCCAAATTTAATGAAAGCTGTAAACCCACTGATCTAGGAGGTTAAACAAATCCCAATTGAGATAAAGAAAACATTCTTAGAAAACCCTATAATACAATTGCTGAAATCCAGTGATAAATATACAAACAAAAAGACAGTCTTAAAACAGTCAAAAAATTTGTCACATTATATAGAGGTAAAAATGATAAGTTGTCCTTACTTTTTGTCTGAGGCAATTTAAGTCCCATAACAAAGTCAAAACATATTTAAAGCATAGGACCTGGGAGTGAGGGAGTTAACCTAGAATTCAGTCACATATGAAAATACTTTTCAAAATTGAATGAAAATTTAAATGATTTCAGATAAATGATGATAGACTTTGATGTCATCAGACATAACACTGCACAAAATAGTTACAGAAAGCTCTTCAGACTAAAGGCAAATGATAACAGATGACAATGTGGATCCACCCAAAGCTATGGCTGCTGCTGCTACTGCTAAGTCGCTTCAGTCGTGTCTGACTCTGTGCGACCCCATAGACGGCAGCCCACCAGGCTCCCCCATCCCTAGGATTCTCCAGGCAAAAACACTGGAGTGGGTTGTCATTTCCTTCTCCAATGCATGAAAGTGAAGTCGCTCAGTCATGTCTGACTCTTCGCGACCCCATGGACTGCAGCCTACCAGGCTCCTCCGTCCATGGAATTTTCTAGGCAAGAATACTGGAGTGGGGTGCCATTGCCTTCTCCAAGCTATGGAGACTGCACTAAATAGTACCTCTTTGGGTAAATATAAAAAAGCTTCTCTCGTTTTTAAAATAATAGAATATATAAGGCAAAAATAATAGCAACACATTATAAGATTTGTAATGTAATTGTAAGTAGAACATATGACAAAATAGAACAAAGGACAAGAACAGGCAAGTGGAAGTTTACTATAGTACGTGTGACATTGTGTGTTGTGACAAAATGTCATCTAAAAGTAAACTGTGATTAAAGAGTAAAAACTCAACACTATTAAAACTCCTTAAAAGGTGATATGGCTAATGAAACCATAGAGTAAATAAAATAGAGTACTAAAAAATACTCAATTAAAGATTTAAATAGGAACCAAAAAAATATAGAACAAATAGCAGGCCAGCATACTTAAATCAAAATATATCAATAATTACATTAAATTTAAATAATTTAAAGACTCCAAATAAAAACAAGACATTCAGACTAGATAAAAATATATGAATAAATCCATACGCTGTCTACAAATATCTGTTCAGTTCAGTTCAGTTGCTCAGTCGTGTCAGACTCTTTGCAACCCTAGGGACTACAACCTACTCTTTATAGGGACTACAACCTACCTACTCTTTGCAACCCTAGGGACTACAACCTACCCCTTTGTAGGGACTGCAACCTACCTACTCTTTGTAGGGACTACAACCTACTCTTTGCAACCCTAGGGACTAGAGCACGCCAGGCTTCCCTGTCCATCACCAATTCCCAGAGCTTGCTCAAACTCATGTCCATTGAATCACTGATGCCAACCAACCATTGCATCCTCTGTCATCCCCTTCTCCTGCCTCCAGTCTTTCCCAGCATCAGGGTCTTTTCCAATGACTCAGTTCTTTGCATCAGATGGCCAAAATATTGGAGTTTCAGCTTTAGCATCAGTCCTTCCAATGAATATTCAGGACTGATTTTCTTTAAGATTGACTGGTTTGATTTCCCCATAGTCCAAGGGACACTCAAGAGCGTTCTCCAACACCACAGTTTAAAAGCTTCAATTCTTCAGTGCTTGCTTTCTTTTTAGTCCATCTCTCACATCCATACATGACACTGGAGCCAATTTCCACCTTGGCTCAGGCCAAATACACTTAGACAAGATTGAGCCCTTATCATGTATCATTTCATACTCTATTAACCTCAATGCCCTTAGTTTTGCTCCAGCTTCTGTGTTGTAATTGCCAAACTTCAGGTTTCCTGCAGCCTCAGGATCCCCACAAATAGGATGTGAGCTCCCCACCCAGGTGAGCCAGTGTGATGAGATTAGCACCTGACATAAATCCCACTTCTTGTCCTTCCCTGTGACCTAGTGACCTTCAAACACACCAATGATACCCCCTCAAGCCTTTTCATAGTGTAATTATACACATATCATGATTATTGTTTCTTGTTCATGGGTTTTCACACCCCATTTTGGGTCATCTTTTCTATTGCCACCTCTCCCTTGTACCCACTGCTGGCACTCTGTCTCTCTAGGACCTGAGTATAATACACTTAATTTGCCTGCACCTTTCCTATATCCCCTTGTGTACCTGCACTTGTATGACCATCCCATGAAAGAATACAGCAAGCTCCCATGATGAACCTAATTCCTAGAAGTCCAGCTGGGCAGTTGTACATGTATGAAGTATTTGACCTATATCCCCACTTCCTATGATTTATAACAGAGACCTGAAGGGTTCAGTGACCAGTGGGTATGGAGACTTAAATCTAGTGATAAGCAAGACCTTTGGCTCCCATGAGCATCTAACATTCAGTGCATCACTGGCTCACTAGAATGTTCACCCAAGAATGTTCTAAAGGCTGTGATCCATATTTTCGTAGTTTTATTCAGGGGTGAGACTGAGGCTTCTCCTACTTGGGATTCCATTCTTGATCAGACAGCCAGACAGCACTTACCTGAGCAGGATGCTCCAGCATCATTGTCATGGGAATGACCCTTGGGATGATGGTCTTCAACAGTAGAATAACTACACTCTGTGATAGCTGACTCTGGCCCTTTGCAGTGAATATAATGAAACCAAATGGGTCCATTTCCTGGTCCAAATTTAGCCCGTTTGGGAGCATCAACAGCAGACCCACACCCCAGGTGTCTGCACACCACAGCTGCCTCCTCCAAGCTCCAATTCAGATCATTCACTGTTCCCCATTCTCCTTGGTGCTTCACTTCCACTCTCCCCTCACAGCTGTGGGATCCATCCTTCAGCCTCAACTCCAGAGCTGCAAGAGAGACACAGACATAGGACAGAGCAGAGATTTTAGGAGATCATGAACAAGTATAGTGGTAAGTATTTAAAAAATGAATATTCTGATCTCTGAAAAAAAATTTTCCAGTGAATAGCATTTGTTGACTTCTGTGGTATAAATATTCCCACCATGGCCAACTCTAAGCTCCCAATGTGCCTTCACTGAATCTGGAGCAGGAAGGGAGGCACTAGGTATTTCTCCTGGGCCTATAGAACCAGCTCCAGGGACACCACTGAGGATAGGCCTTCAGACACTCTGGATGCTGCCCTCCCTGTAGATATGCCCAAAGCTACTAGGGCCCAGCTCTCAAGTTCAGCAGTTATTTTTTGCACAGCAACACATAACTAATGCAGGGCTTCCCTCCAGAATCAGAAGACAGGAGTGAACAATCTGGAAGTTTATACATGAGCCTTCTCTGCTTCATCCAGGTGAGACTTCTTCCTGTGTAACCAGGTCTGCTGCCTGGTCCTACCTGGAACTGGGACCAAAATCACCTCTCCCCGTCACAGCAGGTCTCACCCAGTGTCCCAGGCTCCTGCCTTCCTGTTGGGAACTGAGACGTGAATTTACTGAGACCTTGAATCAGCTCATTAGCTCTGAATACAGGTCAGAAAAGGAGAATTTTTTTTGAATAATCTAACGAGACGTGGTCCCTGGGACACCATTCACACCACTCAAGTCTCTGGCCTGCCCCATGTGCTCTCACTCCGGAAACAGAAGTGGTGAGTGACAGAGGGAAATGCTGAACTGGAGAAGATTCTGCTGTGTAGACAGCTCAGGCCAGAGTCTACCACAAAATACCACAGTCTGGCTGGTTAAAGAACAGAAATGTATTTATCTTATCACAGTTCTGGATGTTGGTAAGTCCAAGGTTAAGGTGCTGGCAAGGCAAGGCCATGCCAATTTGAGTTCTCTGCTCTTGGCTTGCAGGTCATGTGTGCTTCCCTCACTGTGTGCTCACCAGGCCTTTGTTAGGATATGGGAATTCTGAGAGAAGGAGGGAGATGTGTCTCAACATCTTCTTATACTGTTATGTATTGGATAAGGGCCACATCATTTTGGCCTTATTTAATCTCATTTATCCCCTAAAGGCCCTATATTCTACCCAGTCACAATGGGAGGTAGGACTTCAATACTGAAATTCAGAGGGACACAGTTCAGTCCTTAGATCTGCAGAGGCTCATTCTCAGAAGGAAATAAAGGTACAAGGGAAGAAGGTAAAGGATACAGTAGATACAGGAGGACATCCTGTGATGCTTACTCAGATTTATTAGATCCAACACTGAGCTGAGAGAAAGGGATTGAAATAGGATAGTAAAAGGACACAATAATGTACTTTTATTAGTATCAAAATTATCTGTTGGAAGGCATGTCCTGTGCTGTAAATGCTGAAAACAGTAAGACCATATTCCTGCCTTTATGTACTTTTTATCTAGTTGATGGCACAAACAAGTAGATGATTTCATTACTGTGATAATTTCCTAGAGATTATCTCATTAATGGTGGGTTTGGGCATTGAATTTATTTTGTCTGCTGAAAAGAAAGTGGAATAAATTCACTAAAAATTATCTTCAAAGGGACAAAACTGACAAGGTAGGATCAAAATGTCAGGTCAAACCTGCAGGTAAAATGGAAATCCTCTGAGATAAGAGGCATGGGTTGAATCTGGTACCAAAATTAAAAAAAAAAAAAAAAGTATTGGAGTATTCATGTATTTGCTAAAGAAATGGATTTCATACTATAAAAATTTCTCACAAAGAAAATCACCACCTTCAAAGGCCAGCATGCACACGGAGTTCAGAAATGACTCCCACATCAAGATGAAGGAAGAGAGGGAAGTAAGGAACGAGAGCAGAAAGGAAATGTAACAGAGGCTATGGTGAATGTACGAGTTGACCTGGATGATGATCCCATTCTCCCCTCCTGCAGTCTTTGCATCTTCACCCCCTCACCATTCTGCACCCCAGTGCCTCAGTCTTTTTCAGCTGAGGTGAAATGCCTTCCAAATCTTTCTCCTGAACCCCCTGAAAGCTATACCTTTTTTCATACAAGTTCCTCTACATTCTTCTCTGCTCATTGTTTCTACAACCAGATTTCTTCTAACCACTGTTAATCACTTCCAACAATCCAGTACAGAGGCTGAAATTTCTCTTCCATATCCAACACCTAAGATTGAGAGGAAGAAACTCCAAGAGTTCAATTTCAATTAAAATAATGAAAAGACCTGCTATTCTAATATTATTTCTGCTACATCAACACCACTTTGACTTACCATCACATCACTAACACAAGTTCCTGAAAATACAGAAAAGACAAACCAGTAGGAGGAAACTGGTGACAAAGATTAACAGACAGAGGAGGGCGGTCCTAAGATGGCGGAGGAATAGGACAGGGAGACCACTTTATCCCCTACAAATTCATCAAAGGATAGTTTAAATGCTGAGCAACTTCCACAAAACAACTTCTGAATGCTGGCAGAGGACACCAGGCACCCAGAAAGGCAGCCCATTCTCTTCGAAAAGAGGTAGGACAAAATATAAAGGACAAAAAGAGAGGCAAAAGAGTTAGGGACAGAGACCCGTCCCAGGGAGGGAGTTGTGAAGGAGGAGAAGTTTCAAAACACCAGGAAACCCTCTCACTGGTGGGTCTGTGGGGAGATTTGGAATCTCAGAGGGCAACATAACCGGGAGGAAACAAACAAACAAACCCACAGAATATGCGCTTAACTGCAACTCCCAGCAGGGAAGTAGCCCAGATGCTCCAGTCTGCCACCAGCAAGTAGGGGCTGGACAAGGAGACTCAGGTTGCATGCTTAGGGTAAGGACCAAGCCTGAATGCCCTGAGGACAATCTGAGGGAGCTAACCTGAGATAGCAACCCAAACTGTAGGATAGCCAGAGAGGAAAAAAAAAAAAAAAAAGGAAAGAGAGAGAACTTTCCCATTAAAAACTCCAACCTAAGTCACAGCCTGGCCTGCTCACAGAACAAAGGATTGAGCGAATACCAGAGGAGAGCTAGCCAGCTGCGGACCGGCCCATCCCCTCTCCGGAGGCAGAGAGGCAGGCTGGCAACAGCCAGAGCCAGAAGGCAAGGGGCAATGACGATCTCGGCCCCAGAGATGGCATCCTCCACCAAACTATGAGCAGGCTCCCAGTTGCTAACCAAGTCTTCCTGGGATCCTGGACGGTTGACATCTGCCAGGAGGATCACAGCCAGAGATCAGCTCCCCAGAGGAGACACATGGCACACCTGAGACAGTGCTCTTGCAGTGCACCCAGGAAACCGAGAGGCTGGGACCAGGGAGATGACTAAGATACACAGACCACCTGAAACAGTGCGTTCACCAAGCACCTGGTCACCTGAGCTGCTCGGACCTGGGAAGGGCACAAAACGCATGCCCAACCAAGTCTTTGCCTTGTGGAGTACCTGAGAACTTGAACCTGAGCAGCTTAGACCTGGGAAGTGCACAAAACCCAGGGCCCGCTTTGGAAAGTTCCCCTGCAGAGCAACCTGGAGCCTGAGCAGTGTAGACCGGGAAAGCACAGGTGCTCTGAGCTGCGGCAAATGCAGTGTGGTCCATTCACTGCAAGCACTCCCCACACACACCAGTGATATTATGTGCAGTGTACCTCCCTCTCCACAGCACAACTGAACAAGTTAGCCTAAATAAGTGACCACTATTGTCCCCTTATGTCAGGGCAGAAATTAGACACTGAACAGACTTGCAAACAGAGGAAGCCAAAATAAACAAAGAGGGAACCACTTTGGAAGTGACAGGTGCAACAGATTAAAACCCTGTAGTTAGTATTGAATAAGCATTGGAAGGGGCCTATAGACCTTGAAAAGAAGTGTAAGCTGGAACAAGGAGCTATCTGAAAATGAATTGACCCCACACTGCCCTCAACAGTTCCAGAGAAATTCCTAGATATATTTTACTATTATCATTTTTAATTTTTAAAATTTGTTTGATTTTTAAGTTCTTTATTACTCCTTTAATTTTCATTTTTATAACCTGATATTACCTTTCAAAAAAAAGACCCTATTTTAAAGCAAATTTCATATATTTTATCATTTTTGTCATTTTGTATTGTATTTTTAATATTGTATTTTTGAGAGTCTAACCTCTACTCTAGATTTTTAATCTTTGCTTTTTGGTATTTGTTCTCAATTTTGTACCTTTAAGAATCTAATCTTCAGTAACCGTTTTTACTTAAGGGTGTGATTACTGGTTTGATTGCTCTATCCCCTTTTGACTCTCTTTTTTCTCCCTCAGATCACCTCTATCTCCTCCCTCACCCTTCTCTTCTCTACTTAATTCTGTGAATCTCTTGGGTGTTCTGGGCTTTGGAGAACACTTAGGGACCTGATTACTGGCTAGATTGGTCTCTCTCCTTTTGATTCCCCCTCTTCTCCTCCTGGTCACCTCTATCTCCCTCCTCCCTCTTCTCTTCTCCGTGTAACTCTATGAACCTTTCTGGGTGTCCACATTGTGGAGAATCTTTTCATCATTAACCTAGATGTTTTATCATCAGTGCTATATGGATGGAGAAGTCTTTAGGCTACTGTAAGAACAAGACTGAAAGCCAGAGACAAGAGACTTAAATCCAAAACTTGAGAACACCAGAGAATGCCTGACTACAGGGAACATTAATTGACAAGAGCTCATCCAAAAGCCCCCATACCTACACTGAAACCAAGCTTAACCCAAGAGACAACAAGTTTCAGAGCTAGACATACCACACTAATTCTCCATCAATGCAGGAACATAACCCTGAGCATTAAAATACAGGTGGCCAAAAGTCACACCAAACCGTTAGACACCTCAAAACTCACTACTGGACACTTCATTGCACTCCAAGAGAAGAGATCCAGCTCCACTCACCAGAACACTGATGCAAGCTTCCCTAACCAGAAAACCTTGACAAGCCACTCATCCAACCCCACCCACAGAGAGGAACCTCCACAATAAAGAGGAACCACAAACTTCCAGCATACAGAAAGGCCACCCCAAACACAGCAATCAAAACAAAATGAAAAGGCAAAGAAATATTCAGCAGGTAAGGAACATGATAAATGCCCACCAAACCAAACAAAAGAGGAAGAGATAGGGAGCCTACCTGAAAAAGAATTCAGAATAATAATAGTAAAGATGATCCAAAATCTTGAAAACAAAATGGAGTTACAGATAAATGGACTGGAGACAAGGATTGAGAAAATGCAAGAAATGTTTAACAAGGACCTAGAAGAAATAAAAAAAGAGTCAATCAATAATGAATAAAATGCAGTAAGGGAGGTCAAAAGCACTTTGGAGGGAACCAACAGTAGAATAACTGAAGCAGAAGATAGGATAAGTGAGGTGGAAGGTAGAATGGTGGAAATAAATGAAACAGAGCGGAAAAAAGAAAAAAGAATTAAAAGAAATGAGGACAACCTCAGAGACCACTGGGACAATGTTAAATGTTCCAACATTCGAATCATAGGAATCCCAGAAGAAGAAGACAAAAAGAAAGGCCATGAGGAAATACTTGAGGAGATAATAGTTGAAAACTTCCCTAAAATGGGGAAGGAAATAGTCACCCAAGTCCAAGAAACCCACAGGGTCCCAAACAGGATAAACCCAAGGCAAAACACCCCAAGTCACGTACTAATCAAATTAACAAAGTCAAACATAAAGAGCAAGTATTAAAAGCAACAAGGGAAAAGCAACAAATAACACACAAGGGGATTCCCATAAGGATAACAGCTGATCTTTCAATAGAAACTCTTCAGGCCAGAAAGGAATGGTAGGACATACTTTAAGTGATGAGAGAGAAAAATCTACAACCCAGATTACTATACCCAGCAAAGATCTCATTCAAATATTCAGGAGAAATCAAAAGCTTTACAGACAAGCAAAAGCTCAGAGAATTCAGCACCACCAAACCAGGTCTTCAACAAATGCCAAAGGATCATCTCTAGACAGGAAACAAAGAAAAGGTTTATAAACTCTAACCTAAAACAGCAAAATAAATGGCAATGAGATCATACTTATCAATAATTACCTTGAATGTAAATGGTTGAATGCCCCAACCAAAAGACAAAGCCTGGCTGAATGGATACAAAATAAGATCCCTATACATGCTGTCTAAAAGAGACCCACCTCAAAACAAGGGACACATACAGACTGAAAGTAAAGGGCTGGGAAAAGATATTTCACACAAATGGAGACCAAAAGAAAGCAAGAGTAGCAATACTCATATCAGATAAAATAGACTTTGAAATAAAGGCTGTGAAAAGAGACAAATAAGGACACTGTATAATGAGCAAAGGATCAATCCAAGAAGATATAACAATTATAAATATATATGCACCCAACATAGGAACACTGCAATATGTAAGGCAAATGCTAACGAGTTTGAAAGGGGAAATTAACAGTAACACAATAATAGTGGGAGATTTTAATACTCCACTCACACCTATTGATAGATCAACTAGACAGAAAATTAGCAAAGAAATACAAACTTTAAATGATGCAGTTGACCATTTAGACCTAACTGATATCTATAGGACATTTCACCACAAAACAATGAATTTCACCATTTTCTCAAGTGCACACAGAACCTTCTCCAGGATAGATCACATCCTGTGCCATAAATCTGCTGCTGCTGCTGCCATGTAGCCTTGGTAAATACAAAAAAAATGAAATCATTCCTATGATCTTTTCTGATCACAATGCGGTAAGATTAGATGTCAACTTCAGGAAAAAAAAAAAAAAACAAACTATTACAAATACAAACATATGGAGGCTAAACAACATGCTTCTGAATAGCCAAGAAATCACAGAAGAAATCAAAAAAGATATCAAAATATGCACAGAAAATGAAAACACAACAACCCAAAACCTATGAGATTCAGTAAAAGCAGTGCTAAGTGGAAGGTTCATAGCAATACAAGCTTACCTCAAGAAACAAGAGAAAAATCAAATAAAGAAACTAACTTTACACCTAAAGCAACTAGTAAAAGAAGAAATGAAAAACCTCAGGGTTAGTAGAAGGAAAAAAATCATAAAAATTAGGGCAGAAATAAATGAAAAAGAAACAAAGGAGACTGTAGCAAAAATCAACAAAACTAAAAGCTGGTTCTTTGAGAAGATAAATAAAATAGACAAACCATTAGCCAGACTCATCAAGGAAAAAAGGGAGAAGAATCAAGTCAACAAAATTAGAAATGAAAATAGAGAAATCACAGCAGACAAAATAGAAATACAAAGGATCATCAGAGACTACTATCAACAACTATATGCCAACTTGGAAGAAATGGACAAATTCTTAGAAAAGTGTAACTTTTCAAAACTGAACCAGGAACAAATAGAAAATTTTAACAGACCCATCACAAGCATGGAAATCAAAACTGTGATAAAAAAAATCTTCCAAAAATAAAAGCCCAGGATCAGATGGCTTCACAGGTGAATTCTACCAAGAATTTAGAGAAGAGCTAACATCTATCCCACTCAAACTCTTCCATAAAATTGCAGAGGAAGGTAAACTTCCAAACTCATTCTATGAGGCCACCATCACCCTAATACCAAAACTAGACAAAGATGCCACAAAAAAGAGAATACTATAGGACAATATCACTGCTGAACATAGATGCAAAAAATCTTTAACAAAATTCTAGCAAACAGAATCCAACAACATATTAAAAAGGTCATACATCATGACCAAGTGGGTTTTATCCCAGGGATGCAAGGATTCTTCAATAGTCACAAATCAATCAATGTGATACACCACATTAACTAATTGAAAGATAAAAATCATGTGAGTATCTCAATAGATGAAGAGAGAGCCTTTGAAAAAATTCAACATCCATTTATGATTAAAAAAAACAAAAACAAAAAACAAAAAAACAAAAAAACCCTCCAGAAAGCAGGTATAGAAGGAACATACCTCAACATAATAAAAGCCACATATGATAAACCCACAGCAAACATTATTCTCAATGGTGAAAAGTTGAAAGCCTTTTCCCTAAAGTTAGGAATAAGACAAGGGTGTCCACTCTCACCACTACTATTCAACATAGTTTTGGAAGTTTTAGCCACAGCAATCAGAGAAGAAAAAGAAATAAAATCAACCCAGATTGGAAAAGAAGAAGTAAAACTCTCACTGTTTGCAGATGACGTGATCCTCTACATAGAAAACCCTAAAGACAACACCAGAAAATTACTAGAGCTAAACAATTAATATAGTAAAGTTGCAGGATATAAAATTAACACACAGAAATCCCTTGCATTCCTCTACACTAACAATGAGAAAACAGAAAGAGAAATTAAGGAAACAATTCCATTCACCATTGCAATGAAAAGGATGAAATAGTTAGGAATAAATCTACCCAAAGAAACAAAAGACCTATATATAGAAAATTATAAAATACTGATGAAAGAAATCAGAGATGACACAAATAGATGGAGAAATATACCATGTTCATGGATTGGAAGAATCAATTTAGTGAAAATGAGTATACTACCCAAAGCAATTTATAGATTCAATGCAATCCCTATCAAGCTACCAGTGGTATTTTTCACAGAGCTAGAACAAATAATTTCACAATTTGTATAGAAATACAAAAAACCTTGAATAGACAAGGCAATCTTGAGAAAGAAGAATGGAACTGGAGGAATCAACCTGCCTGACTTCAGGCTATACTACAAAGCTATAGTCATCAAGATAGTATGGTACTGGCACAAAGACAGAAATATAGATCAATGGAACAAAATAGAAATCCCAGAGATAAATCCATGCACCTATGGACACCTTTTTTGACAAAGGAGGTAAGAATATACAATGGAGAAAAGAAAATCTCTTTAACAAGTGGTGCTGGAAAAACTGGTCAACAACTTGTAAAAGAATGAAACTAGAACACTTTCTAACACCATACACAAAAATAAACTCAAAATGGATTTAAGATCTAAATGTAAGACCAGAAACTATAAAACTTCTAGAGGAAAACATTGGCAAAACAGTCTCCAACATAAATCACAGCAGGATCCTCTATGACCCACCTCCCAGAGTAATGGAAATAAAATAAAAAATAAACAAATGGGACCTAATTAAACTTAAAAGCTTTTTCACAACGAAGGAAACTATAAGCAAGGTGAAAATACAGCCTTCAGAATAGGAGAAAATAATAGCAAATGAAGCAACTGACAAAGAATTAATCTCAAAAATATACAAGCAGCTTCTGCAGCGTAATTCCAGAAAAATAAGCCACCCAATCAAAAATTGGGCCAAAGAACTAAACAGACATTTATCCAAAGAAGACATATAGATGGCTAACAAACACATGAAAAGATGCTCGACATCACTCATTATCAGGGAAATGCAAATCAAAACTACAACGAGGTACCATCTTACACTTGTCAGAATGGCTGCTATCAAAAAGTCTGCAAAAAAGAGATGCTGGAGAGGGTGTGGAGAAAAGGGAACCCTCTTACACTGTTGGTGGGAATGCAAACTAGTACAGCCACTATGGAGAACAGTGTGGAGATTCCTTAAAAGCTGGAAATAGAACTGCTATATGATCATGCAATTCTACTGCTGAGAACACACACAGAGGAAACCAGAATAGAAAGAGACACTTGTACCCCAATGTTCATTGCAGCACTGATTACAATAGCTAAGACATGGAAACATCCTAGATGTCCATCGGCAGATGAATGGATAAGAAAGCTGTGGTACATATACACAATGGAATCAGTTCAGTTCAGTTTAGCTCAGTCGCTCAGTCGTGTCCAACTCTTTGCGACCCTATGAAGCGCAGCATGCCAGGCCTCCCTGTCCATCACCAATTCCCAGAGTTTACCCAAACTCATGCCCATTGAGTCGGTGATGCCATCCAACCATCTCATTCTCTGTCATCCCCTTCTCCTCCTGCCTTCAATCTCGCCCAGCATCAGGGTCTTTTAAAGTGAGTCAGCTCTTCGTATCAGGTGGCCAAAGTATTGGAGTTTCAGCTTCAGCATCAGTCCTTCCAATGAACACCCAGGACTGATCTCCTTTAGGATGGACTGGTTGGATCTCCTTGCAGTCCAAGGGACTCTCAAGAGTCTTCTCCAACACCACAGTTCAAAAGCATCAATTCTTCGGCACTCAGCTTTCTTCACGGTCCAACTCTCACATCCATACATGACCACTGGAAAAACCATAGCCTTGACTAGATGGACATTTGTTGACAAAGTGATGCATCTGCATTTTAATAAGCTGTCTAGGTTAGTCGTAACTTTCCTTCCAAGGAGTAAGTGTCTTTTATTTATTTTTTAATTTATTTTATTTTATTTTTTAACTTTACAATACTGTATTGGTTTTGCCATATATCAACATGAATCCACCACAGGTATACACGTGTCCCCCATCCTGAACCCTCCTCCCTCCTCCCTCCCTGTACCATCCTTTTGGGTCGTCTCAGTGCACCAGCCCCAAGCATCCAGTATCGTGCATCAAACCCGGACTGGAGACTCGTTTCATATATGATATTATACATGTTCCAATGCCATTCTCCCAAATTATCCCACCCTCTCCCTCTCCCACAGAGTCCAAAAGACTGTTCTGTACATCAGTGCCTCTTTTGCTGTCTCGTATACAGGGTCGCACAGAGTCGGACACGACTGAAGCAACTTAGCAGCAGCAGCAGCATACAGGGTTATTGTTACCATCTTTCTAAATTCCATATATATGCGCTAGTATACTGTATTGGTGTTTTTCTTACTGGCTTACTTCACTCTGTATAATAGGCTCCAGTTTCATCTACCTCATTAGAACCAATTCAAATGTATTCTTTTTAATGGCTGAGTAATACTCCATTGTGTATATGTACCACTGCTTTCTTATCCATTCATCTGCTGATAGACATCTAGGTTGCTTCCATGTCCTGGCTATTATAGACAATGCTGCAATGAACATTAGGGTACACGTGTCTCTTTCAATTCTGGTTTCCTCCGTGTGTATGCCCAGCAGTGGGATTGCTGGATCATAAGGCAGTTCTATTTCCAGTTTTTTAAGGAATCTCCACACTGTTCTCCATAGTGGCTGTACTAATTTGCATTCCCACCAACAGTGTAAGAGGGTTCCCTTTTCTCCACACCCTCTCCAGCATTTATTGCTTGTAAACTTTTGGATCACAGCCATTTTGACTGTCATGAAATGGTACCTCATAGTGGTTTTGATTTGCATTTCTCTGATAATGAGTGATGTTGAGCATCTTTTCATGTGTTTGTTAGCCATCTGTATTTCGTCTTTGGAGAAATGTAGTAAGTGACTTTTAATTTCATGGCTTCAGTCACCATCTTCAATGATTTTGGAGCCCCCCAAAAATAAAGTCAGCCACTGTTTCCCCATCTATTTCCCATGAAGTGACGGGACCGGATGCCATGATCTTAGTTTTCTGAATGTTGAGCTTTAAGCCAAATTTTTCACTCTCCTCTTTCACTTTCATCAAGAGGATCTTTAGTTCTTCTTCACTTTCTGCCATAAGGGTGGTGTCATCTGCATATCTGAGGTTATTGATATTTCTCCCGGCAATCTTGATTCCAGCTTGTGCTTCTTCCAGCCCAGCATTTCTCATGATGTACTCTGCATATAAGTTAAATAAGCAGGGTAACAATATACAGCTTTGACGTACTCCTTTTCCTATTTGGAAACAGACTATTGTTCCGTGTCCAGTTCTAACTGGTGCTTCCTGACCTGCACACAGATTTCTCAATAGAACATTACTCAGCTATTAAAAAAAAAAAAAAAACGCATTTGAATCAGTTCTAATGAGGTGGACAAAACTGGAGCTTCTTATACAGAGTGAAGTAAGTCAGAAAGAAAAACACCAATACAGTATATTAAGGCATATATATGGAATTTAGAAAGATGGTCATGATGATTCTATACGCAAGATAGCAAAAGAGATACAGATGTAAAGAACAGACTTTTGGACTCTGTGGGAGAAGGTGAGGGTGGGATGATTTGAGAGAATAGCATTGAAACATATATATTACCATATGTGAAATAGATCACCAGTCCAGGTTCGATGCATGAGACAGGGTGCTCAGGGCTGGTGCACTGGGATGACCCTGAGGGATGGGATGGGGAAGGAGGTGGGAGGGGGGTTCAGGATGGGGAATATATGTATACCCATGGCTGATTCATGTCAGTGTATGGCAAAAACCACTACAATATTGTAAAGTAGTTAGCCTCCAATAAAAATAAATTAATTCATTAAAAAAAAAAGATTAATAGAAACTGGAACACTGTATAAAAATGAGAGCCCAGGTTAGAGCAATGTGCTCAGGGAGTACAATCCACAATCAGTATTTAAATGTCAGAGCACTCTCGAGTTATTATATTTTAAAGCATATCTTAACTGTAATTAATATGAAAACATAAATTTTCTTAAAATTGTAACATTATAAACTCCAATATAGTTCAAATTTTCAACAGCTCTATCCATTTTTATTCACTTGCTTATTTATCAAAATGAGGCACGGCCTCCTGTAATGCTTCCACAGTCTATCTGCAGTTGGAACCATGATTATGACATTGTGACAATAAGGGCAGATATTTGAAATGCCAAAAAATAAGTTTTCTTAAACCAAAAATTCCTAGTTGAAATAAAATGCTCTTTGAAAATAATCTTTTTTGATAGTACTCTAATAAGAAGAATGAAAGAAAACGCTTGAACAGGTTTGTGGCATAGATTGTTGTAATGGTTTCAGAGATGTATACTGATCTCCAAACTCATCAAGTTGTAAATATTAGTTATTTACACTTTTGTGTGTCAGTCATACATCCATAAAAGTTTTAAAAGAAAAAAAATTTCTTAGTGGACTCAAGAGTATCAGCAAAGATCCACTAAAGGTGAGATTGGAAAAGATCACTTTTCCAATGATCTTGCCCAACAAAACACAGAGAGCTGATTGGCTGTGCCTGCTAAGAACCTACTGCACATGTTCTCAGACCTCCCCTGTCCCACCACCTCAGCAGCTGGGAAGATCCTTTCCTGAGATCCAACCACCTCTATTAGGGACTTTGCTGTGATATCTGATAATATTTTCCTCAATTCCAGCCATTGTGGTGGGGATTATGTTCTGGAAAATTCATCACATGTTCTAATAACAATTGGGAACATCTCTGGAAAACACTGTAACCACCCAATCACATTCTTGTTTTAACTTTGGCTCAGGTTAAACACGGAGAAGGCAATGCTAACCCACTCCAGTGCTCTTGCCTGGAAAATCCCATGGATGGAGGAGCCTGGTAGGCTGCAGTCCATGGGGTCGCGAAGAGTCGGACACGACTGGGCGACTTCACTTTCACTTTTCACTTTCATGCATTGGAGAAGGAAATGGCAACCCACTCCAATATTCTTGCCTGGAGAATCCCAGGGACGGGGGAGCCTGGTGGGCTGCTCTCTATGGGGTCGCACAGAGTCAGACACGACTGAAGCGACTTAGCAGCAGCAGTAGCAGGTTAAACACACATTGACAGGATTGAATCCATATTATGTATCACTTCAAATTGTCTTATCCTCACTGCCCTTAGTTTTGCTTCATTCTCTGTGTTGTAATTTTCAAACTTCAGGTTTTCCTGCAGCCTCAACATCCCTGCAAATAGGATGTGAGCTCCCCATCCAGGTGAGCAGGTACACCAGTATGGTTAGACTAGCCCCTGCAACAAACTCCCCTTCTTGCCTGCCCTGACTGTGACCTAGTGACATTCAAGCACACAGTGAAATCCCTTCAGGCATTTTCCTTGTGTAACTCCTCACTGACCCCCAGTATTGTCACTTGTTCATGGGTATCCACTCCCTCCTGTTGGTCGTCACTGGTAGGTTGATCCTGCTGTATTGTTATGCCCCTCATTACCCACCTGATGAACTGCAAGGAGATCCAACCAGTCCATTCTGAAGGAGATCAGCCCTGGGATTTCTTTGGAAGGAATGATGCTAAAGCTGAAACTCCAGTACTTTGGCCACCTCATGCGAAGAGTTGACTCATTGGAAAAGGCTCTGATGCTTGAAGGGGTTGGGAGCAGGAGGAGAAGGGGATGACAGAGGATGAGATGGCTGGATGGCATCACTGACTCTATGGAAGTGAGCCTGAGTGAACTCCGGGAGTTGGTGATGGACAGGGAGGCCTGGCGTGCTGCGATTCATGGAATCGCAGAGTCGGACACGACTGAGGGACTGAACTGACTGAGGATCTGTGAAAATTATAAACTTTGTTTGCCTGCACCTCTCTTGTATCCCTTCTTACAGCTGCACTTGTCTGGCCATCATATGAAAGAATACAAAAGCTACCTTTTTTGATAAACCTAATTCATATAGATCCAACCTGGAGGTTGCACCTGCATGAAACATTTGAACTCACCACCCTGCCTCCTAAACACATCACAAGGACTGGAGGGGCAAGTTACTGTGGGTCTGGAGCCTTTCTCTCCAGAGCCAAGGAAGTCCTTATGTTCCTTTGAGGACCTGATGTTTAAGAAATCACTGCGGTATTGGAGACTTCACACAAGTATGTTCTAAAGGTTGTAATCCATATCTCAGAGACACTCTGGAAAGAAACTGAAGCATTTCTTAATGTGGATCCCTTCCCAGACCGACAGGACTTACCTGAACAGACTACTCCAGCATCCCCATCATGGGAAAGGCCCTCAGGACGATAGTCTTTAAGAACAGGGTAAGTACAGGCCATAATCACTGACTCTTGCCCATTGCAGTAAGTATAATGAAACCAAATGGGGCCAATCCCAGGTCCAAAATGAGCCCCTCTGGAAGCATTAATGGCAGCTCCACACTCCAGCTGTCTGCACACCACAGCTGCCTCCTCCAAGCTCCAGCTGTGATCATTCATTGTGCCCCATTCTCCTTGGTACTTCACTTCCACTCTCCCCTCACAGCGGTGGGCTCCATCCTTCAACCTCACCTCCAGATCTGCAAGAGAGACACAGATGCAGGACACAGGAGAGATTTTAGAAGATCATGAACAGTATACTGGTAAGTACTAAAAAAAACCCTGAATTCTGAAAACTGAGATGGGAAAGCTGGGGAAGTTATTCAAATCCCTGTGAATAACATTTCTTTATCTGTGACATAAATATTCCCACCACAGCCAACTCTAAGCTCACAATGTGCCATCACTGAGCCTGGAGCTGGAAGGGCAGCACCAGGTATTACTCACGAGCCTGTAAAACTAGCTCGAGGGACACCACCAAGGACAGGCCTTCAGAGACTCTGGATGCTGCCCTCCCTGTAGATGTGCCCAAAGCTACTAGGGCCCAGCTTCTCCATCTGTTACAGCTCGTGGCCCCGGATCCAGAGGGGAATCCTCCCTCTCCTTCTCTGTCCCCTGGGAGCATCTCATTCAACTTAGGAACAGAGGGCTGTGGTAACAGGCTCTGAAGTGTCCCAATTATACCTGTCGCCTGGTGTTCATGTCCTTGTGTAACTGCACACTCAAATGTACATAGTAATGTCCATCTAAAAAAAATGGAATTTGGCAAATATGATGAGATATCACTGAAGAGATTACATTTCAAGATAAGTACTAGTAGTTTTTCCCTTGTTTATCTATCTTGCTATCACTCTTGCTCTGATGAAACTAGCTATTATGTTTTGACCTACTTTGGAGAGACACGTGTGACAAAGAATGGAGCCAGGTATCCAGCAAACAGCCACCTGGAGACTGAGGCTCTCATCTCAGTAGTCCACCAAGTACTGAAATTTTCCAACATCCAGGTGAGTATGTTTGGACAGTATCCACTGCAGGTTGAACCTTCAGATGGTTGCATCCATGTAGACATCCTGAGTCAGAGGACCCAGGTAAGTCATGTCCATTCCTGCCCCACAGAAAGTGTGAGATACTAGGTTTTTGCTGCATTAAGTTGCCAAGTTCAGCAGTAATTTGTTGCTGTTGCACAACATAACTAATTTAGGGCTTCCGTCCAGAGTCAGAAGACAGGGGTGAACAAGCTGGAGGTTTGTGAGCCTTCACAGCTTCATCCAGATGAGACTTCTTCCTGTGTGACCAGGTCTGCTGTCTGGTCCCATATGTAACTGGGACCCAAACCACCTCTCTCTGGCACATCAGGTTCTCACCCAGCGTCCCAGGTTCCTGCTTTCCTTTCAGGAACTGAGAAGTGAGTTTGCTGTGACCTTGAATCAGCTCCTCTAGCTTTGAATTTTGGTCAGAGAATGAGAATCTTTCTTACAATTTAATGAAACATGGTCTCTGGGGCACCACTCACATTGCTCGGGTCTACATTCAGGCCCCATTTGCTTCAGCCTGGAAACAGGTGTTGTGAATCAAAGATGAACCATCTGGAGAAGTTCTGAACAGGGGGAAATCCTGATGTGTTAGAAGGTTCAGGCTGGCACATACCACAAAATACCACAGACTGGCTGATTAAAGAACAGACATTCTTGTATCATATCAGAGTTCTGAAGGTTGAGAAGATCAGTTTTCCAATAATCTTTCCCAGCATCACACCCAGGAGCTGATTGTGGCAGCTAAGGACCTACTGCACGTGTCCTCAGGGCTCCTCTGTCCCACCATCCCAGATCCGGCATGGTCTTTTTTTTTTTTAAAACCAACTACCTCAATTAGGGAACTTGTTGAGATATCTGATCATTTCCTCCTCAATTCCAGCTATTCTGATGGGATTAATGTGCTGGGCAATTCATCAAACACTCTGATAACAACTAGGAACATCTCTGGCAAAAGTTGTGCCACCCAATCACATTCTAGTTTCTAACTTGGCTCATTTCAAATGCATTTAGACAGGATTGAGTCCTCATTATGTTTCAAGTTCTCTTAACCTCACTACCCTTACTTTTGCTCCATCTTCTGTGTTGTAACTGTCAAACTTCACATTTTCCTTCAGCCTCACCAGTGTGATGAGAGTATCCCCTGACAATACCCCTTCTGACCAAGTGACCTTCTAATGCACCCAAGAAATGCCCTCACAACTTTTCATAGTGTAATTACACCCTAAGTCCAAGTATTGTCACATCTCCATGGGTTTTCGCTCTCTATTTTGTGTCACTGCTATGTCACTGAGCCTGTTCTGTTTGCACCTTCCCCATGTATCCACATGATAATACTGTCTAGGAATTGTGAGTATAATAAACTATATTATCCTGCACCTCTCTTCTATCCCCTCTTATAACCACACTTGTCTGATCATCTCATAAAAGAATACAACAAGCTGCCATCAAGAACCTAATTCATAGAGGTCCAACCCAGAAGCTGTACGTGTATGAAACATTTGAGCTCACCCTCCTGCTCCCTATGACACATCACTGAGAGTGGAGGGACCAGGGACTATGGGTCTGGAAACTTTTTCTCCAGGACCAAGCAAGTCCTTATGATCCTTTGAGCACTTAATGTTCAAGGAATCACTGTGTGAATGGAGTCTTCATCCAAGAATGTACTAAAGGCTGTGATCCATATTCTTGTGCTATTCCCAGAAAGAGACTGAAGCCTTTCCTGCTGGAGATCCCGTCCCAGACCAGACAGGACTTACCTGAACAGACTGCTCCAGCATCCTGGTCATGGGAAAGGCCCTCAGGATGACGATCTTTAAGTGTAGGATAATTACACTCCATGATCAATGATTCTGTCCCATTGCAGTAAATATACTGAAACCAAATGGGGCCAATCGCTGCTCCAAAATGACCCCCTCTGGGAGCATTAATGGCAGCTCCACACCCCAGCTGTCTGCACACCACAGCTGCTGCCTCCATGCTCCAGTTGTGATCATTCACCGTGCCCCATTTTCCTTGATACTTCACTTCCACTCTCCCCTCACAGTGGTGAGCTCCATCCTTCAGCCTCACTTCCAGAACTGCAGAGGGACATGGACACAGGAGATATTTTAGGAGACCATGGTGTGCTCAAATAAATTGAAAAATAAATACTCTGAGCTCTGAAAAAAATCCCTGTGGGTAGCATTTGTTGATTTCTGTGGCATGAATATTCCTACTGTAGCCAACTCTAAGCTCCCAATGAACCTGGGAGCTTAGAGCTTAAGCCATCACTGAACCTGGAACAAGAAGGGGGGTACCAGGTGTTTCTCATGAGCCTGTAGAACCAGCTCCAGGGACACCACTGAGGACAGGCCTTCAGAGAACTCTGGATGCTGCCTTCCCTGTAGATGTGCCCAAGGCTACTAGGACCCAGCTTCCCTGTCTCAGTTACAGGTCATGGCCTGGGATCCAGGGAGGAATCCTCTCTCTTCTTCCCTATCCACAGGGAACATCTCATCCAGCATGGGCTTCCCTGGTGACTTAGATGGTAAAGAATATTCCTGCAATGCTGGAGACCCACATTTGAACCCTGGGTCAGGGACAATACCTGGAGAAGGGACTGGCAACTACTCTAGTTCTTGCATGGAGAATTCCATGGACAGAGGAGGCTGGCAGGTTACAGTCCATTGGGGTCACAAAGAGTCGGACACAAATGAGCGACTAACACTTTCACTTTCATCCAGCTTAGAAACAAGGGCTGTGATAACAGCCTCTAAAATATCCCATTATTCCTGTCACCTGGTGTTCACGTCCTTCTGTAATCCCCACAAACCCAATTGTACATAGTAACATGCTGCTACTGCTAAGTCACTACAGTCGTGTCCAACTCTGTGCGACCCCATTGGACTGCAGCCTACCAGGCTCCTCCATCCATGGGATTTTCCAGGCAAGAGTACTGGAGTGGGGTGTCATTGCCTTCTCTGGCATAGTAACATATATCTAACAAATAAATTTTGCAGAAGTAATGAGAAGTCACTTAAAAGATTAGGCTTTAAGATGACTGTTTCCCCTGGTGAATCTATCTTTCTCTCTCTCTTGTTCTGATTAAGCCAGCTGCCACTTTGTTACCTTCTTATGGGAGAACCCCATGACAAGGAAAGGACACAGGCCTCTAGCCAACAGCCAGACAGGGACTGAGGCTCTCAGATCAATAGTCCACCAAAATGCTGCTAACATCCAGTCAAGTACATTTGACAATTATCACCCCTGGTTGAACCCTCAGATGATGGCATCCTTGTGAGACATCTTGAGTCAGAGGACCCAGGTAGGTCATGTCAATTATTGGCCCACACAAAGTAGGAGATATTGGATGTTTCCTGACTTAAGCTGCCAAGTTCAGTAGTAATTTTTACACAGACATAACTTATGTAGGGCTTCCCTCCAGAGTCAGAAGACAGGGGTGAACAAGTTGGAGGTTTATACATGAGCCTTAACTACTTCATCCAGATGAGAGTTCTTCCTCTGTGACCAGGTCTGCTGTCTGGTCCCACCTGGAACTGGGGCCCAAACCACTTCTCTCTGCCACATAAGGTTCTCAGTCAGTGCCCCAGGCTCCTGCTTGTTTGTAGGAAACTGAGAAGTGACTTTACTGAGACCTTTAATCATCCCAAGCACCTTTGAATTTGATTCAGAAAATGAGAATTTTTTTCATAATCTAAGGAGACATGGTCCATGGGGCACCATTCACACTGCTCAGGTCTCCACCCTGCCCCCATGTGCTCTCACTGTGGAAACAGAAGTGGTGCATCACAGAGGGAACATCTGGGGAAATGCTGAACTGGAGAAGATCCTATTGGCTCAGGCAGGTGGCAACAAGATACCACAGACTGACTGGTTAAACAGCAAAAATGCATTTATCTTATCAAGTTCTGGAGGTTGAGAAGCCCAAGATGAAATGTCGCCAAGTAATGCTCATTCTGAGTCCTCTTCTCTTGGCTTGCTGATGACTACTGCCTCACTGTGTGCTCCCCTGGCCATGCCTGGAGCATGGGCACCCGGAAGAGGGAGACAGTTGTGCCTCTTCTCTTCTTATAATGCTCCCACTGGATTAAGGCCACATTTGTATGGCCTTATTTAACCTCAGATACTCCTAAAGACCCTGTCTCCAATGCTCTATCACTCTGCGACTAGAGCTTTTAGATATACATTTTGGAGGGACACAGTTCTCTCCATAGACTTGGGGAGGCTCTTTCTAGGAAGGAAATACAGCTACATGGGGAAGAGGTAAAGGAGACAGTAGACACAGGGAAACAATCTGTGATGCTTACTCAGAGATTTTCTTAGACGTCTGACATTGAGGTGAGAGTAAAGGATTTAAATAGGATCCTAAACGTACACAAAAACCTGCTATTATTCATAGCAAAATTATTTCAGAAGGCACATCCTGTGCTGTAAATGCAGAAAAAGGTAAAACCATGTTCCTGCCTTCATGGGCCTTTTACCTAGTTGATGATACAAACAAATAGATGATTTCAGTACAGTGATAAGTTCCAGGAGATTTTCTTCATAAAGGTAGGCTTGCTTATTTAGAGCATTTTGTCTATTGAAAAAGAAAGTGGAAGAAATTCACCAAAAATTATCTGAAAAGCATTAAACACCTCTAAGATAGGAATAAAAAGTCAGGCCAAATCTGCAGGTAAAATCAAAAGTCACTGGCACACATGAGCGGGGAAAGTTGTTTTCCCTAAGGACACTAGGCCATTCAGGAAAACGTGTGGGTTTTTATGGCCCTTGATGGTGAGGAGGTAAAATAAAATCCCAAACCCACATGCAGATGAGAATCCAACAGAAGGCACTCTCCACAATAAGCTAAACACCAGCTGAAATAGACTTGCATGGATTTAGATTCAGAGTTTGAATCTCTGGATTGTCCAGGTAATATCCATTTTAGCACTTGTATGAATGTGGCCCACTATTGATAATACCATAAAATCACGACAAAATAAATATGAATCTCCTTCTTTAGTAAGTTACCTTCAACTTAACTCTCAATTACCACTATACACATTTTTAATAAATAAAATAACCAGTATATTGTCAATAAAAAACAGGGCACAAAGAAACCAAGGTCCATTAACACAAACCAAGGGAAACTACTGAAGCAGAGACAGAGATTTCTCATATCACATATATCACACACTAGGATATATAACATCCACACGTACTATATTTAGGGCTTCTCAGGTTGTGCTAGTGATAAAGAATCTGCCTGCCATGCAGGTGGTGCAAGAGACTCAGGTTTGATCCCTGGGTCGGAAAGATCCCCTGGTGAAGGGAATGGCCACCCACTCCAGTATTCTTGCCTGGAGAATTACAAGGACAGAGGAGCCTGGAAGGCTATGGTCCAAGGGGCTGCACAGAGTCAGACAGGACTGAGCAACTGAGCACATGCATATACTTAAAGAAATAAAAGTTTAAAACATTTTATTCATTTTATAATGCTTAGGAATTGAATATAAAGAAAGATGTTTTTGCATTAATGAAAATAGATAATGCTGTTTATATTTTGTAGAAAGACTTTTATTTTAAAATAGACTTTCAGTCATTTTATAATTACACCAAAATAATGAAATCATTTTATAAGTACACCACAATAATGAAATCAATATAGGTAAATAAATATAAAAATTCTATCAAAAATAAAGAATTTCAATAATTTGCAAAAAAAAATAAATAAAAGTTTACTGTTGAAGAATCTTCAGGAGACTAAAAAAATGCATAGAAAAATATTTAAAGCTTAACTCTATGTATGAGAAATATACTTCTTGAAATTAAAACATTTGTATTAGATTACCCTCATGAAAAATCAGAAATAATAAGTGAATAAAAACTCTTAAGAAATTACCTGAAATACTGCAGAGAGCAAAGAAAGAAAAATACAGAAAAAAAAAAAATAGAGACAGAAAATGGTGAAAGAAGTTTAAAATAAGTTAAATTGAAATATTTAGAGGAAGAGAGGAAGATAAACACAGAGATACAATACAGGAAAGAGAATTGAATAGATGCAATATTTAACAAATATTGGCTGAGAAATATCCAGAATTGATGACAGATACCTAACCATAGGTAGATACCTAACCATCTTCAAGATATGAGAATACCAAACCACCTGACCTGCCTCCTGAGAAATCCATATGCAGATCAAGAAGCAACAGTTAGAACTGGACATGGAACAACAGACTGGTTCCATATTAGGAAAGGAGTACGTCAAGGCTGTATATTGTCACCCTGCTAATTTAACTTATATGCAGTGCACATCATGAGAAATGCTGGACTGGATGGAGCACAAGCTGGAATCAAGATTGCTGGGAGAAATACCAATAATCTCAGATATGCAGATGACATCACCCTTATGGCAGAAAGCAAAGAAGAACTAAAGCACCTCTTGGTGAAAGTGAAGGAGGAGAGTGAAAAAGTTGGCTTAAAACTCAACATTCAGAAAACTAAGATCATGGCATCAGGCCCCATCACTTCGTGGCAAATAGATGGGGAAACAGTGGAAACAGACCCAGACTTTTTTTGGGGGGGCCCCAAAATCGCTGCAGATGGTGACTGCAGCCATGAAATTAAGACATTTGCTTCTTTGAAGGAAAGTTATGACCAACCTAGACAGCTTATTAAAAAGAAGAGACATTACTTTGCCAACAAAGTCCGTCTAGTTAAGGCTATGGTTTTTCCAGTGGTCATGTATGGATGTGAGAGTTGGACTATAAAGAAAACTGAGCACTGAAGAGTTGATGTTTTTGAATAGTGGTGTTGGAGAAGACTCTGGAGAGTCCCTCAGACTGCAAGGAGATCCAACGAGTCCATCCTAAAGGAGATCAGTCCTGGATCTTCATTGGAAAGACTGATGCTGAAGTTGAAACTCCAATACTTTGGCCACCTGATGGGAAGAGCTGATTCATTTGAAAAGACCCTGATGCTGGGAAAGATTGAAGGCAGGAGGAGAAGGGGATGACAGAGGAGGAGATGGTTGGATGGCATCACCGACTCAATGGACATGAAAGTGAAAGTCGCTCAGTCATGTCTGACTCTTTGCGACCCCATGAACTGTATAGTCCATGGGATTTTCCAAGCCAGAATACTGGAGTGGGTAGCCTTTCCCTTCCCCAGGGGATGCTCCCAACCCAGGGATCGAACCCAGGTCTCCCGCATTGCAGGCAGATTCTTTACCAGCTGAACCACAAGGGAAACTCCGGGAGTAGGTGATGGACAGGGAGGCCTGGTGAGCTAGTCCATGGGGTTGCAAAGAGTCAGACATGACTGAACGGCTGAACTGAACTGACTGAACTAAAACTAACCATAGAGGGTTTAAGTGGAACAACTCAGGAAACACATATAAAAATCAATTAATTTCGAGACACATCACAGATATAAACACCACTACTGTTTTGTGATATTCAAAATTCTTTTTCTTTTCTTTTTTTTCTTCCAATTTTATTTTATTTTTAAACTTTACATAATTGTATTAGTTTTGCCAAATATCAAAATGAATCCGCCACAGGTATACATGTGTTCCCCATCCCGAACCCTCCTCCCTCCTCCCTCCCCATACCATCCCTCTGGGCCGTCCCAGTGCACCAGCCCCAAGCATCCAGCATCATGCATCGAACCTGGACTGGCAACTCGTTTCCTACATGATATTTTATATGTTTCATTGCCATTCTCCCAAATCCTCCCACCCTCTCCCTCTCCCACAGAGTCCATAAGACTGTTCTATACATCAGTGTCTCTTTAGCTGTCTCGTACACCAGGTTATTGTTACCATCTTTCTAAATTCCATATATATGCGTTAGTATACTGTATTTATGTTTTTCCTTCTGGCTTACTTCACTCTGTATAATAGGCTCCAGTTTCATCCACCTCATTAGAACTGATTCAAATGTATTCTTTTTAATGGCTGAGTAATACTCCATTGTGTATATGTACCACTGCTTTCTTATCCATTCATCTGCTGATGGACATCTAGGTTGCTTCCATGTCTTGGCTATTATAAACAGTGCTGCGATGAACATTGGGGTACACGTGTCTCTTTCCCTTCTGGTTTCCTCAGTGTGTATGCCCAGCAGTGGGATTGCTGGATCATAAGGCAGTTCTATTTCCAGTTTTTTAAGGAATCTCCACACTGTTCTCCATAGTGGCTGTACTAGTTTGCATTCCCACCAACAGTGTAAGAGGGTTCCCTTTTCTCCACACCCTCTCCAGCATTTATTATTTGTAGACTTTTGGATCGCAGCCATTCTGACTGGTGTGAATTGGGGTCGAATAGCCAAAGCGATCTTGAGAAAGAAGAATGGAACTGGAGGAATCAACCTACCTGATTTCAGGCTCTACTACAAAGCCACAGTTATCAAGACAGTATGGTACTGGCACAAAGACAGAAATATTGATCAATGGAATAAAATAGAAAGCCCAGAGATAAATCCACGCACATATGGACACCTTATCTTCGACAAAGGAGGCAAGAATATACAATGGATTAAAGACAACCTCTTTAACAAGTGGTGCTGGGAAATCTGGTCAACCACTTGTAAAAGAATGAAACTGGACCACTTTCTAACACCATACACAAAAATAAACTCAAAATGGATTAAAGATCTAAACGTAAGACCAGAAACTATAAAACTCCTAGAGGAGAACATAGGCAAAACACTCTCCGACATACATCACAGCAGGATCCTCTATGACCCACCTCCCAGAATATTGGAAATAAAAGCAAAAATAAACAAATGGGACCTAATTAACCTTAAAAGCTTCTGCACATCAAAGGAAACTATTAGCAAGGTGAAAAGACAGCCTTCAGAATGGGAGAAAATAATAGCAAATGAAGCAACCGACAAACAACTAATCTCAAAAATATACAAGCAACTCCTACAGCTCAACTCCAGAAAAATAAACGACCCAATCAAAAAATGGGCCAAAGAACTAAATAGACATTTCTCCAAAAAAGACATACAGATGGCTAACAAACACATGAAAAGATGCTCAACATCACTCATTATCAGAGAAATGCAAATCAAAATTCTTTTTCTAGTCACTCTTCCAACAACACAAGTGATGATTCTATACGTGGACATCACCAGGTGGTCAATACCAACATCAGATTGATTATATTTTTGCAGTTGAAGACAGAGACACTCTATACACTCATCAAAAACATGTCCTGGGGCATACTGTGACTTAGAATGTTAGCTCCTTATTGCAAAATGAGACTTGAAGAAAGTAGGCAAAACCACTAGACAATTCAGGTATGACCTAAATCATATCCCTTATGATTATACAGTGGAGGTGATGAATAGATTCAAGGGATTATATCTAGTAGAGAGAGTGCCTGAAGAACTATGGAAAGAGGTTCATAACATCTTAAAAGAGGTGGTAACCAAAACTACCTCCAAGAAAAAGAAATGCAAGAAGGCGGTGTTTGTCTGAGGGGGCCTTACAAAGAGCTGAGAACAGAAGAGACGTGTAAAACAAAGGAGAAAGGGAAAGACATACCCAACTGAATGCAGTTTCAGACAATAGCAAGGAGAGATAAGAAAGCCTTCCTAAGAGATCAATGCAAAGAAATTGAGGATAACAATAGAATGGGACAGACTAGAGATCTCTTCAAGAAAATCAGAGATACTAAGGGAATATTTCAAACAAAGATGGGCAAAATAAAGGACAGAAACAGCAGGGACCTAACAGAAGCAGAAGAGATTAAGAGGAGAGAGCAAGAATACACAGAAGGAATCTACAGTAAAGGTTTTCATGACTCAGGTAACCAAGGTGGTGTGGTCACACACCTAGAATCAGACATCCTGGAGTGTGAAATCAAGTGGACCTTAAAAGCATTACTATGAGCAAAGCTAATGGAGATGATGGAATTCCAGCTGAGCTATTTAAAATCCTAAAAGATGATACTGTTAAAGTGCTGCCCTCAATATGTCAGCAAATTTGGAAAACTCAGCAATGGCCACAGGTCAGTTTTCATTCCAATTCCAAAAAAGGGCAATGCCAAAGAATGTTCAAACTACCATACAATTGTGTTCATTTCACATGCTAGCAAGGTAATACTCAAAATCCTTCAATCTAGGCTTCAGCAGTACATGAACTGGGAACTTCCATATGTACAGGCTGGATTTAGAAAAGGCAGAGGAACCAGAGACAAATTGCCAACATCCATTGAATCATAGAAAAAACAAGGTAATTCCAGACATATATTTACTTCTACTTCATTGACTATGCTCAAACTTTTGACTGTATGGATCACAACAAACTATGGAAAACCCTTAAGGAGATAGGATTATCAGACCACTTTACCTATCTCCACGAAATCTGTATGCAGGAAAGAAGCAACAGTTAGAACTGGACACAAAACAACAGACTGGTTCAAAATTGGGAAATGAGTACATCAAGGCTGTATATTGCCACACTGTTTATTTAACTTATATACAGAGTACACCATGCGAAATGCTGGGCTGGTTGACTAACAGGCTGGAATCAAGAGTGCCGTGAGAAATAGCAACAACCTCAGATATGTAGATAATACCACTCTAATGGCACAAAGCAAAGAGGAACTAAATAGCCTCATGATGAGGGTAAATAAGGACAATGGAAAAACTGCCTGAAAACTCAACATTCAGAAAACTAAGATCATGGCATCCGGTCCCATCACTTCATGGCAAATAGATGGAGGAAAAGTGGAAACAGTGAAAGATTTTACTGTTGGGGGCTCCAAAATTACTGCAGACAGTGACTGCAGTCACAAAATTAAAAGATGTCTACTCTTTGGAAGCAGAGCTATTACAAACCTAGTGTGTATGTGAGTCGCTTAGTTGTGTCTGACTGTTTGCAACCCTATCGACTGTAGTCCACCAGGCTCCTTTGTTCATGGGATTCTCCAGGCAAGCATACTGGAGTGGGTTGCCATGCCCTTCTTCAGGGGGACTCTCCAACCCAGGGATGGAAACTGAGTCTCCTGCATTGCACGTAGATTCTTTACTGTCTGAACCATCAGGGAGGCCCATGACAAACCTAGACTGTGTATTAAAAAGCAGACACATCATTTTGCTGACAAGGGTCCATATAGTCAAAGCTATGGTTTTCCTAGTAGTAAAGTACTGATGTGAGCTTTGAACCTTAAAGAAGGTTGAACACCAAAGAATTGATGCTTTCAAATTGTGGTGATAGAGAAGACTCTTGAGAGTCCCTTGGAAAACAAAGAGATCAAACCAATGAATCCCAAAGGAAATCAGTCATGAATATTCATTGGAAGAAATGACACTGAAGCTGAAGTTCCAATAACTTGGCAACCTGATGTGAAGAGCTGAATAATTGGAAAAGACCCTGATGCTGGGAAAGTTGGGGGCAAGAGGAGGGGGAAAGGACTACAGAGGATGAGATGGTTAGATGGCCCACCAACTCAATGGACATGAATTTGAGCAAACTCACTGAGATAGTGAAGAACAGGAAAGCCTGTCTTGCTGCAGTCCATAGTGTCAAAAAGAGTTGGACAAGACTTAGTGACTGAATAACAACAAGGCACGTGGAAATACTAATAGTTTGCCTATTTGCAATGAAACATAACCATGTAATCTGACTTATCCCATGAAGTGTTAGAACAAATAATGTGACTTCCACAAAGAAATATTTAAGATCAATATATTTTCTACTAAGGCAAATCCTGTAGCCTTGTGTGGAAATGGTAGAATAATAAGATGGTGGGGCCATCAACAACCTGCTGCTTGATAAATAATGATAAACAGAGGCATTGACAAAATGAATACAATAAGTCATGTAGAAAAAAAATGGCTCTAAGGACATTATAACCTGGCTTACTTTGACTATAGTGATAAGAAATAGAAGAAAATTGAGTAAGAAAAATATTAAGACAGAAACTTAGTATCAGTTCAGTTCAGTCACTCAGTCATGTCCAACTCTTTGCAACCCCATGAATCATAGCACGCCAGGCCTCCCTGTCCATCACCAACTCCCGGAGTTCACTCAGACTCACGTCCATCGAGTCAGTGATGCCATCCAGCCTTCTCATCCTCTGTCGTCCCCTTCTCCTCCTGCCCCCAATCCTTCCCAGCATCAGAGTCTTTTCCAATGAGTCAACTCTTCGCATGAGGTGGCCAAAGTACTGGAGTTTCAGCTTTAGCATCATTCCTTCCAAAGAACACCCAGGGCTGATCTCCTTCAGAATGGACTGGTTGGATCTCCTTGCAGTCCAAGGGACTCTCAAGAGTCTTCTCCAATACCACAATTCAAAAGCATAAATTCTTCGATGCTCAGCCTTCTTCACAGTCCAACTCTCACATCCATACATGACCACTGGAAAAACCATAGCCTTGACTAGATGAACCTTTGTTGGCAAAGTAATGTCTCTGCTTTTGAATATGCTATCTAGGTTGGTCATAACTTTTCTTCCAAGGAGTAAGCGTCTTTTAATTTCATGGCTGCAGTCACTATCTGCAGTGATTTAGTATATATTACCTCAAATTGCAAAACAGCTACACTAAAACCTAAGTCCCTAAGAACACGAGAATCCAATACGGAGTAAATGGAAGCCTTAAAGTATGAAGAAAAATTGCCAATCTAAAACTGTATATTCATAACTCAGTTGATAAAGAATCCACCTATAATGAGGGAGACCCTGGTTTTATTCCTGGGTTGGGAAGTTCTCCTGGAGAAGGGATAGGCTACCCACTCCAGTATTCTTGGGCTTCCCTGGTGGCTCAGATGATAAAGAATCCGCCTGCAATGTGGGAGACCTGGGTTCGATCCCTGGGTTGGGAAGATCCCCTGGAGGAGGGCATGGCAACCCACTCTAGTATTCTTGCCTGGAGAATGTCCCTGGACAGAGTAGCCTGGCGGGCTACAGTCTACTGCTGCTACTGCTACTGCTAAGTCACTTCAGTCGTGTCTGACTCTGTGCGACCCCATAGATGGCAGCCCAACAAGCTCCCCCGTCCCTGGGATTCTCCAGGCAAGAACACTGGAGTGGGTTGCCATTTCCTTCTCCAATGCATGAAAGTGAAAAGTGAAAGTGAAGTCACTCAGTCGTGTCCGACTCTTAGTGACCCCATGGACTGCAGCCTACCAGGCTCCTCTGCCCATGGGATTTTCCAGGCGAAAGTACTGGAGTGGGGTGCCATTGCCTTCTCCAGGGCTACAGTCTATGGGGTCACAAAGAGTCAGACACGACTGAATGACTAAACACAGCACATATTCAAAATACACTCTTTTAAAGAATAAAGCCCTGGAAAGTGACATCACAAAATTGATGTAGGAGACAGAACCTTCCATTTTCCCCAACAAAGATCAACAATTAAACATCTATCCATTGCAGGAGTTAATAGTCAGCCACCTGTTACTCTGTCTAAGCCATGAGAAAATCACCATGGGGAAAGAATAAAAGCAAAATACAGCAATACAGCATGACCCAAATAAAAGTACATTGGGTTGATTAGTTGGAGTAGTCATGCTCTACTAAGCTAAGGAAAAACATAGTGTGGACCTTGGAACGCTGGGTCAGTGCAAGTTCAGAACACTGCTTGTGGACATACTAAGATGCTTTCCCAAGGCATATGTGGGTCTATGACCTTTAGGTAGGTGATACCCCTTGTACAAGAAAATAACAAAGATAGTTCAAAGTAATCAATAATATGGGAGACTTGACAGGGGACACAGGAGGCTGACTTCATTATAGCACAAGAGATACTTTCTGCTTGCCAAGACACTAAATAAAATTCATGTGGCTCCAAGGAACAGGATTCTTGATCCAAGAGGTCCTGAGTCCCCCAGTCCCATCTTTAAAACTTTAATTTTGTCTCTGGTTTCTTTTTCCCAGACTGTGTGTCGACTACTTTCGATCCCTTCCTGCTGCTCTGGCCACAGCAATCTGTAAACAGAAACAATCTGGAATGACCTAGAGTTCTCTTAAGAAATTTTAGCAACAAAAATTCATCATTTTGCCAGCACCATTCCGCCCCCAAGTCAGCATTACTCAATGCCAAAAGAGTTCCCCTTGCCAGGAACTCCAGAGCAGGTTGAGTAACCAGGGTCCCAGCCTTGTGGAGCAACACTTGAAGGTGATGTTTCAGTTTCATCTCACCCATACCTGCAAAGCTGAGAGACACATATAAAGACCTGGAATAAGGAAGAAAAGAAAGGCCCATAGTAGCTGTCACACAGCAGGAACAATAGCAGTTCACGGTGTCCTGCCATGTAGACAAATTCAGCAGATCATGCCCCCGAGGAAACTAATGCTACAGATCTCTTGCAGATTTCACCAGCTTTATCCTACCCCAGTATACACACTCATTGACATCAGCACTCAGAATGTTTCCCCCTTCAGTTTCTCCAGATCCCAGGAATAGCACTTGCCACAAACTCAGTTCTCTGTGATTATATCAGTCCAAGTTCAGTTCAGTTCAGTTCAGTTCAGTCATTCAGTTGTGTCAGATGCTTTGTGACCCCATGGACTGCAGCATACCACGTCTCCCTGTCCATCATCAACTCCTGGAGTTTACTCAAACTCATGTCCATTGAGTCAGTGATGCCATCCAACCATCTCATCCTCTGTCGTCCCCTTCTCCTCCCGCCTTCAATCTTTCCCAGAATCAGGGTCTTTTCAAATGAGTCAGCTCTTAGCAACAGGTGGCCAAAGTATTGGAGTTTCAGCTTCAGCATCAGTCCTTCTAATGACTATTCAGGACTGATCTCCTTTAGGATGGACTGATTGGATCTCCTGCAGTCCAAGGGATTCTCAAGAGTCTTCTCCAACACCACAGTTCAAAAGCATCAATTCTTCGGTGCTCAGCTTTCTTTATAGTCGAACTCTTACATCTATACATGACTACTGGAAAAACCATACCCTTGACTAGATGAACCTTTGTTGGCAAAGTAATCTCTCTGCTTTTTAATAAGCTGTCTAGGTTGGTCATAACTATTCTTCCAAGAAGTAAGCATTTTTTAATTTCATGGCTGCAGAAACCATCTGTAGTAATTTTGGAGCCCCCCAAAAATAAAGTCTGTCACTGTTTCCACTGTTTCTCCATCTATTTGCCAGTGCAAGACACTACTCTAAACCCAAGGTGTGAATCCAACAACACATTAAAAAGATCATACACCATGACCAAGTGGGCTTTATCCCAGGGATGCAAGGATTCTTCAATATCTGCAAATCAATCAATGTAATACATCACATTAAAAAATTGAAAAATAAAAACCATATGATTATCTCAATAGATGCAGAGAAAGCCTTTGACAAAATTCAACATCCATTTATGATAAAAACTCTCCAGAAAGCAGGAATAGAAGGAACATACCTCAACATAATAAAAGCTATATATGACAAACCCACAGCAAACATTATCCTCAATGGTGAAAAATTGAAAGCATTCCTCTAAAGTCAGGAACAAGACAAGGGTGCCCACTTTCACCATTACTATTCAACATAGTTTTGGAAGTTTTGGCCATAGCAATCAGAGAAGAAAAAGAAATAAAAGGAATCCAAATTGGAAAAGAAGAAGTAAAACTCTCACTGTTTGCAGATGACATGACCCTCTACATAGAAAACCCTAAAGACTCCACCAGAAAATTACTAGAACTAATCAATGATTATAGTAAAGTTGCAGGATATAAAATCAACACACAGAAATCCCTTGCATTCCTATACACTAACAATGAGAAAACAGAAAGAGAAATTAAGGAAACAATTCCATTCACCATTGCAACAGAAAGAATAAAATACTTAGGAATATATCTACCTAAAGAAACCAAAGACCTATATATAGAAAACTATAAAACACTGGTGAAAGAAATCAAAGAGGGCACTAATAGATGGAGAAATATACCATGTTCATGGATTGGAAGAGTCAATATAGTGAAAATGAGTATACTACCCAAAGCAATTTATAGATTCAATGCAATCCCTATCAAGCTACCAACGGTATTCTTCACAGAGCTAGAACAAATAATTTCACAATTTGTATGGAAATAAAAAAAAAACCTCGAATAGCCAAAGCTATCTTGAGAAAGAAGAATGGAACTGGAGGAATCAACCTGCCTGACTTCAGGCTCTACTACAAAGCCACAGTTATCAAGACAGTATGGTACTGGCACAAAGACAGAAATATAGATCAGTGGAACAAAATAGAAAGCCCAGAGATAAATCCACACACATATGGACACCTTATCTTTGACAAAGGAGGCAAGAATATACAATGGATTAAAGACAATCTCTTTAACAAGTGGTGCTGGAAAAACTGGTCAACCACTTGTAAAAGAATGAAACTAGAACACTTTCTAACACCATACACAAAAATAAACTCAAAATGGATTAAAGATCTCAATGTAAGACCAGAAACTATAAAACTCCTAGAGGAGAACATAGGCAAAACACTCTCCGACATACATCACAGCAGGATCCTCTATGACCCACCTCCAAGAATATTGGAAATAAAAGCAAAAATAAACAAATAGGACCTAATTAAACTCAAAAGCTTCTGCACAATAAAGGAAACTATTAGCAAGGTGAAATGGCAGCCTTCAGAATGGGAGAAATAATAGCAAATGAAGCAACTGACAAACAACTAATCTCAAAAATATACAAGCAACTCCTACAGCTCAACTCCAGAAAAATAAATGACCCAATCAAAAAATGGGCCAAAGAACTAAATAGACATTTCTCCAAAGAAGACATACAGATGGCTAACAAACACATGAAAAGATGCTCAACATCACTCATTATCAGAGAAATGCAAATCAAAACCACTATGAGGTCCCATTTCACGCCAGTCAGAATGGCTGCGATCCAAAAGTCTATAAGCAATAAATGCTGGAGAGGGTGTGGAGAAAAGGGAACCCTCTTACACTGTTGGTGGGAATGCAAACTAGTACAGCCACTCTGGAGAACAGTGCGGAGATTCCTTAAAAAAAACTGGAAATAGAACTGCCTTATGATCCAGCAATCCCACTGCTGGGCATACACACTGAGGAAACCAGAAGGGAAAGAGACACGTGTACCCCAATGTTCATCGCAGCACTGTTTATAATAGCCAAGACATGGAAGCAACCTAGATGCCCATCAGCAGATGAATGGATAAGAAAGCTGTGGTACATATACACAATGGAATATTACTCAGCCATTAAAAAGAATACATTTGAATCAGTTCTAATGAGGTGGATGAAACTGGAACCTATTATACAAAGAGAAGTAAGCCAGAAAGAAAAACACCAATACAGTATACTAACGCATATATATGGAATTTAGAAAGATGGTAACAATAACCCTGTGTAGGAGACAGCAAAAGAGACACTGATGTATAGATCAGTCTTATGGACTCTGTGGGAGAGGAAGAGGGTGGGGAGAATTGGGAGAATGGCATTGAAACATGTATAATATCATGTATGAAATGAGTCGCCAGTCCAGGTTTGATGCACGATACTGGATGCTTGGGGCTGGTGCACTGGGACGACCCAGAGGGAGGGTATGGGGAGGGAGGAGGGAGGAGGGTTCAGGATGGGGAACACAGATATACCTGTGGCGGATTCATTTCGATATTGGCAAAACTAATACAATATTGTAAAGTTTAAAAATAAAATTAAATTAAAAAAAAAATAAACCCAAGGTGTGACCCCAACACCTTGCATGCACTCTTGGCTAGAGCCTCCAACTGTGCACTTGAATCCAATCAGCCTGACACCTGACAGCAGGCTCCACTGCAGTGTGCATGCCGAGGGGAAGACAGTGCAGCCACGAGAGAGCACACGGAGACCTAGAGTCCCCCAGGCTGCCAGGAAGCCCTTCGAAGGTCCCAGACATTGCTGCCTTCTTGGGCCCCCACCACTACATGTGTGTCTATAATTGGCAGCTCCCCTACACAGGCTAAACTTTGTACCACACACACACACACACACACATACACACGCACAACAAAACATAAAACAAATATGAGCAGAAAAATTTGCTAAAGAAATAGATTCCACCTCATTAGAACTGATTCAAATGTATTCTTTTTAATGGCTGAGTAATACTCCATTGTGTATATGTACCACAGCTTTCTTATCCATTCATCTGCTGATGGACATCTAGGTTGCTTCCATGTCCTGGCTGTTCAGTTCTAATGAGGTGGATGAAGCTGGAGCCTATTATACAGAGTGAAGTAAGCCAGAAAGAAAAACACCAATACAGTATACTAACGCATATATATGGAATTTAGAAAGATGGTAACAATAACCCTGTGTACGAGACAGCAAAAGAGACACTGATGTATAGAACAGTCTTATGGACTCTGTGAGAGAGGGAGAGGGTGGGAAGATTTGGGAGAATGGCATTGAAACATGTAAAATAACATGTAAGAAACGAGATGCCAGTCCAGGTTCGATGCACGATACTGGATGCTTGGGGCTGGTGCACTGGGACGACCCAGAGGGATGGTATAGGGAGGGAGGAGGGAGGAGGGTTCAGGATGGGGAACAGATGTATACCTGTGGCGGATTCATTTTGATATTTGGCAAAACTAATACAATTATGTAAAGTTTAAAAATAAAATAAAATTAAAATTAAAAAAAAAAAGAAATTTCCAGCCAGTTCCAAAGCACACAGGGAGTGCCCGCTAGCAGTCATAGCTGCTTCAGGTACCACGGATGTGGCCCTTACACTCCCCTGCCCCAAGTAATTACAGAGGGTGGGTTAGTCACATGATAATGCAATTTTAGGTAGCTGTGAAAAAAAAAAAAAAAAAAAAAGAAATAGATTCCATATTATAAAGATTTCCCAGAAAGAAAACTCCAACCTTGAAAGGCAAGCACTTACACAGAGCCCAGAAACAACTCCCATAGCTAGATAAAGGAAGAGAGGGCAGGAAGGAATGAGGACAGGAAGGAAGTGTAACACAGAGGCTGTGGTGAATGCAGAAGCTGACCTGGATTGTGACCCCAGTCTTCCCTCCTGCAGTCCTTGCTTGTTCATCATCTCATCATTTTGTTAGAAATGGTCTTACCATACTTTAAATGCTAGAAAATAGGTTTCTTAAACAAAGACTCCTACTGAAACTCAAATGCCCTTCAAAAATAACTATTTTTAATTGTAATACTATAATAAAAAGGATGGAAGAAAACTTATGAGATGAACAGGTTTATGACATAGATTGTGGCAATGATTTCTCAGATGTATACAGAGCTCCAAACTCATCAAGTTGTAAATATTAACTAGGTACAGCTTTTTGCAAGTCAGTCATACCTCAGTAATGGAGTTTTTAAAAAGGAGAATTGCTTTCTTAGCAACCTCAAGTGAAAGTGTTAGTTGCTCAGTCATGTCCAACTCTGTGACCCCAAGAGTTATAGCCCACTAGGCTCCTCTGTTCATGAAATTCTCCAGGCAAGAATACTGGAGTTGCCATTTTCTTTTCCAGGGGATCTTCCTGACCCAGAGATTGAACCCAGATATCCTGTATTGCAAGCAGATTCTCTACCATCTGAGCCACCAGAGAACCAGCCGTCTCAAGAGTATCATCAAAGATCTCCTAAAGGTGAGACTGGAAAAGATCACTTTCCCAATAATCTTCCCCAACAAAACACAAGGAGCTGATTGGCTGTGCCTGCTAAGAACCTACCGCAGATGTCCTCAGAGCTCCCCTGTCCCAAAATCTCAGCAGCTGGGAGGATCCTTTCCTGAGACCCAACCACCTCTATTAGGGACTTTGCTATGATATCTGATTATATTTTCCTCAATTCCAACTATTGTGGTGGGATTATGCCCAGGAAAATACCATCAAACATTCTGATAACAACTGGAACATCTCTGGTAAATACTGTGACCAGCACTTCCATTCTAGTTTACACCTTGGCTCAGGTCAAACACACATAGACAGAATTGAGTCCTTATTATGTATCATTTCAGGGTCTCTTAACCTCACTGTCCTTAGTTTTGCCCCAGCTTCTGTATTGTAATTGTCAAACTTCAGGTCTCCTGCAGCCTCAACATCTCCCCAAATAGGATGTGAGCTCTCTACCCAGGTATGCAAGTGAATCAGTGTGATGAGACCAGCCTGTGCCACATATCCCAAATCTTGTCCTCCCCTTACTTGACCTAGTGACCTTGAAATGCACCAGTGAAATGCCCTCATGCCTTTTCTTTCTGTAACTTCACCCTGATCCCAGTATTGTCACTTGTTCATGGGTCAGTTCCTAGAGAGAACTGTCTGCACCTGTCCTATATGCTCTCTTGTAGCTGCACATGTCTGACCATCTCATCCAAGAATACAGTAGGCTACCATGGTGAACCTAATTTATTGAGGTCCAATCCAACGGTTGTCCTTCATGAAACATTTGAGCTCAACCTTGTGCCTCCTATGACACACCACAGAGACTGGAGGGACCAGTGACCTATGGGTCAGGAGCCTTTCTCTCCAGGGACAAGCAAGACTGTATTCTTTTGAGCACCTGATGTTCAATGAATCACTGTGTAATATTCACCCAAGTGCGTTCTAAAGTCTGTGATCCACAGTCTCATAGTTACTCAGGGAATAAAACTGAAACTTTCCTGATGGGACCTACCCCCCACCCATCCACAGACCAGATAACACTTACCTGAGCAGACTGCTCCAGCATCCTTGTCATGGGAATGGCCCTCAGGACCATGGTCTTTAACAATAGGATAACTGCACTCGCTGACAGTTGACTCTGACCCTTTGCAGTAAATATAATGAAACCAAATGGGTCCAATTCCTGGTCCAAATTTAGCCCCTTTGGGAGCATCAACAGCAGCTCCACACCTCAGCTGTCTGCACACCACATGTGCCTCCTCCATGTTCCAATTGTAATCATTCACTGTCCCCCATTCTCCTTGGTGCTTCACTTCCATTCTCCCCTCACAGCGATGGTCTCCATCCATCAGCCTCAACTCCAGAGCTGCAAGAGAGACATAGAGGACACAGGAGAGATTTTAGGAGACAGTGCAGTGTTCTTCTAAGCATTAAAAAAAAAATCTTCTCTGTGAAGGGAAAAAAAGTCTCCATGAATAGCATTTGCTGATTCCTACAGTATATATCTTCCCACCATGGCCAACTCTAAGCCCCTAATGTGCCATCACTGAACCTGGAGCAGGAAGGGAGGCACCAGGTATTTCTCACAAGCCTGCAGAACCAACTCCAGGGACACCACTGAGGACAGGCCTTCAGAGACTCTGGATGCTTCCCTCCCTGTAGATGTCCTCAAGGCTACTAGGGTCCAGCTTCCCCATCTCAGTTACAGCTCACGGCCCAGGATCCAGGGAGGAATCCTCCCTTTGCTTCCATGTCCATACGGAGCATCTCATCCAGCTTAGGAACAGAGGGCTGAGGTAACAGGCTCTCAAGTGTCCCAATTATTCCTGCCACCTGGTGTTCACATCCTGGTATAATTCAAATGTCATATTTGAAAAATATTGGTTGAGAATTTTCCAGAATTGCTGACAGATACCAAGTCTTACAGTGAATAAGTGCAACAAAACTCAGGGAACACATATGAAAAGCAATTAATTTGTAGATTCATCACAGATGTAAACACCACTCATGTTTAGTGATAAATAAAATTCTCTTTTTCTGAACACATGGAAATACTAACACGTCCTTGCCTGTTTGAAAGGAAGAATGACCATGTGATCTGTCTTATGCAATAAAGTAGGATAACAAAAGATGTCATTTCCACAGAGAAACATCTAAGAGCCAATGTATTTTCTACCACAGCAGATCCTGTAGGGTTGTGTTGAAGTGGTAGAGTAATAAGATGATGGGACATTCAACAACATGGGGGTTTTAAAAATTATGATAGGCAGAGGCCTTGTCAAACTGAATAGAATATATCTTGTAAGGATAAATTTAGCTATTTGTAAATACTTTATCACCTACCTCATTCTTGCTAAAGTAGTAAGTAATAACACAAAATTAACAAAGAGAAAAATATTAACATGGACACTTAGTGCACCTCACCTGAAATTGAAAAACATCTGTGCTAACACCTAAAATTGCTAAGAACATGAGAAGTCAATGTAGAGTAGACTGAAGCCTGCTGCTGCTGCTGCTGGTGCTGCTAAGTCACTTCAGTCGTGTCCGACTCTGTGCGACCCCATAGACGGAAGCCCACCAGGCTCCCCTGTCCTTGGGATTCTCCAGGCAAGAACACTGGAGTGGGTTGCCATTTCCTTCTCCAATGCATGAAAGTGAAAAGTGAAAGTGAAGTCACTCAGTTGTGTCCGACTCTTCGTGACCCCCTGGACTGCAGCCCACCAGGCTCCTCCGTCCATGGGATTTTCCAGGCAAGAGTACTGGAGTGGGGTGCCATTGCCTTTTCTGAGACTGAAGCCTAGATGTGCTATAAAAAAAAAAAATACCAATCTAAAACTTTATATTAAAAACCATTGTTTTAAACAATAAGACCTGGAAAGTGACATCATGAAAATGATGATGTAGTAAACAGCAGCCTCCATCCCCCTCCAGAGAGATCAACAATTCAACAGCTATCCACAAACAAATACATATATCTGGTATTTCTGGAGTCCACTTAAGAAATTCTGGCAACACAAAGACATTATCATTTTGCCAGCATCATTCCATCCACCTTGACAAAATTGTTTGATGCCAAAAGAGTTCCCCTTGCCAGGAACATGAGAGAAGGATGAATAATCAGGTTACTAGCCTTGTGGGGAAACTTATGAAGGTCATGCTTCAGTTTCACCTCTCCCAGACCTGCAAAGCTGAGACACATGTAAAGACCAGAAATAAGAAAGAAAAGAAGGGGCCACAGTAGCTACTACACAACAGGAACAACAGCAGTTCATAGTATCCTGCTCTGTAGACAAATTCAGCAGATCAGGTCCCTGAAGAAACTAATGCTACAGACCTCTTGATGATTTCATCAGCTTTATTCTACCCTGGTATACACATTCACTGACATCAGCACTCACAGTGCTTCCCCTTTCAGTTCCTCCAGATCCCAGGAATAGCGCTTGCAACAAGCTCAGTTCTCTGTGATTGTAACAGTGCAAAACACTACTCTAAACCCAAGGTGTGACCCCCAACACCATGCATGCACTCATGGCTAGAGCCTCCAACTGTGCACTGGAATCCCATCAGCCTGACACCTGTCAGCAGGTTCCACTGCAGGGTGCATGCCCAAGGGAAGACAGTGCAGCCATGGGAGAGCACACCAAGAGCTAGAGCTCCACAGGCTGCCAGGGAGCCCTTCTATGGCCCAGGCCCTTATTGCCTTCTTGGGTCCCCACCACTACATGTGTATCTATAACTGGCATCTCCCCCACATAGTCTAATTCTGGCACCAAAGAAAAAAAAAGAGAGAGAGAGAGATGTCTGCATAGCCCTGTATTTACTAAAGATATAGATTCCATATTATAAAAATTTCTTACAGTGTAAAGTGCAACCTTGAAAGGCCAGAACTTCCACAGAGCTCAAAAACAACTCCCGCATAAAGATAAAAAAAAGAAGTCAGGAAGGAATGAATGTGACACAGAGGCTGTGGTGAATGTGGGAGTGGACTTGGACCTCTCCAGGGCCAAGCATGTCCCTATAATCCTTTAAATACTTAACATTCAAAGAATTATTCTGTGAGTGCAATCTTCACCCAAGTATGTTCTAAAGTCTATGATCCATAGTATCATAGCTACTCTGGAAATGAGACTAAGGCTTTTCCTGATGGGGATCCCCTCCCAGACCAGACAGGACTTACGTGAGCAGACTGCTACCACATCCTGGTCATGGGAAAGGCCCTCAGGATGATAGTCTTTGAGAACAGGATAAGTACAGGCTGTGAGGACTAACTCTGTCCCTTTGCAGTAAATATACTGAAACCAAATGGGGCCAATCCCTGGTCCAAAATGAGCCCCCTGGGAGCATCAATGGCAGTTCCACACCCCAGCTGTCTGCACACCACAGCTGCCTCCTCCAAGTTCCAGTTGTGATCATTCACTGTGCCCCATTCTCCTTGGTGCTTCACTTCCACTCTCCCCTCACAGCGGTGGGCTCCACCCATCAGCCTCACCTCCAGAGCTGCAAGACAGACATAGACATGGGACACAGGAGAGATTTTAGCAGACCATGCAATGAAGTGCTGGTAATTATTAAAATATGAATACTCTGATGTCTGAAAAAAATCCCTGTGAATAGCATTTGTTGATTTCCATGGTATAAACATTCCCACTATGGCCAAGTTTTAGCTCCCAATGTGCCATCACTGAGCATGGAACAGGAATGGAGACACCTGGTATCCTTCATGAGCCCGTGGAATCAGCTCCAGGGACACCACCAAGGACAGGCCTTCAGAGACTCTGGATGTTGCCCTCTTTGTAAATGTGCCCAAGGCTACTAGGGCCCAGCTTTCCTGTCTCAGTTACAGCTCATGGCCCAGGATCCAGGGAGGAATCCTCCCTCTCCTTCCCTTGTCTATCAGGAGCATCTCATCCAGCTTAGGAACAGAGGGCTAGGGTAATAGGCACTAGTCTCCCAATTATTCCTGCCACCTTGTGTTCATGGCTCTGTGTAATCCCCACACTCAAATGTATCTAGTAACATGCATCTAACAAATGTAATTTGGCAAAGTGATGGGACGTCACTTAAGAGATTGTTTCAAGATGACCATGGTTTCCCTTGTTGACCTTTCTTGCTCTCTCATTTGCTCTAGTTAAAACAGCTGCCATGAGTGAACTAATAGTGGAAAGACCCTGATGACGAGGAAAGAAGTCAGGCCTCTAGTCAACAGCCAACTAGGCATTGAGATTCCAAGTTACCCAGTCTGCCAAGTTCTGTAATCTGCCCACATCCAGATGAGTACATTTAGACAATATGTACCTCTGGTTGAACCTTCAGATAATTGCATGCTTGTGAGACATCCTGAGTCAGAGGACCCAAGTAAGCCATGTCTATTCCTGGCCCATATAAGGTGTGAGATACTAGGTGTTTGCTGACTGAAGCTCCCAAGTTTAGCACTAACTTGTAATGCAGGGCTTCCCTCCAGAATCAGAAGACAGGGAGTGAACAAGCTGGAGGTGATGAGCCTTCACTGCTTCATCCAGATGAGACTCCCTCCTGTGTGACCAGGTCTGCTGTCTGGTCCCATCTGTAACTGGGATCCAAACCACCTCTCTATGCCACATCAGGTCTCACCCAGTGTCCCAGGCTCCTGCCTTCCTGTCAGAAACTGAGAAGTGAGTTTCATGAGACTTTGAATCAGCTCCATTAGCTCAGAGTTCAGGTCAAAAAGTGAGAATCTTTCTTATAATATAAGGAAAATTGGTCCCTGGGGCACCATTCCCACTGCTCAGGTCTATGCAATGCCCCATGTGCTCTCACTCCAGAAACAGAAGTGGTGCATCACAGAGGGAATATCTTGGGAAATGATGAACCAGAGAAGATACTGGTGTATAGACAGCTCAGGCCAGAGTCTACCAGAAAATAGCATAGACTGGCTGGTTAAATAGCAGCAATTCATTTATCTTATCAAGTTCTAGAGGCTGATAAGTCCAAGATCATGGTGCTGGCAAGGCAGTGCTCATTCTTAAACCTCTTTTCTTTGCTTACAGGCTGAAGGTCTGTAAATTTGGCCTTTCCTAGGACATGTGCACTTAGAGAGAGTGAGGGAGACCTGTCTCTTCCTTTTTCTGTAATGTCACCTATTAAATTAAGGCCACACTTTTATGACTTTAAATAACCTCAGTTGCCTCCTAAAGGCCCTATCTCCAACAGTGATAGTGGAGTCTAGATCTTCAAGACATACACCATGGAGGGACACAGTTCAGTCCACTGACCTGTGGAGGCTCATGTTCAGAAAGAAATAACAATACAAGAGGAAGTGAAGGAGACAGTAGACACAGGGAGACATCTGAAGATGCTTCTCAGATGTTTTAGAATCTGACACTAAAGTGAGAGTGAAGGATTGACATAGGACCCTGAAAGTTCACTAGAAGCTAGTTTTATTAATAATAAAATTATCTAGGGAGATTGGTTCAAGATGGCAGCATAGAAGGACATGTGCATGCTCATGTCCTTCAGCAAGAGCACTAAAATCGCAACTAGATGTTGAACAACCATCAACAGGAGGCTGCTGGAACACAGTCAAAAAAGATACCCCATATCCAAAAACAAATCAGAAGCCACAACAAGATGGTAGAAGGGGTGCAATCACAATAAATTCAATCCTATACATGCCCAGTGGGCAACACATAAACTGGAGTACAATAATATCAAAGAATGTCTCACACTGTTGGAAAGGCTCTGAGCCTTATGCCAGGCTTCCCAGCCTGGGGATCCAGCAAAGGACTGGGAATCCCCAGAGAATTTGACTTTGAAGACCAATGGGATTTGACTGCAGGACTTCCACTGGACTACAGGAAACAGAGACTCCACTGTTCTGTTCAGTCACCCAGTCACCTCCGACCCTTTGAGACCCCATGGACTGCAGCATGATAGGCATCCCTGTTCATCACCAGCTCCCGGAGCTTGCAACCTCATGTCCATCGAGTCAGTGATGCCATCCAACCATCTCATCCTCTGTTGTCCCCTTCTCCTCCTGCCTTCAGTCTTTCCCAGCATCAGGGTCTTTTCAAATGAGTCGGTTCTTCGCATCAGGTAGCCAAAGTACTGGAGTTTCAGCTTCAGCATCGGTCCTTCAAAAGAATATTCAGGACTGTTTTACTTTAGGATGGACTGATTTGATCTACTTGCAGTCCTAGGGACTCTCAAGAGTCTTTTCCAACACCACAGTTCACAAGCATCAATTCTTCAGCACTCAGCTTTGTTCATGGTCCAACTCTCACATGCATACTGACTATTGGAAAAACAGTACCTTTTACTGGATAGACCTTTGTTGGCAAAGTCATGTCTCTGCTTTTTAATATGCTGTCTAGGTTGGTTATAACTTTTATTCCAAGGAGCAGGTGTCTGTTAACTTCATGGCTGCAGTCATCATCTGCAGTGATTTTAGAGCCCCCCAAAATAAAGTGTCTCAGTTTCCATTGTTTCCCTATCTATTTGCCATGAAGTGATGGGACTGGATACCATGATCTTAGTTTTCTGAATGTTGAGTTTTAAGCCAACTTTTTCACTCTCCTCTTTCACTTTCATCAAGAGGCTCTTTAGTTCTTCTTCGCTTTCTGCCATAAGGGTGGTGTCATCTGCGTGTCTGAGGTTATTGATATTTCTCTCAGCAATCTTGATTTCAGCCTGTGCTTCATGTAGTCCAGTATTTCTCATGATGTACTCTGCATATAACTTAAATAAGCAGGTTGACAATATACAGCCTTTACGTATTCCTTTCCCTATTTGAAACCAATCTGTTGTTCATGTCCAGTTCTAATGGCTTCTTGACCTGCATACAGATTTCTCAGGAGGCAGATAAGGTGGTCTGGTATTGCCATCTCTTTAAGAATTTTCCACAGTTTGTTGTGATCCTCACAGTCCAAGGCTTTGGCGGTCAGTAAAGCAAAAGTAAATGTCTTTCTGGAACTCTCTTGCTTTTTCAATGATCCAAAGGATGTTGGCAATCTGATCTCTGGTTCCTGTGTCTTTTCTAAATCCAGCTTGAACATCTGGAAGTTCTCAGTTCACGTACTGTTGAAGGTTGGCTTGGAGAATTTTGAGCGCTACTTTGCTAGTGTGTAAGATGAGTGCAATTGTGCAGTAGTTTGAACATTCTTTGGCATTGCCTTTCTTTGGGATTGGAATGAAAACTGACTTTCTCCCGTCCTATGACCACTGCTGAGTTTTCAAAATTTGCTGGCATATTGAGTGCAGCACTTTCACAGCATCATCTTTTAGGATTTGAAATAGCTCAACTGGAATTCCATCACCTCCACTATCTTTGATCATAGTGATGCTTCCTAAGGTCCGCTTGACTTCACATTCCAGGATGTCTGGCTCTAGTTGAGTGATCACATCACTGTGGCAGGACACAGAGAAAATCTACATGCACCAGGATACAGGGGAAAGGAGCAGTGACCACAGGAGACTCAGCAAGACCTAGTGCTGGAAGATCTCCTGCAGAAGTGTAGGCCAGCTGTGGCTCACTACAGGGATGAGGTTCCTGTTAGCAGCAGTCTCGGGAAGTGTCCCTTGGTGTGAAACCTCTTGGAGGTCACTACTAACCTTACTATAAAAACCTGTAGACTCCAGAGGTGGGTCACTTCAGGCCAAACAAGTAGCAGGGAGGGAGTGCAGCCCCACCCATCAACAGGCAATCAGATAAAAGTTTTACTGATCGAGGCCCTGCCCACCAGAGCAAGGCCCAGTTTTTCCCATAGACAATCTTCCATCAGGAAGCTTGCATAAGCCTCTTAGCCTCATCGACCAGATGGCAGACAGAAGGTGCAAGAATAAATACAATCCCACAGCCACCAGGAAAAAAAAAAAAAACCACAGAAAGTTAACCAAAGTGAAAAGGATTAAAACAGGATTAAGTTTAAGGAACCAGAAATCAAATTGCCAACAACCCTTGGATCATTGAAAAAGCAAAAGAGTTCCAGAAAGACATCTACTTCTGCTTTATTGACTATGCCAAAGCCTTTGACTGTGTGGATTGCAAGGAACAATGGAAAATTCTTAAAGAGTTGGAAATATCAGACCCCCTGACCTGCCTCCTGAGAAATCCGTAAGCAGGTCAAGAAGCAACAGTTAAAACTGGACATGGAACAACAGATTGGTTCCAAATCAGTAAAGGAGTACATCAAGGCTGTATATTGTCACCCTGCTTATTTAACTTATATGCAGAGTATATCATGAGAAATGCTGGACTGGATGAAGCACAAGCTGGAATCAAGATTGCTGGGAGAAATATCAATAACCTCAGACACGCAGATGCAACCACTCTTATGGCAGAAAGCGAAGGAGAACTAAAGATCCTCTTCATCAAAGTGAAAGAGGAGAGTGGAAAAGTTGGCTTAAAACTCAGCATTCAGAAAAATAAGATCATGGCATCTAGTCCATGATCTTCACGTTATAAACCTCTGCCTCGATGTTAGGATTTTGCAGTTCTGTGAAGATTTTTCCCCCCTTTTCTTTTTTTTTTTTAACTTTAATTTTTTAAGCCTTTTTTAAAATTTTACTTATGTATTTTATTTAACTGAATATATCAAAAAAATATCATTTCAATATGTTTTTAAATTTTTTTATTATTATTATTATTTTTTTAATTTTACAATATTGTATTGGTTTTGCCATGGAGAAGGCAATGGCACTCCATTCCAGTACTCTTGCCTGGAAAATCCCATGGATGGAGGAGCCTGGTAGGCTGCAGTCCATGGGGTCGCTAAGAGTCGGACAAAACTGAGCGACTTCACTTTCACTTTTCACTTTCATGCATTGGAGAAGGAAATGGCAACCCACTCCAGTGTTATTGCCTGGAGAATCCCAGGGACGGGGAAGCCTGGTGGGCTGCCATCTATGGGGTCACACAGAGTCGGACACGACTGAAGTGACTTAGCATAGCATAGCATTGGTTTTGTCATACATCAACATGTATCCTCCACAGGTGTACACGTGTTCCCAATCCTGAACCCCGCTCCGACCTCCCTCCCCATACCATCCCTGGGTCATCCAGTGCACCAGCCCCAAGCTTCCTTGTATCCTGCATCCAAGTATCACATCCAAGTTTCTAATGTGGCTCAGATTAAATACATTCAGACCGGATTGAGCCATTATTGTGTATCATTTTAAGTTCTCTTAACCTCGTTGCCCTTATTTGCTACAGTTTCTGTGTTGTAATTATCAAAGTTTAAGTTTTCCTGCAGCCTCAACATCCCACAAATAGAATGTAAGCTCCCTACTAAGGTGAGCACGTGCACCAGTGTGATAAGACTATCCTCTGCCCAAATCCCCCTTCTTATCTTCCCCTGTGACCTAGTGACCTTCCAACGCACCAATGAAAGTCCCTGAAACATTTTCACTGTAACAACACTTGGACCCCGAATACTGTCCCTTGTCTATGGGTCTTCACTCTTTCATGTCACTGCTTCGTTGAGCCTGTTCTATTGGCACCCCCCCCCACGTGCCCACCTGATAACACTCTCTCTAGGACCTGTGAGTATAATAAACTATATTTGCCTGCACCCCTCTTCTATCCCCCATTGTAGCCACACTTGTCTGACCATCTCATGGAAGAATACAACAGGCTACCATGATGAACCTAATTCATAGAGGTCCAACCCAGCAGCTGTATGTGTATGAAACATTTGAGCTCACCTCCTTGCCTCCTAGGGCACATCACAGAGACTGGTGGGTCCAGGGACTATGTGTCTAGAGACTTTTTCCCCAGGACCAAGTAACTCCTGGTGTTCCTTTGAGCACCTAATGTTCAAGGAATCACTGTTTGACTGAAGTCTTAACCAAAGAATGTACTAAAGACTGTGATCCATATCCTCATATTATTCCCAGAAAGACATTGAGACTTTTCCTGCTGGGCATCCCCTCCCAGACCAGACATGCCTTACCTGATCAGACTGCTTTGGCATCCCCATGATGGGAAAGGCCCTCAGGATGATGGTCTTTAAGAGAAGGATAACTACACTCCGTGAGTGATGATTCTGTCCCATTGCAGTAAATGTGGTGAAACCAAATGGGGCCAATCCCTTGTCCAAAATGAGCCCCTCTGGAAGCATTAATGGCAGCTCCACACTCCAGTTCTCTGCACACCACAGCTGCCTCTTCCAAGCTCCAATTCTGGTCATTCACTGTGCCCCATTCTCCTTTGTGCTTCACTTCCACTCTCCCCTCACAGCTGTGGGCTCCATCCTTCAACCTCACCTCCCGAGCTGCAGAGGGACAAGGACACAGGATACAGGAGAGATTTCAGAAGACCATGCAGTAGTATACTGGTTAAGTATTTAAAAATGGAATATCTGATCTCTGAAAAAAATCCTTGTGTTCAGCATTTCTTGACTTCTGTGGTAAAAATATTCCAACCATGGCCAACTCGAAGCCCCCAATGTGCCATCACTGAACCTGGAGCAGGAAGGGAGGCACCAGGTGTTTCTTACAAGCCTGTAGAACCAGCTCCAGGGACACCACCGAGGACAGGCCTCCAGAGACTCTGGATGCTGCCCTCCCTGTAGATGTGCCCAAGGTGACTAGGGCCCAGCTTCCCCATCTCAGTTACAGCTCATGTCCCAGGATCCAGAAAGTAATCCTCCCTTTTGTTCCCTGTCCCCTAGGGAGCATCTCATCTAGCTTAGGAACAGAGGGCTGGGGTAATAGGCTCTCAAGTGTCCTGGTTGTTTCTGCCACCTGGTCTTCACATCCTTGAGTAATTTCCACACTTGAATGTATTTAGTAACATCCATCTAACAAATGGAATTTGGCAACAGTAATGAGATGTCACTTAAGAGATTAGGCTTCAAAGAAATGCTCGTTTCCCCTTGTGCTCTATCTTGCGCTTTTAGGCTAGCTCTGACGAAGCCAGCTGCCATGTTGTGAGCTATGTATGAAGAGACCCTCATGACAAGGAATGGAGACAGGTCTCTAGCCAACAGCCAGCAAGGGGCTGAGACTCTCAGTTCAACAGTTCACCAAGGTCTGAATGGTGTCACCATCCAGGTGAGTAAGTTTGGGTGATATCAACCCCTGGTTGATAGATCAAATGAGCGCATCCTTGTGAGACTTCATGAGTCAGAGGATCCAGATAGGACATGTCAGTTCCTGGCCCACAGAAAATGTGAGATACTAGGTGTTTGCTGCTTAAGCTGCCAAGTTCAGCACTAATTTGTTGCACAGCAACACATAACTAATGCAGAGCTTCCCTACAGTCAGAAGACCAGGGGTGAACAAGCCAGAGGTTTATACATGTGCCAACTGCTTCTTCCAGATGAGACTTCTTCTTGTGTGACCAGGTCTGCAGCCTGGTCCCACCTGGAACTGGGACCCAAACTACCTCTCTCTGTCTCATCAGGTCTTACCCAGTGTTCCAGGCTTCTGCCTTCCTGTCGGGAACTGAGAAGTGGGTTTACTGAGATCTTGAATCATCCCAAGCACCTTTGAATTTGGCTCAGAAAATGAGAATTTTTCTCATAATCTAACAAGACATGGTCCCTGGGCCACCATTAACACTGCTCAGGTCTCCACCTTGCCCCATGTGCTCTCACTCTGGAAACAGAAGTGGTGTATCATAGAGGGAACATCTGGGGAAATGCTGAACTGGAGAAAATCCTGGTGTGTATTCGGATCAGGCAGGTGGCCACCACAAGATACCCCAACCTGGCTGGTTAAACAGCAGAAATGTATTTCTCTTATCACAGTTCTGGAAGTCAGAAAGTCCAAGATCACGGTGCTAGCAAGTAGTGTTCATTCTGAGTGCTCCTCTCTTGACTTGCTAACCACGGCTCCTTCACTGTTTGCTCACATGACCTTTCCTAGGACATGGGCACCTGGAGAGGCAGGGAGATGTGCCTCTACCTCTTCGTCACCTATTGGATCAGGGCCACATCCTTATGACCTTATTTAACCTCAGTTACCTCTAAAGGTCCTATCTCCAATGAAGTCACAATGAGAAGTAGGAGTTCAACATATGAATTTTGGAGGGTCACAGTTCATTTCATGGACCTGTGAGTCTCATCTAGGAAGGAAATAAAGATACATGAGGAGGAGGTGAAGGAGACAATAGACAAAGGGAGATATCCTGTGATACTTACTTGGAGATTTTTTTAGACATCTGACATTGAGGTGAGAGTAAGGAAATTAAATAGGATCCTAAAAGTACAGAAGTGAAAAGCAAAAGTCGCTCAATCGTGGCTGACTCTTTGTGACCCCATGGACTATACAGTCTATGGAATTCTCCAAGCCAGAATACTGAAGTGGGTAGCCTTTCCCCTCTCCAGGGGATCTTTCCAACCCAGGGATCAAACCCAGGTCTCCCGCATTGCGGGCAGATTCTTTACCATTTGAGCTACAAGCGAAGCCCAAGAATACAGGAATGGGTAGCCTATACTTTCTCCAGCGGATCTTCCCAATCCAGGAATCAAACCAGGGTCTCCTGCATTTCAGGTGGATTCTTTACCAACTGAGCTATCAGGGAAGCCCACAGAAAAAGCTACTACTATTAATACTAAAATTATCTCTTAGAAGGTACTTTCTGTGCTATAAATGCAGAAAATGATAAGACCATGTTCCTCTCCTCATGTATCTTTTGCCTTATTGATAACACAGACAAACAAATAGATGATTTCATTACTGTGGTAAGTTCCAGGAGATTTTCTAGTAAATGTAGGCTTGCTTATTTAGGGCATCTTGTCTATTTTTTGTTTTTGTTTTCTCATCTTGTCTACTGAAAATACAGGGAAATAAATTCACTAAAAATTATCTGAAAAGCATTAAACACCTCTAAGATAGGAATGAAATGTCCAGCCAAATCTGAAGTAAAATGGAAAGTCACTAACATACATAAGCATGGAATTTTTTTTCCCCTAAGGGCATTAGGTCATTCAGGAAAACATGTGGGTTTTTTATGGCCCTTGATGGTGAGGAGGTAAAATCAAATCCCAAACCCACATGCAGATGAGAATCCAGAAGAAGGCATTCTCCACAATAAGCTGAACACCAGTTGAAATAGACCTGCTCTTGCATGGATTTAGATTCAGAGTTTGAATCTCTGGATTGTCCAGGTAATATCCATTTTAGCACTTGTATGAATGTGGTCCACTATAGATAATACTACAGAATCATGACAAAATAAATATGAATCCCTTTCTAGAGTAAATTACCTTCATCCTAGGTCTCAATTACCTCTATAATTTTTTTAATAAAGTAACCAGTTATTGTCAATAAAAAAAAATAGGGTGCAAAAAACGAAGGTCTATTAGCAGAAACCAAGGGAAATTACTGGAGCAGACACAGAGACTTCTCATATTAAATAAATCACTCACTAGGCTATATAACTTCCACATGTACTACATTTAGGGCTTCCAAGGTGGCACTTGTGGTAAAGAATCCACCTGCCAATGCAGGAGACACAAGAGACTCGGGTTCAATTCTTGGGTTGGGAAGATTCCCTGGAGAAGGAAATGATGATCTGGTGCAGTATTCTTGCCTGGAGAATCCCATGAACAGAGGAGCCAGGCAGGTTACAGTCCATAGGGTCATAAAAGAGTTAGACATGACTGAAGCAACTGAGCATGTGAAGAACCTCCTGCAGATGTCCTCAGAGCTGTTCTGTCCCACCACCTCAGCAGCTGGGATGATCCTTTCCTGACATCCAACCACCTCTGTTAGGGATGTTGCCGTGATATTTGATAATATCTTCCCCAATTCCAGCACAATTGTGGTGGGATTTATGCCCTGGAAAATCCATCAAGCATTCTGATAACAACTGGGAACATCTCTGGCAAATACTGTGATCACCCAGTCACATACATTTAGACATGATTGAGTCCTCAAAGGGTATCATTTCAGATTCTCTTAGCTTCACAGCCCTTAGTTTTCCTCTGTAGTAATTGTCTACAGTAGTAGACTCTGTAGTAATTGTCAAACTTCAGGGTTTCCTGCTGCATCAACATCCCAACAAATAGGACGTGAGAACCTGACCCAGGTGACCAGGTGCACCAGTGTGATGAAACTAGCTCCTGCCACAAATCCCGCTTCTTGCCTCCCCTGACTGTGACCTAGTAACCTTCCAATGCACCAGTGAATGCCCTCATGCCTTCTCTTTCTATAACTTCACTCTGACCCCAGTATGGTCATTTGTTCATGGGTCTTCACACATCATTTTGGACCATTGCTTCTCAGCTGAGCCTGTTCTATTGGTACCTCCCCCATGTACTCACCTGATGATACTCTCTCTAGAAACTATGAGTATGATAAACTATATCTGTTTCCACCTCTCCTATATCCTCTGTTGTAGCTGCACTTGTCTGATCATCTCATGCAGGACTACAACAACCTAGCATGATGAACCTAATTCATAGAGGTCCAAACCAGCAGTTGTACCTGTATGAAACATTTGAGCTCACCCTCTTTTCAAATAAGTCAGCTCTTTGCATCAGATGGCCAAAGTATTGGAGTTTCAGCTTCAACATCAGTCCTTCCAATGAACATTCTGAACTGATTTTCTTTAGGATGGACTGGTTGGCTCTCCTTGCATTCCAAGGGACTCTCGAGAGTCTTCTCCAAGCCACAGTTCAAAAGCATCAATTCTTCAGTGCTCAGCTTTTTTTATAGTCCAACTCTCACATCCATACATGACTACTGGAAAAACCATAGCCTTGACTAGACGACCTTTATTGGCAAAGTAATGTCTCTGCTTTTTAATATGCTGTCTAGGTTGTCATAACTTTTCTTCCAAGGAGTAAGCGTCTTTTTATTTCATGGCTGCAATCACCATCTGCGGTGATTTTGGAGTCCAAAAAAATAAAGTCTGCCACTGTTTCCACTGTTTCCCCATCTATTTGTCATGAAGTGATGGGACTGGATGCCTTGATCTTAGTTTTCTGAATGTTGAGCTTTAAGCCAACTTTTTCACTCTCTTTTCTTTCACTTTCGTCCACTGAGTAAGTGATGCCATCCATCCGTCCCATCCTCTATCGCCCCTTCTTCCTCCTGACCCCAATCTTTCCCAGCATCAGGGTGTTTTCCAATGAGTCTAATCTTCCAAACAGGTGACCGAAGTATTCAGCTTCAGCTTCAGCATCAGTCTTTCCAATGAATATTCAAGGTTGATTTGCTTTAGGCTTGGTCTTCTTGCTGTCCAAGGGACTCTCAGGAGTCTTCTCCAGCACTACAGTTCCAAAGCATCAATTCTTTGGCACTCAGCCTTCTTTATGGTCCAATTCTCACATCTGTACACAACTATGGGAAAAACCGTGGCATTGACTATACAGACCTTTGTCAGCAAAGTGATGTCTCTGTTTTTTAATAGGCTGTCTGGGTTTGTCATAGCTTTTCTTCCAAGGAGAAATCATCTTTTAGTTTCATGACTGCAGGCACTCTTGAGCACTTACCCTTCAAGAAATCACTGTGTGAGTTGAATATTTACCCAAGTACATTCTAAAGGGTGTGATCCATGTGCTCATAGATAATCTGGGAATAAAACCGGAAGTTGTCCTGCTAAGAACCCCCTCCCAGCCCTGACAGAACTTACGTGAGCAGACTGCCCCAGCATCCTTCTCGTGGGAAAGGCCCTCAGGATGATGGTCTTTAACAGGAGGATAACTACACTCAGTGATAACCGACTCTGGTCCCTTGCAGTAAATATAATTAAACCAAATGGGTCCAATTCCCAGCCCAAATTTAGCCCCTGTGGGAGCATCAACAGCAGCTCCACACCTCAGCTGTCTGCACACCACATGCGCCTCATCCATGTTCCAGTTCAGATCATTCACTGTGCCCCATTTTCCTTGGTGTTTCACTTCCACTCTCCCCTCACAGCTGTGGTCTCCATTGACCAGTCTCAGCTCCAGAACTGCAAAAGAGACACAGACACAGGACACAGGAGAGGTTTTATGAGACAGTGCAGTGGTGTTCTGCTAAGTATTGAAAAAATCTTTTTTCTGAGGGAGAAAAATAAACATGAAAAGCGTTTGTTGACTTTGGCACTATAAATATTCCCCCTGTGGCCAACTTTTAGCTCCCAATGTGCCACTGCTGAACATGGAACAGGAAGGGAGGCACCAGGTATTTCTCACAAGCCTGTAGAACCAGCTCCAGGGACACCACTGAGGACAGGCTTCCAGAGACTCTGGATGCTGCCCTCCCTGTAGATGTGCCCAAGGCTACTAGGGTCCAGCTTCACCATCTCAGTTATAGCTCGTGGCCCAGGATCCAGGGAGGAATACTCCCTCTCCTTCCCTGTCCATAGGAAGCATCTCACCCAGCTTAGGAGTAGAGGGCTAGGGTAACAGGCTCTGAAGTGAAAGTGAAAGTGAAGGTCACTCAGTTGTGTCCAACTCTTTGTGACCCCATGGACGATACAGTCCAGGGAATCTTCCCAACCCAGGGACTGAACCCAGTTCTTCCACATTGCCAGCAGATTATTTACCAGCTGAGCCACAAGGCAATGCAGGTGACACCAGTTCAATCCATGGTCCCAGAAGATCCCACATGTTGCCTAGCAACTAAGCCTATGCACCATAACTACTGAGCCCAAGTTCTAGAACCCACGAGCCTCAACTACTGATCTATGCACTGCAACTACTGAAGCCCGCAGGCCTAAAAACTGTGCTCCACAACAAGAGAAGCCACGACAATGAGAAGCCCACGTACAGCAATGAAGAGTATCCCCCAATTGCTGCAACAAGAGAAATACCGAGCCCAGCAACAAAGACCCAACACAGTCAAAAAAAAAGAAAAAGAAAAAAAAAAAATACTGGAGTGGGTAGCCTATCCCTTTTCCAGCGGATCTTCCTGAACCAGGAATTGATCCAGGGCCTTCTGCATTGCAGATGGACTCTTTACCAACTGAGTTATCAGGGAAGGAAAAAGTAAGTAAGTAATATTTTAAAAGGTTGCTTTAGTTTTAAAAAAATTAAAAACAAAAATAAACAACAAGCACCTGAACAACCAATGATGAAAAAAGAAACTGAAAGGAAAATTTTAAAATACACTGAGCAACTTTCCCTGGTGGTCCAATGGTTATGAATCCACCTGCCAGTGCAGTGGCCAGGGTTTGATCCCTGGTCCAGGAAGATGCCACATGCCATGGGGCAACTAAGCCTGTGTGCCACAACTACTGAGCTTGTGCTCTGGAGCCTGTGGGTTGCAACTACTGAAGCCCAAGTGCCCTAGAGCCCTCATTCCACAAAAAGAAAAGCCACTACAATGAGAAGCCCTAGCACCTCCACTAAGAGTGGCTTTCACTCACTACAACTAAAGAAAGCCCACATGCAGCAATGAAGACCAAGTGCAGCCAAAAATAAATACACAAATAAATTTTTTTAAATATATCCTGAGTTTTCTCAGTGTGTATGCCCAGTAGTGGGATTGCTGGGTTGTATGGCAGTTCTATTTCCAGTTTTTTAAGGAATCTCCACACTGTTCTCCATAGTGGCTGTACTATATATATGGAATTTAGAAAGATGGTAACGACAACCCTGCATGCGAGACAGCAAAAGAGACACAGATGTATAGAACAGTCTTATGGACTCTGTCAGGGTGGGGGATGATTTGGGAGAATGGCATTAAAACATGTATAATATCATATAAGAAATGAATCGCCAGTCCAGGTTCAATGCAGGATACAGGAAGCTTGGGGCTGGTGCACTGGGATGACCCAGAGGGATGGTATGCGGAGGGAGGTGAGAGGGGGGTTCAGCATAGGGAACACATGTACACCCGTGGTGGATGCATGTTGATGTATGCCAAAACCAATACAATATTGTAAAGTAAAATAATAATAATAGTAATAATAAAACAACAAAAAAAAACTGAAAAAAAAAATATATATCCTGAGACAATAAGTGGAAACATACATAGCAACACTATGGAATGCAGCAAAACCAATTCTAAGAGGGAAATTTATATTGACAAATGCACACATTAAGAAAAAAAGAATGATCTTAAATATACAACCTAACATTACACCTGGAGTAACAGATAATTTTGGCCTTGGGGTACAAAATGAAGCAGGGCAAAGGACAACAGTTTTGTCAAGACAACACGCTGGTCAAAACAAACACCCTTTTCCCAAAATACCAAGAGATAACTGTACATGTGGACAACACCAGATGGTCAATACCAAAATCAAATTGATTATGTTCTTTGCAGCTGATGATGGAGAGGCTCTAAACAGTCAGCAAAAGAAAGACCTGGAGCTGACTGTGACTCGGACCATCAGTTCCTTATTGCAAAATCAGCCTCAAATTGAAGAAAGTAGAGAAAACCACTAGGCCATTCAGGTGCAACCTAAATCAAATCCTTTATGATTGTACAGGGAAAGTGAAAAATAAATTCAAGGGGCTAGATCTGGTAGACAGACTGCCTGAAGAACTATGAACAGAAGTTTGTAACATTGTATAGGAGGCAGTGACAAAAGTCATCCCAAAGAAAAAGAAATGCAAGAAGGCAAAGTGGTTATGTGAGGAAGTTTAACAAATAGCTGAGGAACAAAGAGAAGTAAAAGGCAAAGGAAAAAGGGAAAGATGTACCAAACTGAATGCAGAGTTCTAGAAAAGAGCAAGGAGAGTTAAGAACACCTTCTTAAATGAACAATGCAAAGACATTGAGGAAAACAATAGAATGGGAAAGACTAGAGATCTCTTCAAGAAAATTAGAGATATCAAACAAACATTTCATACAAGGATGGGCATGATAAAGTCAGAAATGGTAAGGACCTACCAGAAGCAAAAGAGATTTAAGAAGAGGCAGCAAGAAAACACAGAAGAACTATATAGAAAGGTCTTAATGACCTGGATAACCACAATAGTGTTCTCATTCACCCAGAGCCAGACATTCTGGAGTATGAAGTCAAGCGGGCTTTATGAAGCATTAGTACGAACAAAGCTAGTGGAGGTAATGGAATTCCTGTTGAGCTATGTAAAAATCCTAAAAGATGATTCTGTTAAAGTGCTGCACTCAGTTTGTCAGCAAGTTTGGAAAACTCAGCAGTGGCCACAGGACTGGAAAAGACCAGTTTTCATTTCAACCCCAAAGAAGGGCAGTAACAAAGAATGTTCAAACTGCCATACAATTGCACTCATTTCACATGCTAGTAAGGTTATGCTCAAAATCCTTTAAGCTAGGCTTTAGCAGTACATGAAGCAAGAACTTTCAGATGTACAAGCTAGATTTAGAAAAGGCAGAGGAATCAGAGATTAAATTGTCAACATTCACTGAATCATAGAGAAAGCAAGAGAATTCCAGAAAAACATTTACCTCTGTTTCATTGACTACACTAAAGCCTTTGACCACAGATCACAACAAACTCTGGAACATTCTTAAAGAGATGGGAGTACCAGACCACCTACCTGCCTCCTGAGAAATCTGTGTATGCAGATCAAGAAGCAACAGTTAGAACTGGATATGGAACAATGGCTGGTTTTAGAAAAGGCAGAGGAACCAGAGATCAAATTGCCAACATCCGCTGGATCATCTAAAAAGCAAGAGAGTTCCAGAAAAATATCTATTTCTGCTTTATTGACTATGCCAAAGCCTTTGACTGTGTGGATCACAATAAACTGTGGAAAATTCTGAAAGAGATGGAAATACCAGAACACCTGATCTGCCTCTTGAGAAATTTGTATGCAGGTCAGGAAGCAACAGTTAGAACTGGACATGGAACAACAGACTGGTTCCAAATAGGAAAAGGAGTTCGTCAAGGCTGTATATTGTCACCCTGTTTATTTAACTTACATGCAGAGTACATCATGAGAAATGCTGGACTGGAAGAAACACAAGCTGGAATCAAGATTGCCAGGAGAAATATCAATAACCTCAGATATGCAGATGACACCACCCTTATGGCAGAAAGTGAAGAAGAACTAAAGAGCCTCTTGAGGAAAGTGAAAGTGGAGAGTGAAAAAGTTAGCTTAAAGCTCAACATTCAGAAAACGAAGATCATGGCATCCGGTCTCACCACTTCATGGGAAATAGATGGGGAAACAGTGGACAGTGTCAGACTTTATTTTTCTGGGCTCCAAAATCACTGCAGATGGTGACTGCAGCCATGAAATTAAAAGACGCTTACTCCTTGGAAGGAAGGTTATGACCAACCTAGATAGCATATTCAAAAGCAGAGACATTACTTTGCCAACAAAGGTTCGTCTAGTCAAGGCTATGGTTTTTCCTGTGGTCATGAATGGATGTGAGAGTTGGACTGTGAAGAAGGCTGAGCGCCAAAGAATTGATGCTTTTAACTGTGGTGTTGGAGCAGACTCTTGAGAGTCCCTTGGACTGCAAGGAGATCCAACCAGTCCATTCTGAAGGAGATCAGCCCTGGGATTTCTTTGGAAGGAATGATGCTAAAGCTGACACTCCAGTACTTTGGCCACCTCATGCGAAGAGTTGACTCATTGGAAAAGACTCTGATGCTGGGAGGGATTGGGGGCAGGAGGAGAAGGGGACGACAGAGGATGAGATGGCTGGATGGCATCACTGACTCGATGGACGTGAGTCTCAGTGAACTCCAGGAGTTGGTGATGGACAGGGAGGCCTGGCGTGCTGTGATTCATGGGGTCGCAGAGTCGGACACGACTGAGCGACTGATCTGATCTGATGGAACAATGGACTGGTTCAAAATTGGAAAAGGAGTTCAACAACGCTGTATATTGTCACCCTGCTTATTTAACCCACATGAAGAGTATATCATGCGAAATATCAGACTGGATGAATTACAAGCTGGAATCAAGTTTTCCTGGAGAAATATCAACAACCTCAGATATGCACATGATATCACTCTATCGGCAGAAAGTGAGGAAGAACTATAGAGCCTTTTGATGAGAATGAAAGACAAGAGTGCTGGTTCAAAACTCAACATTCAAAAAACTAAGATTATGGCATCCAGTCCCATCACTTCATGGCAAATAGAAGGGGGGAAAGTGGAAGCAGTGACAGATTTTCTTTTCTTGGGCTCCAAAATCATTGCAGACAGTGACTGCAGCCATGACATTTAAAGATGCTTGCTCCTTGGAAGAAAAGCTATGAAAAACCTAGATAGCATACTAAAAAACAGAGACATCATGTTGCTAATAAAGGTTTGCATAGCCAAAATTTTGGTTTTTCCAGTAGTCATGTATGGCTGTGAGCGATGGACCACGTAGAAAGCTAAGTGCCAAAGAACTGATGCTTTCAAATTGTGGGGCTGGAGAAGACTCCTGAGAGTCCCTTGGACTACAAGGAGATTAACTAGTAAACTCTAAAGGAAATCAACCTTGAATATTCACTGGAAAGATTGTTGCTGAAACTAAAGCTCCAATACTTTGGCCATCTGATGCACAGAGCCAACACATTGGAAAATACTCTGATGCTGGGAAAGATTGAAGCAAAAGGAGAAGAGGGTGGCAGAGAATGAGTTAGTTCAGTTAAGTTCAGTTCAATCACTCAGTCGTGTCCATCTCTTTGTGACCCCATGAACCACAGCACGCCAGGCCTCCCTGGGACTGCAGCATGCCAGGCCTCCCTGTCCATCACCAACTCCCAGAGTCCACCCAAACCCATGTCCATTGAGTCGGTGATGCAATCCAACCATCTTATCCTATGTTCCCCTTCTCCTCCTGCCCTCAATCCTTCCCAGCATCTGAATATGAATTTGAACAAACTCCGGGAGATATTGGAGGACCAAGAAGACTGTTGTATTGCCATCCATGGGGGTCACAAAGGGTCACACATGACTTAATGACTGAACAACAACAACACTGCACTTCTAGAACTGGAAGAGAAGAAAAAAATAAACCAAAAACTAGCAGAGGGAAGAAAAAAATAAAGATTAGGCAAAAAATAAATGAAACAGAGTAGAGGAAAATGATAGAAAACAATTGACAAAACTAAGAGTTAGTTCTTTGAAAAAATAAAGAAAAATGATAAACCTTCAGATAGACTAAGAAAGAAAATTAGAAGGCCCAAATAAATTTAGATAAGAGACAGGGGACATTAAAACTGATACTATAGAATATGAATCATGAGAGACTACTATAACAAATATATGCCAATAATTTGTATAACTTAGAAAAACAGCTCAGATGTTTTCATTGGTGAATTCTATCAAATATATAGACAAGAAATAGCACCTATTCTTTTTAAACTCTTCAAAAACTTGAAGAACTCCCTAAGTCCCAAAATCATTTTACATGGCCAGCATTAGCCTGATACTAATGCTGTGTTAGAGAACTATAAGAAAAGAAAATTACAAACCAATGTCCCTGATTAATATAAATGCCGAATTTCTCAACAAATTTAGCCAACTGAATTGAACAACACCTTTAAAAATTATATATTATGATCAAGTGAGATGGATACTTAGAATGGTTCAACATGTGTAAATCAATAAATGTCATATACCACATTAATAGAATGAAAGAGAAAAATCATATGAGCATCTCACTAGATGCACAAAAGGTATTTGACAAAATTCAACATCTGTAATTTTTAAACTCTCAAATAATATAGAAGGGACAATCCTCAACATAATATAAACTTTATATGAGAAACCCATAGTTAGCATCACACTCATTTTTTCTCTAAGATCAGGAACAACACAAGCATATTTGCTGTTACCATTCTTAATCCACATAGTACTGGAAATCCCAGCCAGAACAACTAAACAAAAAGAAATAAAAGGCATCCAAATTGAGAAGGAAGAATAAAATTATCTCCATTGCAGATGATATGATATTATATATAGAAAGCTCTAATGCTATTCCAAAAAAGGTACTGTTAGAACTAATAAATTTAATAAAGTCACAGGAGGCAAAATCAATCTACAGAAATCAGTTGCATTTCTACACAAGGGAACATTCAGTGGGAAGTGGGGGGGGTGGTGCATAATCTCATTAAAATTGCACAAGAAGTAATAAAATATTAAGAATAAATTTAACCATAAGATGAAAGAGCTATGCAATAAAAGTAATGACTTGAAAGAAATTGAAGAAGACACAAATAAAATGGAAAGCTATCCCATGTTCACAGATTGTAAGAATTAATCTTGTTAAAATATCCATACTCCATAGTCATCTATAGATTCAAAGCAATTCCAATAGTATTTTTCACAGAAACAGAAAAAAAAATCCTAAGATTTGTGTCAAACCATAAAAGTTCCAACAGCCAAAGCAGTCTTTATGATGAGAAGAGAAAATGAAAATAAAATTATAGGGGACTTCCCTGGTGGTCCAATGGTTGAGAAGCCCCCTGCCAATGCAGGGGACATGGGTTTTGAGAGGGTAACAGGCAGGAAGGCTAGGGGCCCCTAATCAGAGGAAATAGGCTGCAAATGTCAGACGTTTTTTATCTCTCTCTTAAGCAACAGAAGGGAACAAACTGCAAGCGTCAGATTTCTTCCCTTCTCTATACAAAATTAAAAGGAGGTTTCTTTTAAAATTCTTTGTTGCCACTGATGACACCTGATTTCACCTGAGCTTAACGTTTCTCAAACCTTGAGCTAACCAATGTGTTATTCTTATGGAAATATTTTTAAGTTATGTTAATGAGCTAAGTATATACCTTAGATTCTGTTTTTCTTCAAGGCAGTTCCCCCTAAGATTAAGAATGGACTTGACAAACTAGTATGCTTTACTCAACAAGACAGTATGTTTTGCTCATGCAAATGTTCTCTTTAGCTTTGTTAATGAGACTATGTATTTGCTTGGAAACCTACCTTTCTTCAAAATTCATGTCAATTGTTTTATGGCCTGGAATGACTCATCTTGTGCCAGTCTTATCTCAAAATGCATGTTGTTGGTGAGGGGCCCGGTGCCATTCTCTGAGTTATGAAACATTTCCTCTCTCCAACTAGTAGTCTGCTAGTTGGTATATAACTTCCTGCTAAAGACTAGCAGGGGGGCACTCTTTCTGCCCTCTTCTGAAGTCTATGTCAGAAACTTTCTCTATCTCTTTTATACTTTAATAAAACTATATTACACAAAAGCTCTGAGTGATCAAGCCTAGTCACTGACCCCAGATTGAATTCCTCTCCTCCAGAGGCCAAGAATCCTGGAGTCCTTCACAGCTCAGCAACAACCTCTCAGTTCAATCCCTGGTCCAGGAAGCTTCCACATGTGGGGAAACCACTAAGCCCATGCGCCACAACTACTGAGCCTGTGCTCTGCAACCCAAAAGCCACAACTACTGATGGCCACTTGCCTAGAGCCCATACTCTATGACCAGAGAAGCCACCTCAATAAGAAGCTTGTGAACCACAAGGAAAAGTAGCCCCCAATCGCCACAGCTGCAGAAAGCCCACGTGAAACAATGAAGACCTAGTGAAGCAAAAAACAAACAAAAAATAAAGCTGGAGGGACTTCCCTGGCAGCTCAGTGATTAAGACTTTGCTTCCATTGCAGACGGTGCAGGTTAAATTCCTTGTCAGGGAGCTAAGATCCCAAAAGCCTTGTGGCCAAAGGGAAAGAAAAAAAAAAAAAAAAAACCAGAAGCAATATTCTAACAAATTCAATGAAGACTTTAAAAATGGTCCATATCAGGGAACTTCCCTGGTGGTCCAGTGGTTAAAAATCTACCTTCCCATCTGAAAAGATGTTCAATATCACTAATTATTAGAGAAATTCAAATCAAAACTACAATGAGGTATTACTTCACACCAGCCAGAATGGTTATCATCAAAAAATCTACAAATGATAAATGCTGGAGAGGGTGTAGGAAGAAGGGGACCCTCCTACATTGTTAGTGGGAATGTAAGTAGGTCCAGCCACTATAGAGAACAGTATGGTGGTTCCTTAAAAAGCTAAAAATAGAGCTACCATATGACCCTGAAATCCCACTCCTGGGCATATATTCAGATAAAAACATAATCCAAAAGGATAGTACTGTTTACAATAACCAAGACATGGAAGCAACCTAAATGTCAATTGACAGAGGAATTGATAAAGAAGATGTGGAACATATATACAATGGAATATTACTCAGCCATTTAAAAGAATGAAATAATGCCATTTGCAGCAATATGGATGGACCTAGAGATTGTCATACTTAGTGAAGAAAGTCAGACATAGAAGGAAAAATATTGTATGCCATCCTTTATATGTGGAATCTAAAAAGAAATGATACAAATGAACATACGAAACAGAAAGAGACTCACAGACTTAGAGAATGAACCTGTGGTTGCTGGGAGGAAGGATGGGGGAGGGATAGTTAGGAAATTTGGGACAGACATGTACACATTACTGTACTTTAAGTGGATATGCAAGGACCTACTCTACAGCACAGAGAACTCTGCTCAGTGTTATGTGGCACCCTGAATGGGAGGGGAGTTTAGGGGAGAATGAGTACATGTATATGTATGGCTGAGTCTCTTCACTGTTCTCCTGAAACTACCACAACATTGTTAACTGGCTATACCCCAATACAAAATTACAAAATTACAAAATTAAAATTAAAAAAAGAATCTACCTTCCAATGCAGGGGATGCAAGTTCAAACCCTGGTTGGAGAACAAAGATCCCACATACCTCAGGGCAACTAAGCCCACACTCAAAGCCCCTGCCCTGCAACTAGAGAAGCCCAGGCTGTGACTGAGATCCTACATGCCACAACCAAGAGTTCATACTCAGTGGTAACTAAAGATCCCACATGCTGCAAAAAAAAAAAGATAAAACAGTCCGTGTGCCCCAATAAGATTTGATGCTCGATGGACATGAGTTTGAGTGAACTCTGGGAGTTGGTGATGGACAGGGAGGCCTGGAGTGCTGCAATTCATGGGGTAGCAAAGAGACGGACATGACTGAGCGACTGAACTGAACTGATTAAAAATAAATATATCTTTAATAAATGGTCCACACCAAAAAAAAAAAAAAGCTGGAGGTATCACACTTCCTAATTTCAAACTGCATTACATAGCTAGTAATCAAGTGTTTTGGTGATGGCATGAAAATAGACACATAGAGCTATTAAGAGAATTGACTACCCAGAAATAAACCCATGCATGTAGTCAATGAATGTTTTATAAGGGAACCAAAAATATTCAGTGAGGAAAAGATTTTCTTTTCAGTAAATGCTGTTAATAAAACTGGTTGTTTACATGCAAAAGAAGGAAATTAGATCCCTATCTTAATACTATAGAAAAAAAAATCTCAAAATATATCAAATACATAAATCTATTTAAGACCTGAAATCATAAAACTCCTAGAAGAAAACATAGGGGAAAGGCTCCTGACTGTGGATCTTGATAATGATTTCTTAGGTATGACACCTAGAGTATAAGCCACAAAATCAAAATAAACAGTGGGACCACATCAACATCAACCTAAAAATCTCCTGTAGAACAGAAGAAACAGTATACAAAATGAAAAGATAATCTATGGGGTGGAAAAAAATCACTTGCAAATCATATATTTCATGAGGAGTTAATATCCAAAATATGTAAGGAACCCATATGACTCAATGTCAAATAATTTAAATTTAAATAATTTAAATTTTTAAGTGGGCAAAGGATATACACATTTTTCCAAAGAAGATATAGAAGTGGTACCTGAAAAAGTGCTCAATATCACTAACCATCAGGAAAATGCAAATCACAATCACAATGAACTATTGCTTGACACCTCTTAAGAGTGGCTATTATCAAAAACACAAGAAACAGCAAGTATTGGCAAGGATGTAGAGAAGGAAAACTTGTAAGATGTTGTTGAGAATGTCAACTGGTATAGCCACTATAGAAAGCAGTATGGATGTTCCTCAAAAAACTAAAAATGGAACTACTATGTTAGCCAGAAACCCCACTTCAGGTACATATCTAAAAAATGAAAGCATGATCTTGAAGACATGGTTGCACTCCCATATTTATTACACCATTATTCACAACAACCAAGACATGGAAACAACCTAAGTGTTCACTGACCATTAAAAGGATCAAGAAAATGTGATAAATAGAGACACACATATCTCTATAGATAAAGATGTGGGTATAAGCATAGAAATTATACATATAGATACACACAGTGAAATAACTCTTCAGCTACAAAAATATAGGAAAATTTGCCTTTTGGGACAACGTGGATGGATCTTGAGGGCATTATGCTGAATGAAATGTCAGATAAAGACAAGTACTCTATGATCTCACTTACACGTGTAATCTAAAAAAACCAAGTTTGATTGACCTGTACACACTACTATATTTAAAATTAATAACTAAAAAGGATATACCATATAGCACAGGGAACATGGCTCAATATCCTATAACAATCTAAATGGGAAAAAAATTTGAAAAAGAATCGATACTTGTATGGATATAACTGAATCACTTTGCTATACACCTACAACTAGCACATCATTGTTAATCAACTATACTCCAATATAAAATTTAAAAAAAACTTAAAAGCCAAACTCATAGAAAAAGATTAATTGGTGGTTTCCTGGGCAAGGGAGTAGCATGGGGAAAGGGAGAAAATGGTCAGAAGGTACTTTAAGTTATAACATGACTGGTGATGAAATGTACATGTGACTGTAGTTAAAAATATGAGATTGTATACTTAAAACATTGCCAAGAAAGTCAATCTTAAAAGTCTTGTCATGGGAATTCCCTAGCATTCCAGTGGTTAGGACTGTGTACTTCCACTGCCAAGGACCCAGGTTCAAACCCTGATCAGAGAACTAAGGTCCACCATGTTTATGTCTGTTAGCTGCTCAGTCTTGTCCAACTCTTTACAACCCCATGGACTGTAACCCACAAGGTTCCTCTGTCCATGGAATTCTCCAGGCAAGAATACTGGAATGGTTTGCCGTGTCCTTCTCCAGGGGATCTTTCAGGCCCAGAGATCAAACTCTCATCTCTTTGTCTCCTGTATTGGCAGGCAGGTTCTTTACCACTAGCACTACCTAGGAGGCCTATGTTATATATATATATATATATGTATGTATGTATATGTATAATTGTTAGCATAAAAACAAATTGATTTATTTAAACTTGAACTGGAGAACTTTCTTAACAAGCTCTGAAAACAGAAGCCCCCAAAAGGGAAATTTTATGCATGACTAATATCAGAAACTTCCAAGAATCTAAAAACAAATGGAAGATAAAATGAAAACAACAAACTGGGAGAAATAACTGCAGCTTATAATGGAAAAATTCAAAAGGGACAAGGACTCTGGATCCAAACTGCTCAGGTTCAAATCTTACCTCCACTAATTACACTTTTCTCACCTTGGGCAAGTGATTAACTTTGCTTTGCCTCAATTTTCTGATCAATTTTTTAAGATAAAATATACAGTCAGGCTTGTAAGATTCTTGGGCACTCAACGGAGTTCATGTAAGTGAATGTGGTGTAAGTACCTAGGTGTGCAGATAGCAACAGTTATAGTATTAAGAGCTCCAACATAAATATGGACAAAAATGACCAACATCTCAAGTTAAAAACGACAAATGTCCTGAGCAAGTAATTTAAAAATGAAGGACTATATTAGCTATTATAGACCAGTTCTGTTAAAAAAAATGGCTGAGATATTAAAATTTGATAAACAGCCAATGTTGCTGAGGCTATGTGGAAACTAACATTCTCAGACATTTGTCTGATAACTAAACTTCAGTGCAAACATTTCTGTCTGGCACTATTTTAATTCCTGTGTATCAAAAGCCTTAAACGTATTCACACTCTTTTAAATAAAAGTGCAATTTCACTTATAGAATGTGATTAAGAGAAACAATCATAGATGGTCCTTACATTTAAATGTAAGAAAGTTCAGAGCAACTTTCTTCATAACAGCAAAAATACTGAAACTAACCAAATGATCAACATGGCTAATTATGTGAGTATATTGCATTTAAAGGGGCTTCCTGGATAGCTCAGCTGGTAAAGAATCTGCCTGCAATTCAGGAGATCCCCGTTTGATTCCTGGGTCTGGAAGATACCCTGGAAAAGGGATAGGCTACCTGCTCCAGTTTTCTTGTGCTTCCCTGTTGGCTCAGATGGTAAAGAATCCGCCTGCAATGCAGGAGAACTGGGCTCAATCCCTGGGTTGGGAAGATCCCCTGGAGGAGGGCATGGCAACCCACTCCAGTATTCTTGCCTGGAGAATCGCCATGGACAGAGGAGTCTGGCAGGCTACAGTCCATGGGGTCGCAAAGAGTCAGACATAACTGAGCAACTAAGCATAGCACAGCATTTAAGACATATGATGAAATAATTGAAGGCAATTAAAATTTTCCATATCATCACTATAATATGCTACAATAAAATGCTTTAATATGTACAAGAAATATAGAAAGATATAGGAAGAAATCCAAAATACATTGTAAGTTTTAAAAAACACAGGTTACAAAGTCATACATACTGAATTATGCATAATCTTGGAAGATCTAAGTTTTTGTGCCTAAAGGCATCAACTGTGTTTGAAGGGATCATTTTTCAGCAATGTCCAGCATGGATTTCATGGTGGAGACTCCTGTAATGTATGCCCAGCTCAGAAATCATCAAATGCTCACAAAGCTTGGGACTATTGTTTTACAAGGAGCAAGTCCACTGTTGTATGAGGTACAAGAATAACTTTTTAGTAGGTTGACACTGAGCAGTGTTGTTTCAGGGAAATTAAAAACAGTGCTTGCTTTGGTGAAACCCTCTTGCTTCTTAAGTAATTACTAAGCAAACTTCCTACAGTTTTCCTAGTAAGGTCAGGGCCTTGCATCAGAACACATGCTGTCTCCCCACCACCAGGGGATCAAAACCCACCTCTGCCCTCCAAAGCCTTCAAGAGGAGACTCTTCAGCATCTGCCCAGCACTACAGGAGCAGATACGAGGAGGGAGGGGGCTTCCCAAAGAGAACTATGGACTGGAGGCTGAGGTCTAGGGGACCACAGGGAACTCTGAGAGGAGACAGGGCTGCACTCTCAGCCAGACCAGCACCCACATCTGAGAGAGCCACCTCCTCCAGGCTGGAGACCAGATTCTCCACAGCCCCAGCCCTGATGCCCTCTGTCCTCTCACTCAGGGGAAACCAGCTCCAGGGAAGGACAGGAGAGGGCACAAAGAGAAAAAATGTGCCCTATGGAGTCACAGCAGATCCTGGGAGGGGAAAGGACCATCCCAGGACCCCAGCACATCAGAAGACAGGTCACGGGGAGCAGGACAGGGACTCGGGAACTTATACATTTGGGGCTGCACATCAACTGATCTCTATATACAAGAGGTCCCCTCTCCTGGCTGCCAGCTTCTCTGCTTTACAATGAACACCTGGTGGGAACAGGCGAGGCCAGCAGGGAGAGCCTACACAGAGCCCAGTGCTGCACAGACACAGCAACAAGCAGAGGGGAGCCCGGGGAATGGGGGAGAGGAGCCAGAGAGAGTCAGGCAGGTGCACTATTATCTCTGATCTGGTTACATGCAGTGGCCATGACACCCAGCCCTGTGGGCACCCTGTGTGCTTCACAGGCTCAGTCCCTGCTCAGCAGCCCCATTCCTCTCACACAGATGGGTTCCACACACTCTCACATACTCCTCACACACACACCCTCACACACCCTCATATACTCCTGACACACCCTCACACACATACCCTCACACATTCATCCCTCAGCCTCACACGCACAAAAATGGACACACACAAACTGCACACACACACACACTCCTTACCGTCGCAGACACACACAAGCACAAAGCCTACAGGAGCATAGACACAAGAAATGTGGGGACCCAGGGGCAGTGCTCACACACCAGACACGTGAAGCATGTGGGAATAGCCCAGAGTCCCAACTGAGGTCAGTCACTGGAACATCCACACACTGGGAGCCACTGGGACTCTTAGATGCTCCCTGAGAACAAGGGAGATAGTGGAGGTGACTCAGGCTGACCTAGCTCGGTCCAGACCAAACCTCACTTCTCTATAAAATCTGCCGCTATGATCAGTGGACCCCCCACAGGAAAGGGACCAGTATTCACAGTCAGCGTGGCTCCTTTTTGGTCAAAAACACTGAGGCTTGGCTCCAGAACTCCAGACACCTTTCTCTTCACCAAGGCATCTACTCCCCTGCTGTGAACCAGGACAGAGGGGCAGCTCTTACCTTGACCACCCACCATGGTGCCGAGGACGAGGACACAGAGTCCCCACAGGGAGAGGTGTCTGCCCAGAGCCATCCTGACCCTATGTCCTCAAGGTCACAGTCCCAGCTGCAGGATCAGCCTGTGAGGAGTGTCAGGGTACCAACCAGGGTATATATAGACCACCCCTTACACCCTCCCTCCTGAGAGCCAATAGCGACACCTCTCACCATTTCAGGCACTATCGGAGGCTGCATCTGCCCCTTTCTGAGCACCAATGAGCTTCTGAATCTTCAACATCTCCTTATATGAGCAACACGGTCCTTTGACCTCCTGCTTCCGTGGTCCCACTACCTGGACTGGAGTAGAAAAGCTGCATCAGGAGGCATGAGTGGTTTTCTCTCCCCCATCACACTGTATGATCAGTGTAGACTGTGAGGTCTCGCAGGGTCAGGATCTAGTATCAGTTGGCCCATAGAATATCTCTGGTGGAATCAAGCATTGATCTTCCCTGGCATGAGCTCAGGGTAAAAGCAGAGAACTACAAGAAGTCTTGAAATATAAGAATATTTATCAAGTTAGCAGAAAATGAAGACCAGGTGTACAAGTATTCACAAGTGACCATGGAGAGGGTAAGGTGGGAAACATCAGGTTGAGGGGATGAGATTTCTGGTCTTTCATCCATTCTCAGAATGATCTGGAGACTGGGGCCTGGAGCACAGAGGGGACATAATAACATGGGGTTTTGAAGGTTTTGACAGAACCTTCCCTGGTGGCTTAGATGGTAAAGAATCTGCCTGATATTCAGGAGACCCAGGTTCAATCCCTGGGTTGGGAAAATCCCCTGAAGAAGAAAATCACAACCCACTCCAGTATTCTTGCCTGGAGAATCCCATAGACAGAGGAGCCTGGTAGGTTACAGTCCATGGGGTTGCAAAGAGTCAGACATGACTGAGTGACTAATACTTTTTGACTGAACCTAACATTTCCCATTAGGGATCTTTCTTAGCCTCTAAGACCACTCTGTCCAGCAGGCCCATGTCACCTGGGCTACATTCTTCTTCTGCAGAGTGAGAGGGGATGTGGTCTTCTGTATTTACAGACCCAATCCCTCTTCTCTTTGCAGCCGCCCAGGGGCAGCAGTCCTGCCCCGAGAGCCACCTGCTGATGTACTTGCACCATGTTTCTTCCCACAAAACACAGGCTCAGTGCAGAGATTACAATGTGTGCAGAAAAACTCCCATTAGACTTGGTCCCGAGAGGCCGCACCCTGTATGCTGCACTGCCCAAGACATTGCTCTGGATGCTCCCAGCCAGCCTCTCACCAGGGAGAGGGGTTCCTGAGGGGGCACTCACACCCAGGGGGTTCCCTGCCATCTCCCTTCAGACCAATCTGTGTTCTCAGAACCAGGAGTTCCTGCCCAAATGGAGTCCAGGCTGCTTCAAGAACCATTAGCCTCTTCCTTACATGTTTACCCCAGAAGGGAGAACAGGTGAGCAACCTTGATCCAAAGGGTGACCGAGTGTGCGGTGTTTGCTCTGGAGGTGGGGGTGCAGTTCAGATCAGTGCTCCTTATATTGTGGTCACTCTAGGCAGCACCAGTAAGATCTGGAAGCTTCTTAGAAATGAAAGTTCTGAGGCCACACCCAGGCCTAGCAAATAACCTCTGTGTGTCAGAGTCCCTCCAGGTTGTTCTGCACATCAAGGTTTGAAGATGCAGGTTCAGAGGGAACACAGACACACAGACTGGGCTCAGTGCCTGCTCACAGGCCAGGCCCCTGGCTGTGGGGGAGGAGAGGGGATGGAGGGGAGGACAGGCCTCAGGCTGACTCTCCCCTACAAGGCCACGATCTAACCCCGGCACATTCCAGGCTCAGGTTTCTCTGAGGGGACAGTTTGAAGATGCTCTGGTCACATTCATGTCATTTCCAGCCCATCTGACACTTATGGTTCCCAGGGTGAGTTTTTAAAATGTCATTCATTTTTAAAATTTCAATTGCTTCATGAAGAGTTGCAGTCAGTAGACATTTCATATGCTACTGAGAATAGGACATATTAACAGTTAGCTTCCTTAATAGTGATAATTGATCAATCATTATCAGAAAGGACAAGAAGAAATGAATAATGATATGAAGGAAGAAAAATTCCATAGCCTCATTTTTATGTAATTAGAAAGGAAATGCCAAAGAATGTTCAAACTACCGCATAATTGCACTCATCTCACAGGCTAGTAAAGTAATGCTTAAAATTCTCCAAACCAGGCTTCAGCAATATGTGAACCGTGAACCTCCTGATGTTCAAGCTGGCTTTAGAAAAGGCAGAGGAACCAGAGATCAAATTGCCAACATCCGCTGGATCATGGAAAAGGCAAGAGATTTCCAGAAAAACATCTATTTCTGCTTTATTGATTATGCCAAAGCCTTTGACTGTGTGGATCACAATAAACTGTGGAAAATTCTGAAAGAGATGGGAATACCAGACCACCTGATCTGCCTCTTGAGAAATTTGTATGCAGGTCAGGAAGCAACAGTTAGAACTGGACATGGAACAACAGATTGGTTCCAAATAGGAAAAGGAGTTCGTCAAGGCTGTATATTGTCACCCTGTTTATTTAACTTATATGAAGAGTACATCATGAGAAACGCTGGGCTAGAAGAAGCATAAGCTGGAATCAAGATTGCTGGGAGAAATATCAGTCACCTCGGATATGCAGATGACACCACCCTTATGGCAGAAAGTGAAGAGGAACTCAAAAGCCTCTTGATGAAAGTGAAAGAGGAGAGTGAAAAAGTTGGCTTAAAGCTCAACATTCAGAAAACGAAGATCATGGCATCTGGTCCCATCACTTCATGGGAAATGGATGGGGAAAAAGTGGAAACAGTGTCAGACTTTATTTTTTTGGGCTCCAAAATCACTGCAGATGGTGACTGCAGCCATGAAATTAAAAGACGCTTACTCCTTGGAAGGAAAGTTATGACCAACCTAGATAGCATATTCAAAAGCAGAGACATTACTTTGCCAACAAAGGTTCGTCTAGTCAAGGCTATGGTTTTTCCTGTGGTCATGTATGGATGTGAGAGTTGGATTGTGAAGAAGGCTGAGAGCAGAAGAATTGATGCTTTTGAACTGTGGTGTTGGAGAAGACCCTTGACATTCCCTTGGACTGCAAGGAGATCCAACCAGTTCATTCTGAAGGAGATCAGCCCTGGGATTTCTTTGGAAGGAATGATGCTAAAGCTGGAACTCCAGTAGTTTGGCCACCTCATGTGAAGAGTTGACTCATTGGAAAAGACTCTGATGCTGGGAGGGATTGGGGGCAAGAGGAGAAGGGGACGACAGAGGATGAGATGGCTGGATGGCATCACTGACTTGATGGACATGAGTCTGAGTGAACTCCGGGATTTGGTGATTGACAGGGAGGCCTGGTGTGCTGCAATTCATGGGGTCGCAAAGAGTCGGACACGACTGAGCAACTGATCTGATCTGAATGTTACCATGAAGTTTTTTTCACATTCATTTTGTCCATATTTCAGATTATTTACTTGTAACTGATACTCTGAACAGGAATTATTATGTTTGAAGAATGGAAATTCATTTTTCAAATGACATATATATTGCATTTTTTACCATATTGTCATCAAGCACCAAAAAGTCTATCTATTCTCTAAATTGCTCAAACTTTTTGAAAAGAAAAAGGAAAAATGAGCCTCTGTCTTTCACTCAACTACAGGTCCAGGTTACTGTCTCTCCCAGGAGCGGTAGGGGTGGGAGTTTTCCAGGCAGAGGCTATGTCTGTGCTGATGGCTTCCCCCATTGTGTAAGCACCCTCCTTCCCAGGGCTCACTTCCTGCCTGTGAGTCAAGTAGACATGGAATCTTTACACAGTCCTTGGTGGTTCTAGCTTCTGAGTTCCAGATACTTACATGATTAAGTTTTACAATGAATGTCCAAGGTCAGTTTGTAACCCACTCATTGTATCACTGCACTTGTCCAGCCTTTGAAGGTTTCTGCTTCTACATGGCTGCTACTGGTCTGATAGTATAGGGCTCCAGTGTTCTTGCCTGGAGAATCCCATGGGCGGAGGAGCCTGGTAGGCTGCAGTCCATGGGGTGGCAAAGAGTCGGATACGACTGAGCGACTTCACTTTCACTTTTCACTTTCATGCATTGGAGAAGGAAATGGCAACCCACTCCAGTGTTCTTGCCTGGAGAATCCCAGGGACGGGGGAGCCTGGTGGGCTGCTGTCTATGGGGTCGCACAGAGTCGGACACGACTGAAGCAACTTAGCAGCAACAGCAGCTGTTTTGCAAGTGTGTAGTTTACAGGATCACCACATGATGGCAGATCTGGGAATGCCAAATTCCTGGAAGCTGGGAGTCAAAATTGAAGTGCTTGGTGTTTTATTTAAGGGTCACGATTAACATTATTTTCCTATTAAAATATCTTATAAGGGTCTATTGATGAAGACATCAGTTTCATTGTTTGAACTATAAATAAATTAATTAGCATAGAACTATAGACACCTAAAGAAATAGATTAGATAGATGGGCTGATGGATTGATGATAATGACAGCGATAGTTAAATAGAAAGATTGGTGCATATATTCATAGATATAGAGACACAGTATCTATATATAAGAGATTTTAGATATGCTAAATCCCTTTATGTTTATTGCATTTCATTTTATGAAATATCCCTTTCTGCTAGTCTCAAATTTAGGCTTCAGGAGAGAAAAAGATTTATATATAAAGGAAATAAGAGAAAGTAGGAGTCATCGTTCAACTCTAGCCCTCTAAAACAGAATTTGGGGGTTCTGAGAAGAAACTAGAAAGTCTAAGAGTTTCTAAACTTCGAATTTTCCTCCTTTGTATATTGAAAGTTTAGTTTGGTAACATTCTATACACACTTATAAATGATAACTAAAAAAGAAGCAAAATATAATTTAAGGGAACAGCTCCTGACAGAAAGGGAAATAGGAAGCCTTCTGCTAGAGGGTGACTGCAAGGGAGGGAGAAGAGAAGAAAAGAAGAGGCAAGTGAAGCAGAGAAGAGAAGGGGTTCATAATGCCTGCAGTCAGCAGTGACCCCACCTCCTCCGTTCTGCATTTAAGAGGAGAGGTGGGAGCAAGAATAGAAGCCCAGGTGGGTTGAGGGGACAGATCCAAGGAGAAGGGGCTGATGCCCAGTGTGGCCACTGCTGCCTTGTTTTGTCTCCACTGATCAGAGAAGTGCCAGATGCTCCCCAAAGTGTAGCACTGGGGTGAGTACAGACTGAGAAGGGCCTAGGGGAAATACAATAGAGCTCCCACCTCAAAACTCAAGGTCACCAACACACTGCCCCCATTCCTCATGCCCTCTCAGGCTCAGAGTTCCCATAGTGCAGCCCTGTGGTCCACACAAGCCCACCCTGAGGTCCCCTCACCCTGACTCTCTTCCTTTGCACACAGATGTGGAAAGGACACATTTGTGACATACACGCCCCAGAGGCCCCACCAACACTTCACACCGTCCCCTTCCCACACCTGAAGGTCTCAGTGGGGCCAACACGAGGGCAGCTGTGGGCCAGTCCACAGCCCTGTAACATCCACACCGGAAGGACCCCTCATCCCAGTCAGCAGACATAGCTTCTCTGTCCTGCCATGCCCATCCTTCCTCCTTGAGACTCGGGAGAAAAGACAATTGAGCATATGCTTTTCTCCCTCTATTTAAATGTGCTAATATTAACCCACTAATTATAAAAGAATTACGTACTTCTTATTTGTTCCTCCCACTCCCAGGTCCCATGATAGAGCCCTATCTCCTTCTATATCGGGATCCTTAACACATTAATGAAAATAACTGGCTGTAAATATCAGAGCCAGAATGTAAACTCAGGTGCCGGAGTAGCACCAGGAAATGCTCATTTAGATTTATGCTCTACTCCCTCTGGGCCCAGAGTCATCATTCCTTACCCAGTTATGGGCTCCACAGCATCACCAGAAACCACGGGACAGACACCTAGAACACAGGACGTGCTTCCTGGGGTCCAGTATCCCTCCCACCGGATGACACACGGATGTGTTTAGTAAAACAGGCACACACAGTCTCACCTCGGGATGGAGATCTCATAGGTAAGACACTGTTAGGGGCTCCAGACCCCATTACTGGGAGGGGTGGGCTGGAAAGGAGGGGCTAATTTGGGGCTGGCAGGCTGCCCCACAGCACCCTCTACCCCAGAACTGGGAATGCAGGTCAGCATGGACCAACTCACTCTCGGACGAAGGCACATCTTCTCTGACACATAAGGAAATCTCAGTGTCAATCTCATCAAAGATTTGAAGGAGGAAAGCTTTAGGGAGGACACTAACCCAGCTGTGTCCACAGTGAACTTGAGAGAGTGCAGTGCAGGGGTCAGAAGAACAGGCTCGGGAGTCAGTCTGCCCTGTCCTGACTCAGAGCTCAGCCACATACCATGTGTGTGACCTTGAACAGGGTTCTTACACTCTTTACATAGTGGCTTGGTCTGTAAAACGAAGCTTTTGATTGGGCCTTAAATAACAGTTTTGGTGAAGACACGTGAGTTGGCATTAGTAAGCAATAGTTGCTATGGGCTTTGCAGGTGGCACTAGTGGTAAGGAACCCACCTGGCAATGCAGGTGACTCAGTTTCGATCCCTGAGTCAGAAATGCCATTTCCCTCTAGATCCCCTATAGTAGGAAATGGCAGCCCACTCCAGTATTCTTGCCTGAAAAATTCCACGGACAGAGGAGTCTGGGGGGCTACAGCCCCTGGGGTGGGAGACAATTGAGTACACAAAGACACATTATAACTGCTAGCTAACGGTAGTATATGGTAGCAGTGATAGAGAAGCAGTGTTACAGCATCGCTCTCCATCCCATCCTGGGAATCCCAGGACTCTATAAGAGGAATTCAATTCTGTTACCTGAAGCCTTGACTGGAGCTGTCAGAACCCAACCAGGAACCACATGTTGTGATGGTCATTGGTGCCAGTCAGAGTTGTGAGTCTTCCACACATCGCCCCTTCACTGTGCCCCCATTCTACTCCTCATGAATCTCGACCTTACCATCTGGGAGCTTTCAGGAATTAAAATGTTTACTTGCTCATTTTACTTTATAACCTGGAAAATATTTGGTAAAAATTCTGCATCTAATTCAGTTCCATGTCCCTAATGCCTGGTTAATTAAAATTGCCAGACTATGTCTATGAATAAGTAAATGAGTGAATGTCACTCTGGTGGGTGTTTTATACAAATCATTCTAATTAAAAACACTTTTGAAAATGTGATTCACCTTGTTGTGAAGACTTCACAGCCAGTGCAAGTTGCATCATTTATTGTAATGATATTTCAACACTACCAAATGGTATGAGCTATGTATGGTTCAATACAACACATTTTTGCAATAAATGCAGTAAATTCCAATATCCAAAAACAAACACAACCCTATTCCCAGAGCAGTGCTGAGACAACCAGTTCTAAAACCCTATAGATGCTGACAGTATCTGTGTATATCCGAAGATACAGTTGACAAACCACAGCTCACTGACAGGTGAGCACCATGAAGCCTCCTCTTCTGGTCTTAATCAGATATGGCCAAGTGAGCAGGATGTTTATATATTTATCATTTGGCTCACTTTCAATTCAAACCGCACATGACTGTAACAGGAAGAAAATTTTGTTATAAAAAATATTCAGTGTAACAGATTCTAATTGAAAGTGCAGAAGTAAAGAGCAGAAAGAATTCCTTTCTTTTACTTAGGCAAACTGCTTAATTGGCCTTATGGAAGCAATGCAATATGTAGCATTGTTATTTCCAAATTATCATGAGAAAAAGAAGGCTTAAGAGGTTAAGTAATCTCTTTGCTAGGAAAGTTGATAATTAAATATCCTAGCTTGAGGGACATATTCAGTACCAATCAGAGTGACTAAAATACAAAATATTTTTTAATTAAAAACTATCTATGCAACTTTAAAGAAAAAAATAAAGTTGTTACACCAAAGATTTGGAGACTCCTCTCACCATCTCTGTTCCTTGCCTGGATGGTCCCAAGATTAGTAAAGGATCCTTTACCAGCAACCACTTCATCACAAGGGCATGAAGGAAAGAGAAAGGTCATGAGCTGGCTGAGGTCCAGTCCATCAAAGCTACTAAATCAAAGACAAACAGATTCTAAGTGAAGAGCAGGCAGACTAAGGACCCTTCCTCTCTGCCACTGGACAGTAAGAAACCACCTTGTCCCAGACACCATCTTGGGAGGAGAAACAGAATATATTTCAGCTTCTGCACAAAGCTGAAAAAACAATTCTGGAAGGGAGTTTGCACCTAGAATCACTGAGATAATTATTACTGAATTAAGTGGAAGGACACATTTTAAATGAGAGAGTCTGTGTTAACTTTATGGAAACTTTTAATTCACACAAATACCCCTTACTAGTGAGCAAAATGAAATCAATTATAAAAACAGAAAATACTACATTTAGGCATATGTAAATTCTGAAGGACCTATTGTCAAGTCCACTACAGATAGATAATTCATAAATCATCATGAGCTGGCTGAGGTCCAGCCCATCCTCCTCATTCAGCCCTTTGCAGTCCATGATCAGCAACATCTAACAAAGAGTTTGGCCCTGAATTGGCCTCATTCATTTCTCCTGGAGGAGAACATGGCAACCCACTCCAGTATTCTTGCCTGGAGAATCCCATGGACAGAGGAGCCTGGTGGGTTACGGTCCACAGACTCACAAAGAATTGGACACGAGGGAAGCAGCTTACCATAGCCCAGCACACACATTTCTCCACAGGTCCAGCACCCAATGCCCAGAGACCAGAACAAATCAAAGCGACTAAATCAAAGACAAGCTGATTCTGGGTGACAGCATGCAGACAAAGGACACTTCCCCATTGTTAATGGAGAATAAGAAGCCCCTTCATCCCGGACAGCACCTTTGGGAAGAGATAGAGAAGATGCCTCTTCATGAAGAGGAAAGCCAATCTTAGCAGGGAATTGGAACTGAAAATCGACAAGACAATGACTACAATGAACCTAAGCTAAGCTGAGTAACGGATTTTACATGGGAGAGTCTGTATTATCTTAATGGGACTTTCAGTCCACACAAACACCCCTTGCTAGTGCACAAGATGAAGTCAGTTACAAAAATAGAGAATATTATACTTATGCATATTTGAATTCTACATGATACATGTTCAAGGCATAAAATTCATAAAATTTCCATGTTTATAAATGCTCAGAGCTTTCACCTCTGTGAACTTTTCCTAATTCCTCCAGCCTAAAATTACTGCTGTTTCTATTTAGTGTGTAAAAATTTGTTTACTGTCTCTAAAGTGGGAGCTTATCAAGAGCCAAGACTGTGTCTTATTCTTCAGTGTCTCTCCTCTGCTGCTGCTGCTCCTAAGTCGCTTCAGTCATGTCCGACTCTGTGAGACCCCATAGATGGTATCCCATCAGGCTCCCCCATCCCTGGGATTCTCCAGGCAAGAACACTGGAGTGGGTTGCCATTTCCTTCTCCAATGCATAAAAGTGAAAAGTGAAAGTGAAGTTGCTCAGTCATGTCCAACTCTTCGAGACCCCATGGACTGCAGCCTACCAGGCTCCTCCGTCCATGGGATTTTCCAGGCAAAAGTACTGGAGTGGAGTGCCATTGCCTTATCCAAAAGACACGTAGAAAGAGCTTAAGAAATATTGGATAATTAAAGAAATGAATGAATGAACAAAGGCTAAAAATGTGAACAAAGGCTGTAGTTAGTAACTACTGGAGGGAAAGAAGGTGGGGACAGGGGAGACACAAATCTGATTAATCCCACTCGGCACAGACTGGATGAAGTGGATGAAGAGTCAGAGACATACCAACCAGAGGAATCAGATAGAAAATAATTTCAAACCCCACTTGGGGAGGGTCAGATCACTTTCAGTTTCTGCACAAAGCTGTACCTCAGAAGCTTCTCCAAGGTGAGAAAAAACTGACAGCACTGCTCTCAAGAGTTCCACTGAAGGATGTGGATAAACTGTAATACTCATCAAATTGTTGTGTTTCTAGCCCTCAGTGACTCATTCTGGCCAATGAATTGTGGGTGTTGTCTCCTGTGTCACCTCTGAGTGGAGGCATGAAAAGCCCAAGTGTGACTCCCTAGTCTCTCTTTTTTTCCTGCCCCAGAAGCTGCATGTTCCAGATGGTGCACGTGCAAGAGCCTCACTGACCACAAACATCTGTAGGTTGTGATGAGTGTGTGTGTGTATGTGTGTGTGTGTGACTGACATTTGGGGATCACTGTTCAGCAGCAGAGCAGTCTATTCTGATGGATACAAAGGAGAAAGACGACTTGAAAGGAAGACAGAATCTGTCACATGAAACAGGTACTTTCCTGCATCTCCTCTTCCCTCTGTGTCTTTGTCCCAAGCTGCTCCTCAGGTCTCACCTTGCTTCCTCTATTGGGCTTGGTTGCTTCCCAGTCACCATTTCTGAGACTGACCAACAACTAGGTCTAAGTCCTGTTGAAGAGCATCCATACCTGCTGCATCTCCTCTTCCCTTTACATCAGTCTGTGCTGACAATCAGGCTTCCATTTCCCCAAATTGTCTCTTAGCATCTTGACCTTCATCCTTAAATAGCTCTCTGCTCTGAGTTCATCAGTCCATCATCTTCTATCTTATTTTAACATTGCACCTATCCTGTCCTAATGAACAGGCAGCATGTACTTTCTAAACCTCTTCAGTTTCTTCTTGATTTCCTGAACAAATCTGGTTCCTGGCTTTAGTGCTCATGCACTTAACCTCTTCGCCTTTGGGTAAGAAATAATTTTTCTGAATTGCTTCTTTTCCTCAACTCAAGAAAATGGCACACTCAAAACCTATGTCCTTTTGAGCACAGCACTAAGGGCCCGCCTCAGGACTTGGAAGGAGCTGGTGTGAGGAGACGGAGTAGGCAATGGCAACCCACTCCAGTACTCTTATGTGGAAAATCCCATGGACGGAGGAGCCTGGTAGGCTGCAGTCCATGGGGTCGCAAAGAGTCGGACACGACTTAGCGACTTCACTTTCACTTTTCACTTTCATGCATTGGAGAAGGAAATGGAAACCCACTCCAGTGTTCTTGCCTGGAGAATCCCAGGGAGAGTGGAGCCTAGTGGGCTGCTGTCTATGGGGTCACACAGAGTCGGACACGACTGAAGCGACTTAGCAGCAGCAGCAGCAGGTTCGAGGAGAGGCCGTGAAGATCAAGCTTCATTAGCTTCATGATTAATCCACTTCTGCTCAGAGTTGATGTACTTACCAACTCCAGAGCGACTGAGTTCTTATGGGTGGTGATTCTAACCACTTAAACCCAAAGTTAGTGTCACTGGGGTGGCACTCAGAGTTCAAAGCCTGTGTGGTTGCTCAAACTTGAACTTTATTGAACTGACGTTATATTGCACATGGAGCTTTGGTGCAGCTGAGTTTTGCCTGCAGACCAGCTTAAGAACACTGGAACTACAACAAAATGTGTTCCTCCTTTAACATCTAAAAGTCTGTGAACAGATCTCTTTTCCTTAGTGTTGAATCCTTCGCCATCTGGGCATGTTACACAAGGCCCCTGCAGGCTGCTAGCATCTCCTGAGGCCTTTCCAGGGCCCAGGATTGGAGTGAGGGCTGTACCTGTGTATGATCTCTGTGTTTCCACTCTTTATAACTTAATAGGTGTTCAACTAATGTTTGTTGAATGACTGAAAGGCACTGTGCTAGACATTTAAGAGAAAATACCTTAAATAAAAATAACTACTTTTGAAGCCATCTTTTAGCTAATCGATACTTTGTTTTTGTTTCAAAGGCATAAGTTTTCAGCAATTAAAAAGGCAAATATTGATTTTCAAAAACAAGCAGCTTACCACCAAAAAATATCTCACAACGAAAGCTGCAAATCTCTATCTCTAAGGATACACAGACAAACCACAACACACTAACATGTTGCTTCTTATTAGTCTTAATCAAACCCAACAGAGGAGACAGGGTATTCAGATGATTTATCATTTGGCAGTTTTTCAGTGACAACCACACAGGGACATTACAGGAAGAAAGGTTGTGATTAAAAAGCACAGCTGCACCATCCGTATGACATGAAGATGAGGTGCAGGAAGACTTTTTTGGTTTTGAAAAAAGCAGCTTAATCACTTTGTGAAAGGAGAGTCTTCTTGGGCTGATTTTAAAGGATGCTGTAGAGACCAGGACAACCCAACTGTTCTGCACAACAGTTAGAACTGTGAACTATTAATTTTGGATACTGGTGTACTTTGATTCCCTTTTCTTTATCTTTTGTGAATCTATTATAGGTTTTTTACTTTTTGTTGCCACAAGGCTCACATAAAACATAGATGCAACTGTCTATATTACACTGATAACAAGTTAATTTCAATTATGTACACAAGCTCTACATTTTTATCCCACTTCTACATTTATGTTTTTGATGTCAGAATTTTCCTCTTTTTATATTGTGTTAAAAATTAACAAAATATTTTCTCTATAGCCATTTTAAATACTTTTGTCCCTTGAACTTTATACAAGTGCAAACTGGTAACACATCACCATATTTCAGTGTTAGAGTATTCTGAGTTGGATTCAATACTTACATTTACAAGTTTGGTGTATATTTTCTTTTTTCATGTAATTAATCAGCATCCTTCATTTATCTTGAAAAACTCCCTTCAGCAATCTTATAAGGCAAGCCTAGTGTTGATCAAATCCTTCAACTGCTATTTGTTTGGAAAGTCTTTATCTCATCCTCATTTCTGAAAGAATACTCCTGGGAAAAGTATTCTTGGTTTATAGGGTTTTTTTTTGTTAGTTTGAATACATAAGCCCAACTCTCCTGGCCTGCCAGTTTTCTTCTTAAGAAGTCCACTCTATTCTTAGGAGAATTTCTTTCCTGTAAGCATTTCCTTTTCTCTTGCTGCTTCTAAAATTCTCTCATTGTCTTGATTATAAACAACGAATCTTGGAGAGACCATTTTAAATGAACTCTGAGGAGTGACTTATTAGCTATATGAACTTGATTGTCTAAATCTCATCAGATTTGGGAGTTATCCAGTATTACTTCTTTAAGTACAATCTCTGTCCATTTCTCTCTCTCTTCTTCTGGGACTCCAGTAATATGCAGGTGAATATGTTTCTGTGAATGTCATCCCATAGTTCACCTGGGTTTCTTTCACTCTTTTGCATTCCTTTTTCTTCTTTGCCCTCTGGCTGGTAATGTCAATGGTCCTGTCTTCTATTTCAAAAATTCTTCTGCTGGATCCAGGCTGTTGCTGATGCTTTCTGTTGCCTTTTTTTTTTTTTTTTTCATTTGGTTACATTTCATTCAATGTAATATTAAACTGCAGAATTTCTGCTCAGTTCTTCTTGCTTTTTTCTGTTTGGTTCCTTTTTTTTTTTTTTTTTTTCTTTTGTTTTGTTTGCCTCATGGCACAGTTTGAAGATCTGTTTCCTGATCAGGAATTGAACCCCAGGCATAGCAGTGAAGGCACCAAATTCTAACCACTAAGAATTCAGGAAACACCCTATTTGGCTCCTTGTTTATGATCTCTATGTATGTAAAAAAAAATCTCATTTCATTCACATTGCTCTTCCTGAATTTTTAAATTGTCTTTCTGTGTTTTCTTGGAGCTCATTGAGGTTCCTTAAAACAGCTATTTTTAAACTCGTTATTGAGCAAATCACCGATCTCCACTTTTTCGAGATTGATTATTGGAAATTTGCTCTTTTGGTAGTGTCATATTTCCTTGCTTTCATATTCCTTTAAATCTTGCATTATGGTCTTCACATTTGAGAAAGTAGTTATTTCTTCCAGTCTTTACTGAGAAGTTTTGGGAGAGAAGAAACTTTTATCAGCCCTGCTAGGCATTCTGAGGCTTTCTCAGAACTTTTCTGCTTGTATGCTTGCTGCATACATCTTGCTCTGACATATGGCAGAATTCCTAAGCTTATATGCCTTCTCTTGAGCCTGCAAAGCTAGGTTGAGTGCTCAAAGCCTCCCTTTTGTTTTTTCTAGGGCAGTGTCAAACACTCAAGTGAGTGGTTTCTTCCAGAACTTCAGGGTTGGGTAGGTTTTCTGCACATGGCTACTGCTAAGTCGCTTCAGTCATATCCGACTCTGTGCGACCCCATAGATGGCATCCCACCAGGCTCCCCGTCCCTGGGGTTCTCCAGGCAAGAACACTGGAGTGGGTTGCCATTTCCTTCTCCAATGCATGAAAGTGAAAAGTCAGAGTGAAGTCACTCAGTCGTGTCCGACTCTTAGCTACCTCATGGACTGCAGCCTACCAGGCTCCTCCATCCATGGGATTTTCCAGGCAAGAGTACTGGAGTGGGGTGCCATTGCCTTCTCCAGTGCATGACTACTAGCCATCTCCATCTCCTTACTGTCAGAAACATGCACAGGGAGCCAGTCCCACAGTGAGGGGGCAGGCAGAGTACTGGGATATCTGCAGGTGAGGCATTGCCAGCACTTCAGGTTTGGGTTTCTCAGACTATGTTACTCATATAGGTAGACAATGAATGTAGTCAGCTAATTATTACTATGCAGAGAACTTTTCTGGCTTTTGTGGCTGACCCTGGAATGATATGCCCTCCACCACCGCCTCTCACCAAGGTCCCTGCACTGGCCACATGGATCACTTGGAAGGATTGCCCTCAACTCACTGGGTCTAAACACTCAAAAAATCTGTTCATCAGCTCCAGGCAGCTTCTTGAGCACCTGATCCATAATAGGCTCATCCTGGGACTCTCCCAAATCTGTGTGCTGAATCTTGTCCTACCCACCTCTACCTTGCTGCTGCTAAGTCACTTCAGTCATGTCCGACTCTGTGCGACCCCATAGACAGCAGCCCACCAGGCTCCCCTGTCCCTGGGATTCTCCAGGCAAGAACACTGGAGTCAGTTGCCATTTCCTTCTCCAATGCATGAAAGTGAAAAGTGAAAGTGAAGTCGCTCAGTTGTGTCTGACTTTTAGCGACCCCATGGACTGCAGCCTACCAGGCTCCTCCATCCATGGGATTTTTCAGGCAAGGGTACTGGAGTGGGGTGCCATCGCCTTCTCCAACCTCTACCTTAACTTTTTTGAATTTTATCATCAAAATTATAGTAATCAGCTCTCTGCTTTGGCTTTTTTGACACCATGATTCAGAAGTAAAATATAATCATTTTGGTGGGCACATTTTACTGTCCCATTTATCTCATCAGTTCCCAATGGTGAATGGCCATGTGAGCTGCATGGAAAGAAGCCCTGGACATCTTTTGATCCACATGCATAGCTAAAAATTACAAAGATCATAAGCAGGGCTGTAGATTGGAGCCCTGGACATCATCCAGAGCCATCAACTAAGTAACAAGTTGAGCTCAGCTCACAACCAGATCACCACTCTCAAGTCTTATACTAGTTCAGCAGCTTCTCCACATGTTCATAATGTAATAGGGTGTTTTCGAAACATCATCTTTACTTGCCAGTCTTACAAGTCAACTCTCTTTATGCTGAAGAATCACAGCATGATCACATCTACATTTTCAGTAGTTACTAGATCAAAGCACTCTTGAAACAATACATTTTCAGAGAAGTCCATTGGTCTGAAATGCTTCCTCTAAGAGTTCAGTCTTATCAGATGCTTCCATTCACATCAGTAAAACCCAAATAACCAAAAGTTCCTAATCTTTCTGTCTACACTCCTCCTTCTAGACCTCCTCTGCCTAGGTCTCCACTTTATCACCCTCTTGTCCCACCGGGATACTGGTGTGGGTGAGCACTAATTTGCCATTCATCAACTTGGAGAGAATATGAACTCATGTAATTCACTTCAAAGTCTAGATAACTGGACTGACCAAAAATGACAGTGTCTTGAAGAAACTGCAGGAAGTGATGGACAGGGAAGACTGGATTTAAAAGAGTTTGATAAACAACTAGCCATGGAAAAAGACAGATAAGGAGTCGTGTATGCACTTGAGAAATATACAGATAAAGTAACCTAGGGAATGAGACTTGGAAAGGAACAGGTAGTTAAATAGAGTTAAATGTTTAACTGGCCATGAAAATTTAGGCAGGATAAGGAACACTGTATCCATTCTCTCCCAGTAGACAACCTCCCACTTGACTTTGAGGCTCACACACAATCTAGTGCCCCCAAACTAGTTAAAACAGGAGACATGACATGTCAGGGAAGAACATACATGAATGTTCTGGCTTGGGATTTTTCAATGAGTTCATTTTGGGAGGAAAGAGTGTGAGTGAGGACCAAGTTTTGATCCCTTGTTTAAGTAAGAATGACCTGGAGCATCTGTGATTCTGGACAAAATCATGCCTTCTTTAGTCTCTGAGGGAGGTGAGAAAGCAGGTCAGTTCATCATCTTGTATTTCCTTTGAGGAAATGGTGTTTCAGGACTGATCTTCAAAAAGCATTTGACATGGAACTTGCTAAATTATCAATAAAGTAAAAAAGGTACTCTATTCAGAATCATTCATTTTGAACAATTTCCATATAACACAATCATAGATCAGCACTACTCTATTGAAACACAGGCAATTAAACTCTCTGAGGTTTCATCTCATATTCAATATAACATCATGGGAAAGTCACTGTGGATATTCCCTGGGCACTTAGTTCAATGTCATCATAACCAGGGTCCCACTTCTCTCCCCGAAGCAGCCAGGGGCTTTCTTCTCTTTCCCCAGCATCAGCTTCCTCTCTAGAGACGTTCAGAGAAGAGCCTGAAATAGCAAAGAGAAGTTTGATTAGAACTGAGACAAAGGAACTGGACAGTGTGGTGGAAGCGAGTTAAGCAAGTGGTGGTGACAAAGCATCCCTGGGACCCAGGTGTGGGCAGGAGGCTCAGACTATTTCACATCAGTTACAGTGAGGATGGACCTGGGCTGTCCTCTCAGATCCAGTCCATGCTCTCTGAGGCCTTAGCTCATGTGGAAATTCTGCATCACAAGAGAACTGTGCTCACACAGGAGCTCTGGGAAAACGTGTTTCCAAGCTACATAACCAGCAAGAAGATGCCCAGGTATGGTAAGAATCATAATAGCGAATTTAAATTTTCTCCTCTCACAACTGACAGACATGAAATCACAATGAGAGGGAGACTGAAGACGGAAACAATCTGACTCCTCACTGACAATCCAACTCTGCTGTTGGTTGCCCTGATGTGTGTTCCCAAATACCCACAAATATGATCACAGGTTGCACCATAGTGGGCCCTCCCCAGGGACTACATGGGCCCTCAGATGGAGATACATTCTTTTCTGGAGAATGAGTGTCTTCTCCCGCCACTAAATTTCTGGAGCAGATTAGACTCTGTGGAGTGCATGGATGCTCAGATGTGCCCAACTCTTTTGCATGGATTGTAACCTGCCAGGTTCTTCTGTCCGTGGATGTTTCTAGGCAAGAATAATGGAGTGTGCTGCCATTTCCTTCTCCAGGGGATCTTCCCAACACAAAGACTGAACCTCTATCTCCTCCATCTCCTGCACTGGCAGGCAGATCCTTCACCACTAAGCCACCTGGGAAGCCCTTAGCTGCCCACCCATCTGAGAAACCCTTATATGCCCAGAGGTTATAGATTCTGAATCTATAATACACCACCATGGCTTAATGTTAAGGCCACTGTATATCTTAGACTTTGTACATGTTACTGTAACATACAAACACAACACATCTTAAATTATCAAAATGCTTCACAAATACCATTACTGCAATATCTTTTTTTAAATCTCTAATTACATTTCATGAATGAGACAGTGCAAAGATGTTATCAAAATAGTTTTTCCATTTTTAGACTTGGTAAATATACTCAATTAATCTACAAGTCTTAACAAAAATATACCAAAGATGCATTGATAAATTTACTCAAACATTATGGAGACACAGATCCCAAGAACACAGAGTGATTCCTCCCTCCCAAGGAGCCCAAGGAGCCTGACAGGAACAAAGAAAGGAATATGATCAAAGTGATGCTATCAAATACACAAGGTCATCCAAGTTTGGAATCTCTAAGAAGGATGGGCATTGAGGAGCTCAAATTCACCCTTTCCAGGACAGAGACCAAAGACTGCAGGAGATCAGCTAACCCCACTCATCTCTCTGAGAGGGTCTCAATCCTATCCTCCTTCTCTGGGAACACTTCCTCCTTGCTCCCCTGAGTGGCAGGAGGAGCCCCAAGCACTGGTACCTCTTCAGCATCATCATAATCCTCACCAGGGGCATCAGTCCTCTGATCTGGGGCTTCTGAGGGCAGAGCAGGGAGTCAGATGAAACTACAATAAGTGGGTTGGTCTGGAAAAGACCTAAGATCCCTTCTGAACCAGAGTTTCTGAGCCACTAAACAGAAGCACCAGTCACTCATTGTTTCAATACATTTTTTTCTTGAAGACCATGTTTCATTTTGATATGTCCATAAACCAAAAGATGATTCCAAAATATCAATATTTCTTTATTAAAATTAAATATTTCAAAGCAACACTTACACCAATGAGGATTACTAAAATAAGTTGACAAACTGTGCTTTACAGATGCTATTTCTTAAAGCAATGTGTACCTGTTGTGATGGAATGAGGGTGACTAAGGACATATAAAGCCCAGCCCCAGCATGAGACATCACAGAACAGCCAGAGAAGGGGGAGGACAGACCCTGTCTGGACTCAGGGGATCCCTCTGGTCCATCAAAAGAAGACTGTTTTCTTTGCATCTCGTCTCTATGAAGGAAACTCTCCTCCCCAACACCCAGCTACGGCAGGTCCATGTCTATTACCCGGAGTGGATCTGTAGTCATTGTTGTCTTCACTGTCCCTCATGTAACATGGCAGCTTGTTTCCTGAGTCATTTGAAAGGAAGCTTAATGTGGAGACAAACATCACACAAGACACAGAACGACCCTCCCCACACCACAGGATCTGTGTTAAGTCTGAGATGGGACAGACTTGGCTCCTGCAGTGTAGATAGAGGCTGGGGTCTCACGGGGCTCTAAGAGGCCATCCAACTGCTTTGGAGGAGCCGCCTCTGTGAGTCTGGGGCACACGTGGGGTCTGCGGATAATCAGAAGACAGCTTACAGCCAGAGGGTGCTAACAACCAGAGGTCCCCGGAGGACTGGCAGAGACACCCACGTGGGCTGTCCTGAAGATCTTTCTGCGCCAGTGTTCCAAAATCATCAACTTCCTCATACATGCCTTCATTGACAGCATCTTTGAAACTGGATAGAGCTGAAAGATCCCCCAGAAAGTCAGAGATGCTGCCCCAGACACCCCGATCCAGCAGGCCCACATTCATCTCCCTAATGTTCACACAGGGGCTGCCAGGACCTCAGCATCACCTCCCATCCAGTGCATTGTGTCGGCACCTTCTCACCTCATCTGACCCTGAATACAGCTCAGCCCCAACTCTGTCTGGTCTCACAAGAGTGGCCATGACTTATGATAGTTCACACCCTAGTCCTCTTTCTACTCAGCCCTTAGAGTTCCATGGAGGAGAACATGGAGTTCTGCAGACTCAGAACAGAGACCTTGCCCAGGTTCCCCTCCTCACACCTGTGCCATCTCCCGCCTCCACACACTCTTCCTGATCCCCAGTTCCACCTGCAGCCCACCTCTGCACTCTGCTCTCCATCTGAGGAGCTGAGTCACCAGGATGATGAGGACCAGGAAGAGAAGGGCCCCCAGGATGAGGCAGAGGACCCCAGGCAGGGAGAAGACGCCAGGGATTTGAGTTTCATCCCTAAAAAGAACAAGGGAAGTGGGTTGGAGAAGGTCCTGGGCACAGAGAAACCCCTGCCAGCATTTCCAGAAGCTCCAGACGATGGTGTCCCAGCCTCAGGGACAAGTACGCTAACAGACTGTGCTCCTCTGGGTCTCGTCCTGAGACAAGTCAACTCCACTCTGGCCAGTGTGGTCCCAAGGCAGAGCTGGGGATTGTCAGGGAGCTGCCCTGTCAAGACAGCGTTTGAGGACCTGGCTGATCCCCTCTCCTTGGGCTTCAGGAGACAGAGCATCAAACAGTCCTGGGACCCACACTTCACTGATGAGGAGCAACACTCAGGGGCACGTGGGAGAAACTTAGATTATGCAACATGGGAACCAGACCCACTTGGACCCCGGGCATGAGAACCTTTGACCCTGGGAATCAAGGCAGGGGAGTTCCCCAACGTAATGCCCTGGCTTCCCCACCCACCTCCCCGCCACCATCCAGGAGTTCCTCAGACTCTTTCCTCTCCTGAGTTGTCAGAGAGCCCACAGAACAGGTCCCAAGAATCTGAGTATTCTCCCCTGACCGTAGATGAAGGCACAGTACCTGCTGTAGTCAGGGGCAATGTTGTCCTGGCACCCAAAGAGAAAAACAGCTGTTTGGACCAGGGTGATTGGCCAGATGCAAGGCAGCCCATTTTTCCCTCCTGAGCCTAAAATCACCCTTCAGTCTCCACAACATCAGTGTCCAGTCCTCCTAGCTCCCCCGTCCTAGATCAGAGCCTCAGCACCAGGACACTGTCTGAACACAAACTCCCCACCACCCCCAGCCCAGCCCACTGCCCCCACGCTGCCCCAGCTCACCCAAGGTGGACCCCGAGCCCCTCACTCACCAGAGCACCTCACACCAGCATCCTCCTCGTGCTTGCAGCCGCTCTGCCCCCAGGGCTCCGCAGCACAGTCTCACAAGGACTCCCAGCCCCCACACTGCACCGCGACCTGCCAGATGCTCCCATTTCCAGGGCCAAACCCTGCAGCCCGCATGGCTTCCAGGGCTGGGCCACAGCCCAGGTGCTGATACACCACTGTGGCCTCTGCCAGGCTCCAGGAGTCATCTCACATGGTGCCCCAGGAGCTGCTGTGCCAGACCTCCACCTGCCTTGAGCACTCGGTGTCTCCGCCCCTGAGCCGGAGCTTCTCTCTGTCTGAAAAGGCAGCAGCCCCTCCTGTGACTCCCCTCATGGGAGGAAGAAGCCCCTGGGAGCCACAGGGGAGGGGGGCGTGCTGACATACCTGTGCAGGGGGCAGCAGTTGGACAGCTCTTGGGTCTTCTCCCTGCAAACAACATGGAAACAGTGGATCAGGGACAGTGGGGGTGGTCCTGTCCCCACATAAGATTATCTAAGGTCCTTGGGTCAGTGCAAATGACATGTGAAAACACAGGCTCATTATCTCTTGGGTTGAGAAATTCACTGATTCTGATCACCAGGTGAAATAACTTTGTTTATTGTTTACAAGTCTCCACGTGCTGTGCTGTGCTTAGTCACTCAGTCTTGTCAGAATCTTTGCCACCTCATGGGCTATAGTTGGGCAGGCTTCTCTGTCCATGGGGATTCTCCAGGCAAGAATACTGGAGTGGGTTGCCATACTCTCCTCCAGGGACAAGTCTCCATACCCCACAACAAATACAACACACAGAAACACAGGCATACACAGCTTTTTGTAGACTCAACCTAAACTCATTACTTAGATAGGAAAATATAAAATTACACTAACAACGTCCTACGTTGTTGGGACAGACACAGGAACAGACAGGAAGTCACCTGCACACGAGATATAGGCTTCCTGATATGGAGAGCATGTGTATTTCCAAGGGTCAGAAGGACACTGCCAGAGAGAGGTGTCAGTTCTCCTGCACTGGATCCCATCTATCCACTAGGGTCTATAACCTTCCCTAAGAGAAACAGATGGGTTGAGACTTCCACTGTCCCCACAGCCAAGCTGACTGCAGATCACGGACACAGTGATGTCTTCCATGGGGCTGTGGCAGATACTGCCCCAGGTCCCGTTGTAGCAAACTTCCAGCCACCCAGCACACTGCTGGTCCTCGCTGACCATCCTGAGGGCCAGGAAATCTAAGACTGAAAGAAAGGAAACAGGACACAGTGAGCACTCCACTCAGTGCTCTGGGTTTTCCTCTCTCCCATAAATTGTGAACATTCACCTGACCCAGAAGAGGAGGTACCCACTAGGTGACAAGACTGAAATTTGTCTCCTTATCTTTCTCCATTTGTGTCTATATTTCTAAATATTTCTACCATGATGATGTAGTGGATACAAACAGAGAGGAAGACCAACCTGGGCACATGCAGGGAGGGGAGCTGAATCCTGCTTCCTGACAAAACCTGTACAAGAGTGTGTGAAAGGGTATAATGTGGATATTGGAGAACTAGACAGAATAATGAACATCAGATATGTCTAAATCTTAATCCCTGGAACCTGTGAATATGTTACCTAACATTTCAAAAGGGACCTTATAGATATTACAAAGGTAAATACCTTGGGATGGTGAGATTAATCTGAAATATTGTGGATTAACCACCTGAGCACAGTGTAATCACCTCCCTAGCCCCACTATCCTCAGAAATGGATCACTTTTCCCAGCTCCAGTCAGAGGGAAATGTGAGTGAGGAAGAACGGCTGGAAGAGGCATTGTTGTCTGAAGAAGAAGAAAGAGGCTCTGAGCCAAGGAATGAGGCCACATAGGAACCGGGAAACGCTGGGAAAGGAGTCCTTCTCGTGCCTTCAGAAAGAACGCAGCTCTGTGGACACCAGAATGTTGGCCCAAGGAGACCCTGGTCAGACTTCTAGCATAGAGAACTGAACAGAGTAAGTCTGTGCTTTCATTAAAACAACAACAGAATCTCTAGACTGTACTACCACAGGGAACTGAAGAGAGAGCCCTGCTTTCACGCAGACGCTGTAGGAAATGGCTCTGCCAGGAAACACTGCTGAGAATAAAGGACCAGAATGTCAGCTGCTGCAGGAGGAAGCACCTTGTCTTCACGTCTGCTGGAAAGACAGGCTCCATGGGAGGCTCCTACTCTGGTCCTTTCAGCGTCTCTCCCTCAAGGCTCAGACTGCCGTCTTCCAGCAATCCCCCCTCTCCCCGCCCATTCCCCAGCCTGTGGACAGTGTGCAGCGCAGACCTGAGCAGATGACCCCCGCGTCCTCCTTGTGTCTGCAGTCGTGCCGCCCCCAGCCCCGGGAAGGGCACCTCCACACGTGGGACTCATTTCCTGTGCATTTCAGGTCGTCCAGCCAGATGGGCCCTGATCCTGCCCCGAAGTGAGCAGACCTCGTGGCACTGAGGGTGTCTCCACAGCCCATCTGCCTGCACACCACGCGGGCATCATCCAGGTCCCAGCCATCATCACAGAGGGTGCCCCAGGAGCCCTTGTTAAAGATCTCCACTCTCCCGGCGCAGGGACCGCCCCCATCCACCGGGCGGAGCTGTCTGCTGTCTGAGGAGAGAGAAATGGGACAATGGGGCGTTGACAGGGGAATGAGAAGGGCCTTCTGTCCTGTGGGACCCTCACCTGAGCAGTAGGGGGCGTCCTCCTCTAAGGCCGCAGAGCCTGCTGGTTCGGACACGGAGTCATTGTACTGGGACAGCACCTGAGTCTGGTTTCTTGCAGAAACAGCAATGATTACAGGGCTGAGAGGGTTAAAGAACAGAAAACTGAATTAAGGTAAATAATGACCTAGTGGTGGAGATAAATGCTGTAAGGTAGCAGTAACACTATCGTAAATTTAAGAGTTTTCCTTCTCTATGGAGAGTTCTGTGTCTGACAATGCCAAAATTTCTTATTTAAGCCAATCACTGCGCTAAGAATAAATTTACAAAAGTGAGAAATTATCAATACTTTTGATATTGTTGTACGTAGAGCTACCAAAGCAGTGAGAGTTTTTGGAGCCAAGCTCTCAGAATAAAGGGCAGAAGTGAGTGCTTCTCTGATGCCTTTGGCTATTCAGAGGTAAGAGCTGAGTCTCTGAAAGGCTCAGCAGAAATTCTTCCAGACGCACAGGCTCAGGGAACATGAAGCACAATTCAGGGTCTGCCTGGGAGGAAGAGCCCAATAATGTCTGTCAATCAAAAACACCCAATCACAAAAGATTTTAAAAAAAATTACAAAACTGTATAAAGAAAAAAATCCATTAGAAAAAAAATGTACAGGACATCCAGTTCTTGGAGTTACCTGGCAAGTTGAAATCACCATGAATGAAATGTTAGATAATGAAATGACAAGATAGTATTTTGTCAGAGAAATGATAGCAAAGAAACTAATAAAAATTCTAGAACTGAAAAAAGTCAGTTTTTGAAATAACCCAGAGGATGTGTGCAACACTCCACTAGCACAGATAGGAATATTAAAGTACACAGACAGAAATACAGCAAGAACAAATTGGAAAATATAAAAATGTAAATAAAGATGCTAAAAAGATGTAATTTTTATATACTAAGGCCTAGAAACATAAAGCTACAATTGACAGAACTAAAGGTAGAAATTTAGAATCCAAAATTACCCATTTTATACACCTTGGTAGTTTTTAAACACCCACAAAATCTTAACATCCACCGAGAAGTGATGTCTATGCCTCCTTCCCTTGAATCTCTGCTGACCTTCGTGAATTCCTGGTAAGCAGTAGAAGGGAGTGAAGATAGCACTGCTCACCCTACAACATTAGGTCTTTGGCTGTTCAGCCTCCCCTGAAATCACTCAGGACTTTTGTTTTAGGGCAAGTCTTCCCTGTTGAGACTCGTCCTGCAGAGACTGTCATGTGTCTGTGCCCAGGTGAACTTCTAGCTGCCAGGCTTGATCATGAACCATCCTGGATTTTCAGCACAGTGGGTCCTCAGATGATGTCAGCTTCAGGTAGTATCTGACTGCAGCCTCAAGAGAGACCCTAAGAGAGAACTGCCAATCTAAGGGCTTCCCAAACTCCTTATGCAGAAAATCATGAACAAAATAAACAGGTTTAAGCTGATAAGTTTTCAGGGAAATTTGGTTATGCAGCATTAGTAATAAAACACTTAATCTTGAGTTCAGTTCAATGACTCAGTCATGTCAGAGACTGTGACCCCATGGACTGCAGCACGCCAGTCCTCCCTGTCCATCTCCAACTCCCAGAGTTTACCTAAACTCATGTCAATGGTGTCATTGATGCCATCCAACCATCTCATCCTCTGCCGTCCCCTTCTCCTCCTGCCCTCAAACTTTCCCAGCATCAGGGTCTTTTCAAATGAATCAGCTCTCCCCATCAGGTGGCCAAAGTACTGGAGTTTGAACTTCAACATCAGTCCCTCCAAAGAACACCCAGGACTGATCTCCTTTAGGATGGACTGGTTGGATCTCCTTGCAGTCCAAGAGACTCTCAAGAGTCTTCTCCAACACCACAGTTCAAAAGCATACAGTCTTCAGTGCTCAGCTTTCATTATAGTCCAACTCTCACATCCATACATGACAACTAGAAAAACCATAGCCTTGACTAGATGGACCTTTTTTGGCAAAGTAATGTCTCTTCTTTCTAATATGCTGTCTAGATTGGTCATAACTTTCCTTCCAAGGAGTAAGCATCTTCTAATTTCATGGCTGCATACACCATCTGCAGTGACCTTGGAGCCCAAAAAAATAAAGTCACTGTTTCCACTGTTTCCCCATCTATATGCCATGAAGTGATTGGACCAGATACCATGATCTTAGTTTTCTGAATGTTGAGTTTTAAGTCAACTTTTTCGCTCTCCTCTGTCACATTGATCAAGAGGCTCTTTAGTTCTTCTTCACTTTCTGCTGTAAGGGTGGTGTTATCTGCCTATCTGAGATTATTGATATTTCTCCTAGAAATCTTGATTCCAGCTTGTGCTTCATCCACCCCAGCGTTTCTCATAATGTACCTAGCATATAAGTTAAATAAGCAGGGTGACAATATACAGCTTTGTCAATATACTCCTATACAATATACTTCTTTTTCTATTTGGAACCAGTCTGTTGTTCCATGTCCAGTTCTAACTGTGGCTTCCTGGCCTGCATATAGGTTTCTCAAGAGGCAGGTCAGGTGGTCTGGTATTCCCATCTCTTTCAGAATTTTCCACAGTTTTTTGTGATCCACACAGTCAAAGGCTTTGGCATAGTCAATAAGCAGAAACTGGAACTCTCTTGCTTTTTTGATGATCCAGCGGATGTTGGCAATTTGATCTCTCGTTCCTCTGCCTTTTCTAAAACCAGCTTGAACATCTGGAAGTTCACGGTTCATGTATTGCTGAAACCTGGCTTGGAGAATTTTGAGCATTACTTTACTAGCATGTGAGATGAGTGCAATTATGCGGTAGTTTGAGCATTCTTTGGCATTGCCTTTCTTTGAGATTGGAATGAAAACTGACCTTTTCCAGTCCTGTGGCCACTGCTGAGTTTTCCAAAATTGCTGGCATACTGAGTGCAGCCTTTTCACAGCATCATCTTACAGGATTTGAAATAGCTCAACTGGAATTTCATCATCTCCACTAGCTTTGTTCATAGTGATGCTTTCTAAGGCCCACTTGACTTCACATTCCAGGATGTCTGGCTCTAGGTGAGTGATCACACCATCGTGGTTATCTGGGTCGTGAAGATCTTTTTTGTACAGTACTTCTGTGTATTCTTGCCACCTCTTCTTAATATCTTTTGCTTCTGTTAGGTCCATACCATTTCTGTCCTTTCTCGAGCCCATCTTTGCATGACATGTTCCCTTGGTATCTCTAATTTTCTTGAAGAGATCTCTAGTCTTTCCCATTCTGTTGTTTTCCTCTATTTCTTTGCATTGACCGCTAAGGAAGGCTTTCTTATCTCTCCTTGCTATTCTTTGGAACTCTGCATTCAAATGGGAATATCTTTCCTTTTCTCCTATGCTTTCACTTCTCTTCTTTTCACAGCTGTTTGTAAGACCTCCTTAGACAGCCACTTTGCTTTTTTGCATTTCTTTTCCATGGGGATGGTCTTGATCCCTGTCTCCTGTACAATGTCACGAACCTCCATCCATAGTTCATCAGGCACTCTGTCTATCAGATCTAGGCCCTTAAATCTATTTCTCACTTCTACTGTATAATCATAAGGGATTTGATTTAGGTCATACCTGAATGGTCTAGTGGTTTTCCCTACTGTCTTCAGTTTAAGTCTGAATTTGGCAATAAGGCAATCTGAGCCACAGTCAGCTCCCAGTCTTGTTTTTGCTGACTGTATAGAGCTTCTCCGTCTTTGGCTGTAAAGAATATAATCAATCTGATTTTGGTGTTGACCATCTGGTGATGTCCATGTGTGTTGTTGGAAGAGGTTGTTTGCTATAACCAGTGCGTTCTGTTGGCAAAACTCTATTAGCCTTTGCCCTGCTTCATTCCATACTCCAAGGCCAAATTTGCCTGTTACTCCAGGTGTTTCTTGACTTCCTACTTGTGCATTCCAGTCCTCTATAATGAAAAGGACATCTTTTTTGGGTGTTAGTTCTAAAAGGTCTTGTAGGTCTTCATAGAACAGTTCAATTTCCGCTTCTTAGGTGTTACTGGTTGGGGCAAAGGCTCGGATCACCATGATATCAAATGGTTTGCCTTGGAAATGAACATAAATCATTCTGTTGTTTTTGAGATTGCATCCAAGTACTGCATTTTGGACTCTTTTGTTGACCATGATGGCTACTACATTTCTTCTAAGGGATTCCTGCCCACAGTAGTAGATATAGTGGTCATCTGAGTTAAATTCACCCATTCCAGTCCATTTTAGTTTGCTGATCCCTAGAATGTTGATGTTCACTCTTGCCATCTCCTGTTTGACCACTTCCAATTTACCTTGATTCATGGACCTAACATTCCAGGTTCCTGTGCAACATTGCCCTTTACAGCATGGGACGTTGCTTCCATCACCCGTCACATTCACAACTGGGTGTTGTTTTTGCTTTGGCTCCATCTCTTCATTATTTCTGGAGTTATTTCTCTGCTGATTTCCTGTAGCATATTGGGCACCTATCGACCTGGGGAGTTCATCTTTCAATATCTTATCATTTTGCCTTTTCATACTGTTCATGGGGTTCTCAAGGCAAGAATACTGAACTGGTTTGCCATTCCCTTCTCCAGTGGACCACATTCTGTCAGACCTGTCCACCATGACCCGTCCATCTTGGGCGGCCCCACACGGCATGGTTTATTTTCATTGAGTTATAAAAGGCTGTGGTCCATGTGATCAGATTGGCTAGTTTTTCTGTGATTATGGTTTCAGTGTGTCTGCCCTCTGATGCCCTCTCATAAAACCTGACATCTCACTTGGGTTTCTCTTACCTTGGACGTGGGGTATCTCTTCACGGCCGCTCCAGCAAAGCGCAGCTGCTGCTCATTACCTTGGACAAGGCCCACCCTTCAGGTCAGTTCAGTTCAGTTCAGCCACTCAGTCGTGTCCGACTCTTTGTGACCCCATGAATCACAGCACGCCAGGCCTCCCTGTCCATCACCAACTCCCGGAGTTCACTCAGACTCACATCCATCGAGTCAGTGATGCCATCCAGCCATCCCATCCTCTGTTGTCCCCTTCTCCTCCTGCCCCCAATCCCTCTCAGCATCAGAGTCTTTTCCAATGAGTCAACTCTTCGCATGAGGTGGCCAAAGTACTGGAGTTTCAGCTTTAGCATCATTCCTTTCAAAGAAATCCCAGGGCTGATCTCCTTCAGAATGGACTGGTTGGATCTCCTTTCAGTCCAAGGGACTCTCAAGAGTCTTCTCCAACGCCACAGTTCAAAAGCATCAATTCTCGGTGCTCAGCTTTCTTCACAGTCCAACTCTCACAGCCATACATGACCACAGGAAAAACCATAGCCTTGACTAGACGGACCTTTGTTGGCAAAGTAATGTCTCTGCTTTTGAATATGTTATCTAGGTTGGTCATAACTTTCCTTCCAAGGAGTAAGCGTCTTTTAATTTCATGGCTGCAGTCACCATCTGCAGTGATTTTAGAGCCCCCAAAAATAAAGTCCACCCTTATATGTAGGTAAATAATAATGTTTATTTTTAAACATATTATTCCTCCTTAACATTTCTGCCCTGACTTGAAAATGGATGAACATTGAGAGGAACTACATTTCACCACAGAATATCTGACTTTTGAAGCCACTTTTCCCTCACTCTCTGCTCTTGAGGACATTTTCACCCCAGGAGCATCCTGAGTACCAGTAGCCCTATCCTGTCACTTACCTGAGCAGATCACAGAGGCTGTGTTGTCATGGGAACAGTCATGACCACCCAAGGCCCTCACAGGACAACTCCACAGGAAGGACTCAGCCCCTAAACAGTGAAATCAGACTGCTGTGATATGGTCACCTCCTTCCACAAAGTGTGGTCCTCCGGGGGTGGAGATGGCGACTCCACAGCCGAGCTGATGGCAGACAACATTGGCATTGGCCAGACTCCAGTGGGAGGCACAGAGCGCTCTCCATTGTCCAGAAATGTTCATCTCCACCTGCCCCTCACACTGAGAGGTCCCATTTGTCATGAGCTGGACTTCTGAGTACACTATAAGAAGACAGAATTTCAGCAGAATCTCATACTTTTCTTACCCCAACAGAGAGTGCAGGGAGGTTAGTCCTGATGTGCATCTCACCTGAACAGACAACCTGAGCAGCTCCACTGTGGTGACAGGTGCCCCCTGGACAGGGCACTCTGGGGCAAACCCGGAGCTCAGGCTCCTCTCCCTCACACCTGAACTCTTAAGCCCAGACACAGCCATCAGACTCTCTGAAGAGCTCATGTCCCAGGACAGACACAGCCTTGCCACACCCCAGCTCTGCACAGATGCCCTGGACAGTGAGGAGTGTGAAGTTCCCATCAGATACTGGGATCCAGTCTTCTCAAGAATGCACTTCTACTCGCCCTGAGCAGGGTCCATCCCCTCCAACTAGATGAACGAACCCTAAGTGAAAACAACAACAAACCAGTGAGTCTTCATGATCCCGGCTTGACAAATGGAAACAACACATCATGGGCAATGATGTGAAAGCTCATATCATTGTTGAGAGAGAATTTGACAGTGTCACAATTGCAAGTCCAGAAAAAAATCTATAGGGTCAATTAGGAATGGCTGCATCCCAAGAATGTATACTTTGACATTGGTTAGAAATGTGAATTCCTTGGTTTAGGAGCCTGGAAACTACAAAGCCTAAGACAGATCATTGGAGTGACTGAATACCAGGAACACATATTTCAGAGTTGGTTGGAGAAGTAAATTTCTCATTTAGAAGCCTGGGACCTACAGACCCAAGGAAACTACATAATATGCAGGCGCTTAAACTTCAATGCAGAGATATGCAGAACAGAAGCCACCCAGAGGGACATGGGCTATGAGATTAGAGATGTATCATCCAGACAAGGTTAGAAAGATTTCCTGGGACTTGTGGAGCTAATATTCTGATCAATTTTCTCTCCTAGGAGTTAGTCCTCATGTGACTTAGGTTAGGGAAAATAATGTGGCTGGATCCGTGAGGGCATTCCAACCTGTAAACAGATAATGACCCAGATAAGAAGTATAGACACCACCACTAATTCATTTTTATAGCATTGCATTTTGTTTTTCCCATATATTTATGGAAAAAAATCTAAGAATTTATTAGGTGACCTCAGTGGGAAAGATGATGAGTTAAAAAAGCTCAGAGAGTCTCGAGATGGAGGTGGTCCTGACCTCTCTTGATATCCTTGAATTTGTCAATAAACCAGGGAGAGAGGGAGTTCTCAGTGGGAGTTTCCCAGACAGCTGAGTTTGCAGATCACTTCCTATTAGAGGTTTTTCTTCTAAGACAGGAGTCATAGAAAATGCTAAGAGGTGATAGTGATTGATTTTAATACTATCATTATACTAATTATATATCCCTATTCACAGAAAAATAAGCATTCTTCTTAGGCACACATGGCATGTTCTCCAGACTATATGACATGTGAGGCTGTAGCCAGTCCTAACAAATTCAAGAAGATTGAAATCATTTCAAGTATCTTTTATGACCACAGTGAAGTGAAACTAAAAATCAGTGATGATAAGAAAATGGGAAAATTAACAAATGCATAAAAATTAAACAATACACTCCTATTTGAGGATTGCTTTTCCATTTCCATGAACAATGCCACTGGAATTTTGATAGGGATTGCATCAAATCCGTACATAATTTTGAGTAGTATAGACATTTTAACAATATTGATTCTTCCAATCTGTGAACATAGGATGACTTTCCATTTATTTGTAGTTTTTTTAAAAAATTTCATTCATGAATGTTTTGTCATTCTAAAAGAAACTGACACACTGCAAAAAAAAAAAAAAAGGAAAATATTAGAAAGGAGAAGGAGGAAGAGAATGAGAGGAAGGCAGTGAGCAAGAAAGCCATAATTTGGAGAGTTCCAAGTTAAAAAAGCTTCAATATGGATAAAACATATAAATATTTGGGAAAATACTAGTTGAATAAGTTTCTAGATATAACATCTCCCTCTGCTTTTCCTGTCTACCACCTAACGCTGGTATCCTTTTTCATTTCTTCCACTTCAGACAAGTAAACACCATTTTAAAAGACACAGATGGATGGAAAAAATCAAAACGTGTATATCTGTGGTGGATTCATTTCGATGTTTGGCAAAACCAATACAATAAAGTTTAAAAATAAAATAAAATTTAAAAAAATTTAAAAAGGAAGAAACTGCTGTAAAAGTGAAGTATAAGTGAGGCATGTGGCAGATAAGGTGGGATCACAGGAAGTTTTGAAACTAGAGGAGGAAAACCAAAATAAAAATTCATCAAAGGTGGTCATCAAAGGAACACATTTTGAAGAGAATGAAGTTAACCCAATTAAAAAATTTTAATTTTTCAAATAAAACTCCCTGGTTCCTGAGTGTGTGCTGATTATTTATTGTTATAGTTCTTACTGGTAAAGGATTGTCTCACAGTCTCCAGCATCCAGTCAAAAATTACTACAATACCTAAAAAAAGAAAAAGGAACCCATAACAAGCTTTCTAAAAAGCAATCATTATGAACAGATTCAGAAATGACAGAGATGATTGAATTGGCTGATAAAATCTTTGAACCACTAATACAAATACATTTGCTGCTAAGTCACTTCAGTCGTGTTCGACTCTGCGCACCCCTGTAGATGGCAGCCCATCAGGCTCCCCCGTCCCTGGGATTCTCCAGGCAAGAACACTGGAGTGGGTTGCCATTTCCTTCTCCAATTCATGAAAGTGAAAAGTGAAAGTGAAGTTGCTCAGTCGTGTCCGACTCTTAGCAACCCCATGGACTGCAGCCTACCAGGCTCCTCCATCCATGGGATTTTCCAGGCAAGAGTACTGGAGTGGGGTGCCATTGCCTTCTCCGACAAACACATTTAATGAAGCATAAAAATAAACAGAGAGAGAAACTAAAAATAAAACAAATGGGACTTGTCAAACTGAAAAATATAGTATATGGAATGAACAAGTATTTGGATTAACTTAACAAGAGGTTAGACATTGCAGAATAAAAGAATTGGGAAGTTAAACAAATAGCAATAGGGACTATCTAAGCAGAAGGAGAGATAGAAAAAAAGAAAAATATGAATGGAAACTCAATGGCATGTGGAAAAATATTAAATTATATGTGTTTTTGAAGATTCAGAATAAGAAATAAGTAGGAGGAAATGTTAAGAAATGACAGATGAGATTCTTCCAAATTTAATGAAAACTGTAAACCCACTGTCCAGGAGGTTAAACAAACTCCAAATGAAATCATGAAAACATTCTTATAAAACCCTATAATACAATTGCTGAAATGCAGTGATAAACAAACAAAAATAAATAGTCTTCAAAAGCAGTAAAAAAAAAAAAAGAAAATTTGACACATATCAGATCAGATCAGATCAGTCACTCAGTCGTGTCCGACTCTTTGCGACCCCATGAATCGCAGCACCCCAGGCCTCCCTGTCCATCACCAACTCCCAGAGTTCACCCAGACTCACATCCATTGAGTCAGTGATGCCATCCAGCCATCTCATCCTCTGTCGTCCCCTTCTCCTCTTGCCCCCAATCCCTCCCAGCATCAGAGTCTTTTCCAATGACACACTATATACAAGAAACAAAGAAAAGTTGTCCTGGCTTTTTGATGGAGGCAATGTAAGTCCCGTAACAAAGTAAAAAATCTTTAAAGCATTGGGGTGGGTAGAGAGGTGCTAACCTGGAATTCAGTTACCTATGAAAATACTTTTTAAAACTGAATGAAAATTTAAATGACAAATAAATGATGATAGAATTTAAGGACACCAGATATACCCTGCACAAAACTGCTATAGAAAGGTCTTCAGGCTAAAGCGAGTGATAAAAGATGAAAATGTGGATCCGCCCAAAGCTATGGACACTGCACTAAACAGAAATTATGTGGGTACATATAAAAATGTTTTCTCTCAATTTTAAAATACTAGAATATTTAAGGCAAAAATAATAGCAACATATTATAGGACTCATAATTTAACTAAAAGAATGTATAACAACAATAGCACAAATGGCAAGAACAGGGAAGTGGAAGTTTAATGTAGTAGGTTAGACATTGTGTGTTGTGACAAAATGTGACCTCAAGGTAAAGTGTGATTTTTTTTGTTGTTCATTTGCTAAGTTATGTCTGGCTCTTTGTGACCCCATGAACTGCAGCACGCCAGGCTTCCCTGTCCTTAACTATTTCCCTGAGTTTGCTTAAACTCATGTCCATTGAGTCAGTGATGCCATCCAACCATCTCATCCTCTGTTTCCACTATCTCCTCTTGCCCTCAATCTTTCCTAGCATCAGAGTCTTATCCAATGAGTCGGCTCTTCTCATCAGGTGGCCAAAGTGTTGGAGCTTCAGCTTCAACATCAGTCTTTCCAGTGAGTATTCAGGGTTTATTTCCTTTAGGAATGATTGGTTTTATCTCCTTGCAGTCCAAGGGAATCTCAAGAGTCTTCTCCAGCACCACAGTTCAAAAGTTTCAGTTCTTCAGCGTTCAGCCTTCTTTATGGTCCTACTTCTGCATTCATTCATAACTACTTGAAAAACCATAGCTTTGTCTATATAGACTTTTGTCAGCAAAGTGATCTCTCTGCTGTTAAATACATTGTCTAGGTTTGTCATAGCTTGTCTTCCAAGGAGCAAGCATCTTTTATTTTCAATGCTGCAGTCACCATCTGCAGTGATTTTGGAGCCCAAGGAAATAAAATCTGTCACTGCTTCTACTTTTTCCTCTTCTATTTGCCATGAAGTAATGGGACTGGATGACATATTAGTTTTTTGAATGTGAGTTTTAAGCCAGCCTTTTCACTCTCCTCTTTCACCTTCATCAAGAGGCTGTTTAGCTCCTCTTCGCCTCTGCCATAAGAGTGGTGTCATCTGCATATCTGAGGTTATTGATATTTCTCCCAGCAATCTTGATTTCAGCTTGAGCTTCATCCAGCTCAGCATTTACATGATGTACTCTGCATATAAGTCAAATAAGCAGGGTGACAATATATAGGCTTGATGTACTCCTTTCGCAATTTTGAATCAGTCAATTATTTCATGTCCAGTTCTAACTGTTGCTTATTGACCTGCATACAGGTTTCTCAGGGGACAGGCAAGGTGGTCTGGTATTCCCACATCTTGAAGAATTTTCCAGTTTGTTGTGATCCACACATCAGAGGCCTTACCATAGTCAATGAAGCCGAAGTAGATGGGATTTTTTGGAATTCTCTTGCTTTCTCTATGATCCAATGAAATGTTGGCTATTTGATCTCTGACTCCTCTGCCTTTTCTAAACCCAGCTTGTACATCTGGAAGCTCTCCGTTCACATACTGCTTAAGCCTACCATGAAGGATTTTGAGCATAACCTTACTAGCATGTGAAATGAGCACGACTGTACAGTAGTTTGAATGTTCTTTGACATTGCCCTTCTTTGGGATTGGAATGAAAAGTGACCTTTTCCAGTCCTGTGGCCATTGCTTTTTTCCAAACCTGCTGACATACTGAGTCCAGCACTTATCAGCATCATGTTTTAGGATTTTAAATAGTTCATCTGGAATTCCATCACCTCCACTAGCTTTTTTTTGTACTAATGTTTCCTGGGGTCCACTTGACTTTGCACTCCAGAGATGTCTGACTCTAAGTGAGTGATCATACCATCATGGTTATCTGGGCCATTTAGATCTTTTTTATACAGTTATTCTGTGTATTCCTCCCACGTCTTCTTGGTTTCATCTGCTTCTGTTAGATATTTGATGTTTTGTCCTTTATCCTGCATTTCATGAAATGTTCCCTTGGTATCTCCAGTTTTCTTAAAGAGAACTCTAGTCTTTCCCATTCCATTGTTTTCCTCTATTTCTTTACATTGTTCATTTAAGAAGGCTTTCTTATCTCTCCTTCAATTCTCTGAAACTCTACATTCAGCTAGGTATATCTTTCCCCTTCTCCCTTGTCTTTGCTTCTCTTCTTTCCTCAGCTATTTATAGATATGGTATGATAAAAAAAAAAAAAAATTCCCACAAAGAAAACTGTAACCTTCAAATGCCAGCACTTCCACCAAGCTCAGAAACGTCTCCCACATCAAGATACAGAGAAGGAAGCAATGATTGAGAGCAGGAAGGAAGTGTAACACAGGAGCTGTGATGAATATACGAGTTGTCATGGATGTTGATCCTCCCCTCCCCTCCTGGAGTCCTTGCATCTTCATCCCCTCACCATTCTGCACTTCAGTCTTTTTTGACTAATGAAGTCCCTCATAAATCTTTCTCCTGAAGTCTCCTCTTTATTTCCCACAAGCTCCTCTACATTGTTCTAGGTCATTGTTTCTGCTCTAGAGTTCTCCTAAACACAGTTCATCACATCCAACAATCCACTAAAAGAAGCTGAAATTTCTCTTCCATACTCGATTCCTACAGTTGAGAAGAAGCAAGAGTTGAATTTCAGCGAGAAAACTGAAAAGACGTGCTATTCTATTCTTATCTCTGCTGCACCAACACCACTTTGGCTAATCTTCACATTATTAGTAGCAAAACATGTCTGAACATACAGAAAAGACAAAGCAGTGGGAGGAAACTGGTAGCAAATAGATTTAAAAAAAGAAAGAAAACTGGAACAATTCATAAAAATTTAAGAGCCTGAGTTAGTGCAATGGTACTCAGAGTACAAACCACAATTAGTGTTTAAATGCCAGAGCACTCTCAAATCTTTTTATTTTTAAGAGTATCTTAACTGGAATTGATATCAAGACATCAATTTTCTTGAAGTGATAACACTAGAAGCTCCAATATCACACACATTCCATTTTTATTCAGATGCTGCTACTGCTGCTAAGTCACTTCAGTCGTGTCCAACTCTGTGCGACCCCATAGACGGCTCCCCCGTCCCTGGGATTCTCCAGGCAAGAACGCTGGAGTGGGTTGCCATTTCCTTCTCCAATGCAAGAAGGTGAAATGTGAAACTGAAGTCACTCGGTCGTGTCCGACCCTCAGCAACCCCTTGGACTGCAGCCTTCCAGGCTCCTCCATCCATGGGATTTTCCAGGCAAGAGTACTGGAATGGGGTGCCATTGCCTTCTCCGATGATGATGCCTCAAAATAAGGCAGGGACTCCTGTAGTGTTTCACAAGCTTATCTGCAGTTGAAATCACAATTAGGACATCATGATAATAAGAGTTGTTACTTGAAAACAGGTTTTCTTAAAATAGAAATTTCTGGATTTCCCTGGTGGTCCAGTGGTTAAGAATCTGCCTGCCAATGCAGGGGACATGAGCTCAATCTCTGGTCTGAGAAGATTTCACATGCAATGGGGCAACTAAGCCTGTGCACCACAACTACTGAGCCCACATGCCTAGAGCCAGTGCTTTGCAACAAGAGAAGCCACCGCAATGAGAAGCCCACACACTGCAGCTGGAGAATGGCTCCCACTTGCCACAATTAGAGAAAGCCCACACCCAGCAACAAAGACCCAGAGCAACAAACATGAATAAATACATAATGAAAAGCAGTGTCTAACTACAAATCAAATGATCCTTTGAAAATTGTTGCTTTTTAAAATTATTTTATTTTACTTCATTTTTTAACTTTTCAATATTGTGTTGGTTTTGCCAAATATCAACATGAATCTGCCACAGGTATACACGTGTTCCCCATCCTGAACCCTCCTCCTTCCCCATACCATCCCTCTGGGTTGTCCCAGTGCACCAGCCCCAAGCATCCGGTATCGTGCAAAAATAGTTACTTTTGTATTCTTTTTAATGGCTGAGTAATACTCCATTGTGTATATGTACCACAGCTTTCTTATCCATTCATCTGCTGATGGGCATCTAGGTTGCTTCCATGTCCTGGCTATTATAAACAGTGCTGCGATGAACATTGGGGTATAGATCAGTCTTATGGACTCTGTGGGAGAGGGAGAGGGTGGGGAGGTTTGGGAAAATAACATTGAAACATATATAATATCATGTATGAAATGAGTCGCCAGTCCAGGTTTGATGCACAATACTGGATGCTTGGGGCTGGTGCACTGGAACGACCCAGAGAGAGGAGAGGGGAGGGAGGAGGGCGGAGGGTTCAGGATGGGGAACGCGGGTATACCTGTGGCGGATTCATTTCGATATTTGGCAAAACTAATACAATATCGTAAAGTTTAAAAATAAAATAAAATTTAAAAAAAATAGTTACTTTTGATAGTAATCATAGAGTAAAAGAAACTTTTGAGGAGATGAACCAGTTCATGGCATAGGAGTGGTGATGGTTCCACAGATCTCCAAACTCAGTTTTTGTATGTCAATCATATCTCAATGAAGCAGTTTTTAAAATGGAAAAGAATTATTTTCTTAATAGCCTCAACTAATATAATCAAAAGTCTGCTGAAGGGGAGATAGGAAAAGAGCACTTTCCCAATGATCTTCCTCAACAAAACACCAGAGAGCTGACTGGCTGTGCTTTCTAAGAACCCACTGCAGATGTCCTCAGAGCTCCCCTGTCCCACCACTTCAGCAGTTGGGAGGATCCTTTCCTAAGACCTACATGAGAGAACTTGTGGTGATACGATAATATCTACCTCAATTCCGCCTATTGTCATGGGATTACTGTCCTGGACAATTCATCAAACATTCTTATAACAACTGAAAAATATCTTTGCCAAATATTGTAACCATTCAATCCCATTCTCATTTCCATCTTGGCCCAGGTCAAATATGCTTAGTCAGGATTGAGCCCTTTTTATGTACAATGTCATACACTTTTCACCTCACTACCCAGTCTCTATGTTGTAATTGTTAAACTTCATGTTTTGCTGCAGCCTCAACATCCCCACAAATAGGATGTGAGCTCCCCACCTAGGTAAGCAGGTGCACCAGTGTGATGAGACTCCTGCCCAATGCCCCCATCGTGTCCTTCCCTGTGACCTAGTGACCTTCAAATGCACCAGGGAAATCCCCTCAAACCTGCACATACCGTAACTACACCCAGACCCCCAATTATTGTCACTTGTTCATGGGTCTACACATTTGGGGTCCATTTGGGGTCACTACTCCTGGTTTAAACCTTTTCTATTGGCACCTCCCCCACGTACCCATCTACTGGTACTCTGACTCTCTAGGACCTGTGACTATAATACACTTTGTTTGCCTGCACCTTCCTACATCCTCTCTTGTAGCTGCACTTGACTGGCCATCCCATGAAAGAATACAAGCTACCATGATGAATCTAATTCAATAAAGGTCCAGCCTGGCAGCTGTACCTGCATGAAGCATTTGACCTCACCTCCTATGAAGACCACAGAGACTGAAAGTGCTCAGTGACCAATAGGTGTGGAGACTTTCTCTCCAGGGCCTGTCAAGCTCTTCTGCTCCCTTGAGCACCTATCATTGAAGGCATCATTGGCTCAGTGGAATTTTTACCCAAGAATGTTCTAAGGCTGCGATCCATATTCTCATAGTTATTCTGGGAATGAGACTGAAGCTTCTCCTGTTGGGGATTCCCTTTCGGACCAGACAGGACTTACCTGAGCAGACTGCTCCAGCACACTTGTCATGGGAATGGCCCTCTGGACGATGATCTTTCACAGCAGGATAACTACACTTGGTGATAGCTGACTCCTGCCCTTTGCAGTAAATATAATGAAACCAAACGGGTCCAATTCCTGGTCCAAATTTAGCCCTTTGGGGATTACCAACAGCAACTCCACACCCCAGCTGTCTGCACACCACAGCTGCCTCCTTCATGCTCCAGTTGTGATCATTCACTGTGCCTCATACTCCTTGATGCTTCGCTTCCACTCTCCCCTCACAGGGGTGGGCTCCATCCTTCAGCCTCAGCTCCAGAGCTGCAAGATAAACACAGACACGGGACTCAGGAGAGATTTTAGCAGAGCATGCTGTGGAGTACTGATAATTATTAACGTGTGAAAACTTTGATCTTTGAAAAAAAAAATCCCTGTGAACAGCATTTGTTGACTTCTATGGTATAAGCATTCCCACTCTAGCCAACTCTAAGCATCCATGTTCCGTCACTGAACCTGGATCATGAAGGGAGGCACCAGGTGTTTCTCAAGAGCCTGTAGAACAGGCTCCAGGGACACCACTGAGGACAGGCCTCCAGAGACTCTGGATGCTTCCCTCCTGTAGATGTGCCCAAGGCTACTAGGGCCCAGCTCCCCCATCTCAGTTACAGCTCATGGCCTGGGATCCAAGGAAGAATCCTCCCTCTCCTTCCTGTCCATACGGAGCATCTCATCCAGCTCAGGAACAGAGGGCTGGTGTTAAAGGCTCTGAAGTGTTCCTCTTATTCCTGCCACCTGGTATTCATGTCCTTGTGTAATCCCCACACTTGTGTGTATCTAGTAACATGAGTCTAACAAATGGAATTTGGCGAAAGTGATGAAATGTCAATTATATTAGGTTTCAAGATGACTCTGGTTTCTCCCTCATTGACCTGTCTTGCTCTCTCTGTCTTGCTCTGATGAAGCAAGCTGCCACATAGTGAGCAGTGTAGGGAGAGACCCTCATGATAAGCACTGGAGGCAGGCCTCTAGCTAACAGCCAGCATGGGACAGAGGCTCTCAGCTCAACAGTCTGCCACAGCCTGAATGCTGCTAACATCAAGGTGAGTATGTTTGGAAGATATCCACCCCTGGTTGCACCTTCAGATGATTGCATCCTTGTAGACATCCTGAGTCAGAGGACCCAGGTAAGCCATGTCCATTCCTGGCCTACAGAAGATGTGAGATACTAGGTGTTTGCTGACTGAAGCTGCCAAGTTCAGTGCTAACTTGTTGCACAACAGCATGTAACTAATGCAGAGCTCCCTTCCAGAGTCAGAAGACCAGAGTGAACAAGCTGGAGGGTTAGATGTGTTTCTTCACTGCTTCATCCAGACGAGAGTTCTTCCTGTGTGACCAGGTCGGCTGCCTGGTCCCACCTGGAACTGGGACCCAAATAATCTCTGTCACATCAGGTCTCATCCAGTGTCCCAGGCTCCTGCCTTCCTGTCGAGAACTGAGAAGTGAGATTCCTGAGACCTTGAATCAGATCCATTAGCTTTAAATTCAGGTTAGCAAATGAGAATCTTCTTATAATCTAATGAGACTTGATCCCTGGGGCACCATTTACACTTCTCAGGTCTCCGCCCTGCTCCATGTGTTCTCACTCTGGTAACAGAGGTAGTGCGTCACAGAGGGAACATCTGGGGAAATGATGAACTGGAGAAGATCCTGGTGTATAGTTGGCTCAGGCAGGTGATCACAACAAGATACCACAGACTGGCTGGCTAAACAACAGAAATGTATTTCTATTATCACAGTTCTGGAGGCTGGTAAGTCCATGGTCACAGGGCTGGCCAGGTCTCATTCTGAGTGCTCTTCTCTTGGCATGCAGGCCACGACTCCCTCACTGTGTGCTCACCTGGCCTTTTAGGATATGGGTACCTGGAGAGAGGGAGGAAGCTGTGTCTCATCCACTTCTTATAATGTCACATATTGGATTAAGGCCACATCCATATGGCTATATTTAACCTCATTTAACTCCTAAAGGCTCTATCTCCAGTGCAGTCACAGTGGGAAGTAGGACTTCAATATATAAACTTTGGAGCAACACAGTTCAGTCCATAGACCTGAGAGTCTCATCAAGAAAGGAAATAAAGATATATGGGGAGGAGGTGAAGGAGACATTAGACACAGGGAGCCATCCTGTGATGCTTACTCAGATTTCTTATCTTGCGATCCTGAGATGAGTGTAAAGGATTGAAATCGGATAGTAAAGTACACAAGAAGGTAATTTTATTAGTATTAAAATTATATGTTGGAGACACATCTTGTGCTGTAAATGCAGAAAATAGTAAGCCTGTTCCTGGCTTCATGTACCTTTTATCTAGTTGATGACACAAACTAACAAGTAGATGATTTCATTACTGTGATAAGTTCCAACACATCATATCATTAACAGTAGGCTGGGTATTAAAGCTATTTCATCTGCCAAAAACAAAGTGGAATAAATTCACAAAAATTACCTTAAAAGTGACAAAGAGCTGACAAGATGGGAACAAAATATCAGGCCAAAGCTTCAGGTAAAATGGAAATTCTCCAGTTTGAGAAGGATGGGTTAAATCTGGTACCAAAAAAAAAAAAAAAAAAGAGAGAGAGAGACAGACAGACAGACAGACATATAGGAGTTGTCCTATATTTGTTAAAGAAATAGATTTCATATATAAGAAGTTCTCACAAAGAAAACTGCATCCTTCAAAGGCCAAAATACCCAGAGAGCTCTGAAACAACTCCCACATCAAGATAAAGGAAGAGAGGGCAGGAAGTAATGAGGGCAGGAAGGAAGTGTAACACAGAAGCTGTGATGAATGTGTGGGTGTGTGATCACACCCTCCCCTCCTGCAGTCTTTGCATCTTCATCCCCTCACCATTCTGCACCTCAGTACCTGAGTCTTTTTAAGCTAGTGAAAAACCTCCCAAATCTTTTTCCTGAACCCCCTGAAATCTACTCCTCATTTCCTACAGGCTCCTTTATATTCTTCTCGGGTCATTGTTTCTACAACCACAGTTCTCCCAAACACTGTTAATCACTTCCAATAATATACTCTGTTGGAAGGGGTTGAAATTTCTCTTGCATATCCGACTCCTAAGATGGAGAGGAAGAAACTCCAAGGGTTCAATTTCAACTAAAGTAATGAAAAGTTGTGCTGTTCTGATCTTAGCTCTGCTGCATCACCACCACGTTCACTTACCATCACATCACTAACAGATGTTCCTGAAGATACAGAAAAAACAAACCAGTAGGAGGAACCTAATGACAAAAATTAATAGAAGGAAACTGGAGCAGTTCATAAAAATGTCAGAGCCTAAGCTAGAGGAAGGTGATCAGGGAGTAAAAACCACAGTCCAGGTTTAAATGCCAGAAGAGCACTCTCAAATCCTGATATTTTAAAAGTATATCCTACCTGGAGTTAACATCAAAACATAAATTTTCTTAAAACTGTAACATTAGAAGCTCCAATATGGCTTAAAATTTCAAAAGCTCAGTCCATTATTATTCACTCGCTAATTAATCAAAATAAGGCAGTGCTGCCTATAGTGTTTCCACAAGTTTATCTACAGTTGGAGCCATGATCACGACATTGTGACCATAAGGGCAGCTACTTGAAATGCTAGAAAACAAGTTTTTTAAACTAAAAATCCCTAACTAAAATCAAATGCCTTTAGAAAACAATTATTTTTAATCTGAACACTGTAATAAAGAGGATGAAGGAAAATTTTTGAGGAGATGAACAGGTTTATGGCATAGATTGTGGTAATGGTTACACAGATGTATACTGATCTCCAAACTTATCAAGTTGTAAATATTAACTATGTATTTTTAATGTCAGCATACCTCAATAAAGGAGTTTTTAAAAAGGAAAGAACTGTTTCCTTAGCAACCTTGAGTCCTCAAGAGTATCATCAAAGATCTGCTAAAAGTGTTGGGAAAAAAAATCACTCTTCCAATGATCTTCCTCAACAAAACAGAGAGCTGATAGACTGCGGTTGCTAAAGACCTACTACAGATGTCCTCAGGGCCCCCCTGTCCCACCATTTGATCACATGGGATGATCCTTTCCCAAGACCAGCCACCAGTACTAGAGAATCTGTGGAGATACATGATAATATTTTCCTCAATTCCAGCTATTGTCAGGTGATTAATGTCCTGAACAATTCATCAAACATTCCTGTAACAATTGAAAATATCTCTGACAAATACAGTATCCATCCTATGCCATTTTAATTTCTAGCTTTTGTTCATTTGTTCAGTCGCTCAGTCATGTCTGACTCTTTGCAACCCCATGGACTGCGGCATGCCAGGCTTCCCTCTCCTTCAGTATCTCCCAGAGCTTGTACAAACTCATGTCCATTGAACCGTTGATGCCATCCAACCATCTCATCCTCTGCTGTTCCCTTCTCCTCCTGCCTTCAATCTTTCCCAGCATCAGGGTCTTTTCTAATAAATCAGCTCTTTGCATCAGGTGGCCAAATTATTGGAGCTTCAGCATCAGTTCTTCCAATGAATATTCAGCATTGATTTCCTCTAGGATTCACTGGTTTGATCTCCTTGCAGTCCAAGGGACTCTCAAGAGTCTTCTCCAACACCACAGTTCAAAAGCATCAATTCTTTGATGCTCAGCCTTTATGGTACAACTCTCACATCCATACATGACTACTGGGAAAACCATAGCTTTTACTAGATGTACCTTTGTTGGCAAAGTAATGTCTCTACTTTTTAATATACTGTCCAGGTTGGTCATACCTTTTCTTCCAAGGAGCCAGCATCTTTTAATTTCATGGCTGCAGTCACCATCTGCAGTGATTTTGGAGCCCAAGAAAATAAAGTCTCTCACTGTTTCCATTGTTTCCCCATCTATTTGCCATAAAGTGGTGGGACTGGATGCCATGATTTTCATTTTTTGAATGTTGAGTATTAAGCGAACTTTTTTACTCTCCTCTTTCACCTTCATCAAGAGGCTCTTTAGTTACTCTTCACTTTCTGTTGTAAGGGTGGTGTCATCTGCATATCTGAGGTTATTAATATTTCTCCAAGCAGTCTTGATTCCAGCTTGTGCTTCATCCAGCCTGGCATGATGTACCCTGCATAGAAGTTAAATAAGCAGGTGACAATATACAGCCTTGATGTACTCCTTTCCCAATTTAGAACCATTGTTTCATGTCCATGTCAGTCCATTGTTTTGTGTCCGGTTCTAACTGTTGCTTTTGAACTGTATACAGGTAACGTGGTCTGGCGTTTTCATCTCTTTAAGAACTTTCCAGTTTCTTATGATCAACATAGTCAAAGGCTTTAGCCTAGTCAGTAAAGCAGAAATGTATGTTTTTCTAGAATTATCTTGCTTTTTCTATAATCCAATGGATATTGGCAATTTGATCTCTGGTTCCTCTGCCTTTTCTAAATCCAGCTGAAATACATGGAAGTTCTCAGTTCATGTGCTGTTGAAACCTAGCTTGGAGAATTTTGAGCATTACTTTGACAGTGAGTGAAATGAGTACAATTGTGCAATAGTTTGAACATTCTTTGGCATTGCCTTTCTTTGGGTTGTAATGAAAGCTGACCTTTTCCAGTCCTGTGGCCACTGCTGAGTTTTCCACATTTGCTGGCATATCCACGTTGGCTCAGATCAAATACTTAGACAGGATTGAGCCCTTATTATGTATCATTTCAAGTTCTCTTATCCTCACTGCTCTCAGTTTTGCTCTAGCTTCTGTGTTGCAATTGTCAAGTGTCAGGTTTTCCTGCAGCCTCAGCATCCCCACAGATAGGATGTGAGCTCCCCGCCCAGGTGAGCAGGTGCACCAGTGTGATGAGACTAGACCCTGACACAAACCCTCTTCTTGTCCTCCCCTGACTATGACCTAGTGACATTCAAATACACCATGGAAATCCCCTTATGTCTTTTTCTTGTGTAACTCCACCTGACCTCCAGTACTTTCCCTTGTTCATGGGTCTGCACACCCCATTTTGGGTCAGCAGTCCTGGTTTAAGCCTTTTCTATTGATCCCTCTCCCTTGTACCCAGTGCTGGTACTCTGTCTCTCTAGGAACTGTGAGTATAAAATACTTTGTTTTCCTGCACCCCTCCAAATCCCCTCTTGTAACTGCACATGTCTGACCACCCCATGAAAGAATGCAAGCTACCATGATGAACTTAATTCATAGAAGTCCAGCCTGGCAGTTATATATGTAAGAAGCATTTGACCTCACCTCCCTGTCTCCTATGAACACCACTGAGACCTGAAGCATCCAGTGACCAATGGGTATGGAGACTTTCTCTCCAGGGACAATCAAGCCCTTCTTCTCCCTTGAACACCTAACATTCAAGGAGTCACTGGCTCACTGGAATTTTCACCCAAGAGTGTTCTAAAGGCTGCGATCCATATTCTCATAATTATTCTGGGAATGAGACTGAGGTTTCTCCTGATGGGGAAACCCATCAAACCCATATAAAATTCCTTTATATGCCAAAGAGCTCTTACCTGAGCAGATTGCCCCAGCATCCTTTTCATGGGAATGGCCCTCAGGATGATGGTCTTTCACAGTAGGATAACTACACTTTGTGATAACTGATTTTGGCCCTTTGCAGTAAATATGATGAAATCAAATGGGGCCGATTCCTAGTTCAAATTTATCCCCTTTGGGAGTATCAACAGCACCTCCACACCCCAGCTGTCTCCACACCACAGCTGCCTCCTCTATGCTCCACTTGTGATTATTCACTGTGCCCCATGCTCCTTGGTGCTTCACTTCCACTCTCCCCTCACAGCTGTGGGCTCCATCCTTCAGCCTCACCTCCAGATCTGCAAGACAGACACAGACACAGGACATGAGAGAGATTTTAGGAGATCATGTAGTAGTATACTGACAAGTATTTTTTAAAATAAATCCTCTGGATGCTGCCCTCTCTTTAAATATGCCCAAGGCTACTAGGGCCCAGCTTCCCCATCTCAGTTTCAGCTCACAGCCTGGAATCCAGGGAAGAATGCTCCCTCTCCTTCCCTGTCCATAGGGAGCATCTCATCCAGCTTAGGAACAGAGGGCTGGGGTAATAAGCTCTGAAGTGTCCAAGTTATTCCTGTTGGCTGGTATGTATGTCCTTGTGTAATCTTCTGACTAAAATGTAACGAGTAACATGCATCTAACAAATGCAATTGACAAAGTGTTGAGATGTCAGTTAGATTAGGTTTCAAGGTGATTCTGGTTTCCCCTTGGTGACCTATCTTACTCTTTCTCTCTTGCTTTAATGAAGCGAGCTGCCATGCTGTGAGCTGTGAATGGTGAGACTAGCAAGACAAGGAAACAAGCAAGGCCTCTAGGCAACAACCAGCAAAGGATTGAGACTCTCAGCTAAACAGTTCACCAAGGTCTGAATGCTGCTAATAGCCAGGTGAGCACTTTTAGCAATATGTATCCATGATTAAACATTCAGATGATTACATCCTTGTGAGACATCATGAGTCAGGGGACCCAGGTAAGTCATGTCAATTCCTGACTTACAGAAAGTGTGAGAAACCAGGTGTTTGCTGACTTAAGCTTCCAAGTTCAGCAGTAATTTGTAGCAGAACAACACATAACTAATGTAGGGCTTCCCTCCAGAGTCAGAAGACAGGGCTGAACAAGCTGGAGGGTTATACATGAGCCTTCACTGCTTCATCCAGATGAGACTTCCTCCTGTGTGATCAGGTCTGCTGCGTGGTCACTGGGGGTTCCTACAACCTGGAACTGGGGCCCAAACCACCTTTCTCTGTTACATCAGGTTCTCACACCATGCCCCAGGCTCCTGCTTGGCTGTCAGGAACTGACTTTCCTGTGACCATGAATTGGTTCCATTAGCTCTGAATTTGGGTCAGAAAGTGAGACTCTTTCTTATATTCTAATGAGATGTGATCCCTGGGCCACCATTCACACTGCTCAGGTCTCCACCACCTTACCCCATCCCCCACCCCATGTGCTCTCACACAAGGGAAACAGAAGTGATGCATCACAGAGGGAATATCTGGGGAAATGCTGAACTGGAGAAGATCCTGGTGTGTAGTCGGCTCAGGCAGGTGGTCACAACAAGATACCGCAGCCTGACTGTTTAAACAACAGAAATGTATTTATCTTATCACAGTTCTGGAGGCTGGTAAGTCCATGATCAATGTGCTGGCAAGGTGCTCACAAGGTCTCATTGTGAGACCTCTTCTCTTGACTTTCTGGCCATGGCTCCCTCACTGTGTGCTCACCTGGGCTTTCCAGTTACATGAGCATCTGGAGAGAGGGAGGAAGAGGCGTCTCATCCTCTTCTCATAAGGTCACATATCGCATTAGGGCCACATCCTTATGACCTTGTTTATGCTTACTTACATCCTAAAGGCCCTGTCTCCTACTTGGTCACTGTGAGGGGTAGGGCTTAAGTATATGAACTTTGGAGGGACATAGTTCCATCCATGGACCTGTACATCTCATCTAGGAAGGAAATAAAGATAATAGTGAAGAGGTAAATAATACAGTAGATATAGGGAGCCATGCTGTGATGCTTACTCAGACTTTTTATAATCTGACACTGAGATGAGTGTAGAGGATTGAAATGGGATAGTAAAAGTACAAAAGAAGGTACCTTTGTTAGTATTAAAATTTTATGTTGGAGGCACATCTTGTGCTGTAAATGCAGAAAATAGTAAGACCATGTTCCTGGTTTCATGTACCTTTTATCTAGTTGAGGACACAAACAAACAAGTAGATGATCTCATTATTGTGATAAGTTCCGAGAGATCATCACATTATGGTAGGCTAGGTATTGAAGCTATTTCGTCTGCTGAAAACAAAGTGGAATAAATTCCGAAAAATCACCTTAAAAGTGACAAAGAGCTGACAAGGTGAGAACAAAATGTCAGACCAAAGCTGCAGGTAAAATGGAAATTCTCCAATTTAAGAAGGATGGGTTAAATCTGGTACCAAAAAAAGAGAGAGAGAGAGACATATAGGAGAAATTTTATATTTGCTAAAGAAGTAGATTTCATATTATTAAAAGTGCTCACAAAAAGTACCCCAACCTTCAAAGGCCAGCACTTCCACAGAGCTCAGAAACAATTCCCACATCCAGATAAAGGAAGAAAGGGCGGGAAGGAGTAAGAGCAGGAAGGAAACGTAGCACAGAGGCTGTGGTGAATATGGGAGTTGACCTGGCCTGCATCAGAAATGCCAGTCTTCCCTCCAGCAATTCTTGCAAATTCAGCCCTTCCCCATTCTGTACCTCAGTACCTCAGTCTTTTTCAACTAGTGAAGCACCTCACAAATCTTTCTCCAGAACCCCCTGAAGTCTACTCTTTATGTCATACAAGCTCCTCTACATTATTGTTGTTGTTCAACTGCTCAGTCGTGTCCAGCTCTTTGTGAATCCATTGGCTGTAGCATGTCATTGTTTCTACAACTGGATTCCTCCTAAACACAGTTCACGACTTCCAACAATTCACTACAGAGGATAAAATTTCTCTTCCATACCCAACTCCTCAAACTGAGAGGAAAAAACTCCAAGAGTTCAATTTCAATTAAAATAATGAAAATATCGACCTTATTAAAATTAGAATAACAATGCTATTCTAATCTTATCTTTGCTGAATTACTGCTAGGTTTACTTGCCAGCACTAACACATGTTCCTGAAAATATAGAAAAAGCAAACCTGTAGGAAGAAACTGGAGAGTAGATTAATAGAAGAAAACTGGAATACTTCATGAAAATGTCAGAGTATACAGTATAGCAAGGTGATCAGAGAGTAGAAACTGCAATCATGGTATAACCCTGTATGGGAGACAGCAAAAGAGACACTGATGTATAGAACAGTCTTTTGGACTCTGTGGGAGAGGGAGCGGGGAATGATTTGGGAGATTGGCATTGAAACATGTATAATATCATATAAGAAATGAATTGCCAGTCCAGGTTTGATGCAGGATACACGAAGCTTGGGGCTGGTGCATTGGGATTACCCAGAGGGATGGTATGGGGAGGGAGGTGGGAGGGGGGTTCAGGATGGGGAACACGTGAACATGGTGGATTCATGTTGATGTATGACAAAACCAGTACAATATTGTAAAGTAATTAGCCTCTAATTAAAATAAATAAATTTAATTTTTAAAAAAATAAATAAATGCCAGAGCACTCTCAAATCTTATATTTTAAAGAATATACTACCTGGAATTAATAACAAAGCATAAATTTTCTTAAAATGGTAACATGAGAAGCTCCAATATGGCTCAAAATTTTAACAGTTCAATCCATTTTTTATTCATTTCTGATTTGTCAAAATCAAGCAAGTCTTCCTGTAGTGTTTCCACATGTTTATCTACACTTGGAACCATGATTAGGACATTGTGACAATAAGGAGAATGCTGGAAATGCTAGAAAACAAGACTTCTTAAACCAAACACTCCTAAGTAAAACCAAATGCCCTTTGAAAATAATTATTTTTAATCATAACACTGTATTAAAGAGGATAGAAGAAAACTTTTGGGGAGATGAACAAGTTTATGGCATAGATTGTGGGAATGATTACACAGATATAGATATATATATATATATATATATATATATATATATATATACACACACACACACTGATCTCCAAAGTCAAAAGTTGCAAATATTTATTGTGTATTGCTTTTGGTATGTCAGTCATACCTCAGTAAAGGAGCTATTAAAAAGGAAAAGAGTTGTTTTCTTAACAGCCTCAAGAGTATCATCAAAGATCTGCTGAGGGTGAGATTGGAAAAGATCACTTTACCAGTGGTCTTTCCCAACAAAACACAGAGAGCTTATTGGCTGTGCTGGAGAAGGACCTACTGCAGGTATCCTCAGAGCTCCCCCGTCTCACAACCTCAGCAGCTGGGAGGAGCCTTTCCTGAGACCCAACCACCTCTATTAATGACTTTGCCATGATATCTGATATTATCTTCCACATTTAGCTGCTGCTGCTGCTATTTTGGTGCATTTCATGTCATGTATGGGCTTCCCCAATGCCTCAGCTGTAAAAATTCACCTGCAATGCAGGAGACATAGGAGACACAGGTTCAACTCCTGGGCCAGGAAGATCCCCTGGAGGAGGGTAGGACAATCCACTCCAGTATTCTTGCCTGGAAAATCCCATGGAGAGAGGAGCCTGGCAGGCTACAGACAATTGGGTGGCAAAGAGTGAAATGAGCACTCACATATGTATGCCCTGGAAACTTCATCAGACATTCTGATAATTTCTGGGAGCACCTCTGGCAAACAATGTGACCACACAATACCATTCTAGTTTTAAACTCAGCTTAGGTCAAATACATTTAGACAGGATTGAGCCTTATTATGTATTATTTCATGCTCTCTTAACTTCATTGTTCTTATGTTTGCTCCACCATTTGTAATTGTCAAACTTTGGATTTTCTTGCAGCTTCAGTTCAGCTCATTTCAGTCACTCAGTTGTGCCCAACTCTTTGCGACACCATGGACTCCAGCACACCAGGCTTCCCTGTCCATCAACTCCCAGAGCTTGTTCAAATTCATGTCCATTGAGTCGGTGATGCCATCCAACCATCTCATCCTCTGTCGTCCCCTTCTCCTGCCTTCAACCTTTCCCAGCATCAGGGTCTCTTCCAATGAGTCACTTCTTCCCATCAGGTGTCTAAAGTATTGGAGTTTCATCTTCACCATCAGTCCTTCCAATGAATGTTCAGAACTGATTTCCTTTAGAATTGACTGGTTTGATCTCCTTGTAGTCCAGGGACTCTCAAGAGACTTCTTCAATACCACAGTTCAATAGCATCAATTCTTTGGTGCTTAGCTTTCTTTATGGTCCAACTCTCACATCTGCACATGACTACTGGAAAAACCATAGCTTTCACTAGACGTACCTTTGTCAGCAAAGTAATGTCTCTTTTTATAATGCTGTCTAGGTTGGTCATAGCTTTTCTTCCAAGGAGCAAGCGTCTTTTAATTTCATGGCTGCAGTCACCATCTGCAGTGATTTTGGAGCCCTCCAAAATAAAGTCTGACACTTTTACCATTGTTTCCCCATCTATTTGCCATGAAGTCATGGGACCAGATGCCATGATCTTAGTTTTCTGAATGTTGAGCTTTCAGCCAACTTTTTCACTCTCCTCTTTCACTTTCATCAAGAGGCTCTTTAGTTCCTCTTTGCTTTCTGCCATAACGGTGGTGTCATCTGCATATCTGAGATTATTAATATATCTCAAGGCAATCTTGATTCCAGCTTGTGCTTCATCCAGCCCGGCATTTCACATGATGTACTCTATATATAAGTTAAATAAGCAGGGTGGCAATTTATAGCCTTGATGTACTCCTTTCCCAATTTAGAACCAATCCATTGCTCCATTTCCAGTTCTAACTGTTGTTGCTTGACCTGCATACAGATTTCTCAGGAGGCAGGTAAGATGGTCTGGTATTCCCATCTCTTTAAGAATTTTCCACAAATAGGATGTGAGCTATTTGTGGAAACAACCCCACAAATAGGATGTGAGCTCCCCACTCAGGTGACCAGGTGCACCACTGTGATGAGACTAGCCCCTGCCACGAGTCCCATATCTTGTCCTCCCCTGACTGTGACCTAGAAACCTTCAAATGCACCAGTGAAATCTTCCTGTGCCTTTTCCTTGTGTAACTCCACCCTGACCCCTAGTATTGTCACTTGCTCGTGAGTATCCACTCCCTCCTGCAGTCATCACTGCTAGGTTGATCCTTGTCTATCATTACCTCCCCCATTACCCACCTGATGATACCTGTCTCTCTGGGATCTATGAGCAAAATAAATCTTGTTTAGCCTGCATCTCTCTTGTATCCCTCCTTACAGCTGCAGATGTCTGACCATGTCATAAAAGAATACAAAAAGCTACCATGATGAACCTAATTCATAAAAGTCCAACCTGGAAGCTGTACATGCATGAAGCATTTGAGCTCACATCCCTGCATCCTGTGACACATTACAGAGACTGGAGGGACCAGTGATGATGAGTCTGGAGCCTTTGTCTCCAGGGACAAGCAAGTCCTTATGTTGCTTTGAGCACATAATGTTCAAGGAATCACTGTGTAAAAGCAACCTTCACTCAAGAATGTTCTAAACTCTGTGATCCATAGTCTCATAGTTACTCTGGGAATGAGACTAGGGTTTTTCCTACTGGGGATCCCTTCCAAGACCAGATAGGACTTACCTGAGCAGACTGCTCTAACATCCCTGTCATGGGAAAGGCCCTCAGGATGATAGTCTTTAAGAATAGGATAAGTACAGGACATGAGCACTGACTCTTTTCCATTGCAGTAAGTAGAATGAAACCTAATGGGGCCTATCTCTGGTCCAAAAGGAGCCCCTCTGGAAGCATCAGTGGCAGCTCCACACCCCAGCTGTCTGCACACCACTTGTGCCTCCTCCAGTTTCCAGTTGTGATCATTCACTGTGCCCCATTCTCCTTGGTGCTTCACTCCACTCTCCCTTCACAGCTGTGGGATCCATCCTTCAGCCTCACCTCCAGAGCTGCAAGACAGACACAGACACAGGACACAGGAGAGATTTAGGGGACCATGTAGTAGTTTACTGGTGAGTACTAAAAGAAAATTCAGATGTTGAAAACTGACCTCTGTGAATAACACTTCCTGACTTCTGTGGTAAAAATATTCCAACCATGGCCAACTTAAAGCCCCCAATGTGCCATCACTGAACCTGGAGCAAGAAGGGACACACCAGGTTTTTCTCAGGAGCCTGTAGAACCAGCTCCAGGGACACTACAGAGGACAGACCTTCAGAGACTGGATGCTGCCTTCCCTGTAGATGTGCCCAAGGCTACTAGGGCTCAGCTTCTCCATCTCATTTACAGCTCATGGCCCAGGATCCAGGGAGGAATCCTCCCTCTACTTCCTTGTCCATAGGGAGCATCTCATCCAACTCAGGAACAGAGGTCTGGGGTAACAGGCTCTAAAGTGTCCTAAATGTTTCTGTTACCTGTGTTCACATTCTTGTGTAATCCCCATGTAATCCCCGAATGTACCTAGTATCATGCATCTAACAAAAGAAATTTGCCTAAGTGAAGTCACTTAAGAGATTAGGTTTCAAGATGACTCTGGTTCCTCCATCATTGATCTGTCTTACTTCCTCTCTTGCTCTAATGAAACCAGCCACCACGTTGTGAAAACTTATGGAGAGACTCACATGACAAGGAACAGAGGCAGAACTGTAGCCAACAGCCAAGCAAGGGACTGAGGTTCTAAGTTCAACAGTCCACCAAGTTCTGAATGCTGCCAACATCTAGGTGAGTATGTTTGGACGATCTCCATCCCTGGTTGAACCTTCAGATGATCACATCCTTATGAGAAATCATGAGTCCGAGGACCCAGGTAAGCCATGTCCATTCCTGGTCCCCACAAAGTGTGAGATACTAGGTGTCTGCTGACTTAAGCTGCCAGGTTCAGCACTAATTTGTTGCATAACAACACATAACTAATATAGGGCTTCTTCCAGGGTCAAAAGACTGGGGGTGAACAAACTGGAGGTTTATACGAGTTCCTTCACTGCTTCATCCAGATGAGATTTCTTCCTGTGTGACCAGGTCTGAGGCCTGGTCCCACCTGAAACTGGGACTCAAACCACCTCTCTCTGTCATATCAGGTCTCACCCAGTGTCCCAGGTTCCTGCCTTCCTGTCAGGAACTGAGAATTGAGTTTCCTCAATTCTCAATTGAGACCTTGAATTATTACCATTAGCTTTGAATTCAGGTCAGAAAATGAAATAATTCTTAAAATTTAACAAGATGCAGTCTCTGGGGCATCATTCACCTGCTCAGGTCTATGCCCAGGCCCATATATGCTTCACTCTGGAACCAGGAGTGGTGAATCAAAGAAAGAAACATGTGGAGAAATACTGAACTGGAAAAGATTGTCTGTATTAGAAGGCTCAGGCTACCTACCACAAGACACCACAGACCGGCTGGTTAAACAACAGAAATGTATTTATCTTATCATAATTCTGAAGGCTGGTAATATCACTTTACCAGTGATCTTCCCCAACTTAACACCCAAGAGCTGATTCACTGTGGTAGCTAAGGACCTAGTGCAAGTGTCCTCAGGGTTACCAGCAGCTGGCATAATCCTTTTTATGACCCACTACCTCTATTAGTGAACTGGTTGTGATATCTGATAATTTATACCTCAATTCCAACTATTCTTATGGGGTTAATATCCTGGACAATTCATCAAACATTCTGATAACACCTGGGAGCATCTCTGGCAAACACTGTGCCACTCAATCACATTCTAGCTTCTAACCTGGTTCAGGTCAAATACATTTAGACAAGACTGAGCCATTATTATGTATCATTTCAAATTTTCTTAGCCTCACTGCCCTTAGTTTTGCTTCAGCTTCTGTGTTGTAATTGTCAAACCTCGGGTTTTCCTGTTCCCTCAACATCCCCCCAAATAGGATGTGAGCTCCCCACCCAGGTGACTGGTGCAATCAGATGAACCAGATTGATGAGACTAGCCCCTGACACAAATCCCCCATCTTTTCCTCCCCTGTGACCTGCTGCTGCTGCTGCTATGTCACTTCAGTCGTGTCTGACCCTGTGCGACCCCATAGATGGTAGCCCACCAGGCTCCCCTGCCCCTGGGATTCTCCAGGCAAGAACACTGCAGTGGGTTGCTATTGCCTTCTCTAATACATGAAAGTGAAAAATGAAAGTGAAGTAGCATGTGACTCTTAGCGACCCCATGGACTGCAGCCTACCAGGCTCCTCCATCCATGCAATTTTCCAGGCAAGAGTACTGGAGTGGGGGTGCCATTGCCTTCTCCGCCCCTGTGATCTAGTGACCTTCTAATGCACCCATGATATCCCCTCACACCATTTCATAGTATAACTACACCCTGACCCAGGTATTATCACTTCTCCATGGGTCTTCACTCTCTTATGTGTCACAGCTGCTTCACTGAGCCTGATCTCTTGGCACCTCCCCCCTTGTACCCACCTGATAAAACTCTGTAGGATGTCTCTCTAGGATCTGCGAATATCATAAACTTTGTTTTCCTGACCTCTCCTCTATCCCCTCTTATAATCACACTTGTCTTACCATCTCATGGAAAAGTACAATAGGCTACCTTGGTGAACCTAATTCATAGAGGCCCAACCCATCAGCTCTGCATATGAAACAATAGAGCTCACTACCTTGCCTCCATATCACAGAGACTGGAGAGACCAGGGACAATGGGTCTGGAGACATTCTATCCAGAAATAAGTAACACTTGATGTTCCCTTGAGCACCTAATATTCAAGGAATCACTGGAGTTTTCACCCAGAATGTACAAAAGGCTGTGATCCATTTTCTCACGCTATTCCCAGAAAGGCCATCTAAAACTCTATACTTGAAAAACACTTTTTTTAAAATAGTAAAGCCCCAGAACATTATATCCCTAAACTGATGATGTAGGGTTGGCAGCTTCCATCCACCCCAACAAAGATCAATGTTTAAACAGCTAAAAAAAAATAATAATAATCAGCTTTTCACAAACAAAACATCTCTGGGCATAACTGGAGTCCTCTTAATAAATTTTAGAAACACAAAGACATTGTCATTTTACCGTCATCATTTCATCTCCTAGGATGGGAGCTGACCTGGAGGGTGATCCCAGGCTTCTCTCCTGCAGTTGTTACATTATCATCATCTCACCATTTTGCTGGAAATGGCTCCAGCATTACTTGAAATGTTATAAAATAGGTTTTCTTAAAACAAAAATTCATACTGAAACTCAAATGTCCTTTGACAATAATTATGTTTAATGGTAACATTGTAATAAAAAGGACAGAAGGAAACTGATGAGGAGATGGACAGGTTTACAGCGTAGATTGTGGAAATGGTTTCATAGATGTATACAGGTCTCCAAACTCATTAAGTTGTAAATATTAACTATGTATAGCTTTTTGCATATCAGTCATAACCTCAATAAAGGAGTTTTATAAAAGGAAAAGAATTGTTTTCTTAACAGCTTCAAGAGTATCAACAAAGATCTGCTAAATGCGAGATTGAAAAAGATCACTTTTCCAATGATCTTCCCCAACAAACCACAGAGAGCTGATTAACTGTGCCTGCTAAGAACTTACTCCTCAGAGTTCCCCTGTCCCACCACCTCAGCAGCTGGACTGATCCTTTCCTGAGACCCATCCACCTCTATTAGGGACTTTGCTGTGATATCTGGTAATATCTTCCTCATTCCAGCTATTGTGGTGGGATTATGCCCTTGAAAATTCATCAAACAACATTCTGATAACAACTGGGAACATCTCTAACAAATACTCTGACTACCCAATCACATTCTAGTTGCCATCTTGTCGCCAGACAATTACATGTAGACAACACTGGGACCTTCTTCTGTATCATTTCAAGTTTTCCTAACCTTACTTACATTAGCTTTGCTCGAGCTTTCGTGTTGTAATTGTCAAACCTCAGGTTTTCCTGATCCCTTAGCATCCCCATAAATAGGATGTGAGCTCCCCACCCAGGTGAGCAGGTGCACCTGTGTGATGAGACTAGATCCTGTCCAACTCACCCATCTTGTCCTCCTCTGAGACCTAAGGACCTTCAAAAAGACCTAAGGACCTTTCACCAGTGAAAGCCCTCACACCTTACTTTCTATAACTTCACACTGACTTTTAGCATTGTCACTTGTTCTTGGGTCTTCACACTCCATTTTACATCACCACTTCTGGGCTGAGCCTGTTCTATTGGTACCTCCCCCATATACTCACCTGATGACACTCTCTTTAGGAACTGTGAGTATAATAAACTATGCTTGCTTGCAACTCTCCTATATCCTCTCTTTTAGTTACACTTGTCTGGCCATCTCATGCAAGAAAACAACAAGCTACCAGGATGAACCTAATTCATAGATGATCAACCCAGCAGTTGTACCTGCATGAAACATTTGAACTCAGCCCCCTGCCTTCTATGACACATCACAGAGACTGGAGGGACCACTGACTATGGGTCTGGAGCCTTTCTCTCCAGGGACTAGCAAGTCTTTATGTTGCTTTGAGCACCTAACTTTCAAGAAATCACAGTGTGAGTACAATCTTCTCCCAAGTATGTTCTAAAGTCTGTGATCCATATGCTCGTATTTACTCTGGGACTAAAACTGAAACTAACCTGCTGGGACCCCATTCCCAGACAAGATAAGGCTTACCTGAGCAGACTGCTCCAGCATCCTTGTTATGAGAATGGCCCTCAGGATGATGGTCTTTAACAAGAGGATAAGTACACTCAGTGATAGCTGACTCTGTCCATTTGTAGTAAATATACTGAAACCAAATGGGTCCAATTCCTAGTCCAAATTTAGCCCCTTTGGGAGCATCAACTTCAGGTCCACACCTCAGCTGTCTGCACAGCTGCCTCCTTCATGTTCCAGTTGTAGTCATTCACTGTGCCCCGTTCTCCTTGGTGCTTCACTTCCACTCTTCCCTCACAGCTGTGGGCTTCATCCATTAGTCTCAGCTCCAGAGCTGCAAGAGAGACACAGACATAGGACACAGGAGAGATTTTAGGAGACAGTGTAGTAGTGTTCTGCTAAATATTAAAAAAAAATCTCCTCTCTTCGGGAAAAAACATCCCTGTGAATAACATTTCTCGACTTCTATGGTATAAGTATTCTCACCATGGCCAACTCGAGGCTCCCAATGTGCCATCACTGAACCTGGAGCAGGAAGGGAGGCACCAGGTATTTCTCACGAGCCTGTAGAACCAGCTCCAGGGACACCACCCAGGACAGGCCTTCAGAGACTCTGGATGCTGCCCTCCCTGTAGATGTGCCCAAGAACAGGGGCCCAGCTTCACCATCTCAGTTACAGCTCATGGCCCAGAATCCAGGGAGGAATCCTCCCTCTCCCTTCCTGTCCATAGGGAGCATCTCATCCAGCTCAGGAACAGAGGGCTAGGGTAACAGGCTCTCAAGTGTCCCAGTTATTCCTGTAGTCTGGTCTTCACATCCTTCTGTAATCCCCCTCCTCCAAAAAAATACACCTAACAACATGCATCTGCTACGGTTTTTCCAGTGGTCATGTATGGGTGTGAAAGTAGGACTGTGAAGAAAGCTGAGCACCGAAGAATTGATGCTTTTGAACTGTGGAGTTGGAGAAGACTCTTGAGAGTTCCTTGAACTGCAAGGAGATCCAACCAATCCATCCTAAACGAGATCAGTCCTGAATATTCATTGGAAGGACTGATGCTGAGGCTGAAACTCCAATATTTTGGCCACCTCATGCGAAGAGTTGACTCGTTGGAAAAGACCATGATGCTGGGAGGGATTGGAGGAAGGAGGAGAAGGGGACAACAGAGGATGAGATGGCTGGATGGCATCACCAGCTCGATGTACACGAGTTTGGTATATGTACCAACTCTGAGAGTTGGTGATGGACAGGGAGGCCTGGCGCGCTGGGATTCATGGGGTCGCAAAGAGTCAGACAAGACTGAGTGACTGAACAGAATTGAACTGACTGAAGATACGTAATTTGGTCAAAGTGATGAGAAGTCACTTAGATTAGGTTTCAATTGACTGTGATTTCCCCTTGTTTACCTATCTTACTCTCTCTCTTGCTGTAATGAAGACAGCTACCACTTTGTGACCTACTCATGGTGAGACCCCTCATGACAAGCAATGGAGGGAGGTCACTAGCCAACAACCAGCCTGGCACTGAGACTCTCAGGTCAACAGTCCATTAAGGTCTGAATGCTGCCAACATCCAGGTGAGTACATTTGGATAATATCCACCCCTGGTTAAACCTTCAGATGATTGCATCCTTGTGAGACCTCATGAGTCAGAGACCCAGGTAAACCATGTCAATTCCTGGTCCACAGAAAGTGTGAGATACTAGGTGTTTTCTGACTTAAGCTGCCAAGTTCAGCAATAGTTTGTTGCACAACAACACATGACTAATGTAGGGCTTCCCTCCAGAGTCAGAAGACAGGGGTTGAACAAGCTGGAGATTTACACATGAGCCTTTACTGCTTCATCCAAAAGAGACTCCTTCCTGTGTGACCAGGTCTGCTGCCTGGTCCCACCTGGAACTGGGACCCAAACCACTTCTCTCTGTTACATCAAGTCTCACCCATTTTCCCAGGTGGTATCTTCCAGTTGGGAACTGAGAAGTGAGTTTCCTGTGACCATGAATTGGCTTCGTTAGCTCTGAATTAGGGTCAGAATGTGAGAATGTTTCTTATAGTCTAAAGAGACTTGATCCCTGGGGCACCATTCACACTGCTCAGGTCTCCACCCCACCCCATGTGCTCTGGAGACAGAAGTGGTGCATTACAGAGGGAACATCTGGGGAAATGCTGAACTGGAGAAGATCCTGGTGTGTAGACAACTCAAGCCAGCACCTACCACAAAACAGCACAGACTGGCTGGTTAAACAGCAGAAATACATTTATCTTATCAGAATTCTAGAGGGTGGTAAGTCCAAGGCACAGTGCTGGCAAGGCAGTGCTCATTTATAACCTCTTCCTTTGGCTGCAAGCCACAGTTTTCTCACTGTGTGCTTACCTGGCCTTTCCTTGGACATATGCACTTAGAGAGAGAGGGGGAGGCCTGTCTCTTCCTCTTCCTGTAATGTCACCTGTTAAATTAAGGCCACATCCTTCTGACTTTAATTAACCTCAAATACCTCCTAAAGGCCCTATCTCCTACGCAATCACTGTGGGGCTAGGTCTTTAACATATATGTTATGGAGGGACACAGTTCAGTCCATAAACCTGTGTAAGCTCATTCTCAGAAGGAAATAACTATACAAGAGGAGGAGGTGAAGAGACAGTAGACACAGGGAGATGTCCTGTGATGCTTACTCAGATGTTTTAGACTCAGATACTGAAGTGAGAGTAAAGGATTGAAATAGGGTCTTGAAAGTTCATGATAAGTTACTTTTATTAATAATGAAAATGAAGGACCTGTGCTCATATCCAAAAATAGACCTGCTGGGTTGATGAAAACATGTGCATGTATGCACTTCCACTTACCACATCTCTCTATTTAACTGCCCAAATTGTATGTAATTATTTTATCTTGTTAGGCTAGTCATGTTTCTATTATGGCCTGAAATTGTAATTATCTTTCATTTTTGTCTGGCTATTGATTGTGAAAACTGATAAACATCTTTTACTATTGTGGTTATGTAACTATTATTCATTTTAATATCACTGTATCATGATTGGTCAACAGAAAGTAACAGACTTCTATATCACTAAAACTACATTTAAGAGAAAAATCTGTAATCAGTTTCTAAAATCCAGATGTGCATTAGAATTATCTTAGAATTTTTTGAGAAATACAAGTGCCCAGGTATTATTTTTTCCCCCAAAGCTTCAGATGTAATTCTAATGAGCAGCCGTGTTTAAAAATAACTGGATTATACGATCTTTTCCTAGTTTGTTTCATTTCACATTCAGTGCTCTCATTTAATTTAATTTATGTTTTCTAATTTCTCCATCTCTGTTTTTTGATGTTATTTCCCAATGCTTTATCAAGTGTAACAAAAAGTATATATATTATATTCATATATATTTGTGTGTGTGTCTGTGGTGTGTCTGTGGGTGTGTCTGTGTGAGTGTGTTTGCTTAGTCGCTCAATCGTGTCAGACCCTTTGCAACCCCATAGCCCACCAGGCTCCTCTGTCCATGGAGATACTCCAGGCAAGAATACTGGAGTGTGTTGTCATGACCTCCTCCAGGGGATCTTTCCAATGCTGGGATTGAACCCAGGTCTGCCACATTGCAGGCAGATCCTTTACCTTCTGACCACCAGGGAAGCACATATCTATATACATATAATATATAAATATATATTACATATAATATGTATATACCTAAATCAAACCCCTTATGATTATACAGTGGAAGTGAGAAATAGATTTAAGGGACTAGATCTGATAGACAAAATGCCTGATGGACTATGGATGGAGGTTTGTGACATTGTATAGGAGACAGGGATCAAGACCATCCCCAAGAAAAAGAAAAAGAAAAAAGAAAAATGGCTGTCTGAGGAGGCCTTACAAAGCTGTGAAAACAAGAGAAGTGAAAAGCAAAGGAGAAAAGAAAAGATATACCCCCTGGAATGCAGAGTTCCAAAGAATAGCAAGGAGAGATAAGAAAGCCTTTCTCAGTGATCAGTGCAAAGAAATAGAGGAAAACAATAGAATGGGAAAGAGTAGAGATCTCTTCAAGAAAATTAGAGATACTAAGGGAATATTTTTCTTGTGTTGTTGGAAGAGGGTGTTTGCTATGACCAGTGCATTTTCTTGGCAAAACTCTATTAGTCTTTACCCTGCTTCATTCCGTATTCCAAGGCCAAATTTGCCTGTTACTCCAGGTGTTTCTTGATTTCCTACTTTTGCATTCCAGTCCCCTATAATAAAAAGGACATCTTTTTTGGGTGTTAGTTCTAAAATGTCTTGTAGGTCTTCATAGAATCGTTCAACTTCAGCTTCTTCAGCGTTACTGGTTGGGGCATAGACTTGGGTTACTGTGATATTGAATGGTTTGGCTTGGAAACGAACAGAGATCATTCTGTCGTTTTTGAGATTGCATCCAAGTATTGGATTTCAGACTCTTTTGTTGACTATGATGGCTACTCCATTTCTTCTGAGGGATTCCTGCCCACAGTAGTAGATATAATGGTCATCTGAGTTGAATTCACCCATTCCAGTCCATTTCAGTTCGCTGATTCCTAGAATGTCTACAGTCACTCTTGTCATCTCCTGTTTGACCACTTCCAATTTGCCTTGATTCATGGACCTGACATTCCAGGTTCCTATGCAATATTGCTCTTTACAGCATTTGACCTTGCTTCTATCACCAGTCACATTCACAGCTGGGTATTGTTTTTGCTTTGGGTCCATCCTTTCATTCTTTCTGGAGTTATTTCTCCACTGACCTCCGGTAGCATATTGAGCACCTACTGACCTGGGGAGTTCCTCTTTCAGTATCCTATCATTTTGCCTTTTCATACTGTTCATGGGGTTCTCAAGGCAAACACACTCTTCCATCAACACCTTCCAACAACACAAGAGAAGACTCTACACATGGACATCACCAGATGGTCAACACCGAAATCTGATTGATTATATTCTTTGCAGCCAAAGATGGAGAAGCTCTATACACTCAACAAAAACAAGACCAGGAGCTAACTGTGGCTCATATCATGAACTCCTTATTCCCAAATTCATACTTAAATTGAAGAAAGTAGGGAAAACCACTAGACCATTCAGGCATGACCTAAATAAAATCCCTTATGATTATACAATGGAAGTGAGAAATAGATTTAAGGAACTAGATCTGATAGAGTGCCTGATGAACTATGGAATGAGGTTTGTGACATTGTACAGGGAACAAGAACAGGGATCAAGACCATTCCTATGGAAAAGAATTGCAAAAAAGCAAAATGGCTGTTTGGGGAGGCCTTACAAATAGCTGTGAAAGAAGAGAAGTGAAAGCAAAGGAGAAAAGGAAAGATACAAGCATCTGAATGCACAGTTCCAAAGAATAGCAAGGAGAGATAAGAAAGCCTTCCTCAGTGATCAGTGCAAAGAAATAGAAGAAAAAAACAGAATGGGAAAGACTAGAGATCTCTTCAAGAAAATTAGAGATACCAAGGGAACATTTCATGCAAAGATGGGCTCAATAAAGGACAGAAATGGTATGGACCTAACAGAAGCAGAAGATATTAAGAAGAGGTGGCAAGAATATACAGAACTCTACAAAAAAGATCTTCATGACCCAGATAATCACGATGGTGTGATCACTCACCTAGAGCCAGACATCCTGGAATGTGAAGTCATGTGGGCCTTAGTAAGCATCACTGTGAACAAAGTTAGTGGAGGTGATGGAATTCCAGTTGACCTATTTCAAACCCTGAAAGATGATGCTGTGAAAGTGCTGCACTCAATATGCCAGCAAATTTGGAAAACTCAGTAGTGGCCACAGGACTGGAAAAGATCAGTTTTCATTCCAATCCCAAAGAAAGGCAATGACAAAGAACGCTCAAACTACCGCTCAGTTGCACTCATCTCACACTCTAGTAAAGTAATGCTCAAAATTCTCCAAGCCAGGCTTTAACAATATGTGAACCGTGAACTTCCTGATGTTCAAGCTAGTTTTAGAAAAGGCAGAGGAACAAGAGATCAAATTGCCAACATCCGCTGGATCATGGAAAAAGCAAGAGAGTTCCAGAAAAACATCTATTTCTGCTTTATTGACTATGCCAAAGTCTTTGACTGTGTGGATCACAATAAATTGTGGAAAATTCTTCAAGAGATGGGGATACCAGACCACCTGATCTGCCTCTTGAGAAACCTATATGCAGGTCAGGAAGCAACAGTTTGAACTGGACATGGAACAACAGACTGGTTCCAAATAGGAAAAAGAGTATGTCAAGGCTGTATATTATCACCCTGCTTATTTAACTTCTATGTAGAGTACATTATGAGAAACACTGGACTGGAAGAAGCACAAGCTGGAATCAAGATTGCCAGGAGAAATATCAATAACCTCAGATATGCAGATGACACCACCCTTATGGCTGAAAGTGAAGAGGAACTAAAAAGCCTCTTGATGAAAGTGAAAGTGGAGAGTGAAAAAGTTGGCTTAAAGCTCAACATTCAGAAAACGAAGATCATGGCATCTGGTCCCATCACTTCATGGGAAATGGATGGGGCAACAGTGGAAACAGTCTCAGACTTTATTTTTTGGGCTCCAAAATCACTGCAGATGGTGACTACAGCCATGAAATTTAAAAAGACACTTACTCCTTGGAAGGAAAGTTATGACCAACCTAGATAGCATATTCAAAAGCAGAGATATTACCTTGCCAACAAAGTTCCATCTAGTCAAGGCTATGGTTTTTCCTGTGGTCATGTATGGATGTGAGAGTTGGACTGTGAAGAAGGCTGAGCGCCGAAGAATTGATACTTTTGAACTGTGGTGTTGGAGAAGACTCTTGAGAGCCCCTTGGACTGCAAGGAGATCCTAAAGGAAATCAGTCCTGAATATTCACTGGAAGGACTGATGCTGAAGCTGAAACTCCTATACTTAGGCCACCTGATGCGAAGAGCTGACTCATTTGAAAAGACCCTGATGCTGGGAACTATTGATGGCAGGAGGAGAAGGGAATGACAGAGGATGAGATGGTTGGATGACATCACTGACTCAATGGACATGAGTTTGGGTAAACTCTGGGAGTTGGTGATGGACAGGGAGGCCTGGCGTGTTGTGGTCCATGGGGTCTGAAAGAGTCGGACATGACTGAGAGACTAAACTGAAGTGAAGACCACTCTGTCCGTCAGGTACATATCACCTGGGCTACACTCCCCTTCTGCAGGGTGAGAGAGGATGTGGTCTTCTGTGTTTATAGACCCTCCCAACGCCTCCTCTCTGTGCAGCTGCGCAGAGGCAGAGTTCTTGTCCAACATATGAACATTTACACTTCTACACTAATGTTGGTTGTCTAAGACCATCAGGTTCCACTTTGTAAGTTTACAGTTTACAGAATCACAACAGGGTGGCAGAGCTGGAAAAGACAAATTCCTGGAAACTGGAGCCACAGGTTTTATTTTCTTGGGCTCAAAAATCACTGCAGACTGCAACTGAGCCATGAAATTAAAAGACGCTTGCTCCTTGGAAGGAAAGCTGTGACAAACCTAGACAGTGTATTAAAAAGCAGGAACATCACTTTGCCGACAATGTCTGGATAGTCAAAGCTGTGGTTTTTTCTGTACTCAAGTATGGATGTGAGAGTTGGACCATAAGGAAGGCTGAGGGCTGAAGAACTTATGCTTTTAAACTATGGTGCTGTAGAAGACTCTTGAGAGTCCCTTGGATTGCAAGGAGATCAAACCAGTCAATCTTAAAGGAAATAAATCCTGAATATTCATTAGAAGGACTGATGCTGAAACTGAAGCTCTAATACTTTGGCCACCTGCTGAGAAAAGCTGACTCGTTGGAAAAGACCCTGATGCTGGGAAAGATTGAAGGCAAGAGGAGAGGGGAGTGACAGGGGGTGAGATGGTTGGATAGCATCACCAACTCAATGGTTATGAGGTTAAGCAAACTCAGATAGTGAAGGATGGGAAAACCTTGGGTACTCTAGTCCATAGGGTCACAAAGAGTTGGACATGACTTTAATGACTGAGTAACAATGACAACAACAGAAACAGAAGAGTCAAGTAAAGTTTAAGTGCTTTTTATGTTTTTAAGAATCACAAATAATATTATTTTCATATTTAAACATATTTGAATGGCCTATGATGAAGACAACAGTCATTGTTTGAACTACTAAAATTAATTAAAATAGAAATATAGATAGACACTAAAGAAATAGATCAACCCTGAATATTCATTGGAAGGACTGATGCTGAATTTGAAACTCCAAAGCTTTGGCCATCTGATGCCAAGAGCTGACTTATCAGAAAAGACTCTGATGCTGGGAAAAAATGAGGACATGAGAAATGGGTAGCAGAAGATGAAATGGTTGGATGGTGTCACTGATTCAATGGACATAAGTTTGAGCAAGCTCTAGGAGCTAGTGAAGGACAGGGAAGCCTGGCTTGCTGAAGTTCATGGGGTCTTAGTGAGTCAGACATTGTTTAGTAGCTGAACAGCAAAAAAATAGATGGATGATGGATTTATGACAGTGATGATGGTGCTAGATAAATAGATAGATAAGTAAATATAGAATGCAATAAGGGGCTTTTTGGTTTTTTTAAATTATTCTTTTTTTATTTATTTTTATTTTTTCCCCCACTGCTGGGCATACACACTGAGGAAACCAGAATTGAAAGAGACATGTGTACCCCACTGTTCATCACAGCACTGTTTACAATAGCCAGGACATGGAAGCAACCTAGATGTCCATCAGCAGATGAATGGATAAGGGTCTTTTTAAACATGCTAAATCCCTTTCCCTTTATTGTATTTCAATTAGTCTCCAAATGAGGTTTCAGGGAGAGAAAGATTGCTGTTACAGGAAACTGAGGGAAGGTATGAGTCATTGTTCAACTCTAGCCCTCCAAGATAGGATTTTGGAATCTCAAAAAGGAAATATATAGTTTAGAAAAAATGAAGAGTTTCTAAACTTCCCATTTTCCCCATTGTATTTTGAAAGTTTCATTTGGTAAGATCCTGAACATAATTGTATTATAAACCATAACTAAAGAAGATGCAAAATATAATTAAAGGGAGCTTCCCCAGACAGAAGGGGAAATAGAAAATCTTCTGCTAGAAGGTGGCTGAAAGCAGGGGGCAAAGAAGATTCACGTGAAGTGGAAAGAGATGGGGTTCATGCTGCCTGGAACCATCAGTGACCCCGCCTCCCCTATTATGCATTTAAGAGGAAAGATGGTGGCAAGAATGGAAGCCCTGGTGGGTTGAGAAGACAGATCCAAGAAGAAGGGATTGATGTCCAGTGTGGCCATTGCAGCCTTTTTCTGTTTCCACTGATTAGAGAAGCTCCCAGATAGTCCTGGGAAAGTAGCCCTGGGATGAGTAGAGAGACTGAGAAAGGCAGTAAGGAGATACAAGATAGTGACAAAATTCAAGGTCACCAACATGCTACCCCGACTCCACACGGCCCCTCAGGCTCAGGATTCCCATGATGCAACCCTGCAGCCGACACAAACCCCCCTGAAGCCCCCTCACCCTGACTCTCATCATTTCAGCACTGACATGGGAAGGACACATCTTTGACACGCACACCCCAGAGTCCCCACCAGAACTCAGAGATGGCTTCACACCCTCCCCTTCCCACACCTAAAGGTCTCAGTGGAGTCAATATGGAGGGCAGCTATGAGCTAGTCCACAGCCCTGTCACATTCTCCACCAGAAGGACCTCTCATTCCGGTCAGCAGACAAAGCTTCTCTGTCCTGCTATGCCCATCCTTCCTACTTGAGCCTCTAGTGAATGAAAAGGGAGAAAAGATAACTGAACACATTTTTTTTCTCCCTCTAAATATGCTACTATTTACCCATTATTTATACAGGAATCACTTACTTGTCATCTGGTCCTCTCACTCCCAAGCCCCGTGACTGGACCTGAACCTTATTTCCTTCTATATCTGGGCCTTTAACACATTAATGATAATAACTGATCATCAATGTCAGAACCAGAATTTAAACTCAGGTGCTAGAGTAGGACCAGGATCTGCTGAATCACTTAGAGTTGATGCTCTACTTCCTATGAACCCAGGTTCATCATTCCTTACCCAGTTATGGAGTCCACAGCATCACCAGAAACCACCAGCCAGACACCTAGAACACAGGACATGCTTCCTGGGGTCCAGTCATCCCTCCCACAGGATGACACAGGGATGCATTTAGTGAACCAGGTACACATGATTTCACTTACCTCAGGATGGAGAGCTCACAGGTAAGACACTGTTAGGACTCTAGACTCTGTTATAGGGAGGACTGGGTTGGAAAGGAGGGGCTAACTCGGGTTTGGCATGGGATACCCAGCACCCTATACCCCAGAGCTTGGGATGCAGGGTCAGCATCAACCAACTCACCCTCTGATGAAGTTAAGTCTTCTCTGACACATAAGGAAATCTCAGTGTCCAATCTCATCGAAGATTTGAAGGAGAAAAGCTTTAGGGAGGACACTAACCCAGCTGTGTTCACAGTGAACTCCAGGGGTCAGGAGAACAGGCTTGGGAGCCAGTCTGCCCTGTCTTCACTCACAGCCCAGCCACATACCATGTGTGAAACCTTGAACAGGGTTCTTACACTCTCTCTGTGTAGTGGCTTCCTCTTACCAAAGAAGGGTGTTGATCATGCCTAGATAACAGAGTTTGGGTGAGGATTACATAAGTTGGCATTAGTGATATTATAATCACTAGTTAGCAGTAGAACATAGTAGTGGTAGAGAAACAGTATTAGGGCATCTCTCTCCATCTCATCCTGGGAATCACAGCACTCTAGAACACGAATTAAATTCTATTACCTGGAGCCATGAAATTAAAAGATGCTTACTCCTTGGAAGGAAAGTTATGACCAACCTAGATAGCATATTCAAAAGCAGAGACATTACTTTGCCAACAAAGGTCCGTCTAGTCAAGGCTATGGTTTTTCCTGCAGTCATGTATGGATATGAGAGTTGGACTGTGAAGATGGCTGAGCGCCGAAGAATTAATGCTTTTGAACTGTGGTGTTGGAGAAGACTCTTGAGAGTCCCTTGGACTGCAAGGAGATCCAACCAGTCCATTCTGAAGGAGATCAGCCCTGGGATTTCTTTGGAGGGAATGATGCTGAAGCTGAAAATCCAGTACTTTGTCCACCTCATGCGAAGAGTTGACTCATTGGAAAAGACTCTGATGCTGGGAGGGATTGGGAGCAGGAGGAGAAGGGGACAACAGAGGATGAGATGGCTGGATGGCATCACCGACTCGATGGACATGAGTTTGAGTGAACTCCGGGAGTTGGTGTTGGACAGGGAGGCCTGGGGTGCTGCGATTCATGGGGTCGCAAAGAGTCGGACACGACTGAGCAACTGAACTGAACTGAACTGAACCTGGAGCCTTGACTGGAGCTATCAGAACTCTCCCAGGAACCACATGTTGTGATGGTCATTGGTGCCAGTCAGAGTTGTGAGTCTTTCACACATCACCCCTTCTCCCTGTGCCCCCATTCTACTGCTCATGAACCTTGACCCTACCATAGTGAATTAAATTGTTTACTTGCTAATTTTACTTTATAAGCTGGAATTTACTTGGTAAAAGTTCTGTGTCTAATTCACCTCCATATCCCCAATGCCTGGCTAATTTAAAATGCCAAACTATGTCTAATAAATAAATGAATAAATGAACAATACTCTAGTAGATGTTTTACACAAATCATTCCTATCAAAAAGAGTTGTTTTGAGAACAGAATTCAACTTGTTGTGGGGACAACACGATGCAAGTTGCATCATTTGCTGTAAAGATATTTCAAAACTATTAAAAGAAATGAGCTAAGTATGGGTCACAACAAAACCTTTCTGCAATGAATGCAGTAAATTCCAACATCTGGGAAGGAACACAGCCATTTCCAGAGCAGTGTTGAGACAGCCAGTTCTAAAAATGTATAGATACTGCAAATTTCCTTGTATCTGAAGATACAGAAGAAAAACCACAGCATACTGACAGGTCAAGATGATGAAGTCTCATGCTCTGGTCTTAATCAGATATGACAAAGTGGGCAGGATGTTGATATATTTATCATTAGGCACATTTTCAATAAAAACAACACACAACTGAAACAGGAAGAAAATTTTGTTATGAAAAAGTTCAGCAGAGAGAGAATAAGATGGTGGATGGATAGGTGGACATGGAGTACATCTCTCTCCAGGGATACATCAGGAATACACCTTCAGACACAGAAGTGCATGCAGAACACCAGTTGGGAGCAGACGGGAGTACTTGACGAGTGAAAAGAATATATAGAAACACGCAAAATCTCGGTAGGCCAAAGGAACTAGGGAGGAAAACAGTGTTACTAGGACTGGACCTGCCCTCGGTGGGTGTGGGAACTGAAGCAGGGGTCTGATCCCCACATCAGGGCAACTGTCTGAGTCAAAGAAACATTTAAGGCTGAAAGTGAAGCAGCTGATCTGTGGCAGCCTAAATAGAATGAGAAGCAGACAGTCCTTGCCGCAGCCATACACACCCTGCAGAGGTCTGCAGGTCCCTTAGAAGGTGTAGCGGCTGGGAGCTGGAGCTTAGGGATTGTGGAGCAATCCCAGGGTGAGGGTTGCTGTTGACTGTGGAGAGATGTACGGAGGGGACATGAGGGAGGAGATCGCGGTGGGAAATGCCTGTGGAGGAAAGCCAGGCAGCCAGGCAGCCATAGAAGCAAGGCAATACTGCTGAGTCTCGCATTGCAGGTGGAGTCATCACCATAGCCTCTCTTTCTCCACAAGCCAGCATCACCAGCATCAGCAGCTGAACAATAAAGAGGCTGGCCCATTAAGTACCTGATGCCAAACTACAGAGTAGGACCCCACCCTACTCTTAAAGCATGCCCCTTTAAGTGCCTGATGAGCTGATCTACAGAGTAGGACCCCAGCCAGGGCGGTGGCGGGGAGGGGGGGGGGGTCTCTATGTGCCTGATGTGCGGAACAACAGAGAAGGACCCCAGGCAAGGGAGCCCTGAATGTGCCTGAAAGGGCAGAGCTACAGAGAAAGACTAGCCAGAGAGGCCTTCTAATCACCAGCTACTAAAGGCTCATAAGAAGACTTTGACAGGGCCATAATTCCTGTGGCTGCAGCAGTCCACGTCCCTGCACACTTGGTGCTGCCAGGGTCCCTGTGACACAAGCAGCTGCACCACCTTCATGCTCAACCCTCACTGGGACAGAGCTGCCATAGGCAAAAAAAAAAAAAAGTCTTGCATCTATGCATGAGGGGTCACTTCAGTCATGTTCAACTCCTTGCACCATGTGGACTGTGGCCTGCCAAGCTTCTCTGTCAGGGGGGCTCTCCAGGCAAGATTACTGGAGTGCATTGGCCAGTACTGGTTGCCATACCCTTCTAGATCACTATATTTCTTGCTGCCCTAGCTGCCAACTCCCTTGAGTACCTGGTGCTGCCAGAAGCCTTGTGACCCAAGCAACTGCACCACCTCCACACCTGGCCCTCTCTGGGGCAGATTCAAATCCTCCAGAGCAGCCTCAGGAGCAAACCCAGTGGATGACCCACATGCAGAGGTGGAAATAAAACCACAATTGAAACCCAGGGGCAGTGTGGCTAAGAAAGAAGACCCAAAACCTTCCCACCGACTATACAAGCTACAGATTAAATCCACACAATCAACTAGACAGACCCTAAGTCTACAGAATATAGAAAAGGACATTGAAAGCTCCCACAAAAGAAAATATACTAGTTCTGATAGTTGTAGACATTGAAGGCAAGAACACAGAGGAGTAGACCAGATTAGAACCTGAGCTGCACAGACAGCAGGTCCAGAGACAACACAGTGTTGGAGGGCATCCTAGGGAGGTGAGATGGACCATGACGCCGAGCGAGGGAAAAGACCCTGACAGCAGTGACTCAAGAAAAACACATTATTCTTATGGTTTGACTTGTTTGGTAGTTTCTTTTGGATTTCCCTCCCCTCCTTTTTTCCCCCTTTTTTTCCATGCCTCTGTTGTAGTTGTCAATTTTATTAGCACTATGAAATCTAATTAAGCTTTTTAGTTGTTTTTTTTTTTTTTAATCACATTTTTATTTTTGTTATAAACCTGTTTCTATCTACATTGGGCTTTTGCAGTTCTGTGGAGTTTTCCCTTTTTTGTTGTTCTTTTTTCCCTTCCTCTTTTTTTTCTCTCTCTTTTTATCTTAATATTTAAAAAACAGTTGTTATTTTTTTCTACATGTATTCCTTTGTTTGCTTTTCCTATGATTCTTTTCCCCTTGCAGTTAAGTTTTAATGTATATAAATCTTTGTTTACCTCTATTTAACTTTACATATATATTCTTTCTTTCTTTTCTTTCTCTCCTTTCCTTTCAACATATTTGTTAGTTTTGTTTTCATTGCTTTATTTCCCACTTGGCACCATGCTTTAGCTTTGTTTTCCAGTTTCTGTTTTACTTAGTTTTATTCTCAATTGGTAGATATAATTTTTGGTTTCCTTTGTTTGCTGGGTCAGTCTGTTGTACTTTATTTTTGTTGGACTGTTTTGATTTTGCTTGTGGGTGTATATGTATATACATATATTCCATTATTTTAATTATAATTTGCCTGATTTTGTAACTGCCATTTGTCTGGGGTTCATCTTTGGTTGCTCATTTTTGGGGTATTTGTTTTAATCTCAATTAATGCCACAACAAACCACTTGTGGAATATTTGTTCCTGACCAGAGATCAAGCTCTGAGTCTTTGGAGTGGGCACACTGACACCAAGACCCTAGACTACCAGAGAACTAACCCTAGGGAGTATCAAATAGTGAGAACTCCCACAAAGGCAACACTTGAATACAAGAGCCGGCATCATCCAACCACCAGTAGCACCCTGTGCAGGACATCTCATCTAAACAACACATAAAACAAAAATATAAATCCAATCTTCAGCAGACAGGATTACCACCTCACTCAGCCTTGCCCATCAGAGGAAAAACAAACAAAACACACACACACACAAAATTAGCACAAACCTCACACTATATGAAGCTTATACAAAACACTGCACCAACCTTAGGAGAGGAGAAACCAAAAAGAAGAAAGACTTCAACCCTGAATCCCAGGAAAAGGAGACCTCAAACACAATAAGTCTAAATAATAATAATAATAATGAAAAGGTGGAGAAATATTGCACAAATGAAGGAACAAACTAGAAAGACACAAGTCCAAGTAAATGAAGAGGAAATTGGCAAACTACCTGAAAAATAATTCAGAATAATGATACTAAAGATGATCAAAGACCTTGAGAACAGAATGGAGAAAATGCAAGAATCAAACAACAAAGAACTAGAAGAATTAAAGAATAAACATACAGAGACAAACAACACAATTCTGAAATTAAGAATATCTGAAGCAGAGGAAAGAATCAGTGAGCTGGAAGACAAATGCTGAAAGTAACTTCTGAAGAGCAGAATAAAGTAAAAAGAATGAAAAGAACTGAGGATGGTATCAGAGAGCTTTGGACAGTATCAAATGCACCAACATTCAAATTATAGGGGTCTGGGAAGAAGAAGAAAAAAAGAAAGGATATGAGAAAATTTTTGAAGAGATTATAGTTGAAAATTTCCCCAGCATGGAAAAGGAAATAGTCAAACAAGTCCAAGAAATACAGAGTCCTATACAGGATAAACCCAAGAAGAAACACACCAAGACACATACAAATCAAGCTAAGAGAGATCAATCACGAAGAAAAAATATTAAGAGCATCAAGGGAAAAGCAACAATTAATATACAAGGGAAATCCCATATATTTAACAGCTGATCTTTCAGCAGAAACTCTGTAGGCCAGAAGGGAATGGCAGGATATATTTAAAGTACGGACAGGGAAAAATCTACAACCAAGATTACTCTACTCAGCAAGGATCTCATTCAAAATCAATAGAGAAATCAAAAGCTTTTCAGACAAGTGAAAGTAAAGAGAATTCAGTACCACTAAACCAGCTTTACAACAAATGTTAAACAGACGTATATAGTCAAGAAACATAAGAGAAGAAAAAGATCTATAAAGTCAAACCCCAAACAATTAAGAAAATGGCAATCAGTTCAGTTCAGTTCAGTCACTCAGTCGTGTCCGACTCTTTGCGACACCATGAATCGCAGCACCCTAGGCCTACCTGTCCATCACCAACTCCCGGAGTTCATCCAGACTCACTTCCATCGAATCAGTGATGCCATCCAGCCATCTCATCCTCTGTCGTCCCCTTCTCCTCCTGCCCCCAATTCCTCCCAGCATCAGAGTCTTTTCCAATGAGTCAACTCTTCACATAAGGTGGCCAAAGTACTGGAGTTTCAGCTTTAGCATCATTCCTTCCAAAGAAATCCCAGGGCTGATCTCCTTCAGAATGGACTGGTTGGATCTCCTTGCAGTCCAAGGGACTCTCAAGAGTCTTCTCCAACACCACAGTTCATAAGTATCAATTCTTTTGTGCTCAGCCTTCTTCACAGTCCAACTCTCACATTCATACATGACCACAGGAAAAACCGTAGCCTTGACTAGACGGACCTTTGTTGGCAAAGTAATGTCTCTGCTTTTGAATATGCTATCTAGGCTGGTCATAACTTTTCTTCCAAGGAGAAAGCGTCTTTTAATTTCATGGCTGCAATCACCATCTGCAGTGATTTTGGAGCCCCCAAAATAAAGTCTGACACTGTTTCCACTGTTTCCCCATCTATTTCCCATGAAGTGATGGGACCAGATGCCATGATCTTCGTTTTCTGAATGTTGAGTTTTAAGCCAACTTTTTCACTCTCCTCTTTCACCTTCATCAAGAGGCTTTTTAGTTCCTCTTCACTTTCTGCCATACGGTGGGGTCATCCATATCTGAAGTTATTGATATTTCTCCCAGCAATCTTGATTCCAGCTTGTGCTTCTTCCAGTCCAGCGTTTCTCATAATGTACTCTGCATAGAAGTTAAAAAAGCAGGGTGACAATATACAGCCTTGATGTACTCCTTTTCCTATTTGGAACTAGTCTGTTGTTCCATGTCCAATTCTAACTGTTGCTTCCTGACCTGCATATAGGTGTCTCAAGAGGCAGGTCAGGTGGTCTGGTATTCCCATTTCTTTCAGAATTTTCCACAGTTTATTGTGATCCACACAGTCAAAGACTTTGGCATAGTCAATAAAGCAGAAATAGATGTGTTTCTGGAACTCTCTTGCTTTTTCCATGATCCAGCGGGTGTTGACAATTTGGTCTCTGGTTCCTCTGCCTTTTATAAAACCAGCTTGACAATCTGGAAGTTCATGGTTCACGTATTGCTGAAGCCTGGCTTGGAGAATTTTGAGCATTACTTTACTAGTGTGTGAGATGAGTGCAATTGTGCGGTAGTTTGAGCATTCTTTGGCATTGCCTTTCTTTGGGATTGGAATGAAAACTGACCTTTTCCAGTCCTGTGGCCACTGCTGAGTTTTCCAAATTTGCTGGCATATTGAGTGCAGCACTTTCACAGCATCATCTTTCAGGATTTGAAATAGCTCAACTGTAATCCCGTCACCTCCACTAGCTTTGTTTGTAGTGATGCTTTCTAAGGCCCACTTGACTTCTCATTCCAAGATGTCTGGCTCTAGATCAGTGATCACACCATAGTGATTATCTGGATCGTGAAGATCTTTTTTGAACAGTTTCTCTGTGTATTCTTGCCACCTCTTCTTAATATCTTCTGCTTCTGTTAGGTCCATACTATTTCTGTGCTTTATCGAGCCCATCTTTGCATGAAATATTCCCTTGGTATCTCTAATTTTCTTGAAGAGATCTCTAGTCTTTCCCATTCTTTTGTTTTACTCTATTTCTTTGCATTGATCACTAAAGAAGGCTTTCTTATCTCTCCTTGCTATTCTTTGGAACTCTGCATTCAGATGCTTATATCTTTCCTTTTCTCCTTTGCTTTTCGCTTCTCTTCTTTTCACAGCTAATTGTAAGGCCTCCCCAGACAGCCATTTTGCTTTTGTGCATTTCTTTTCCATGGGGATGGTCTTGATCCCTGTCTCCTGTACAGTGTCACAAACCTCCGTCCATAGTTCATCAGGCACTCTATCTATCAGATCTAAGCCCTTAAATCTATTTCTCACTTCCACTGTATAATCATAAGGGATTTGATTTAGGTCATACGTGAATGGTATAGGGGTTTTCCCTACTTTCTTCAATTTAAGTCTGAATTTGGCAATTAGGAGTTCATGGTCTGAGCCACAGTCAGCTCCTGGTCTTGTTTTTGTTGACTGTATAGACCTTCTCCATCTTTGGCTGCAAAGAATATAATCAATCTGATTTCAGTGTTGACCATCTGGTGATGTCCATGGTAGAGTCTTCTCTTGTGTTGTTGGAAGAGGGTGTTTGTTATGACCAGTGCATTTTCTTGGCAAAACTCTATTAGTCTTTACCCTGCTTCATTCTGTATTCCAAGGCCAAATTTGCCTGTTACTCCAAGTGTTTCTTGACTTCCTACTTTTGCATTCCAGTCCCCTATAATAAAAAGGACATCTTTTTTGGGTGTTAGTTCTAAAAGGCCTTGTAGGTCTTCATAGAACTGTTCAACTTCAGCTTCTTCCGTGTTACTGGTTGGGGCATAGACTTGGATTACTGTGATATTGAATGGTATGGCTTGGAAACAAACAGAGATCATTCCGTCGTTTTTGAGATTGCATCCAAGTACTGCATTTCGGACTCTTTTGTTGACTATGATGGCTACTCCAATTTCTTCTGAGGGATTCCTGCCCACAGTAGTAGATATAATGGTCATCTGAGTTAAATTCACCCATTCCATTCCATTTTAGTTCGCTGATTCCTATAATGTCGACGTTCACTCTTGCCATCTCCTGTTTGACCACTTCCAATTTGCCTTGATTCATGGACCTAACATTCTAGGTTCATATGCAATATTGCTCTTTACAGCATCGGACCTTGCTTCTATTACTAGTCACATCCGCAAATGAGTATTGTTTTTGCTTTAGCTCCATCCCTTCATTCTTTCTGGAGTTATTTCTCCACTTATGTCCAGTAGCATATTGGGCACTTACCAACCTAGGGAGTTCCTCTTTTGTATCCTATCATTTTGCCTTTTCATACTGTTCATGGTGTTCTCAAGGCAAGAATACTGAAGTGGTTTGCCATTCCCTTCTCAAGTGGACCACATTCTGTCAGACCTCTCCACCATGACTCGCCTGTCTTGGGTGGCCCCACGGGCATGGCTTAGTTTCATTGAGTTAGACAAGGCTGTGGTCCTAGTGATTAGATTGACTAGTTTTCTGTGATTATGGTTTCAGTGTGTCTGCCCTCTGATGCCCTCTTGCAACACCTACCATCTTACTTGGGTTTCTCTTACCTTGGATGTAGGGTATCTCTTCACGGCTGCTCCAGCAAAGTGCAGCCGCTGCTCCTTACCTTGGATGAGGGGTATCTCCTCACTGCCACCCCTTCTGACCTTGAATGTGGAATAGCTCCTCTAGGCCCTCCTGTGCCCATGCAGCCACCGCTCCTTGGAGGTGGGGTTGCTCCTCCCGGCCACCGCCCTTAGCCTCGGACATGGGGTAGCTCCTCTTGGCCGCCTCCTCTCAGGCATGGGGTCCTCCCGGCTTCTGCCCCTGATCTCGGACGTGGGGTAGCTCCTCTCGGCTGTGCTAAGTGCCGGTCACAGCCGCCCACACTAAATGCACCAGTTGCAGCCAAGATTAATAAAACTAAAGCTGGTTCTTTGAGAAGATAAAGAAAATTGACAAACCTTTAGCCAGACTCATCAAGAAAAAAAGAGAAAAGAATCAAATCAACAAAATTAAAATTGAAAAAAGAGAGGTTACAACAGACAATGCAGAAATACAAAGGATTATAAGAGACTATTAAGAACAACTATATGGCAATAAAATGGATAACTTGGAAGAAATGGACAGATTCTTAGAAAAGTTCAATCTTCCAAGAATGAACCAGTAAGACAATAACCCTGTATGCGAGACAGCAAAAGAGACAAAGGTGTATAGAACAGTCTTTTGGACTCTGTGGGAGAGGGAGAGGATGGGATGTTTTGGGAGAATGGCATTGAAACATGTATAATATCATATATGAAACAAATCGCCAGTCCAAGTTCGATGCATGATACTGGTTGCTTGGGACTGGTGCACTGGGACGACCCAGAGGGATGATACGGGGAGGGTGGAGGGAGGGGTGTTCAGGATGGGGAACACGTGTATACCTGTGGCAGGTTCATGTTGATGTATGGCAAAACCAATACAATATTGTAAAGTAATTAGCCTCCAATTAAAATAAACAAACTTACATTAAAAATAAAAAAGAAATAAATAGAAATTATGAACAACACAATTACAGGCACTGAAATTGAGACTGTGATAAAAAAAAATCTCCCCAAAAAACGAAAGCCCAGGATGAATTCTATCAAACATTTAGAGAAGAGCTAATTCTTATCCTTCTAAAACTCTTTCAAAAAATTGCAGAGGAAGAAACACTTCCAAATTAATCCTATGAGGCCACCATCACCCTGATACCAAAATCAAACAAAGACAATGCAAAAAGAAAAAGAAAACTGCAAGCCAATATCACTGATGAACATAGATGCAAAATTCCTCAACAAAATTTTAGCAAACAGAATTCAACAACAAATTAAAAAACTCATACACCATGATCAAGTTGGAATTATTCCATGGATGCAAGAATTCTTCAATATATGCAAGTCAATAAATGTGATACACCATATTAACAAATTGAAAGATTAGAACCATATGATAATCTCAATAGATGCAGAAAAAGCCTATGACAAAATTCAGCATCCATTTATGATTAAAGCTCTTCAAAAAATGGGCATGGAAGGAGCCTACCTCAACATAGTAAAAGCCATATATGATAAGCTTACCACAAACATTATTCTCAATAGTGAAAAACTTAAACCATTCCCATTAAGATCAGGAAAAGACAATGATGTCCACTTTCACCACTATTACTCAACATAGTTTTGGAAGTCCTAGCTACAGCAATCAGAGAAGAAAAGGAAATAAAAGGAATCCAGATCAGAAAAGAAGTAAAGATCTCACTGTTTGCAGATCACATGATACTGTACATAGAAAACTCTAAAGATAGTATCAGAAAATTACTAGAGCTAATCAGTGAATATAGCAAAGTTGCAGGATACAAAATCAAAACACAGAAATCACTTGCACTTCTATATACTAACAAAGAAAAATCAGAAAAATAAATTAAGGACTCAATTGCATTCACCATTGCAACAAAAAGAATAAAATATCTAGGAATAAACTTACCTAAGGAGACAAAAGAACTGTATACAGAAAATTATAAGACACTGATGAAAGAAATCAAAGATGATATAAACAGATGGAGAAATGTTCCATGTTTCTGAGTAGGAAGAATCAATATTGTGAAAATGACTGTGCTACCAAACACAATCTACAGATTCAATGAGATCCCTATCAAATTACCAATGGCATTTTTCACAGAACTAGAACAAAAAAATTCACAATTCATATGGAAACACGAAAGACCCTAAATAGCCAAAGCAGTCTTGAAAAAGAATGGAGCTGGAGGAACCAACCTTCCTGACTTCAGATTATACTACAAAGCTATAGTCATCGAGACAGTATGGTACTGGCACAAAAACAGAGATATAGACCAGTGGAACAAGATAGAAAGTCCAGAAATAAACCCATGCACATATGGGTACCTATTTTTTTTTACAAAGGAAGCAAGAATATACAATAGGGCAAAGACAGCCTCTTCAATAAATGGTGCTGGGAAAACTGGACAGATACATGTAAAAGAATGAAATTAGAACACTTTCTAACACCATACACAAAGATAAACTCAAAATGGATTAAGGACCTAAATGTAAGACAAGAAACTATAAAACTCTTAGAGGAAAATATAGGCAGAACACTGGATGGAATAAATCAAAGCAAAATCCTCTATAACCCACCTCCTAGAGTAATGGAAATAAAAACAAAAATAAACAAGTGGAACATGATTAAACTTAAAAGCTTTTGCACAGCAAAGGAAACTATAAGCAAGATGAAAAGACAACCCTCAGAGTGGGAGAAAATAATAGCAAATGAAACAACTGACAAAGGATTAATTTCCAAAATATATAAGCAGCTTATACAACTCAATACCAGAAAAACAACCCATCAAAAAGTGGGGAAAAAACCTAAACAGACATTTCTCCAAGGAAGACATGCAGATAGCTAACAAACACATGAAAAGACACTTAACATTGCTCATTATTAGAGAAATGCAAATCAAAACTACAATGAGATATAACCTCACACTGGTCAAAATGGCCATCACTAAAAAGTCTACAAACAATAAATGCTGGAGAGGGTGTGGAAAAAAGGGAATGCTCTTGCACTGTTGGTGGGAATGTAAATTGATCCAGCCACTATGGAAGACGGTATGGAGATTCCTTTAAAAACTAGGAATAAAACCATCTTATGACCCAGCAATCCCACTCCTAGGCATATACCCTGACGAAACCAAAACTGAAAAAGACACATGTATCCCATTGTTCACTGCAGCACTATTTACAATAGCTAGAACATGGAAGCAACCTAGATGTTCATCGACAGATGAATAGATTAAGAAGTTGTTGTACATATACACAATGGAATATTACTCAGCCATGAAAAGGAATGCATTTGAGTCAGTTCTAATGAGGTGGATGAACCTCATTAGACAGAGTGAAGTCAGTCAGAAAGAGAAAGATAAATATAGACATGCATATATACAGAATCTAGTAAAATGATACTGAGGAATTTATTTGCAGGGCAGCAATGGAGAAACATACATAGAGAACAGATTTCTGGACATGGGGAGAGGGGAGAAGAGGGTGAGATGTATGGAGAGAATAACATGGAAATTTACATTACCATTGTAAAATAGATAGCCAGTGGGAATTTGCTGTATGGCTCAGGACACTGAAACAGGGGCTCTGTAGCAACCAGAGGGGTGGAATGGGGAGGGAGATGGAGGGAGGTTCAAAAGGGAGGAGATATACGTATACCTATGGCTGATTAAGGCTGAGGTTTAACAGAAAACAACAAAATTCTGTAAATCAATTATCTTTCAATTAAAAAAATTAAAATTCCAAAAATTAAATATAAAACAAAAAAGTTCAACAACTTCTATAGTGAATTAGAAGTGCAGAAATAAAGAGCAGAAAGAATTCCATTCTTTCACTGAGGATAACTGTTAATTGGCATTATGGATTGTAAAGCAATTCAGTACATTACAGCAGCATTGCAAGGTAGCATTATTATTCTCAATTTACAATAAGAAAATGGAGGTTTAAGAGGCTTAGTTAATCTGTTTTCTGGGGAAATCAATAATTAAACATCTCTGCAAAAATGGCATTTCCTTAGGATGAATCAGAGTGACTAAAATACAAAATAGTTTTGAATTAAAATTGATCTATACAACATTAAGGAATTCCCAGGTGGTCCAGTGGTTAGGACTCCATACTTTTACTGCTGAGCTGCCAAGTTGATTCACCAAAGCATTGGAAACTCACTCACCATATCCATCTTTGCATGGGTATTACAATGTTTCATAAAGGCTCCTTTACCAACAACCACTTCATCAAAAAGGCATGAAGGAAAGAGCAAGGTCATGAGCTCGCTGAGGTCCAGCCTATCTTTCTTTCTTGTTTTTTTTTTTTTTAATTTTATTTTATTTTTAAACTTTACAATATTGGTTTTGCCAAATATCAAAATGAATCCGCCACAGGTATACATGTGTTCCCCATCCTGAACCCTCCTCCCTCCTCCCTCCCCATACCATCCTTCTGGGTCGTCCCAGTGCACCAGCCCCAAGCATCCAGTATCGTGCATTGAACCTGGACTGGCAACTCGTTTCATACCTGATATTATACATGTTTCAATGCCATTCTCCCAAATCTTCCCACCCTCCCCCTCTCCCATAGAGTCCAAAAGACTGTTCTATACATCAGTGTCTCTTTTGCTGTCTCATATACAGGGTTATTGTTACCATCTTTCTAAATTCCATATATATGTGTTAGTATACTGTATTGGTGTTTTTCTTTCTGGCTTACTTCACTCTGTATAATAGGCTCCAGTTTCATCCACCTCATTAGAACTGATTCAAATGTATTCTTTTTAATGGCTGAGTAATACTCCATTGTGTATATGTACCACAGCTTTCTTATCCATTCAGCTGCCGATGGACATCTAGGTTGCTTCCATGTCCTGGCTATTATAAACAGTGCTGCGATGAACATTGAGGTACACGTGTCTCTTTCCCTTCTGGTTTCCTCAGTGTGTACGCCCAGCAGTGGGATTGCTGGATCATAAGGCAGTTCTATTTCCAGTTCTTTAAGGAATCTCCACACTGTTCTCCATAGTGGCTGTACTAGTTTGCATTCCCACCAACAGTGTAAGAGGGTTCCCTTTTCTCCACACCCTCTCCAGCATTTATTGCTTGTAGACTTGGATCACAGCCATTCTGACTGGGGTGAAATGGTACCTCACAGTGGTTTTGATTTGCATTTCTCTAATAATGAGTGATGTTGAGCATCTTTTCATGTGTTTGTTAGCCATCTGTATGTCTTCTTTGGAGAAATGTCTATTTAATTCTTTGGCCCATTTTTTGATTGGGTCATTTATTTTTCTGGAATTGAGCTGTAGGAATTGCTTGTATATTTTTGAGATTAGTTGTTTGTCCATTGCTTCATTTGCCTATCTTTCTTGTTCAGCCCTTTGCTGAACAAGATCAGCAACATGTAACAAAGAGCTTGGCACTGAATTGGCTTCATTCATTTCTCCACAGGCCCAGCTTCTGATGCCCAGACACCAGAACAGCTCAAAGCTACTAAATCAAAGATAAGCTGAATCTATATGGAGAGCATGAAGACCAAGGACCCTTCCCCACTCCCAATGGAGAGTAAGAAAGCACTTTGTCTCAGACACCATCTTCGGAAGAGAAACAGGGAAGATATCTGCTGAAAAACCAATTCTGGCAGGGAGCTTGAATCTAGAATTAGTGAGATAATTATTACTAAATTAAGTGAAAGGACACATTTTAAATGAGAGAGTCTGTGTTAACTTTATGGACACTTTTAATACGCACAAATATCCTTTACTAGTGTGCAAGATGAAATCAATTATAAAAACAGAAAATACTATATTTATGCATATGTAAATTCTGTAGGAATCAAGATTGCCGGGAGAAATATTAACAACCTCAGATATGCAGATGACACCACCCTTATGGCAGAAAATGAAGAGGAACTAAAAAGCTTCTTGATGAAAGTGAAAGAGGAGACTGAAAAAGTTGGCTTAAAGCTCAACATTCAGAAAATGAAGGTCATGGCATCTGGTCCCATCACTTCATGGGAAATTGATGGGGAAACAGTGCAAACAGTGTCAGACTTTATTTTGGGGGCTCGAAAACCACTGCAGATGGTGATTGCAGCCATGAAATTAAAAGACACTTACTCATTAAAAAGAAAGTTATGACCAACCTAGATAGCTTAGTAAAAAGCACAGATATTACTTTGCCAACAAAGGTCCATCTAGTCAAGGCTATTGTTTTTCCAGTGGTCATGTATGGATGTGAGAGTTGGACTGTGAAGAAAGCTGAGTGCCGAAGAATTGATGCTTTTGAACTGTGGTGTTGGAGAAGACTCTTGAGAGTCCCTTGGACTGCAAGGAGAGCCAACCAGTCCATCCTAAAGGAGATCACTCCTGGGTGTTCACTGGAAGGACTGATGCTGAGGCTGAAACTCCAATACTTTGGCCACCTTATGCGAAGAGTTGACTCATTGGAAAAAACCCTGATGCTGGGAGGGATTGGGGGCGGGAGGAGAAGTGTACGACAGAGAATGAGATGGCTGGATGGCATCACTGACTCGATGGACATGAGTTTGGGTAAATTCCGGGAGTTGGTGGGGGCAGAGAGGCCTGGTGTGCTGTGATTCATGGGGTCGCAAAGAGTCGGACACGACTGAGCTACAGAACTGAACTGAACTGATCACAAATATAAAGAAATATTTTTGAAGACATCATTTAGCTTCTTGATATTTTCGTTTTAAAGGCAAATGTTTTCAGCAATTATCAAGGCAAAATTTGATTTTCAAAAAGAAGGAGATTGTCACCAACAGACATGTCACAATGAACTCTGCAAATCTCTATCTTTAAGGATACACAAGACAAACCACAACATACTAACATATGACTTCTTATTAAGTCTTAATCATGACCAACAGAGAAGAAAGGGTATTCGTATGATTTATCATTTGGCAGTTTTTCAATAAAACCACCCAAGAATATCACAGGAAGAAAATTTGAAAATAAAAAAGTACAGCCACACTGTCTGTATGACATAAAGGAGATGAGCTGCAGAAAGAGTTCTTTGGCTCAAAAAAACACAAACAGCCTGATTAGTTTTTCACATTGTGTAAGGAAAGTCCTCTTCTGCTGATATTGAATGATGTTTTAAGAGACTGGGTCAACTCAACTTTTCTGCACAATGGTTAGAACTGTGAACTGATAATTTTGGATAATGCCGTGCTTTGATTCCTTCTCTTTACTTTTTGTGAATCTACTGTAGGTTTTTACATTTTTGTTGCCATGAGGCTCACATGAAACATCTTGTAGACACAACTAGTGGTTCAAAAGTTAAAGAGTCTGCCTGCAATGCAGGAGACCCAGGTTTGATCCCTGGGTTGGGATCCCTGGAGAAGGAAATGGCAACTCACTCCAGTATTCTTGCCTGGAGAATTCATGGACAGGGGAGGCTGGCAGGTTACAGCCCCTGGGGTTGCAAAAAGTTGGACATGACTGAGCAAGAAAAACACACATAGACACAACAGTCTATATAATATTGATAACAAATTAATTTCAATCTCATACTAAAGCTCTACATTTTTATCCCGTCCTATATTTCCTGTATTTGATATCAGAATTTACCTCTCTTTATACTGTATATCCAGTAACAAAATATTTTTTCTATAGTTATTTTAATACTTCCTTTAGACTAGAGTCAATTGGTTAGCACACCATATTACAGTGTTAAGAGTATTCTGAATTGGATTACATGTTTACATTTACAAGTGTGTTGTATATTTTCACTTCTTTCCTATAATAATTAACATCCTTCATTTAGGTTGAAGAACTCCCTTCAGCAATCTTGTAAGGCAAACCTGTTTTGGTGAACTCCCTCAATTGTTGTTTGTTTGGGAACGTCTTTATCTTGTCTTCATTTCTGAAAGACAAGCTTCCTGAAGAAAAAAAAAAAGTATTCTTGGCTAGCAGGTTTGCTTTCATAAGTTTGAATATATCATCCCTTTCTCTCCTGGCTTGACAGGTTTCTTCTCAGAAGTCCACTGGTATTCTTGAGGTAATTTCTCTTTTGTGAGCATTTGCTTTTCTCTTGATGCTTTTAAAATGCTCTCTTTGTGTTGATTATAAACACTGTGTATTGGAGACAGTCATTTTGAATGAACTCCAAGAGGTGACCTATTAGCTACATGAACTTTATATTTTTATATATATCATCAGATGTGTAACTTATCTGGTATTATTTCTTTAAGTACAGTCACTGTCCCTTTCTCCCTCTCTTCTTCTTCTGGGACTCCAATAATGTTGTTCCTGTGAATGTTATCCCATTGTCCACACAGATTCTTTCAAAAAAATTTTTTTTCTTTTTTGTCCCCTGGCTGGGTAATCTAATTCTCTTGTCTTCAGCCTTACAGAGTCTTCTGCTGTTGCTTATGCTCTCTGTAGCATTTTTTATTTTGTTGCATTTCATACACTGTAATCTTAAGCAACAGAATTTTTGTTTGGTTATTTTTTTTTTTTTCTTTGCCTCACTGCACAGCTTGAGGGATCTCAGTTCCCTGACCAGGACTGAACCCAGCCACGGCAGTAAACGCATAGAATCCTAACCACTAAACCATCAGTAAACTCCCTGTTTGCTTCCTTTTTTATGATTTCTATCTCTGTAAAGAAAAAAAAAAAAACTGAATTTATTCTGCAGAGTAACTCAGCCTGTGCACAACAAATACTGAATCCATGCTCTAGGACCTTTGAGCCACAAATATGAGCTTGCATCCTGAAACTACTGAAACCTGCTTGTCTAGAAGCTGTGCTTAGCAACAAGAGAAGCCACTGTATAGAGAAGCCACAAAGAAGAGTAGCCTCTGCTTGCCACAACTAGAGAATGCTGGTGGCAGCAACAAAGACCAAGTGCAACCAAAAATTAAAAACAACAATAATAATGATAATATGTAATGTTTTTAATCTTATTTTATTCACATAGTCTCTTCATGAATTTGTTTAATAGCATATTTGTGTTTTCTTGGAGTTCACTGAATTTCTTGTTGGATATGTCAGGGGAGTGTGTAATTTCCTCAATTCTGTCTCATCATAACAAAAATTTGAAGCGATGGACCAGCCCTCGGACAGACTGTGTCACAGCTCTCGGGCAGATCAGTGTTACAGCTCCGTGTTACTTCTCAGTTTTATTTAGAAAATAAAGGAAAATACATCCTTGAGGCATGAAGGCATGCCGACCCAAAAGACGCAAAGAGAAGAAAGAGAGAGAGAGCGGGAGAGCATGGGAGAGAGGAAGAGAGCAGACAGGCAGAGAGGGAGTGAGGGAGAGAGGGACAGAGGGACAGAGGGAGAGAGGCAGAGAGGCAGAAAGGGAGAGAGGCCCCCAGCCCTTTGGCTCCTCTTTTTGTGTGTTTTTTTCCTCTTCCCCCTGAGCCTGCCTTATGTAAATTGGGCTAGCCAGGAGTGCTGTTTGTTCTACCTGAAGTCCTCAGTCGGGTCCTCAGACCTTCCTTTGTTCTATTTTCATGGGCTTTTCCCTTACTTGTCTTTTAGCCACCGCCATTCTGGACTCTTTTGTCCTATTCTAACTACCTAACATCCCTCCACCCCGCCCCCCGCAAGAGATGGGAGGCCCAATTCTTTGGGAATAGGGGCGTTGAGGTCTTTCTGGCTACTTCCTGCTGAACTGGGATGGTGAGGGGCATTGGGCCTCCTGCTCTTGCTAGTCTCAGGCCTCAGAGTCCTTATAGTGGTGTCCATCTAAGAGTGAGTGATATTTTCTGTGGTCGGCTGTAGTTTTATATATCCTTGTTGAACTGGCACTGCATGTTGCAGCTTTCTGACCTGATGGCAAAGGTTTAGCCTCTATGGTCTCAAAATTGGACACTACTGCATACCCAGCTCTTCTTTTTCCATCCAAGATGAAGTTGCTTCCATCAGTTTACCAGATTTCCTCAGAATTGGTCAGAGGATCTTCTGAAAATCCCTCTTCGGGTTTTGTCCAGTGGTCCAAGGTTTCTAGGCAAGAGTGAAAGGGGAGAGAGCCCTCGGAGGTAGGCAAGAGGGTGGCTGGGTTAAGAACCTCACAAGAGGATATAGTCAGGTTTGGATTTTCCATCAGCACTACTTGATATCTGAGGATTCTTCGCTCAGACATCCATAAATGGCCTCTCCTACTTAGGAGTTGTTTCACTTGGTGGCTGGTAAAAAATAGTTAGTTTGCCCCCAAAAGAGAGTTTTAAAGCATGTTCTATCAGGACTGCAATAGCTGCAAGGTTTCAAAGGCAGGGAGAGATTTCTTCCCAGTAAGGGAGGAGGACAGTCAGGGACCACTAGGAACTGGTGGGAGAATATTTGTCCCTCCTAGCAACAAAGTGCTCAGGTGAATCTTTCGTAATTGTCCTGTAGCACCCAAAATGGTATAGGTTTGGGAAGAGAAGGCTGTGGAGTAGGAGGTCAGGACAGAGTAGGTAGTCCCTGTGTCAACCAAGAAATCTCAGACCTACCTGCCACATTCAGTTTCACCCTTGGCTCCAGCCCCTGATCTGTGACAGGACGGCTGGCTGGCTGGAGTGGGCCACTTCAGTCCTGTTGAACCATTGCGAGGGGAGGCTTGGCACTTGACCTTGAGGCTCTTGGGTCCCAAGACAGAGTGCCGTCCAATGTCCTAGTTGATGGCATTTGTAGCAAGCTGTTTTAGGACACTTGTCATGGTTTGGACACTTTTTGGCCCAATGCCCCGCCTGTCTACAGATTAGGCATTTGCCTCCTTCCTTGTCCTTCAAGGACTCGGGGTTTGCCATAGGGCTTCCCTGGAGGGTGGCCAGCATCTTGGCATGGCTTGTCTTTTCCCTTTTCTCCCTCTCCTGGGCCTTGGCCTCCCTCACCTGTTCTCTGTTATAAAAGATACTGGTGGCTGTCTGGACCATCTCATCTAAAGAGGCAGCAGGGTTCTGCTGCTGTAACTGTTGTAACTTTATTCTGATGTCTGATGTGGATTGGGACAAGAATTTTTCTTTAAAATAACCTGTCCCTCATAAGAGTCTGAGTAAACTTTTGGAGGGCCTCTTTTAGCCTTTCCAAAAAGGCAATGGGGTTCTCATTGGGTTGCTGAGTTATAGCTGAGACTGGGCACAGTCTCACAAGTAATAGGCTTCCTTCCATTTCCATGACTGAACTATTTCCATGGGTGAACTTCCTTAGGGGTGAGTCTTTTTGAGACTTATCCTACCCAGTAGTGTTGCAACCTGAGAACCAGGAGTCCCCAGGTCAGGGTGCATATCCTCATGCAAGCTGAAGCATGACAGCCTCCTGGAGATTGAATCCCCTGGCAGGTCAAGGCAGGTTGGCCTCCCTAGAATTGGGTCCCTGCAGGTCAAGGCATGATGACCTTCTGGGACCCCTGGACTGGCAGATCCCTGAGCAGGTTGAGGCATAACAACCTTTCAAGGACCAGATCCCTATGCAGGTCAAGGTAGACTGACCTCCTTAGACTCCCTAGACTGGAGTTGGGCATCCCCAAGGTCTCCAGCATGACCAGTGCTGGGCTTGATTAAGGGATTGTCATTTTAACTCATTGCCAGTTTGTTCACTGCAGATGGGTGTTGGGGGCCAGAGTGAGGTACTCCGCCCATGGCAAAGGTCATGAGGAAGGAGGCTCAACATACGCAAAGGCGGGATCGAGCCTCAGGAGTCCCCCTGGAAATCCTCGAGCGTCTACCCCCATAACCAGAACCTGCCTACTTTACTACTTTGTGCTCTTACCTACACCTCTGACTTTACGGGGGGCTGTCCCCCACCACCTCTTTCGGAGAAGGAGTTAACCTAGAGCTCCAGTCAATAAAAACTCTTGGGTGTGACAAGAGTGTTTTAACCTACAAACTCCTCTGAAGGTTCTCTAGCCTGCCTGACAGGCTCGTCCAGCCACATGTGATTGCTCACAGCCTCCCAACCGTGAGAGGCACAAGATGCTTTAAACCCTCTAAAAACAGGTTCTTTAGAGAAGTAGAAAACTATTAGTATAAGTATAATGGGCTGATTAGAAATTGTGTTGGTGAAGGGTTTTTCATTTGTTGAGCCAATGTTTGTTGCTAAGTCTCCACATCCCCTGCCCTTACACACATTAATGAATATATAGAATTAACCTTTGATATTAATCACATTAGACCTTAGGCTAAGTAAATTCTTTCCTTAAGTAAAACCCACTACACCCTCACCCTGTAGGAATGTAACTTTACTTGGGTGGCATCTGTTTTGAGAATAATCAGCCCTGGAGAAATAAGTGTCCTGATTGACTGACCGCTGTCACAAGGAGAGGGTCGTAAATTGTCAGCAGGCCGCCCTGGCCAGAAGATGATGTAACACCCCTAAGACCTCTGTATACATTTGTGTGAAGCACCTGACTTTAATAAAAGTCAGGACTGCTGTCCCCACGTGACTTTTGTATAACATCTTAGTGTATAAAAACAGACTCTGGAAAATAAAGAATTGGGATCAGTTTCTCGAAATACTGGTCTCCCCATGTCGCTCTCTCTCTCACTCTGGCTGAGTCTCCATCTGGAGCGCGGAACCCACCATGCTTACTAATTATGCCTGGGCTTCTAAGATCCGACGGGGGAGGCCTCAGTGTCTCCTCTCCTTCGGGAGAACGGAAGGACGCCTGCGGCCTACGTAAGTGGTGCAAACTTCTTGTCTTGAAGTTTTATTGGTCTCCCGCGTAAACCAAGCTACTCAGCCTCTTTTCTCCACTGAATTTTCCTACTGAGCTATCCTTATTCTATTACTCTTTATATCTTTAATTAATATCTAATTGAAGCTATTGTATCCTGATCCTCGCCTATGCCGTCTCTCCTTCGAATACCCTGGATCAGCCGGGGCTGGTCCCCGGCAGATGGGAATAGATATTATGATGTAAAACAAACCAAGCCTGTGCCCTGAGACTGGGAAACTTCTCCTCTTACAGCTCTAAGGGATTGTAAGTCACTGATTTCCTCCCCTAGCCCTCCATAAGAGCAGGTTAGGGTGTCTCCAAAGGTAAACATTTCATTGTCATAGACCCACTTTAAGTAGTAACAGAAGTAATGACAAAGGAGTGGGTTATCTGGCCCTGTTAGGGACATTAATTTAATAACAGGCTGGGTGGAGCAATGTTGCCTACAAGGGGGCAGGGTCCTGGTTGTAGGAGTTAGTAATTGGCTTAAGAAAAAAATGGTAAGAGGCAACAGAGCAGATGTTCCATAAAAGTGGAGTGGAGATTTGATCCAGGGATATGTTTGTAACTTTAGGAGAAGGGTGGTAAGGATTTGGGCCCAAACGGTCTGCAGGGCTAACTCCCAAAGTGGCAAACATTATCTCTGGAAGCCCAATTGCCTTTGAAGGAATGCCAATAGATGGACTTCTAGCAGGCATTGTTTGCCTGTCCCCACCCTAGCAGGTTCACTGAGAGGTGCTGACATTGCACATGTTGTAGGAAACATGGAAGATGAAGGCCTGAATATCTAGAGGGATTGGATATTATACAGTATTTTCCTTCCAAGAGCCAGCTATTTTCTGGTTATCCCTCCAGAGGATTGTAGAGGCAACATTGTGGGCCTGGATGGAGCTCAGGAAAAGAGCATGAAACAGGAGGGAAGAGGGCAGGGCACAAATTTTGAAACAATGAAATAGCACAAAGGCATAACACAAACTGATTAAAAGCAATTGGGTCCAAGATGACAAGTCAAATTCAAGTAAACCTTAATCCCCAATCTGTAAGCTAAATGACGTACCCAGAAGTGGCAGGACAGCTCCAAGGCACTGTCAAAGGATGGAGGAGTCGGTGGTTCCCCAATGGTTGGGATGATCTATGAATTCACCCAGCTTTCAAAACCTAGCCAGACCACATTCTATGGCAGAAGCCCTTTCCCTCTGCAATGGCCCACACCCTGTGGAGTGTGCTTCTCTCTGAATCCTAACAAATCCATCTCTTATCGGTTGCTGCATCTCTAACTGAATTTTTGCAATGAGACATCCGAGCCTGACCTTCATTAGGTCCTGAAGCCAGGAGTCATGGGTTTTGTCTGGGCTCAAGTCCAAGGAAAGAGGATCTGAAGAACAGGAGGAAAAAGCAGTGGGGAAAATGTGCCATGGAATCCTCTTCATAGCTTGCTGGAAAATCTGTTAAATACCTGACCTGTGCTCACAGATTTCATTGGCCTGATCCTTGACATGAAGAAGATTAAGGACAGAAGAACCTTCACCAGCTTAAGTAACAGCTACTAGGGCTCAGCAGATTGTGAAGCCTTTGGGACATACTAAGGAGTAGCCTCTCCAGAGTCCCTCAGTTGCACCCACTGCCACTTGCCTGCTCCCGGGGGGTTCAAGGAAATAAGAAACGAGAGATTGTGAAGGAATTAAGATTTTGTTAGGCATATGTCCCTCCAGCCATAGGAGTGAAGACCTCCTACCTTAACCAAAGGTCTTCTGGAATCTGAGACTGAGCTGTGTGAGCTTTCTGCTGAGTTCATTTTTCATTGTCCTGGTTTCCAGCATGCTGGGCTTCTTGTCACTTTTACTGTGCTGGGTTTTCTTCGCATTCCACTTCCACCTTGAGAGCTTTTGCCAAGTTGGGCTTCTGCAGTGCTTGGCCTCCTCCTTGAGGGGGCCCCGCTGAGGTTGTTTCAGCCAGGTTAAATCAAAGTCACTGCACCATAGATGTCGGGGGAGTGTGTAATTTCCTTGGTTCAGTCTTATCGCAACAAAAATTTGAAGCAATGGACCAGCCCTCGGACAGACTGTGTCACAGCTCTCGGGCAAATCAGTGTTACAGCTTCGTGTTACATCTCAGTTTTATTTAGAAAATAAAGGAAAATACATCCTCGAGGCATGAAGGCATGCCATCCCAAAAGACGTGAAGAGAAGAGAGAGAGAGAGTGCATGGGAGAAAGCAGAAGAGAGAATGGGAGAGCATGGGAGAGAGGCAGAGAGGGAGATAGGGGGAGAGGGAGAGAGGCAGAAAGGCAGAGAGGCAGAGAAGGAGAGAGGCCCCCAGCTCTTTGGCTTCTCTTTTTATATGTTTTTTTTTTTTTTTTCCTCCTCTCCCTGGGCCTGCCCTATGTAAATTGGGCTAGCAAGGAGTGCTGTTTTTTCTACCTGAGGTCTTCAGTCTGGTCATCAGGCCTTCCTTTGTTCTATTTTCATGGGCTTTTCCCTTACCTGTCTTTTAGCAACCGCCATTCTGTGCGGGGAGCCGGTGAGGCATTCCACTCGTGACAAAGGTCATGAGGAAGGAGGCTCGGCATACGCAAAGGCGGGATCGAGCCTCAGGAGTCCCCCCGGATATTCTCGAGCATTTTCCCCCAAAAAACCAGAGTCTGCCTACTTCATTGCTTTGTGCTCTCACCTCTGACTTTACTGGGGGCTGTCCCCTACCACCATCTCTCTCTCTCTCTGTGTCAAAGAGTTAACTTACAGCTCCAATTAATAAAGTTCCTGGGCAATTAGGAGTGTTTAAATCCAAACCCCTCAGATGGCTCTCTAACTCGCCTGACAAGTTTACCCGGACTCCTGCAGCTATGCATACGATTGTTTACAGTCTCCTAGCCTCCAGAGGCACGGGAAGCTTAAGATATTCAAATAGCTTAGAGCCTCTCAGAGAGTTAAAAACTGTCAGAATAAACTAGTAAAGGATTTCATTGATGAGTCAATGCTTGTTGCCAAGTTTTCACATCCCCTGAATTGTATCCTTGAATGTGTATTAATTAATAGTTGGTATATAGAAAAAATAAGTAGTGGCCTTGGTGTTAGTAACTTTAGACACTTAAGGTAATAAATTCTTTCTTTGTTGTAAACCCATTACACATCTGCCCTATAGGAATGCAATTTTATCTTTGGAAGATGGTGCCAAACCTTAAAATAATTACTCTTAGAGAAAGTAAGTCTTTGTTGATAAGTCCTTGTCAAGAGTCATAAAATGTTAGTAGGCCTTCTGGCCAGAAGATGATGTAAATCACCTAAACCATTTGTATACGATAAATTTGCAGGAAAGAAACCTTGGTTTTTGATAAGAATCAAAGACTGCTGACTTTGCATCCCCTATTATCCTCTATGTGTAACTTAGGGTATAAAAGCCCCTGTTAAAAATAAAGCTACGGGCCTTGCTCACCAACGCTTGGTCTCCCCATGTCATTCTTTCTTTTAACTTCCAGCTGAGTCTCCATCTGGAGCGCGGAACCCACCACGCTTACTAATCATGCCTGGGCTTCTAAGACCCACTCGAGAAGGTGTCTAGGGTGAGACACCTTCCGCTATTCGAGAGGGCGCCTGCGACCTACGTAAGTGGTGCAAACTTCTTGTCTTGAAGTTTTATTGGTCTCCCACGTAAACCAAGCTACTCAGCTTCTTTTCTCCACTGAATTTTCCTACTGAGCTATCCTCATTCTATTGTTCTCTATATCTCTAATTAGCATATAAATAGTCGCCGACGCCGTCTCCCCTTCGAATACCCTGGATCAGCCGGGGCTGGTCCTCGGCAATTCTGGACATCATAGTCATAGTAAACAAAAGAGTCCGAAATGCAACACTTGGGTGCAATCTCAAAAATGACAGAATGACCTCTGTTCATTTCAAAGGCAAACCATTCAATATCACGGTAATCCAAATCTAAACCCCGACCAGTAATGTTGAAGAAGCTGAAGTTGAACAGTTCTATGAAGATCTACAAGACCTGCTGGAACTAATACCCAAAAAAGATGTCCTTTTCATTATCCGGGACTGGAATGCAAAAGTAGGAAGTCAAGAAACACCTGGAGTAACAGGCAAATTTGGCCTTGGAGTACAGAATGAAGCTCAGCAAAGGCTAACAGAGTTCTGCCAAGACAACGTATTGGTCATAGCAAACACCCTCTTCTAACAACACAGGAGAAGATTCCACACATGGACATCACCAGATGGTCAACACCAAAATCAGACTAATTATATCCTTTTTAGCCAAAGATGGAGAAGCTCTATACAGTCAACAAAAACAAGACTGGGAGCTGACTGTGGCTTAGATCATGAACTCCTGATTGCCAAATTCGGACTTAAATTGAAGAAAGTAGGGAAAACCACTAGACCATTCAGGTATGACCTAAATCAAATCCCTTATGATTATACAGTGGAAGTGAGAAATAGATTTAAGGGACTAGATCTGATAGACAGAGTGCCTGATGAACTATGGATGGAGGTTCGTGACATTGTACAGGAGACAGGGATCAAGACCATCCCCATGGAAAAGAAATGCAAAAAAGCAAAATGGCTGTCTGGGGAGGCCTTACAAATAGCTGTAAAAACAAGAGAAGCAAAAAGCAAAGGAGAAATTGAAAGATATACCCATTTGAACATTGAGTTCCAAAGAATAGCAAGGAGAGATAAGAAAGCCTTCCTCAGCAAACAATGCAAAGAAATAGAGGAAAACAATAGAATAGGAAAGACTAGATATTTCTTCAAGAAAATTAGATATACCAAAGGAACATTTCATGCAAAGATAGGGTCAATAAAGGACAGAAATGGTATGGACCTAACAGAAGCAGAAGATATTAAGAAGAAATGGCAAGAATACACAGAAGAACTGTACAAAAAAGATCTTCAGGGCCCAGATAATCACAAAAGGTGTGATCATTTACACTCACCTAGAGCCAGACATCCTGGAATGTAAAGCCAGGTGGGCCTTAGGAAGCATCACTATGAACAAAGCTAGTGGACGCAATGGAATTCCAGTTGAGCTATTTCAAATTCTAAAAGATGATGCTGTGAAAGTGCTGCACTCAATATGTCAGAAAACATGAAAAACTCAGCAGGGGCCTCATGACTGGAAAAGGTCAGTTTTCATTCCAATCCCAAAGAAAGGTAATGCCAAAGAATGCTTAAACTACTGCACAATTGCACTCATCTCACACGCTACTAAAGTAATGCTCAAAATTCTCCAAGCCAGGCTTCAGCAATATGCGAAATGTAAATTTCCAGATGTTCAAGCTGGTTTTAGAAAAGGCAGAGGAACCAGAGATCAAATTGCCAACATCTTCGGATCATCGAAAAAGCAAGAGAGTTCCAGAAAAACATCTATTTCTGCTTTATTGGCTATGCCAAAGCCTTTGACTCTGTGGATCACAATAAACTGTGAAAAATTCTGAAAGAGATATCAGACCACCTGACCCACCTCTTGAGAAACCTGTATACAGGTCAGGAAGCAACAGTTAGAACTGGACATGGAACAACAGACTGGTTCCAAATAGGAAAAGGAGTATGTCAAGGCTGTATACTGTCACCCTGCTTATTTAACTTCTATGTAGAGTACATCATGAGAAATGCTGGGCTGGAAGAAGCACAAGCTGGAATCAAGATTGCTGGGAGAAATATCAATAACCTCAGGTATGCAGATGACACCACCCTTATGGCAGAAAGTGAAGAGGAACTCAAAAGCCTCTTGATGAAAGTGAAAGAGGAGAGTGAAAAAATTGGCTTAAAGCTCAACCTTCAGAAAACGAAGATCATGGCATCTGGTCCCATCACTTCATGGGAAATAGATGGGGAAACAGTGGCTGACTATTTTCTGGGCTCCAAAATCACTACGGATGGTGATTGCAGCCATGAAATTAAAATACGCTTACTCCTTGGAAGGAAAGTTATGACCAACCTAGATAGCATATTCAAAAGCAGAGATATTACTTTGCCAACAAAGGTCCGTCTAGTCAAGGCTATGGTTTTTCCAGTGGTCATGTATGGATGTGAGACTATAAAGAAAGCTGAGCACCGAAGATTGTTGATGCTTTTGAACTGTGGTGTTGGAGAAGACTCTTGAGAGTCCCTTGGACTGCAAGGAAATCTAACCAGTCCATCCTAAAGGAGATCAGTCCTCGGTGTTCATTGGAGGGACTGATGTTGAAGCTGAAACTCCAGTTCTTTGGCCACCTGATGCGGAGAGCTGATTCATTTGAAAAGACCCTGATGCTGAGAGTGTTTGAGGGCAGGAGGAGAAGGGGACAACAGAGGATGAGATGGTTGGATGGCATCAAGGATGCAATGGACATGGGTTTGGGTGGACTCTGGGAGTTGGTGATAGACAGGGAGGCCTGGCATGCTGCTGTTCATGGGGTCGCAAAGAGTCAGACATTACTGAGCAACTGAACTGAACTGAACTGAACTGATTTTGGACTCTTTTGTCCTATTCTAACTACCTAACAGATAAAATTTATTTCTTTCATCAAGTGTCATTTATTTCATCAACTCTCAATGGTGAACGGCCATGTGAGCTGCACTGAGTGAAGTCCTGGGCATCTACCCATCCCCAAGCACAGCCTAGAACTATGAGGACTGAAGGCATGAGTGTATGTCAGAGCCCTGGATACCATGCAAGCCATCAACGAAGTAACTGGGTTGGTTCAGCTCACATCCAGGCCACCACTCTCAGGTTTTATGTTAGAACAACAGCTTCTCCACATGTCCACAATGGAATGGGTGTGGGTGGGTGGATAAATGTAATCTTTACTTAGGCACTCCTACATGACAGCTCTCTCTACCCTGAGGAATCACAGCAGGATCATGTTTATATTTTCAGTAGTAGTCAGATTAAGGCAATCTTGAAACAGCATGTTTTCAGAGAAGCCCATTAGTCTGAAATTCTTCCTGTAAGAGTTTAGTCATATCAGACTCCTCCATCCACATCTGTGAAACAAGTAGCTAAATGTTCGAGATCATTCTGTCTACATTTCTTCTTCTAGATCTCATCTGCTTAGGTCTTTCTTGCCCTCCTGTCTGACCTGGATGCAGGGTATGGGTGAGCAGCAATTTTCCCGCATCAATTTGAAGAGATATGTAAGCTGATATAATTCACTTAGAAGGAGAGATAACTAGAGAGACAAGAAATAGCAGCATCCTGAATAAATAGTAGGAAGTGATGGAGAGGAAAGAATGGAAAAAAACATTTCCTGCCATATGAATAAACAAGAAATGTCACAGTCATCAATGATTTCTGGCCTCCAAATGTAAGTGAGGGGTCCTAAAACTTTGATTGTGGGGTGCTGCCACCCTCCATGGTGATTGCTGAGGAGCTGGGGGAATGCAAGAAGCAGCCATCTGCCACACCTTAAGGTGAATGGGGAAACAGGGTTGGCCCCAGATAGCTGAACTGCATATGGAAGAGTTGAATTCAGTGAGTCCAGAGGCTTGCATCTTCCCATACATAGAATACTAAATTCCTTAACTTGGTACCTGATCTTCAGACTGCCTGCTCCCGTTGTTGCAAACTCATGTATAGCCTGACTTGCCTTCCTGCCTTTGTGGAGCAGTTTACTCAGAGTTACTGAGATGCTGTCTCCAGGGCCTGGAGTCCTGAACATTCCCACCAAATAAAATAATGCTACTTTCAGGTTCTGACTATAGTTTTTGGTTGAGAAGTTCATCATGCTAGGAAGAAGGGTGTGAATGTGGACCAAGTTTAGACTCTTTTTTCTAAGTAAGAGTGACCTGGAGGATTTGTGATCCCAGGCAAAGTCATGCCCTCATTAGCCTTTGAAGGATGTGAGAAAACAGGGCAGTGCACTCATCGTGTATTTCCTTTGAGGAAAATGGTGTTTGAGGACCAATCATCTAAAAGCATCTGACATGGAGCTTGCTAAATTATCAACAAAGCAAAAACGTTACTTTATTCAGAATATTTCATTTTGAGCAATTTTCATGTAACACAACTACAGGTCAGCATTACTCTATTGAAATACAAACAATTAGAATATCTGAGGCTTCATCTCATATTTAATACAACATCACGAGAAAGTCACTGAAGATGTTCCCGGGACACTGAGTTCAACATCATCATACCCAGGGTCCCCTTTCTCCCCCTGGAGCAGCCAGGGGCTCTCTTCTCCTTCCCCAGGATTAGCTTCCTCTCTAGAGACATTTAGAAAAGAGCCTGAAAGAGGAAAGAGAAATATAATTAGAACTGAGACAAGGGGACCAGACAGTGTGGTGGAAGTGAGTTAAGCATGTGGTGATGACAAAGCATCCCTGGGACCCAGGTAGGAGGGAGGCTCAGGCTATTTCTCATCAGTTACAGTGAGGATAGATCCTGGCTGTCCTCTCAGATCCAGTCCATGTGGTCTCTGGGGCCTCAGTTCATGTGGAAATCCTGCATCACAGGAGCTCTGGGAAGACCTGCCTCCAAACTACACAATCAGCAAGGAGATGCCCAAGAACGGTAAGGATCATAACAATGTATTTAAATGTTCTCCTCTTACAACAGACAGATGTGAAATCACAATGAGAGGAAGAGTGGAGAAAGGAAAACCTGAGTTCCTCACTTACAAACCAGTTCTGCTCTTAGTTAACTTGACTCCTGTTCCCAAATGTCCACAAATGCTATCACAGGTGCAGCCACAGAGGCCCCTCCCCAGGGACCACATGGGCCCTCAGATGGGGAGAAATGTTTTTCTCCAGAGAATGAGTGTCTTCTCTAGGCTACTGAAATGTCTGGAGCAAATCAGACTTCAGCTGACCTCAGACTCTGAGTCCATGACCCACCAAATTGACTTAATGCTAAGGCCACTGTGTATCATAGATGCTGACATATAAACAGAGATCATCTTAGATTATCAGAATGCCTCACAAATTCAATACTACAGTACATTTTTTAAAATCTCTAGCTAACTTTCATGTATAAGACAGCACAGAGGTGTTATCAAAACACTTGTTCTAGTTTTGGATTTCGTAAATATGCTCAATTAATCTGGAGAAGGAAATGGCAACCCACTCCAGTGTTCTTGCCTAGAGAATCCCATGGATAGAGAAGCCTGGTAGGCTGCAGTCCGTGGGGTCGCACAGAGTCGGACACAACTGAAGCAACTTGGCGGCGGCGGCGGCGGCTCAATTAACCTATGTTTTCTTTTCCTTTTGGCCACTGAGCAATGAATGCTTGTGGGATCTTCGTTGCTTGACCAGGGATTGAACTCAGGTCTCAGCAGTGAAAGTGCAGAGTCCTAACCACTGTTTTGTCAGGAAATGCCCTAAACTGTAAATTCTAATGCAAGCATAACACATAATTTATGTTGTAGTACGGAGACATAAATGCCAAAAGTAGAGTGAGTCCTCACTGTCAAGGAGTATGACACCATTAAAGACAGCATATTGTTGAGAAGTGAAGTGTTAGTCACTCAGTCATGTCCAACTTTTTGTGACCTTATGGACTATAGCCCACCAGGTTCCTCTGTCCATGGGATTCTCCAGGTAAGAATATTGTAGTGGGTTGCCATTCCCTTCTCCAGGGGATCTTCTCATCTGGTGATCAAACCAAGGTTTCCTGCACTGCAGGCAGATTCTTTACCGTATGAGCCATTGAATGCATGAGATTACCCAAATTTAAAACTCTAGAGAAGCTGGGAATTGAGAAGCTCAAATTCACCCTTTCCAGGACAGAAAGAAAAGATTGCAGGAGATCAGCTACCACCACTCACCTGTCTGAAAGGGCCTGATCCCATCTTCCTTCTCTGGGAGCTCTTCCTCTTCCCTCCCCTGTGAAGCAAGAGGAACCCCAAGCACTGGTACCTCTTCAGCATCATCGTAATCCTCACCAGGGGCATCAATCCTCTGATCTGGGGCTTCCAAGGGCAGAGCAGGGGTCAGATGAAAGCAAAGTAAGTGGGCTGGTCTGGGAAATGACTAAGATCCCTTCTGACCCAGAGTTTCTGAGCCACTAAATAGAGGCACCTTGTTTCAAAAGATTTTTTTCTCTAAGATCATGTTTCAGTTTGAAGTGTCCATAAACCAAAACATGATTTTACACATCTTTCTCAAAGAAACTCATACCACTGAGCATTACTAAACTATTTTGATAAGTTGTGCTTTCCAGATGTCATTTTTAAAAACATTATGTGCCAGTTGTGATTCTGGACACAGAGAGCCCAGCCCCAATGTGAGATATCACAGAACAGCCAGAGAAGGGGAAGAACGGACCCCATCTAGACACAAGGGATGCCTCTGGTCCAGCAAATGAAGACTGTTCCCCCTTGCATCTCATATCTATGAGGGAAACTCTCCTTCCCAAAGCCCAGCTGAGGCGGGTCCACCTTTATTACCTGGAGTGGATCTGGAGTCATTGTTGTCCTCACCATCTGACAGGAAGGCTAATGTGGAGACAAACATCACACAACACACAGAATGACCCTCCCCACACACACAGGACCTGTATTAAGGCTGGGAAGGGACAGACCTGGCTCCTGCAGTGTAGCCTGGGGGCTTTCAGGGCTCTGAGAGGCCATCCTACCACTTTATAGGAGCTGCCTCTGTGAGTGTGGGGCACGCATTGGGTCTGAAGATGCTGAGAAGACCCACACAGCGAGTGGGTGGTGACAACCAAAGGTCCCAGGAGGGCAGAAGAGACACCCACCTGGGCTGCCCAGAAGACCCTCCTTCTGAGTCACAAGGTAATCGAGCTCCTCATACACAGCTTCAGCAAGAACATCTTCATAGCTGGATAAGGCTGAGAGATCCCCGAGAAGGTCAGAGATGCTGCCCAAAACACTCCCATCCAGGAGCCCACCTTCATCTCCCCAGTGCTCACATGGGGCTTGCCAAGGCCTTGGCTTAACCTCCCACCCTGTGCACCGTGTCAGCACCTTCTCCCCTGTCTGACCTGAATCCATAGCTCAGCTCCAACTCTGTCTAGTCTCATAGGACAGGCCATGACTTATGAAAGTTCACACCCCAGTCCTAAGAACCTCAGTATACTCAGCCATAAGAGCTCATCACAGAGCACATGGAGTTCTGCAACTCAGAACAGAGACCTAGCCCAGGTTCCCCTCCTCACACCTGCCCCATCTCCTGCCTCCACACACTCTCCCTGGTCCCCAGTTCCCCCTGCAACCCACCTCTGCGCTCTGCTCTCCATCTGAGCAACTGAGTCACCAGGATGATGAGGACCAGGAAGAGAAGGGCCCCCAGGATGAGGCAGAGGACCCCAGGCAGGGAGAAGATGCCAGGGAGAGGATTTGAGGTTGTTCTTGTCCCTAAGGAGAACAAGGCAAGTGGGTATGGAGAAGGTCACAGAGAGGCACAGAGAAACCCCTGTGCCAGCATTTCCAAGGAGCTCCGGACAACAGCGTCCCAGCCTCAGATACAAGTGCACTGACAGTGACTGGGGTTCTCCAGGTCTTGTCCTGAGATGAGTCAACTCCACTCCAGTTGAGGCATAGCCAGGGATTGTCAAGGAGATGCCCTGCCAAGACAGCCTTTGAGGACCCGGCTCATCCCCTCTCCTTGGGCTTCAGGAGACAGAGTGTCAAACAGTCCCAGGACCCGCACCTCAGAGATGAGGATCAACACTCAGGGGCAGGTGCGAGAACCTTAGAATCTGTACCATGGGAACTTAGACTCACTTGGATCCCGGGCATAAGAACCTTCTGACCCCGGGAACCAAAGCAGGGGATTTCCCCAAAGTAATACCCCGGCTCCACCCCACCAGCCAGGGCTCCTCAGGCTCTTCCTCTCCTGAGCTGTCAAAGAGCCCATGGAACAGGTCCCCAGTATTTGAGTATTCTCTCCTGCCCGTGGATGGACCACAGTACCTGCAGTACTTGGGGGCAATGTTGTCCTTGCACCTAAAGAGAACAAAAACAGATTGGAACAGGGTGATTGGTCAGAATGCAGGGCAGCCCATTTTCCCCTCCTGAGCCTGAAATCACCCCCGAGTCTCCACACAACATCAGTGTCCAGTCCTCCCAGCTCCCCCACCCTATATCAGAGCCCTATCACCCGGACACTGTCTGAATACAAACTCCCCACCACTCCCAGCCAAGCTCACTGCCCCTGCAATGCCCCAGCTCACCCAGGGTGGACCTCGAGCCCCTCACTCACCAGAGCACCTCACACCAGCATCCTCCTCATGCTTGCAGTCGCTCTGCCCCCAGGGCTCCAAAGCACAGTCCCACAGGGAGGACTCCTGGCCCCTGCACCGCACCTCGTCCAGCCAGATGCTCCCATTTCCAGGGCCGAATGTCGCGGCCTGCATGGCTTCCAGGGCCTGGCCACAGCCCAGCTGCTGACACACCACCTCAGCCTCTGCCAGGCTCCAGGAGTCATCGCACACAGTGCCCCAGGAGCCGCTGTGCCAGACCTCCACCCGCCCAGAGCACTCGGTGTCTCCTCCCCTGAGCCGGAGCTTCTCTCTGTCTGAAAAGGCAGCAGCCCCTCCTGTGACTGCCCCTGGCAGGAGGAAGGAGCCCCTGGGAGCCACAGGAGAGGGGGCTGATGTACCTGTGCAGGGGGCAGCAGTTGGACAGCTCTCGGGTCTTCTTCCTGAAGAAACAATGATGGGAAGCTCTGGATCAGGGATAGCTGGGGGAGGTCTTGTCCCCATACATGAGTATATAAGGTTTTTTGTAACAGTCAAATGACAAGAGACAATAGAACCTTCATCATCTACCTGAATGAGAGGGTCACTGCATCTTACCAGCAGCTGAAATTACTTTATCTAATTAGTAGTTTACCAGACTCCACATCCCATAACAAAAGGAAACAAACAGACACAGAGACAAATATAAACATACACCTACATTTTGTAGACTCAACCAAAACCTATCAATTAGATTTGAAAATATAAAATCATACTAACGACATCCTACATGGTTGGGAGTGACACAGAAACAGACAGTAAGTCACCTGCACACGAGATGTAGGCTTCCTCCTTTGGAGAGCATGAGTTGTAATTCCAAAAGTCAGAAGGACAGTGCCAGAGAGAGGTATCAGTTTTCCGACACTGGATTCCATCTACCCAGTGGGGTCTCGAACCTTCCCTAAGAGCAACAGAGGAGTTGAGACTTCCACTGTCCCCACAGCCAAGCTGTCTGCAGATGATGGACACAGTGATGTCTTCCATGGGGCTGCGGCAGACACTGCCCCAGGTCCCGTTGTAGAAAACTTCCAGCCACCCAGCACACTGCTGGTCCTCGCTCACCATCCGGAAGGCCACGAACTCTAAGATTGAAAGGGAGGAGATAGGACAGAGTGAGCATTACACTCAGTGCTCTGGGGTTTCCCTCACCCCCAGAAGTTGTGACCATACATCCCTGACCCAGTGGAGGAGATGCCCACTGGATGACAAGACTGACTTTTCACCTTTCGCCTGACTTTTCCATTAATGTCTATATACCTATTTCTACCACAATGATGTAGATATGAATGGAGAGCATGGCCAACTTGGGCACCTGCAGTAACAAGAGTTGTTTTCTACTTCCTGACAAAACTTCTAAAATAATGGAAAGTGATGTGGACAGTGAGGTGGTCAACAGAATAATGGACCCCCAGAGATGTCCACAGCCTAATCCTGGAACCTGTGATATGTTACCTTACATTTCAAAAGGGATCTTACAGATGTGATTAATAAGGACCTTGGGATGGATAGATAAAGCTCAAATATTGTGGATTAACTATGTGAGCCCAACCTAACACATCTTTAAACTCACTACAATGAGAAATGCATCATCTTTCCCAGCTCCAGTCAAAGGGAAATGTGAGTGAGGGAGAACAGGAAGAGGCACTGTTGTCTGAAGAAGAATAAAGAGGGTCCTGAGCCAAGAAATGAGGCCACACAGAAACCACAAAAGGCTGGGAAAGGAGTCCTCCCCAGAGACTGCAGGAAGAACACAGCCCTGTGACCACTGGGATGTTGGCCCATGGAGACTCTCTTCAGACTCCTAGCAAACAGAACTGTAAAGGAAAAATCTGAGCTTTCACTATGTCAGGTTCCTCTGTCCATGGAAGAGGAAGAATACTTGAATGGGTTGCCATGCCCTCCTCCAGGGGATCTTTCTAACCCAGGGACTGAACCCACATCTCTTACATGTCCTACATTGGCAGGCAGGTTCTTTACCACTAGTGTAACTTGGGAAGCCCAGGATTTCAAGGTGTTACTACCACAGGTAACTGCAGAATGAGCCCTGCTTTCAAGTGTTAACTGTAAGGAATGGCTCTGCCAGGAAATACTGGTGAGAAGATAGGACCAGAATCTCAGCTGCTGTAGGAGAAAGTGAAAGCACCTTGTCTTCACGTCTGCTGGAAAGACTGGCTCCATGGGAGGAAGCCTCCTACTCTGGTCCTTTCAGCATCTCTCCCTCAGGGCTCAGACCCCCGTACTCGAGTTCCACCCATCTCCCAGACTGTGGACAGTGTACAGCACAGACCTGAGCAGATGACCCCTGCATCTTCCTTGTGTCTGCAGTCGTGCTGCCCCCAGCCTCGGGAAGGGCACCTCCACAAGTGAGACTCATTTCCTGTGCAGTTCAGGTCATCCAGCCAGATGGGCCCTGATCCTGCCCCAAAGTGAGCAGAGCTCGTAGCATTGAGGGCTTCTCCACAGCCCAGCTGCCTGCACACCACATGGGCATCGTCCAGGTCCCAGCCGTCATCACAGATGGTACCCCAGGAGCCCTGGTCAAGGATCTCCACTCTCCCAGCACAGTGACCGCCCCCATCCACCAGGCGGAGCAGTCTGCTGTCTGAGGAGAGAAATATTGAACAATGGGGCAGTGACAGGGGAGATGTAAAGGGTCTTCTGTCCTTTGGGACCCTCACCTGAGCAATAGAGGGCGCTCTCCTCTGAGGCTGCAGAGCCTGCTGGTTCTGACAGGGAGTCATTGCACTGGGGCAATGCCTGGGTCTGATTTCCTGCAAAAGCAGCAATGATCAAAGTGTTGGTGGTTGAAAAACAGGAAACTGAATTAAACGAAATAATGACAAGCAGTGGGGTCTGAGAAAAAAAGCTGTAACATAGCAGTTTTTGTAGTTGTTTAGTTGCTCAGTAGCGTCCAACTCTTTGTGACCTTATGGACTGTAGTACTCCAGGCTCCTCTGTCCATGGGATTCTCCAGGCAAGAATACTGGAATGGATTGCCTTTTCCTCCTCCAGGGGATCTTTCCCAACCAGGAATCGAAAAGTCATCTCCTGTATTTCCTGCACTGGCCAGCAGATTCTTTACCACTGAGCCTCCAGAGAACCCCAAGTTAACATAGAGGTAAAATTTTCATAAATGTAGTGTTCATCTTCACTATGGAGAGTTCTGCTTCTGACAGTGCCACAGTTTTTGTCTCAAGCACTAAGAATGAGTTAAATAAGTTATGTCCCTAAATCTATCCCTAAATAGAAGAAACAAAATAAAACACTTTCTGAAGTATTTCTACAATTTTTCATCTACAGTGTCTGTCCTTTTAAAAATTTTTATGTAAACTATATCTCATGAAAAACCAAGAGGACATGTAGACATTAGAAACAATCCGCCAGAGTACTGAGCTACTAGAGTTACTTGACAGAATTTACAGAGCCTTGATTAAGGTGCCCATGGAATTAACTGACAAAAATGTGCACCCTAGAGGGATGGTATGGGGAGGGAGGAGGGAGGAGGGTTCAGGATGGGGAACACATGAGAAATAAAGGAATAAAAAAAAAAAAGAATTTTAGAATTAAACAAATAAAACCATTCACCTTTGCATGAAACTTAAAAAAAAAAAAAATGTGCACCCTGATGGAAAAAAACAAACAATGATAACAACAACAACAAAAACAAATAAAAATTCTAGAGCTGAAAAACTTACTAAGAACTAAAGAATGAGCATATCAGCACATTAGCTCAGCATAAGGGAGAATCAATAAAGTAGAAGATCATAGGACAAATACACCTCTATTTAGAAAGGCAGGCCACATGGTAAGTGCCCCGATTACACTGCTGTATAACAAATTATCCCAAAAAACTTAGCCTCTAAAGCAATATATAAATATACATATATACACATATGAATTGGACATGGAACAACAGACTGGTTCCAAATAGGAAAAGGAGTACATCAAGGCTGTATATTGTCACCCTGTTTATTTAACTTATATGCAGAGTACATCATGAGAAATGCTGGGCTGTAAGAAGCACAAGCTGGAATAAAGATTGCCAGGAGAAATATTAATAACCTCAGATATGCAGATGACACCACCCTTATGGCAGAAAGTGAAGAGGAACTAAAAAGTCTCTTGATGAAAGTGAAAGTGGAGAGTGAAAAAGTTGGCTTAAAGCTCAACATTCAGAAAACGAAGATCATGGCATCTGGTCCCATCACTTCATGGGAAATAGATGGGGAAACAGTGGAAACAGTGGCTGACTTTATTTTGGGGGCTCTAAAATCACTGCATATGGTGACTGCAGCCAAGAAATTAAAAGACGCTTACTCCTTGGAAGGAAAGTTATGACCAACCTAGATAGCATATTCAAAAGCAGAGACATTACTTTGGCAACAAAGGTCCATCTAGTCAAGGCTATGGTTTTTCCAGTGGTCGTGTATGGATGTGAGAGTTGGACTGTGAAGAAAGCTGAGCACTGAAGAACTGATGCTTTTGAACTGTGGTGTTGGAGAATACTCTTTTTTTTTTTTTTTTGCATTTATTTTATTTTTGTTTCATATATGATATTATACACGTTTCAATGCCATTCTCCTAAATCATCCCACCCTCACCCTCTCCCACAGAGTCCAAAAGACTGTTCTATACATCTATGTCTCTTTTGCTGTCTCACATACAGGGTTATTGTTACCTTCTTTCTAAATTCCATATATATACATTAGTATACTGTATTGGTGTTTTTCTTTCTGGCTTAACTCACTCAGTATAATGGGCTCCAGTTTCATCCACCTCATTAGAACTGATTCAAATGTATTCTTTTTAATGGCTGAGTAATACTCCATTGTGTATGTACCACAGCTTTCTTATCCATTCATCTGCTGATGGGCATCTAGGTTGCTTCCATGTCCTGGCTATTATAAACAGTGCTGTGATGAACATTGGGGTACACATGTCTCTTTCAATTCTGGTTTCCTCAGTGTGTATGCCCAGCAGTGGGATTGCTGGATCATAAGGCAGTTCTATTTCCAGGTTTTTAAGGAATCTCCACACTGTTCTCCATAGTGGCTGTACTAGTTTGCATTCCCACCAACAGTGTAAGAGGGTTCCCTTTTCTCCACACCCTCTCCAGCATTTATTGCTTGTAGACTTTTGGATCGCAGCCATTCTGACTGGCATGAAATGGTACCTCATTGTGGTTTTGATTTGCATTTCTCTGATAATGAGTGATGTTGAGCATCTTTTCATGTGTTTGTTAGCCATCTGTATGTCTTCTTTGGAGAAATGTCTGTTTAGTTCTTTGGCCCATTTTTTGATTGGGCCATTTATTTTTCTGGAGTTGAGCTGTAGGAGTTGCTTGTATATTTTTGAGATTAGTTGTTTGTCAGTTGCTTCATTTGCTATTATTTTCTCCCATTCTGAAGGCTGTCTTTTCACCTTGCTGATAGTTTCCTTTGTGGTGGAGAAGCTTTTAAGTTTAATTACGTCCCATTTGTTTATTTTTGCTTTTATTTCCAATATTCTTGGAGGTGGATCATAGAGGATCCTGCTGTTATTTATGTTGGAGAGTGTTTTGCCTATGTTCTCCTCTAGGAGTTTTATAGTTTCTGGTCTTATGTTTAGATCTTTAATCCATTTTGAGTTTATTTTTGTGTATAGTGTTAGAAAGTGTTCTAGTTTCATTCTTTTACAAGTGGTTGACCGGTTTTCCCAGCACTACTTGTTAAAGAGACTGTCTGTAGGAGAAGACTCTTGAGAGTCCCTTGGAATGCAAGGAGATCCAACCAGTCCATTCTGAAGGAGATCAGCCCTGGGATTTCTTTGGAGGGAACGATGCTGAAGCTGGAATTCCAGTACTTTGGCCACCTCATGTGAAGAGTAGACTCATTGGAAAAGACTATGATGCTGGGAGGGATTGGGGGCAGGAGGAGAAGGGGACAACAGAGGATGAGATGGCTGGATGGCATCACTGACTCGATGGACGTGAGTCTGAGTGAACTCCGGGAGTTGGTGACGGACAGGAAGGCCTGGCATGCTGTGATTCATGGGGTTGCAGACATGACTGAGCGACTGAACTGAACTGAACTGAACTGATATATATATATATCCACACTCTTCATTTTCTTAAGACTTCCTGGGTCAGTAATTTGAGAAAGACCCAACCTGGCAGTTCTGTCTTGGGGTCTTTCATGTGGTTGCACTTAGATGTCATCTGGGGTTGAAGTCAACTGAGGACTTGACTGAACTTTGGTTAATAAGGAAATTTCTTGAAGTATTTTAGGGATAAAGGGGCATCATGACTGCAACCTAATTCAGAAATACTTTATGTATCCATGGAGAAATGAGCCCAGAAGGGGACACAGAGAGAGAGAAAGTGAGGGAGATTAAAGCAAAATACTGCATATGACCCAGCAATCCCACTGCTGGGCATACACACCGAGGAAACCAGAATTCAAAGAGACACGTGTACTCCAATGTTCATCACAGCACTGTTTATAATAGCCAGGACATGGAAGCAACCTAGATGTACATCAGCAGACGAATGGATAAGAAAGCTGTGGTACATATACACAATGGAATATTACTCAGACATTAAAAAGAATACATTTGAATCGGTTCTAATGAGGTGGATGAAACTGGAGCCTATTAAACGGAGTGAAGTAAGCCAGAAAGGAAAACACCAATACAGTATACTAATGCATATATATTAAGAAGGCAGTGGCAACTCACTCCAGTACTCTTGCCTGGAAAATCCCATGAATGGGGGAATCTGGTAGGCTGTAGTCCATGGGGTCACTAAGAGTCAGACACTACTGAGTGACTTCACTTTCAATTTTCACTTTCATGTATTGGAGAAGGAAATGGCAACCCACTCCAGTATTCTTGCCTGGAGAATCTCAGGGATGGGGGAACCTGGTGGGCTGTTGTCTATGGGGTCACACACAGTTGGACATGACTGAAGCAACTTAGCAGCAGTAGCAGCAGCAACACATATATATGGAATTTAGAAAGATGGTAATGATAACCCTAAATGCAAGACAGCAAAAGAGACACAGATGTATAGAATAGTCTTTTGGATTCTGTGGGAGAGGGCAAGGGTGGGATGATTTGGGAGAATGGCATTGAAACATGTATATTATCGTATGTGAAACGGATCACCAGTCCAGGTTCGATGCATGAGACAGGGTGCTCAGGGCTGGTACACTGGGATGACCCAGAGGGATGGTATGGGGAGGGAGGTGGGAGGGGGTTTCAGAATGGGGAATACATGTATACCAGTGGCAGATTCATGTCAATGTATGGCAAAACCACTACAATATTGTAAAGTAATTAGCCTCCAATTTAAATATATTTATTTTAAAAATAAATAATTTTTTTTTTTAAATAAAGCAAAATACTGATATTGGGAGATCCATGTAAAAGTGTTCTGGGAATTTTTATATTATTTTTGCAACTTTCAGGTCTCAAATTAGGTCAAAATTAAAAAAAAATTAAAAGGTGAAAATAAATCAGAAAGAATTCATTCTTAGGACACTTGCACTAAAAGGATTACAAATAATTTCAAAAGCATGAAACACCTAGGAGAAAACCTAGTAAAAGATGGGCAAAACCTCTGATAGACCTAACTGAATGGAGGGATATGTCATGTCAATGAATTGGGAGACTCAAAATTGTCAAAGTCAATTATCCTCAAATTTCTGTGTAGACTAAATATAATATCAATCAAAACACATTTATGAAGTTTCTTTTGCTGAAAAATAACAAATTAATTCCAAAACTTTTTTCAAAACATAAAAGGCCAAGAATGACCAACACAGTTGGCAAGAAAGGCAATATGGTTAGTTAATATAAAGTAACTCTTATAAACTAGCTAGTTATTTATGTCGCTCAGTCGTGTCCAACTCTTTGCGACCCCATGGACTGTAGCCCACCAGGCTCCTCCGTCCATGGGATTCTCCAGGCAAGAATACTGGAGTGGGTTGCCATTTCCTTCTCCAGGGGATCTTCCTGTCCCAGGGATTGAACCCAGGTCTCCTGCATTAGAGGCAGACGCTTTAACCTCTAGGCCACCAGGGAAGCCCAAAGTTACTATAAAATTATAATAATTAATAAAATACATTATTGGTGCAAGGATAGACAAATGGTACAATGGAATATAGTAGAAAGTCTCAAAAAGTCTTAGACACACATGCCCTTCTGCTTATGGCAAAGGTGGCACACAGTGGAAACAAAATCTTTTCTGAAAAAGATTATGAGTCAGTTAGATATCCAAATGAAACTTGACTCTTATCTTATATAGATATCAATCTCAAGAGGAATATACAATTTATGCAAGAGAAAAATAAACTTCTATAAGATACTATTGAAGAATGTTTTTATGGTCTTGGAATAAGCAAAGTTCTTTTCAAAAGGATATAAAAAGTACTAAATATACAGGGAAAAGCTAAGTTATATTTCCTTAAGATTAAGAACTTAGCTCATCTAAGGACATGGTACCATTAAGAAAATGAAAATAAAAGACCAAGGATTAAATAAATAGCATAGATTTTCACCCAAAGTCATTGTCAGGGTAATGACATGATCTTAGCTTCCTGAATGTTACTGGGAGGCAACAGTGACTCTGTAGTTCTGGGAATGTTCTCTTGGCTTATCTGGGTTGGGGATCATGACTGAGGTCTACATTTATTGTTTGTACATTGTTTTCTATGATTATTTGTAAATAATAATGTTACTTAAAAATATATTATTCCCCTTCACACTTCTTGTCCTGACCTTAAAAATGAATGAACAATGAGAGGAAGCATATTTCACCATGAAATATCTGATTTTTGAAGCCAGGTTTCCCTCACTTTCTGCTCTTGGGGACATCTCACTCCACAAGTACCAGTAGCCCTTCCCCCCTCTCTTACCTGAGCAGATCACATAGGCTGTGTTTCCAAGGGAACAGTCAAAACCACCCAGGGCAGTCACAGGGCACATCCATAAGACGGACTCAGCCCCCGAGCAGTGAAATCGGACTGTTGAGATCTGATCTCCTCCTTCTACAAAGCGTGGTCCTCTAGGGGTGGAGATAGCAACTCCACAGCCGAGCTGATGACAGACAACATTGGCATTGGCCAGAGTCCAGTGGGAGGCACAGAGTGCTCTCCATCGTCCAGAAATGTTCATCTCCACCTGCCCCTCACACTGAGAGGTCCCGTTTGTCATGAGCCGGACTTCTGCATACACTGGTAGAAGAAGACAGGATGTCAGCAAAATCTCATTTTTTTAAAAAACCTGAACAGAGTGTGCAGGGTGGTTAAGTCCTGATGTGCATCTCACCTGAACAGACAACCTGAGCAACTCCACTGTGGTGACAAGCACCCCCTGGACAGGGCACTCTGGGGCAGGACCAGAGTTTAGGCTCCTCCCCTTTACACCTGAACTCTTCAGCCCAGACCTGGCCATCAGACTCTCTGAAGGGCACATGTCCCAGGACAGACACAGCCTTGCCACATCCCAGTTCTGCACAGATGACCTGGGCAGTGGGAAGTGTGAAGTTTCCATCAGACACTGGGGTCCAGTCTTCTCCAGAATGCACTTCTACTTGCCCTGAGCAGGGTCCTTCTCCTCCAGCCAGACGCACAAATCCTAAGGAGAACAGTCAACAGTAGCAACAAACCCTGTGAGTGTTCATAGTCCTTGCTTGGCATTGGAAACAGCACATCATAGGCAAGGATGTTAAAGCATTTCATCTCTAGGAGTGGGGCATGGAGAGAGAATTTGACAGTTAGTGTCAGAATTGTATTAGCGTTTTCATGAGCAAGTTTATGAAAAGAAACCCAGAAAGATTTGTGGTCAGTTTGCAATGGCTGATTACCAAGAATGCATATTTTGAGGTCAGTTAGGATGAGAATTCCTCATCTAGGGACCTGGAAATGACACGGCCCAAGGAAACTGGACTGCAGTTGGCATCAGACTTGAGCGCAGAGCGGAACTAACCCAGAGTGAAGTAGGTCCATGGGATTCAATAGTTTAGAGGACTAAGAGCCAGACAAGGTTAGAAGGCCATCTGAGATTTCTGGAGCTAGAATTCTAGCCAGTTTTCTCTCAGGAGCCAATAATCAAGTCACTGAGGACAGGGAACATCGTGGCTGGAGATCTATTAATTCAGGCTAGATTGTAGACAGACTTATGGCTCATAGGAGGAAAGCTAGACATCATACCAAGTCTACAAGTCTATTATGATTTGATGTATATTATAACAAGCCTATTATGACTTCACATATATTTCTCATAATTCTTAATGGTGAAAAATCCCAGAATTTCTTGATTGTGAAAAGAAGTCGTCCATAGATGAGTCTGAATATTAAGAAAGTTCAGAAAGTCATAGGAGAGGGAAGGGCTGGTCCTAGCCATCTTTCTTGAAAGACTGTTGCTAAGTCACTTCGGTTGTGTCCAACTCTGTGTGACCCCATAGATGGCAGCCCACCAGGCTTCCCCATCCCTGGGATCCTCCAGGCAAGAACACTGGAGTGGGTTGCTGTTTCCTTCTCCAATGCAGGACTAGGACTAGGGTTTATCAAAGGAGAGAATAAGTTTTAAATGGGACTATGCAAATCAGCTGAGTTTGATTACTTTCTACTAGACATGGGAATCTTAGCAAATACTAAGAAATGATGATAACAATGTATTTTAATCCTATGTGTATGCTAACTGCGTATTCCTTTCCTATTTGGATTCTTGAGAAATAGCCAGCCTGCAGTTAAAAAAGGGGGCGGAGAGAGGGAGAGAAAGAGAGCAGAGAGCAAACAAGCCATTTGTAATTTAGAGATTTCCAAATGCAAAACCTCAATATGGATGAAAGATAGACAGACTTGAGGACAATATTTGTCCAGTTTTTGACAGATTTTATCCACTGTGCTCCTCCCATCTGGCCACCTAACCCTGCTACCCTTTCTCATTTTACCCACTGCAGACAAGAGAACAGTCTTGAAAGCTACAAATGGATGAAAAGGAGACTCTGGAATGGAAGAACTTCTGTATGAGTGGAATGTGGGTGGGATCTGTGATAGATTAAACTGGAAGTGGATGGAATATAAAACTGAAAGAGATCAAATTGGTCTGATGGGGAGCTTGGTCACAGGTTACTCATTCTAATTAAATAATTTTTACTCAACACCTTGTTAGTTTCTGTATTAATCCCACCAGATTACGAAGTTAGAAAGAATAAATATTGCTTACGTGTTACTGTAGATAGCCTGACACATGTTAGATACTCAGATATATTCAGAACAAAATATTATACACATCAGAATAGTCTCCCAAGACAAATTATTATTTCTTTTTTACTTTATATTTGCTTTTAAATTTTACATAGAAAAATAAGTGTGTGAACATTGCAAGAAAATTTATGAATGAGAATGCTGATGTGAGAGGATAAGTTATTAAAAATAATAAAATCAACTATGTCCTTGTATAACAATAGAGAGAATGGGGCAGAATATAAATATCTAACAGACACAAAGACATACACACAGAGAAATTTAGTATTTGAAGAAGATGATATTTTATATCATTAGAGAAGATAGACTGCTCAATAAATAGTGCTGAAACACTTTTTGGCCCCCATTTTCCAGGTTTAGTCCATTTACAAAAGGGACATCAACCTGAGCCATAGGAGGGACTTCAGGGGCCAGGTTGTCAGGAAAGGATTCTCTTTGCACCTGTGCCTGACCCTGGGAGAGCCCCAATTTTCTGTATCTCAGCTTCTGCTTAGGGTCCTTTGTCCCAGAGGCAATCTCACTGTTATAGCTTTGGGGCTGGATTTTATCCAGGGAACCACGAGAGTAAGAGGGACCTGGTGGGTTTTCATCATCGTTCATGTAGATCACATCCTTGTTTTTCTCCCTCTGACCAAGGTGGCCTCCTCTCTTCTCCTTGTAGCTGTGATGCATCTGCCTCCAGACCAACTCTCAGCCCTCTGACCTTCAGCCTGACCTGACCCTGGACCCTCTGGTTCTTCACCCATCACTCTGGACTCCTTCTGGTTTGGCTGGAACAGAGCATTGTGTGGCCTGAGGTATAGGAAATACCCTTGTTGGGTGAGGTATGTGGCCTCTCAGAGATCCACAAAGATCAAGTATTTTCCTGGAAGACCAAAGCTGCCTCAACCCTTGGGCTGCCCATTCCCCTCTGAAAGCCAGAGGGGATCATTGTGACCTTTCCATCAAGGTGCAGGAAAGGTCAAGGAGAGTGTGTCCCTAGAGGCCCAGAAATAGAACCTCTGATTGGGAAATGAAATGGAGAGAGAGGCGAGGCTACAAGGGAGTCATATCTGAATCCTCTGCAGAGATCTGATATTTAATTAGGAGGATGTTATTTGAAGGTAATATTGAGAATCTATTTTCATGTGGTTTATTACAAATACAAGCACCTTTTTAGAGTCTGTTATATTCAGGAATTTTGGCCAATGTTGGGAATGTAAGTCACAATAAAACAATGCCCTTATCTTCTTAGAAGTACAGGAGAAAAACAAGTAGACCGTTTAAAGCTCTCCAAAATGTTTAAAAGACTTGGATAATCAAAGAAAGGGAAATTGCCCTTCTAAAGGGTCATTTATTTATATGAATCAACTGCAACAAAGGCAAAATGAAACTGTGGTCAGATATATCCTTGTCTGGTTTCTTGCTATACAGACATTCTGTGTCCTTAGGCACACATAGCATCCTCCACACCACACCTGGGCTCTCAGTGCTGCTCAGAGAACCCCACTGGTGACTTTGTCAGCTCCCATTGCCCTTCCATCCCTCCTAGCTATGATAACTCTCTTCCAGCTTCTTCAAAAATTATATTTGTCCCCTTACTTCTATTCCTATCAAATAAACTCACAAGTGTGATTCTCTTATATCACTGAAATCATCAGGTGTAAACTATATAATCTCTTACTGTAAAGCACAGAATCAATTATCATTATCTCTACCACTGATGTGTCAATGCACAGCTAAGTGTTCTTTCAAAGTTTTGGTTTATGCTGATGTCTTAAAAGAAAACATGGACAAAGAATTTTTTCTAATAACAATGGAAGGAGAAGCTATGACTCAGAGCATTTTATCAATAGTTCTCGGGTCCTACTAGCCAAATGGCTATAAATATTTACATTTAAATTTGCAAAGGAGACTTGAAATTTGGCATAAATCCCTAAATTGCTTTCTGATTTGTTTAATGATGTCCCCTGTGCCTCCACTCCTACTGACCTAGTGCAAAATAGCGTGTCATAGGGTAACTATGGAAACAACTCCACCCAGGGAGCTGCATCCTCATTCTTGTCCCTCCCTCCTATGGGTTCACTGTGCAAAGAGGCCTGTGTGTGGTGATTTGCAAGTATTTCACTCTTCCAAAAATTATATTAAAGAATACATTTGAATCAGTTCTAATGAGATGGATGAAACTGGAACTTATTATACAGAGTGAAGTAAGCCAGAAAGAAAAACTCCAATACAGTATACTAATGCATATATATGGAATTTAGAAAGATGGTAACAATAACCCTGTGTACGAGACAGCAAAAGAGACACGGATGTATAGATCAGTCTTATGGACTCTGTGGGAGAGGGAGAGGGTGGGGAGATTTGGGAGAATGGCATTGAAACATGTATAATATCATGTATGAAACGAGTCGCCAGTCCAGGTTCGATGCACAATACTGGATGCTTGGGGCTGGTGCACTGGGACGACCCAGAGGGAGGGTAGGGGAGGGAGGAGGGAGGAGGATTCAGGATGGGGAACACAGGTATACCTGTGGCGGATTCATTTCGATATTTGGCAAAACTAATACAATATTGTAAAGTTTAAAAATAAAATTAAATTTAAAAAAATTATGAAGATCAATTATAAATGTAAATAATAGATTAAACCCTGTCAGTTAAGATCATTGGAGAAGAAATATCAGAGACTGACAAGAGGAAAGTAGTTGAAGCCCATTGCTCACAGATAAATGTGCCCGCAGGGAGAATGGGTAGATGTCTTATACCTCTGTAACTCAGTCGTCTTCTATTGCCCAGGTGATCAGACACCAACTTCCTTGGAACTTTCTACTTTCTCAGCCCATGGACAATGCACTGACCGTACCTGAGCAGATGACCCCAGCATCCTCTGCATGTCCACAGTCGTGCTGCCCCCAGCCCCGGGAAGGGCACCTCCACACGTGGGACTCCTTTCCTCCGCAGTTCAGTTCATCCAGCCAGATGGGCCCTGATCCCTGACCTAATTGAGCAGATTTCAAGGCATCGAGGGCTCCTCCACAGCCCAGCTGCCTGCACACCACATGGGCATCTTCCAAGTCCCAGCCGTCATCACAGATGGTGCCCCAGGCGCCCTGGTCAAGGATCTCCACTCTCCCGGCGCAGGGACCGCCTCCGTCCACCAGGCGGAGCTGTCTGCTGCCTGAGGAGAGAGAAATGAGACAATGGGCGGTTGACCGGGCTTTGGGGCCTGGGACCGGGTGGTGGGGATGAGAAGAGTCTTCGGGTCCTGAGTCTCCTCTGAGGCTGCAGAGCCTGCTGGTTGAGAAATGGGGTTTTTGCACTCCGGCAAGCATCTGGGTCAGGTTTCTTATAGCAGCAATGAGAATAATAAGGTCGAAAATGGGCAAAAATAGGAAATATTACTCTATTGAGTAGTGTGAGACATATGATGTTACCCAAGTCCTATCGATATTAACCTTCTGATTTGTAGAGTTCTGCATTGTTGTTTTTGAGTCACCAAGTCGTATCTAACTCTCTTGTGACTACATGGACAGTAGTCCAGCAGGCTTCTCTGTCCGTGGGATTTCCCAGGCAAGAATACTGGAGTGGGTTGCCATTTCCTTCTCCAGGGGATCTTCCCAACCCATCAAGCAACTGGGCATTCCTGCACTGGTAGATAGATTTTATCTATCTTTAACTTTCTCTTTAGATTTTATCTATCTTTAACTTTATCTTTATCTAAAGATAGATAGATAGATAGATATCTATCTTTAACACTAAGCCACCAGGGAAACCCAGCAAAGGTCTGTCTAGCCAAAGCTATGGATTTTCCTGTAGTCATGTATGGATGTGAGAGTTGGACTATAAAGAAAGCTGAGCACTGAAGAATTGATGCTTTTGAGCTGTGGTGTTGGAGAAGACTCTTAAGAGTGCCTTGGACTGCAAGGAGATCCAATCAGTCCATCCTAAAGGATATTAGTCTTGATTATTCATTGGAAGGACTGATGCTGAAGCTGAAACTCAAATACTTTGGCCACCTGATGCGAAGAACTGAGTCGTTGGAAAAGACCTTGATGCTGGGAAAGATTGAATGCAGGAGGAGAAGGGGATGACAGAGGAAGAGATGGTTGGATGGTATCACTGACTCAACGGACATGAGTTTGAGCAAGCTCGGGGAGTTAGTGATGGACAGGGAAGCCTGGCATGCTGCAGTCCATGGGGGTCATAAAGAGTCAGACATGACTGAGTGACTGAACTGACTGATAAATAAGAAAATTTTAAACATTCTAGAGAAAAATAAAAATGGTAGTGAAAGCTATCATAAAGTCTTCTAAAATAACTTTAAATATTTACTTGTTTATCACTCCCTGCATCTAATAACAAATATAAAAACAGACATACAGACATCTACAAATGTGAACACACACATACACACACCCCTACCTGAATTAAAGTTTTACTAGACGAAGGACTTTCCATATCTTATTTACCCTGTTTTTCTACTATTAGGACAGTGCCTACATATTGTATGCACTCATTCAACAAGATTCAACAAGTATGTAGATGGAGAACCTTTTCTAAATACCTTGATAGTTGCTTAATAAATATTTATTGAATGAATGTGTAGACAATAAAATTCAGTGAAACAGAAGTCCTTTAGCTTCATGCTAATCAGTGAAATATTAATAGTAAAGTAAATGTAAATTAAAAGTAATGGTTTGTGAAAATAAATAGTGCATATTAAAAATAAGTTTAATTTACCACACAGCATTGCTATTAGGTAGGCATTGTTGGGTTTCCCCAGTTTCTCAGTGGTTAGGAATCTGCTAGAAATGCAGGAGATGCAGGTTTGATGTCTGGGTCAGGAAGATCCCCTGGAGAAGGAAATGGCAACCCACTCCAGTATTCTTGCCTGGAAAATCCTATGGATAGAAGAGCCTGGCAGGCTACAGTCCATGGGGTGGGAAAGAGTTGAACACAACTTAGTGACTAAACAACAACACAAAATTAGTTTGTCTCTAAGTACAGAATTAATTTATATTCAAAATTTCACTTACATAATGTTAAAGGAAAATTATTAAATAGATTCTAAGCTACTCTTATCTATTATTCAGTATGAAACGTGGGCAACTGTACAAAACCAATAAAATACTTGGGGATAAATTTAACAAAGGAGGTAAAAATCTTGAATGGTGAAAGCTATAGGACACTGATGAATGATATTGAAGAAAACACAAATAAATGGAAAGATAATCTGTGATCATGGGTTGGAAGACCTTATATTGTTAAAATGCTCATGCTACACAAAGAAATCTACAGATCCACTGTAATCCTTAACAAAATCCAAGTGGAAATTTTCACACATATGGAATAAACAATCCTAAAGTTTCTATGGAACCACAAAAGACCCTGAATATCAAAATCAATCTTGAGAAAGAAGAACAATGCTGGAGGTGTCATGCATCCTGATTTCAAACTATATTACAAAGTTATACTAATCAAAACAGTATGGTATTCATATAAAAATGGACACAGAGATCAACATAACAGAATAGACAGCCCAGAAATAAATCCAAATATATACAGTCAATTAGCTTTTGACAAAGGAGCCAAGAATCTACAATGGGGAAATGACAGTCTCTTCAATGAACGGTGTTATAAAAATTAGACTGCTACATGCAAAAGATGCAATGGCATCACTGTCCATACACCATTCACAAAACTCAACTCAAAATGGATTAAAGACTTAATCATAAGTACTGAAGTCATAAAAATCCTAGAAGAAAAAGTAAGGGAAAAATGTCCTTGACCTCAGTCTTTGTGATGATATTTTGGATTTGATGCCAAAAACAAAGGCAAGAAGACCAAAATAGCCAAGTGAAACTACATAAAACTTAAAAACTTCTTCACAACAAAGGAAATGATATGAAGAATGAAGAGACTATCTGTGGAATTAGAGAAGATATTAGTAAATTATATGTACCTGAAAAAGGTTAATATCCAAACTATTAATATTTAAAGAATGCACACAACTCAATAGCAGAAAAAAAAAAAAGTCTGATTTCAAAATGGACAGAGGACCTGAATAGACATGTTTTTCACAGAAAACATCCATTTGGCCAATAGGTACATGAAAAGGTGCACAATATTACTAGTCACCAGGTCAATGTAAATCAAAACCACAATAAGATATCACCTCACAGAATTGCTTTTATCAAAAAGACAAGAAATAACAAGAGTTGGTGATAATGTGAAGAGAAGAAAAAGTTTATACACAGTTGCAGGGAATGTAAGTTGAGCATCCCCTATGGAAAAGTTTTGAGGTTTCCAAAAAATTAAAAACAGAACTGCTGTATGATTTAGAAATTTTCCTTTCGAGTATTTATCTGAAGGAAATGAAAACACTAACTTGAAAATATATGTGCAACCCAATGTTCACTGCAGAATTATTTACAATAATCAGATAATGTAAGCCTTCATTGACTGATGAATGGATAAAGAAATAGTTTATATATATATATATATATATATATATATATATATATATAGGAGAAGGTGATGGCACCCCACTCCAGCACTCTTGCCTGGAAAATCCCATGGATGGAGGAATCCAGTAGGCTGCAGTCCATGGGGTCGCTAAGAGTCGGACACGACTGAGCGACTTCACTTTCACTTTTCACTTTCATGCATTGGAGAAGGAAATGGCAACCCACTCCAGTGTTCTTGCCTGGAGAATCCCAGGGACGGTGGAGCCTGATGGGCTGCTGTCTTTGGGGTCGCACAGAGTTGGACACGACTGAAGCGACTTAGCAGCAGCATATAATGTTTATACATAATATATATTTATATGTAAATATATATTATATTATATTATATTATATATAAGATATAATATATATTATATATAAATAATATATAAAATTATATATAATGTTTATATTTATATATATAATCTTTATATATACATACAGTCACCAAAAATAGAAATTCCCATCATTTGCAACACATGAATGTACCTTGAAGGCATTATGTTAAGTGAGCTAAACCAGATGGTTAAAGAAAAATATCATATGATCTCATTTATATGTGGAATCTTAAAATAGATTTTTTTTTAAAGCTTTCAGAGATGCAAAGAGCAATTCGGTGGTTGCCAGAGGTGGGTTGGGGTTGATGTGGGCAAAATGGATGAAGGTAGTCAAAAGGTGTAAACTTCCAGCACTAAAATTAATGTCATGAGGATGTAGTGTACAGTATGGGGCGTACAGTTAATGTGGGTGTGGGTGTGTGTGCTCAGTCCTGTCCATCTGTTTGTGACTCTATGGACTGTAGCCTGAGAGGCTTCTCTATCCATGGGATTTCCCAGGCAAGAATACTGGAGTACGGTTGCCATTTCCCCCTCCAGGGGATCTTCACAACCCAGGGAGGGAACCCACATCTCTTATGTCTCCTGCATTGGCAATGGGGATTCTTTATCACTTATTTAACTTATATGCAGAGCACATCATGAGAAACGCTGGGCTGGAGAAAGCACAAGCTGGAATCAAGATTGCCAGGAGAAATATCAATAACTTCAGATATGCAGATGACACCACCCTTATGGCAGAAAGTGAAGAGGAACTCAAAAGCCTCTTGATGAAAGTGAAACAGGAGAGTGAAAAAGTTGGCTTAAAGCTCAACATTCAGAAAACTAAGATCATGGCATCTGGTCCCATCACTTCATGGGAAATAGATAGGGAAACAGTGGCAACAGTGGCTGACTTTATTTTTCTGTGCTCCAAAATCACTGCAGATGGTGACTGCAGCCATGAACTTAAAAGACACCTAGACAGCATATTCAAAAGCAGAGACATTACTTTCCCAACAAAGGTCTGTCTAGTCAAGGTTATGGTTTTTCCAGTGGTCATGTACGGATATGAGAGTTGGACTGTGAAGAAAGCTGAGCACCAAAGAACTGATGCTTTTGAACTGTGGTGTTGGAGAAGACTCCTGAGAGTCCCTTGGGCTGCAAGGAGATCCAACCAGTCCATCCTAAAGGAGATCAGTCCTGGGTGTTCATTGGAAGGACTGATGCTAAAGCTGAAACTCCAATATTTTGGTCACCTCATATGAAGAACTGACTCATTTGAAAAGACCCTGATTCTGGGAAAGATTGAAGGCAGGAGGAGAAGGGGACAACAGAGGATGACATCGTTGGATGGCATCACCGACTCGATGGACATAGGTTTGGGTGGACTCCGGGAGTTGGTGATGGAAAGGGAGGCTTGGAGTGCTGTGGTTCATGGGGTTGCAAAGAGTCGGACACGACTGAGTGACTGAAATGAACTTAACTGAACTGAACAAATACATAAGCATTATGTTGTACACCTGAAACTAATGCTAATATTGTAATGTGAATTACATGTCAACTACAAATTTTAAAAAGTAGTGTTGGAACATGTGGATTAAATCAGCTTCATCTTAACTTCTGAGTTAAATTCACCCATTCCCTTCCATTTTAGTTCACTGATTCTTAAAACATTTATGTTCACTCTTGCCATGTCCTGTTTGACCACTTACAATTTGCCTTGATTCATGGACCTAACATTCCAGGTTCTTATGCAATATTGCTCTTTACAGCAATGGACTTTACTTCCATCACCCATTCACATCCACAACTGGGTGTTGTTTTTGCTTTGTCTCTGTCTCGTCATTCTTTCTGGAGTTATATCTCCACACTTCTCCAGTAGTGTATTGGGTACCTAACAACCTGGGGAGATCATCTTTCAGTGTCATACCTTTTTGCCTTTTCATACTGTTCATGGGGTTCTCAAGGCATGAATACTGAAGTGGTTTGCCATTCCTTTCTCCAGTGGACCACATTTTGTCAGAACTCTCCGCCATGACCTGTCTGTCTTGGATGGCCCTACACGGCATGGCTCATAGTTTCATTGAGCTAGGCAAGGCTGTGGTCCATATGATCAGTTTGGTTAGTTTTCTGTGACTGTAGTTTTCATTCTCTCTGCCCTCTGATGGATAGGGTTAAGAGGCTAATGGAAGCTTCCTGATGAGAGAGACTGACTGAGGGGGAAACTGGGTCTTGTTCTGATGGGCAGGGGCATATTCAGTAAATTTTTCATCCAATTTTCTGTTGATGGGTGGGGTTGTTTCCTCCCTGATGCTTGACCTGAGGCCAAACTATGGTGGAGGTAATGAAGATAATGGTGATTTCCTTCAAAAGGTCCCCTTCACTGACTGCTGCACTCGGTGCCTCTGAATATGAAGCAAGCCACTGCCAACATACACCTCTGTCAGAGGCTCCTGGACACTCACGGGCATATCTGAGTCAGTCTCCTGTGGGGTCACTGCTCCTTTCTCCTGGGTCCTGGTGCGCACAGGTTTTGTTTCTGCCCTCCAAGAGTCTGTTTCCCAAGTCCTTTGTGATTTCTGTTGGTTCTATGGTAGAGTTAATGGCGACCTCCTCCAAAAGGGCTTATGCTATACCCAGGTCTGCTGCACCCAGAGCCTCTGTGGCAGGCCACTGTTGACCCACACCTCCACAGGAGACACTCAGACATAGTTCTGGCTCAGTCTCTGTAGGGAAAACCACTAGATCATTCAGGTATGACCTAAGTCAAATCCCTTATCATTATACAGTGGAAGTGACAAATAGATTCAAGGGATTAGACCTGACAGACAGAGTGCCTGAAGAACTATGGATGGAGGTTTGTGACATTCTACAGGAGGCAGTGATCAAGACAGTCCTCAAGAAAAAGAAATGCAAAAAGGCAAAATGGTTGTCTGAGGAGGCCTTACAAATAGCCGAGAAAAGAAGAGAAGCTAAAGGCAAAGGAGAAAAGGAAAGATATACCCATTTGAATGCAGGGTTCCAAAGAGTAGCAAGGAGAGATCAGAAAGCCTTTATCAGCAATCAATGCAAAAAAAAAAAAAAATAGATGAAAACAAAGAATGGGAAAGACTAGAGATCTCTTCAAGAAAATTAGAGACACTAAGGGAATGTTTCATGCAAAGATGAGCACAATAAAGGACAGAAATGGCATGGACCTAACAGAAGCAGAAGATATTAAGAAGAGGTGGCAAGAATACACAGAAGAACTATAAGAAAAAGATCTTGATGACCCAGAAAACCACAATGGTGTGATCACTCACCTAGAGCCAGACATCCTGGAATGTGAAGTCAAGTCGGCCTTAGAAAGCATCACTACAAACAAAGCTAGTGGAGGTGATGAAATTCCAGTTGAGCTATTTCAAATTCTAAAATATGATGCTGTGAAAGTGCTGCACTCAATATGCCAGCGAATTTGGAAAACTCAGCAGTGGCCATAGGACTGGAAAAGGTCAGTTTTCATTCCAATCCCAAAGAAAGGCAATGCCAAAGAATGTTCAAACTAGAGCACAATTGGACTCATCTCACAAGTTAGCAAAGTAATGCTCAAAATCCTCCAAGCTAGGCTTCAGCAATATGTGAACCGTGAACTTCCAGATGTTCAAGCTGTATTTAGAGAAGGCAGAGGAACCAGAGATCACATTGCCAACATCTGCTGGATCATTGAAAAAGCAAGAGAGTTCCAGAAAAATGGCTATTTTCGCTTTACTGACTATGCCAAAGCCTTGACTGTGTGGATCACAACAAACTGTGGAAAATTCTGAAAGACTTGGGAATACCAGACCACCTGATGTGCCTCTTGAGAAATCTGTAATGCAGGTCAAGAAGCAACAGTTAGAACTGGACATGGGACAACAGACAGATTCCAAATTGGGAAAGGAGTACACCAAGGCTGTATATTGTCACCCTGCTTATTTAACTTATTGCAGAGTACATCATCATGTGAAATGCCAGGCTGGATGAAGCACAAGCTGGAATCAAGATTGCCAGGAAAAATATCAGTAACCTCAGATACACAGATGACACCACCCTTATTGCAGAAAGCAAAGAAGAACTAAAGAGCCTTTTGATGGAAGTGAAAGAAGAGAGTGATAAAACTCTCTTAAAACTCAACATTTGAGTTTGAGTTTGGCTTAAAACTCAACATTCAGAAAACTAAGATCATGGCATCCAGTCCCATCACTTCATGGCAAATAGATGATAGACTTTATTTGGGGGGCCTCTAAAATCACTGCAGATAGTGGTTTCAGTCATGAAATTGAAAGAAACTTGCTCCTTGGAAGAAAATCTGTGACCAACTAGACAGCATATTAAAAAGCAGAGACATTACTTTACCAAAAAAGGTTCATCTACTCAAAGCTATGGTTTTCCCATTAGTCCAGTATGAATGTGAGAGATGGACTATAAAGAAAGCTGAGCACCAAAGAATTGATGCTTTTGAACTGTTGCATTTGAGAAGACTCTTGAGAGTCCCTTAAACTGCAAGGAGATAAATCCAGTCAATTCTAAAGGAAATCAGTCCTGAATACTCACTGGAAGGACTGATGCTGAAGCAGAAACTCCAATACTTTGGCCACCTTTTGGGAAGAACGGACTCATTGGAAAAGACACTGATGCTGGGAAAGACTGAAGGCAAGAGGAGAAGGGGATGGCAGTGGATGAGATGGTTGGATGGCATCACCAATGCGATGGACATGATTTTAAGTAGGCTCCTGGAGTTGGTGTTGGACAGGGGAGCTTGGCATGCTGCAGTCCATGGGATTGCAAGGAGTTGGTCACAGCTGATCGACTGAACTGAGCTGGTCTTAACTTCATTTTGTGGACCAATGTTAAATTCATTAGTTAATTATGAAAATATAAAGTATCATTATTAACATTCTACAGGTTTAAGACAGACACAGAAACAGACAGTAATTCACCTGCACATGAGATGTAGGCTTCCTCCTTTGGAGAGCATGAACTGCAATTCCAAGGGTCAGAAGGACACTGCCAGAGAGAGGTATCAGTGTTCCGACACTGGATTCCATCTACCCACCGGGGTCTAGAACCTTCTCTAAGAGCAACAGAAGAGTTGAGACTTCCACTGTCCCCACAGCCAAGCTGACTGCAGATGATGGACACAGTGATGTCTTTCATGGAGCTTCGGCAGACACTGCCCCAGGTCCCGTTGTAGAAAACTTCCAGCCACCCAGCACACTGCTTATCCTCACTCACAATTCTGAGGGCCAGGAACTGTAAGATTGAAAGGGAGAAATCAGGACTGGTGAGAACTTCACTCAGTGCTCTGGGTTTTCCTCTCTCCTAGAAATAGTGCCCATTCATCCCTCAACCAGCTGAAGAGATACCCATTAGGTAATATGAGTGAAAGTTGTCTCCCTTTTACCTGACTTTGTCCATTTGTGTCTATCTTTTTAAACGTTTCTACCACCATGATGTAGTGAATATGAGCAGAGAGGAAGAGCAACCTGGGCACCTTCAGGGAGGAGAGCTGAATTCTTTTTCCTGACCAAACCTCTAAGAGAATGTGAAAGGGATGTGATATGGATATTGGGGCAGTGGCAGGATAATGAACACACAGAAGTCTCATCCAAGTCCCTGGAACCATGAATATGTTACCTAGCCTGGCAAAAGGGATTTCACAGATATGATTAAGGTAAGAATCATGGGATGGTGAAATTAAGTTGAACTATTGTGGATTAACTATGTGAACTCAGTCTAATCACATTCTTATTTGGTTGGCCAGAAAGTTTCTTTGGGTTTTAAGTCAAAATAAAAGACATTTTTCATGTTCACTCAGAACTTTATTGAACAGCATATTCATCATTTTGTTCTACTACCTTGTGCCATTTTCAGGCAACTTCATAATTCCCTCTTCCCAAAACTTTTATCTTTCTAAGCAAAGAACTAATCCAAGTGCATTTTATAGTCTTACAGTGAATTTAAATTTTTTCCATTAAGAGAATTTTTTAAAAATCTAAATAAATGGAAATCCAAAACTGCAATGTCTGGTAAACACAGCTGATGAATCAGAACTAGCCAAACTGTGGCAGTTTTTGCCTAGCTTGCAAAGAAATATGTGGTATTGCATTATCCTGATGGAAGATTATGCATTTTTTTGGATTAATTCTGAATGCTTTTCATCAAGTGCTATTTTCAGTTGGTCTAATGGGGAACAGTACTTGTTGGAATTATCATTCAATTTTCTGGAAGGTACTCCCTTAAGAGAGGACTCCCTTCCAATACCACCACATATACAACATCACCTTCTTTGGAAGAAGACTGGCCTTTGGTGTGGTTGGTGGTGGTTCATTTCACATGCCCCACAATCTCTTCCATTCCACATTATTGTGAAATATCCACTTTTCATCACCCATCACAATTTGTTTCAAAAGCAAAATGTTTTCTTTATGTTTAAGTAGAGAATCTCATGTAGAAATACTACCGTGAAGGTTTTTTTCACTTATGTGAAACTCAAACATCAAAGCAATTAATTTAACCGAACTGGTACAAATGACTTTCAATGCTTGCTTTGGATATTTTGAGTATGTTGCCTATCTCCTGCATTGTATAACATTGTCTTCAAATAATATTTCAGTTTGACTGTGATCAACTTCATCTTGTCTACCCTACTCTGCAGTACTGTCCAGTGAGAAATCTCCAACACAAAACTTCATAAACCACTTTTGATGAGTTTTTTCACTCACCGTACTTCCATACACTCCACAAATTTGTTTTGCATTTCGGTTGTGTTTCTAACTTTTCTTGAAATAATAAAGAATGATAGGAAGAAAATGTTGCTTTTTTTATTCCATTTTCAATGTTAAAGTGGCTACATAAAAATTCACTAATTTTGATCGTTCAAAAAATATATATGTGTGCTGATATGATAGCTGCCAAAATACAATCTAACATAATTGTTTCAAATGAAGTGAAAGACAGCTAAGTATTACTAGACCATCTTACAGAAAAAATGAAGGAAACTTTTGGCCAAACCAATAGAAGCACTCTTTCTTGGCTCTGACTAGAGAGAGATGTGACTCTGGATAATGATTAAAGATGTGCAGCATTGCTGGTTTGATGATGGATGAAGGGGGTCTATGAGCCAAGGAATTAAGGTGGTTTGAAAAGAAACTTGATATAAGAAATGGGATTCTTCACCAAAGCCTCCGAAGTGATGTGTCCCTGCTGAAACCTTGATTCCAACCCAGGGAGATACTGCTGAACATCGAACCTAGAGAACTTTAAGGAAATAAATAGATGTTGTTTTAAACCACTATGTGGCAATTTGTTACAGAAGCAAACAGGAACTAGTACCATGGACTTAAGATTTTCGTCCCATATGTAAGGCAAGGTAAGCCCAACTTTCAACTGGAGTTGTAAGAACTGGCTCTGTCAGGAAACACTGCTGAGAAGAAAGGACTAGAACATCAGCTGCTGCAGGAGGAAATGAAAGCACCTCGTCTTCACATCTGCTGGAAAGACAGGCTCCATGGGAGGAAGCTTCCTTCTGTAGTCCTTCCAACACCTTTTCCTCAGGGTTCAGACCACCCCTTCTCCAGGGCTATCACCCCTCCCCTAGACTGTGGACAGTGTGCAGCACAGACCTGAGCAGATGACCCCCGCATCCTGCTTGTGTCTGCAGTTGTGCCGCCCCCAACCCTGGGAAGGGCACCTCCACACATGAGACTCATTTCCTGTACAGTTCAGGTCGCCCAGCCAGATGGGTCCTGATCCTGCCCCAAAGTGAGCAGACCCTGGGGCATTGAGGGCTTCTCCACAGCCCAGCTGCCTGCACACCACGCGGGCATCGTCTAGGTCCCAGCCATCATCACAGATGGTGCCCCAGGAGCCCTGGTCAAGGATCTCCACTCTCCCGGCGCAGGGACCGCCTCCTTCCACCAGGCGGAGCTGTCTGCTGTCTGAGAAGAGAGAAAAGGAACAATTGGGCGTTGACCTGGGGGATGAGAATGGTCTTCTGTCTTGTGGGACCCTTACCTGAGCAGTAGGGGGCGCTCTCATCTGAGGCTGCAGAGCCTGCTGGTTCCGAGCGGGAGTCGTTGCACTGGGGCAGCACCTGGGTCTGGTTTCCTGCAGAAACAGCAGTGATCAGAGGGTTTGTGGGTTGAAGAACAATAAATTGAATTAAGTTAAATAATGACCTAGTGATGAAGTCTAAGATAAACAATGTTAACATAACAGTAAGGTTATCATAATCTTAGGATTCACCTTCTCTAGGGAGAGTTCTGTGGAGAAGACAATGGCAACCCACTCCAGTACTCTTGCCTGGAGAACCCCAGGGATGGGGGAGCCTTGTGGGCTGCCATCCATGGGGTCGCACAGAGTCGGACACGACTGAAGCAACTTAGCAGCAGCAACAGCAGGGAGAGTTCTTCTGACAGTGCCACAATTGTTTTCAGTTAACCATTGCACTAAGAGTGAGTTAAGTAAGCTGTTTTGTTTCTAAATCTATGCGTAAATGGGAAAAGCAGAATAAAATCTTTTCCAAAGGGATTCTACCACTTTTTAATCTACAATGTCTGTTATTAAAAACAATACACTTATCTTTGACAAAGGAAGCAAGAATATACAGTGCATTAAAGACAATCTCTTTAACAAGTGGTGCTGGGAAATCTGGTCAACCACTTGTAAAAGAATGAAACTAGAACACTTTCTAACACCATACACAAAAATAAACTCAAAATGGATTAAAGATCTAAACTTAAGACCAGAAACTATAAAATTCCTAGAGGAGAACATAGGCAAAACACTCTCTGACATACATCACAGCAGGATCCTCTATGACCCACCTCCAAGAATATTGGAAATAAAAGCAAAAATAAACAAATGGGACCTAATTAACCTTAAAAGCTTCTGCACATCAAAGGAAACTATTAGCAAGGTGAAAAGACAGCCTTCAGAATGGGAGAAAATAATAGCAAATGAAGCAACTGACAAACAACTAATCTCAAAAATATACAAGCAACTCCTACAGCTCAATTCCAGAAAAATAAATGGCCCAATCAAAAAATGGGCCAAAGAACTAAACAGACATTTCTCCAAAGAAGACATACAGATGGCTAACAAACACATGAAAAGATGCTCAACATCACTCATTATCAGAGAAATGCAAATCAAAACCACAATGAGGTACCATTTCACACCAGTCAGAATGGCTGCGATCCAAAAGTCTACAAGCAATAAATGCTGGAGAGGGTGTGGAGAAAAGGGAACCCTCCTACACTGTTGGTGGGAATGCAAACTAGTACAGCCACTATGGAGAACAGTGTGGAGATTCCTTAAAAACCTGGAAATAGAACTGCCTTATGATCCAGCAATCCCACTGCTGGGCATACACACTGAGGAAACCAGAAGGGAAAGAGACACGTGTACCCCAATGTTCATCACAGCACTGTTTATAATAGCCAGGACATGGAAGCAACCTAGATGTCCATCAGCAGATGACTGGATAAGAAAGCTGTGGTACATATACACAATGGAGTATTACTCAGCCATTAAAAAGAAAACATTTGAATCAGTTCTAATGAGGTGGATGAAACTGGAGCCTATTATACAGAGTGAAGTAAGCCAGAAGGAAAAACACCAATACAGTATACTAACGCATATATATGGAATTTAGAAAGATGGTAACAATAACCCTGTGTACGAGACAGCAAAAGAGACACTGATGTATAGAACAGTCTTATGGACTCTATGGGAGAGGGAGAGGGTGGGAAGATTTGGGAGAATGGCATTGAAACATGTAAAATATCATGTATGAAACCAGATGCCAGTCCAGGTTCAATGCACGATACTGGATGCTTGGGGCTAGTGCACTGGGACGACCCAGAGGGATGGTATGGGGAGGGAGGAGGGAGGAGGGTTCAGGATGGGGAACACATGTATACCTGCGGTGGATTCATTTTGATATTTGGCAAAACTAATACAATTACATAAAGTTTAAAAATAAAATAAAATTTTTAAAAAATTTCAAAAAATAAAAACAATACACATAGAGATCTCATGGAAAACCAGGAAGAAAAAGACATTAGAAAGAATTTCCCAAGTTATTCAGTTGCTAGAGTTATCTGATGGAGAATTTAACTCAGCACTATTGAAGGCCTCATGGAATTAACTGACAAAAGAAATTGACAAAATAACAACAGATAAAAATTATAGAGCTGAAAAACTTAACAGCCGATATTAAGTAAAGGATGAGCGTTTCAGCACATTAGCTCGGCATAAGGTAGAAACAGTAAATAGAAGATCAGAGGACAAATGGTCTTCTATTCAGAGATGCAGGTCACGTAATAAGTGTCCTGGTTGCTATAGTTGTTGTTTAGTCAAACAATCATGTCTGATTTTTTTGGCGATCATATGGACTGTAGCCCACCAGGTTCCTCTGTTCATGGGATTTCTCAGGCAATAATATTGGAGTGGGTTTCCATTTTTTTCTCCAGGGGATTGTCAAGTCCCCCAGGTGGAACTCAGGTTTCCTGACTTGGCAGGTGGGTTCTTTACCACTGAGCCACCAGGGAAGCGTGTCCTGGTTATTTGCTGTATAATAAATTTGCCCATAAAGCTTAGCCACTTAAGCAAAAAAATATATACCTCATTTTGCTTAAGACTTCCTGGGTAAATAATTTCCGAAAGATCCTACTTGGCAGTTCTGTCTTAGAGTCTTTCAGTGGTTGCACTTAGATATCATCTGGGGCTGAAGCAGTCTGATGACTTGACTGAAGTGTGGTTACATAAGGAAATCCCTTGAAGCATTTTAGAGGTAAAGAGACATCATGTCTGCAATCTAATTCAGAAGGATTTTACATATTCATAGAGAAATGTGGTGGGAGAGGGACAAAGAAGGAAAGACCGAAACAGAGATAGAGAGAAATGTCAACTGGAGGGAGAGATTAAAGCAGAATACTAACATTGGGAAATCGAGCTAAAGGTATTCTGGATTTTTATATTATTCTTACAGCTTTTAGTCTCAAATTACATCAAAATTAAAAAAAGGAAAGGTAAAAACAAGTCAGAGATAAATCATTCCTAGGACACTTCCACTAAAAGAAATGCTTATGACATCAAAAACATAAATGTCTAGGAGAAAAATCTAGCAGAAGATGAGCAAAACCTCTGAGAGAAATTGGAGACCTAACTGAATGGAGGGATAAACATATATAATGTCAATAAATCGGAAAACTCAACATTGTCAGTCAATCACCTCCAATTTCTGTGAAGATTAACTCTTCTCAAACAAAATATGTTTATGCTCTCTCTTTTTTTTTTTTTTTTGGTGAAAAATGACAAGCTGGGGGATTTCTCTCCTGGTCCAATGGTTGAGAATCAGCCATGCAATGCAGAGGACTCAGGTTCGATCCCTGATGTGAGAACTAAGATCCCACATGCCACAGAGCATCTGAGCTGGAACCTCACAACTAGGCACTCCATGTGTCATAACAGAAGATCCCACAAGACATAATGAAGATCCATATGCTGCAACTAACACCCAACACAGTAAATATGTAATATTTTTAAGAAAATGAAAAGCTGATTCCAAAATTGAAATACAGTACAAAAGAACAAGAATGACCAACACAGTTGACCAAAAAAAACAACAAAGGTAGAAGAGTTAATAATATAAACTCTTTACATTAAAATTATCCAGACTTCAATTCAGTTCAGTCACTCAGTCGTGTCCAACTCTTTGCAACCCCATGAATTGCAGCACGCCTGGCCTCCCTGTCCATCACCAACTCCCGGAGTTCACTCAAACTCATGTCCATTGAGTCAGTGATGCCATCCAGCCATCTCATCCTCTGTCGCCCCCTTCTCCTCCTACCCCCAATCCCTCCCAGCATCAGAGTCTTTTCCAATGAGTCAACTCTTCGCATGAGGTGGCCAAAATACTGGAGTTTCAGCTTTAGCATCATTCCTTCCAAAGAACACCCAGGACGGACATTATAATAATTAAGAAAATGCAGTATTGGTGCAAGGATAGACAATGAAACAATGGAATAAAATAGAGAGTCTTAAAAAACACTCAGACATATGCTTTTCTTCTTATGACAAAGGTGGCACTGCAGTGGGGAAAAGAGTCTTTTCAGAAAAAGATTCTGAGTCAATTGGATGTCATATGAAACTTGATCTTATCTTACACAGATATCAATTGCAAAAGGGATGCACAATTCTATGCAAGAGAAAAATTATTAACCTTCTATGAGATACTCTTTGAGAATGCTTTTATGGTCTTGGAGTAGACAAAGTTCTTTTTAAAGGATATAAGAAGTGTTAAAAGTAAAGAAAGAAGTTGGTAAGTTATAATTTCTTAAGATTAAGAACTTGGCTCACCAAAAGACACCATACCATTAAAAAAATGAAAATGAAAGACCAAAGGTTAAACACACTAGATAAATAACATCTTTGTACCCAGAGTCATTGTCATGGTAAGTTGTAGCATCATATTTGCATTAGTCAAGAATAGGAAACAACTCAAATCTCTACTATCTATTGTGGAATGGATCAACTCATGGTCATGTGATCATTCAAAGATCTACTCTACAGAAATAAAAATGAATAAAATGCTTCTTTAAGCAGCATCATGAGTGAATCTCAAATATAATGGTGACTCAAAGTTATACACAAAAGAAAATATACTGCATAATTTTATATACAGTTCAAACGATAAAACACTCTATGGTAGAAGAAGTTAGGTGAGCAGTCTTAACTGGAGAAGAGGGAGACACAGTTATGGGGAGACAACAGTGACTGTGGTTCTGGGAATGTTCTCTTTGCTGATCTGAGTACATGACTGAAGTCTCCACTTAATGCTTATACATTGTTTTCAATTATTATATTTAAATGATACAAATAATATTGTTGCTTAAAAATACATATTTCCCTTTCTACTTCTTGTCCTGACTTGGAAAATGAATGAACAATGAGAGAACCACATTTCACCATGAAATATCTGACTTTTGATGCCAGTTTCCTGTCACTCTGCTCTACAGGACATTTCACTCCAGGAGCATCCTGAGTACCAGTAGCCCTTCACCCTCTCTTACCTGAGCAGATCACAGAGGCCGTGTTTCCATAAGAACAGTCAAAACCACCCAGGGCAGTCACAGGGCAACTCCACAGGAAGGACTCAGCCCCTGAGCAGTGAAACCGGGCTGTTGAGATCTGATCACCTCCTTCCACAAAGTGTGGTCCTCTGGGGGTGGAGATGGCGACTCCACAGCCGAGCTGACGACAGACAACATTGGCATTGGCCAGACTCCAGTGGGAGGCACAGAGTGCTCTCCATCGTCCAGAAATATTCATCTCCACTTGCCCCTCACACTGAGAGGAGCCATTTTTCATGAGTCGGACTTCTGTGTACATTGGTAGAAGAAGACAGGGTTTCAACAAAGTCTGATTTTCTCACCTGAACAAGGTAAGCAGAGAGGTTATAAACCTGATCTACATCTCACCTGAACAGACAACCTGGGCAACTCCACTGTGGTGACAAGTGCCTCCTGGACAGGGCACTCTCGGGCAGGACCAGAGCTCAGGCTCCTCCCCTTTACACCTGAACTCTTCAGCCCAGACCTGGCCACCTGACTCTCCGAAGGGCACGTGTCCCAGGACAGACACAACCTTGCCACATCCCAGCTCTGCACAGATGACCTGGGCAGTGGGGAATGTAAAGTTTCTATCAGACACTGTGGTCCAGTCTTCTCCAGAATGAACTTCTACTCGCCCTGAGCAGGGTCCATCTCCTTCAGCTAGACGCATAAATCCTAAGAGAAACAAACAATGAAACCCAGTGAGTGTTCTTGATCCTGACTTGACAAATGGAAACAACACATCACAGGCAACGATGTGAATGCTTTTCTTTTCCAGGAGTGGACATGGAGAGAGAATTTGATAGTTGGTGTCAGAATTGCCTTTTCATGAGCAAGAATCTGAAGAGAAATTCAGAAGAATTTGCAGGATCAGTTTGGGATGACTGTATCCCAACAATGGATACTCTGAGATTGTTTAGAAATATGAATTCCTTATCTACAGGCCTGGAAACTACAGAGCCCAAGACATATCATCAGAAATGACTGAATACCAGGAACATATAATTTATCATTGATTGGAGAAGTGAATTTCACCTTTAGGAGCCCAGGACTACAGAGCTCAAGGAAATTGCATAATGTTTTGGTGCTCAAACATGAATGCAGAGATATGAAAAACAGAACCACCCCAGAGAGACATGGACTATATCAGTATACAGATCTGTCATCCAGACAAAGTTAGAAAACCTTCCTGAGACTTGTGAGGCTATTATTTTGAATAGATTTCTCTCCCAGGAGCTAGTCTTCAAGTGACTTAGGTAAGGAAAATCATGAAGGAGGATCCATGAGTGTATGCCACTCTGTAGAGAGGTTGTCTGAGAGAAGAAATATAGACATTGTAAATAATCAACTTTTATGGTTTTTGTATTATATTTTTCTGATAATTTTTAATGGCAAAAATTCCAGGAATTTCTCAGGTGACTTCAGTGGGAAAGAACATGAGTTGAGAAAGCTCTGAGAATCATAGAAGAGGTGGTGTGGTCCTAACCATCTCTTTTGAAACCCCAGGATTTGTCAATGAACTTGGGAGAGAGTTCTGATTGGAAGTTTCAGGACTGTGAGTTTGCCAAACAGTTCCTGTTACAGATTTTTCTTCTGAGACAGGAATCATAGAAAATGATAAGGGGTGATATTTAACTGATTTTAATTCTGTTATTGTGCTTATTCTGTATTTATATTTGACATCAAGATGACAGAAAAGGAGATTCCCCTTCTCTCATTGTCTCACAGAAACAGGGTACCCCCAGCGACAAAACTGATCCTAAGAAAATAGAGATCTGTGAACTGCTTGATACAAAATTCAAATTCATTGTTTCGAAGCTCAATGGCCTACAAGAGAATGAAGAGAGACAAATAAACACAAGTATACATGAACAATTATAGACAAAACTATAAAAATGAGAAAATGAGGAGCTTCATAAAGAACTAGAAAACAATTAAAAAAAAAAAAAAAAAGAACCAAACAGAAATTCTGGAGCTTAAGGATTCAATAATTGAATTAAAAATCCAAAGGAAAGCATCAAGCAAACTCTATCATGGAAATCAAAGAATCAGTAAGCTTGAAGACATTCCATTTGAAATTATCAAGTTAGAAAAACAAAACGAAAATACAGTGAACAGAATACATACTGCATATGGGATACCACAAGCAATATATATATATATATATATATATATATATATATATACACACATATACATATCAGTTCAGTTCAGTCGCTCAGTCGTGTCCGACTCTTTGCGACCCAATGAATCATAGCATGCCAGGCCTCCCTGTCCATCACCAACTCCTAGAGTTCACTCAGACTCACATGCATCGAATCAATGATGCCATCCAGCCATCTCATTCTTTGTCGTCCCCTTCTCCTCCTGCCCCCAATCCCTCCCAGCATCAGAGTCTTTTCCAATGAGTCAACCCTTCACATGAGGTGGCCAAAGTACTGGAGTTTCAGCTTTAGCATCATTCCTTCCAAAGAAATCCCAGAGCTGATCTCCTTCAGAATGGACTGGCTGGATCTCCTTGCAGTCCAAGGGACTCTCAGGAGTCTTCTCCAACACCACAGTTCAAAAGCATCAATTCTTCAGTGCTCAGCTTTCTTCACAGTCCAACTCTAACATCCATACATGACCACTGGAAACATTATAGCCTTGACTAGACCGACCTTTGTTGACAAAGTAATGTCTCTGTTTTTCAATCTACTATCTAGGTTGTTCCTAACATGGCACCCCACTCCAGTATTCTTGCCTGGAAAATCCCATGGACGCAGGAGCCTGGTAGGCTGCAGTCCATGTGGTCACTAAGAGTCGGATACAACTGAGCGACTTCACTTTCACTTTTCACTTTCATGCATTGGAGAAGGAAATGGCAACCCACTCCAGTGTTCTTGCCTGGAGAATCCCAGGGATGAGGGAGCCTGGTGGGCTGCCATCTATGGGGTTGCACAGAGTCGGGCATGACTGAAGCAACTTAGCAGCAGCAGCAACTTTTCATAGGCCAATGTAAAAGCATATTTAAGGTAGTGTGGTGAAATTTTCTAAACTAGAATTCAGTCACTGGTGAAAATATTTTTAAAAATTATTAATAGTTAAAATGTTTTAATATTAAAAAGGTGATAGAGTTTGAGACCACCAGACCATCACTACACAAAAAAATGTTACAGTAAGCCATTCAAACTAAAGGAAAATGCCCAAAGCTATGAAGACTGCTCTAAATGATAATTCTATGGGTAAATACAAAAACTATTGCACGTTTTTTAAATAATAGAATATTTAAGGCAAAAATAGCCACAACATTTTATAAGATTTATTAATTTGTTTCATTATTTGTTAAGTGACAAGCTATTATTTTAAGGGCTTCCTTGATTGTTCAGTTGGTAAAGAATATACCTGCAATGCAGAAGACCCTGATTCGATTCCTGAGTTGGGAAGATCTGATGGAGAAAGGATAGGCTACCCACTTCAGTATTCTTAGGCTTCCCTTCTTAGAATTGTAAAGAATCCACCTGCTACGCAGGAGACCTGGTTTTGATCACTGGGTTGGGAAGATCCCCTGGAGAAGGGAAAGGCTAACGCACTCCAGTGTTCTGGCCTGGAGAATTCCATGGACTATATAGTCCGTGGGTTCACAAAGAGTTGGACATGACTGAGTGATTTTCAGTTTTCACTTATCATGTTAAGGTAAAATGTGCAAGATGGATCAGTATAAGGACTTGAGCTCACCTCCTCTTACAAAAGCACCAAAATCATAACTAACTGATAAACAGCAGTTAAAAAAGCATGTAACCTATCAAAAAAGATACTCTACATCCAAAGACAAAGAAGCCACAATAAGATGGTAAGAGGGGTGAATTTACAATATAATGAAATCTCATACCCACCAGGTGAGTGGTCCACAAACTGGAAAATAATTATATGACAGATTCCCCACAGAATGTTTCTGAAACTCAGGTCAAGCTCCCCACCCTGGCGGTCTGGCATAAGGAAGAGCAGCCCTGAGAGCACTTGATTTTGAAGGACAGGGGGCTTGATCATAGGAACTCCACAGGAACAAGGGAAGGGAAGGGAAGGGAAGGGAAGGGAAGGGAAGGGAAGTGAAAGTCACTCAGTCATGTCCAACTCTTTGTGACCCCATGAACTGTAGCCTGCCAGGCTCCTCTGTCCATGGAACTCTTCAGGCCAGAATACTGGAGTGGATAGCCTTTCTCTCCTCCAAGGGATCTTCTCAACCCAGGGATTGAACCCAGGTCTCACGCACTGCAGGCAGATTCTTTACTGTCTGAGCCACCAGGTAAGCCCAAGAATACTGGAGTGGGTAACCTATCCCTTCTCCAGCAGATCTTCCCAACCCAGGAATGGAACCAGGATCTCCTGCATGGTAGGCAGATTCTTTACCAGCTAGCTCCCATGGAAGCCCACTGGGGCCCAGGGAAAAAGTCATGACTTCACAGAAGTGAAGACCAGACCTACCTGCTTGTCTTATAGGGTCTTCTGGGGAGGTGGGGGCAGCTGTGGCTCACTGCAGAGACAAGGACATTGGTGGTAGAGGTACCAGGGTGTATTCATTGGTGTGAGATCCCCTGGATGCTGCCATTTTATAACAAAGATCTGGCCCCACCCAACAGCCTGCAGGCTCCAGTGCTGGGATGCCTCAGGTCAAACAACCCAAAGGGCAGGAACACAGCCCTGCCCATTAGCAGATAGGCAGTCTAAACTCTTCCTGTGGTGGTGGTTTAGTCACTAAGTCATGTCCAACTCTTGTGGCCCCATGGACTGTAGCCCACCAGGCTCCTCTGTCAATGGGATTTTCCAGGCAAGAATACTGGAGTCAATTGCCATTTCCTTCTCCAGAGGATCTTCCCGACCCAGGGATCAAGGGGTAAAGCATTGCAGGCAGATGCTTTACCGACTGAGCTATGAGGGAAGCCCATAGCTCTTCCTGAGGTTATTGATATTTCTCTCAGCAATCTTGATTCCAGCTTGTTCTGGAATCAGTAACCTCAGGTATGCACATGATACCACCCTTATGGCAGAAAGCAAAGAAGAACTAAAGAACTTCTTGATAAAAGTGAAAGAGGAGAGTGAAAAAGTTGGCTTAAAACTCAACATTCTGAAAACTAAGATCATGGCATCTGGTCCCATCACTTCATGACAAATAGATGGGGAAACAGTGGAAACAGTGACAGACTTTATTTTGGGGGGCTCTAAAATCTTTATTTTGGGGGGGGGGGGGGGGCTTCAAATGATAAAGTAAAAGAAAGTAAAAGACGCTTACTTCTTGGAAGAAAAGTTGTGACCAACCTAGACAGCATATTAAAAAGCAGAGACATTCCTTTGCCAACAAAGGTCCATCTAGTCAAGGCTATGGTTTTTACAGTAGTCATGTATGGATGTGAGAGTTGGACTATAAAGAAATCTGAGCACAAAAGAATTGATGCTTTTGAGCTGTGGTGTTGGAGAAGACTCCTCAGAGTCCCTTGGACTGCAAGGAGATAAAACCAGTCCATCCTAAAGGAAATAAGTCCTGAGATTCATTGGAAGGACTAATGTTGAAGCTGAAACTCCAATACTTTGGCCACCTCATGTGAAGAGCTGACTCATTTGAAGAGACCCTGATGCTGAGAAAGATTGAAGGCAGGAGGAGAAGGGGACAACAGAGGATGAGATGGTTGGATGGCATCACTGACTCAATGGACATGAGTTTGAGTAAATTCCAGGAGTTGGTGATGGACAGGGAGGCCTGTTGTGCTGCAGTCCATGAGGTCACAAAGAGTCTGACATGAATGAGTGACTGAACTGAACTGAAACTCTTCCTGACCTCACAGCTGCCTCTATGAACACCTTTTAACATGACCCTGCCCACAGAAGATCAAGAACTAGCTCCACCCACTAGTCATCAGACACCAGTCACTCCCACCAGGAAGTCTGCACAAGCCTCTAGATGATCTCACCCACCAGGGGACAGACACCAAAAGGAAGAAGAAGGACAATCCTCCAGCCTGTGGAAGAGTGACCATAAACACAGAAAGTTACAGAAAATGAGATAGCAGAAGAAAATATTCCAGACAAAGATACAAAATAAAATCCCAGAAGAACAACTAAGTGAAGTTGAAATAGGCAATCTGCCTGAAAAAGAATGCAGAGTAATGATAGTAAAGATGATCCAAGATTTTGGAAAAAGAATGGAGGCATGGAATGAGATGATACAAGAAATATTTAACAGCACTAGAAGATACACAGAACAAAGTTGAAGAATGCAGTAAAAGAAATGAAAAATATGCTAGTAGGAATCAAAAGCAGAATAAATGAGGCAGAAAAACAGATAAGTGAGCTAGAAGACAGAATGGTGAATATCACTGTTGTAGGACAGAAAAAAGAATGTAAAAATGTGAGGACAATCATTGGGACAACATTAAGAAACCTCTGGGACAACATTAAATGCACAAACATGCACATTTTAGGGGCTCCTGAAGGAGAAGAGGCCTGAGAAAATATTTAAAGAGATAATAGCTGAAAGTTTTCCTAATATGGGAAGGGAAATAGCCACTGAAGTCCAGTGGAAACCCAACAAGGCACATGTCAAGACACACATTAATCAAACTGACAAAATCTAAAGACAAACTATTAAAAGCAACAAATAGCTTACAAGGAATCCTCATATGTTTATCAGCTGATTTTCAGCAGAAACTTTGCAGGCCAAAAGAGAGTGGCATGATATATTTAAACTGATAAAAGGGGGAACCTGCCATCAAAAATCCTCTACCCAGCAAGGCTCTTGTTCAGTTTCTATGAAGAAATCAAAAGCTTTACAGACAAGAAAAAGCTAAAAGAATCCAACATCACTAAACCAGCTTACAAAAAATTCTAAAGGAACTTCTCTAGGAAGAAAATAAAGACATAGAAGAAAAAAAAAATTATGAATGAGAAAGCATACCAGTAAGGGCAAACATACAGTAAAGGTAGAAAAACATTCACACATAAATACGATACCAAAACTAGCAATCAGGAGGAGAGTTAAAATGCAAACTATTGGAAATGCTTTGGAAATTAGAAGACCAGCAACTTACAATAGGCTGCATATCAAAACCTCATGGAAACCACAAACCAAAAATCTACAATATATATTCACACAAAAAAGAAAAGGAATCCAAACACAGTATTAAAATAGCTATCAAATCATAAGAGAAGAGAATCAAAGAGGAAGAGAGGAAAAAAAGACCTACTAAAAAAATACAAAGCAATTAACAATGTCAGTAAGAACACACATATCTATAATTACCTTAAATTTAAACTGATTCAGTACTCCAACCAAAAGACAGACTGGCTGGATGAAAACAAAAACAAGACCCATATATATGTATTGTCACTTGTCCATGGGTCTTAACACCTCATTTGGAGGGCACCACTGCTTGGATCAGCAGGTTCTATTGGCAACTCTCCCAAGTACTCACTTGCTAATACTTTGTCTCTCTAGGAGCTGTGAGTATAATAAACTCACACCTCTCCTTGCCTGCACCTTTCCTATATCCCCTCTTATAGCGGCACTTGTCTGACCATCCCATGAAAGAATACAACAAGCTACCATGATGAACATAATTAATGTAGGTTCAACCAGGCAGCTGTACCTGTATGAAATATTTGGCCTCACCTCCCTGCCTCCTGTGACATATCACCTAGACCTGAAGGGCCTAGTGACCAATGGATCAGATCTGGAGCCTTTACTTCCAGGGGCAAACAAGCCCTTATGCTCCCTTCAACTCCTAATGCTCTAGGAATAACTGTGTGACTGGAATCTTCACCCAAGAATGTACTAAAGGCTGTGATCTGTATTCTTATAGTTACTTTGGGAATAAGACTGAGGCTTTTCTTGCTGGTTATCCCATCCTATATCAGACAGGACTTACCTGAGCAAACTGCTCCAGCATCATGGGCATGGGAGTAACCCTGAGGACAATAGTCTTTCAATGTAGAACTCCTACACTGCTTGAGAGCTGACTCTGTCCCTCTGCAGGAAATATAAGAAAACCAAATGGGGCCAAATGCTGGTCCAAAATAAGATCCTTGGGGAGCATCAATAGCAGCTCCACACCCCAGCCGTCTGCACACCACAGATGCCTCTTCTAAGCTCCACTTGTGATCATTCACTGTGCCCCATTTTCCTTGGTGTTTCACTTCCACTCTCCCCTCACAGCGGCGACCTCCATTCTTCAGCCTCAGACTTGCAGCTGTAAGAGACAGAGACACAGGAGAGATTTTAGGATACCACAGTAGTATACTGGCAAGTAATTAAAAAAATGAATACTCTGATCTCTGAAAAAGAAAATCCTTGTGAATAGCATTTCTTGATTTCTGTGGTATAAATATTCCTACAATGGCCAACTCAAAGCTCCCAATGTGCTATCACTGAACCTGGAGCAGGAAAGGAGGCATCAGGTATTTCTCATGAGCCTGCAGAACCAGCTCCAGGGACACCACCAAGGAGAGGCCTTCACAGACTCTGGATGCTGCCCTCCCTATAGATGTGCTCAAGGTTACAAGGGCCAAGCTTCCCCATCTCAGTTACAGCTCATGGCCCAGAATCTAAGGAGGAATCCTCCCTCTCATTCCCTGTCCATAGGGAGCATCTCACCCAGCCTAGGAACAGAGGGCTTGGTAACAGGCTCTAAAGTGTCCCAGTTATTCCTGTTGCCTGGTGTTCACGTCCTTGTGTAATCCCCACACTGGAATGTACATAGTTGCCGGGAGCCAGCGTGAGGACCTCCGCCCGTGGCAAAGGTCATGAGGAAGGAGGCTCGGCATATGCAAAGGTGGGATCAAGCCTCAGAAGTCCCCCTGGAAATTTTCGAGCATCTACTCCCAAAACCAGAGTCTGCCTACTTTACTGCTTTGTGCTATCACCTACACCTCTGACTTTAAGGGGGGCTATCCCCCATCACCTCTCTTGGAGAAAGGAGTTAGCTTAGAGCTCCAGTTAATAATAATTTCTGGGCGTGACAGGAGTGTTTTAATCTACAGACTCCTCTGAAGGTTTTCTAGCCTGCCTGACAGGTTTGTCCAGCCACATGTGATTGTTCACAGCCTCCCAACCGTGAGAGGCACGAGATGCTTTAAACCTTCTAAAAACAGATTCTTTTGAGAAGTTAGGAAATTATTAGTGTAGTATAGTGGGCTGATTAGAAATTGTATTAGTGAAGGGCTTTCATTGGTTGGGCCAACGTTTGCTGCTAAGTCTCCACATCCCCTGCCCTTATACACATTAATGAATATATAGAAGAAATAAGTATTAACCTTTGATATTAATCACGTTAGACCTTAGGCTAGGCAAATTCTTTTTTAAATTAAAACCCACTACACCCTCACCCTATAAGAATGTAACCTTATCTGGTGCTTTCGGAAGGTGGCGTCTGTTTTAAGAATAATCACTCCTGAAAATAAGTGTTCTGGTTGACTGACCACTGTCACAAGGAGAGGGTCATAAATTGTCAGCAGGCCCCCTGGCCAGAAGATGATGTAACACCCCTAAGACCTTTGTATACATTTGTATGAAGCACCTGATTTTGATAAAAGTCAGGACTGCTGACCCCACGTGACTTTTGTATTATATCTCTGTGTATAAAAGCAGACCCTGGAAAATGAAGAATGGGATCAGTTCCTAGAAAGACTGGTCTCCCCATGTCGTTCTTTCTCTCACTTTCTGGCTGAATTCCCATCTGGAATGTGGAGGCTCGTCAAGCCTACTAATTATGCCTGGGCTTCTAAGATCTGACCAGGGAGGCCTTAGTGACTCCTCTCCTTCGGGAGAACAGGAGGACACCTGCAGCCTACGTAGGTGATGCAAATTCCTTGTCCTGGAATTTTATTAGCTTTCCACATAAACCAAGTTATTCAGCCTCTTTTCTCCACTGAATTTTCCTACTGAGTTATCCTTATTCTATTACTCTTTATACCTCTAATTAATATTTAATTAAAGCTATTGTATCCAGTTCGTCCACGCCATCCCCACTTCAAATTCCCTGGATCCACCCGGGCTGGACCCTGGCATATAGTAACATGCACGTAACAAATAGAATATGGCAAAAATGATATATCACTGAAGAGATTATGCTTCAAGATGACTCTGGTTTTTCCTTTGGTGACCTATCTTGCTCTCTCTCTCTTGCTCTGAATAAGCCAACTGCCACATGTGAACTACTTGTTGAGAGACCCTAGTGACAAGGAAAGGAGGCAGGCCCCTAGCCAGCAATCAGCAAGGGACTAAGTCTCTCAGTTCAACAGTCCACCAAGGTCTGGATGCTGCCAAAATCCAGGTGAGTATTCTTGGGCGATAACAATGCCTAGTTGAACCTTCAGATGACTGCATCCTTGCAAGATACGAAATGAGTCAGAGAACCCAGACAGGACATGTCAATTCCTGGCTCACAGAAAGCATGAGATACTAGATGCCGGGAGCCAGTTCAGGAGTTCCCACCCATCACAAAGGTCATGAGGAGAGGCCTGATATGCAAAGGTGAGTTAGGACTCGAGGGTTCCCCTCGCTGCTCCCGGACCTGCCTGAGCATCTACCCCATTTTACTATTTCACGATTTTCACCAACTCTTCTGATATTAATGGGGAGCTATCCCCAACCACCTTTCTTTGCAAGAAAATCAACTTAAAACTCTAGTTAATAAGTCTCCTGGGCATAATAGGAGTGTTTCAATTCAAACCCCTCTGATGACTTTCTAGCTTGCCTGACAGGTTTGTTCAGATTCACAGCCTCCCAACCATGAGAGGCACGGGAAGCTTAAGATATTCTAACAATGCACAGCTTCTCAGAGAGTTAAAATTGGTAAAATAGAACTAGTAGAGGATTTCTTTGTTGAGCTAATGCTTGCTGCCAAGTTTCCATATCCCTTACCTACTGTGTCCCTGGGAGTGTATTGATTAATATAGTTGGTGTATAGAAATGTAAGTAGTAGCTTTAATGTTTGTAACCTTGGACTCTTGAGTTAATTTTTTCTTGTTATAGCCCACCACACTTTTGCCCTATAGGAATTCAACGTTATCTAATGCTTTCGGAGGGTGGCGCCTGACTTTAGAATAATCACCTTTATAGAAAAATAAGTTTTCTGGAAAAGGGTCATAAAATGTTAACAGGCCTCCTGGCCAGAAGATGATGTAAATCACCTAAAACTTGTGCATATGATAAGTTTGCATAAAGAAAGCCTGGCTTCGATAAGGATTTTTATACCTTAAGGTATAAGTTTTTATACCTTAAGGTGTATAAGGATTTTTACCACTTCGGAAAATAAAATGTGGGTCTTGCTCACCGAAGCTTGGTCTCCCCATGTTGCTCTTTCTCTTTCCTTTTCCTTTTCAGGCTGATTCCCTGGAGCACAGGGGCCCTCTGCATTCACTTTCCTGCCTGGGCTTCTAAGACCCACTCGTGAAGGTGCCTAAGGTGGGGCACCTTCAGCTATTTGAGAGGGCACCTGCAGCCTACATGAACAGAGCAAATCCCGTGCTGGGTTTTATTGGATTTTTGTGTAAACCAAGGAATATCAGCCTCTTTTCTCTCCTCTATGTTCTTAACTGCAAAATTCTTTCCTTATCTCTTTCTTTATTTCTCTCAGTCACCAACGCCATCCTCCTGAGGGAATCCCTGGATCCAACTGGGGCTGGACCCCGGTAACTAGGCATTTGCTGACTTCAGCTGCCAACTTCAGAACTAATTTTTTGCTCAACGACATATAACTAATGCATGGCTTCCCTCCATAGTCAGAAGACAGGGGTCAACAAGCTGGGGGGTTATACATGAGCCCTCACTGCCTCACCCAGATGAGACTTCTTTCCGTGTGAGCAGGTCTGCTGCTTGGTCCCACCTGTAACTGGGACCCAAACCATTTCTCTCTGTCACATCAGGTTTCACCCCATGTCCCAGACTCCTGCCTTCCTGCTGGGAACTGAGAAGTGAGTTTCCATGAATCAGCTCCATTAGCTTTTAACTTGGGTCAGAAAATGAGAATCTTTCTTATAGTCTAAGGAGAAGTGGTCCCTGGCATACGATTCACACTGCTCAGGTATATGATCCACCCCATGTGCTCTCACCCTGGAAACAGAAGTGATGTATCACAGAGGGAACATCTGGGGAAATGCTGAACTGGAGATCCTGGTGTGTAGTCGGCTCAAGCAGGTGGCCACAGCAAGATATCACAACCTGACTGGTTAAACAACAGAAATGCATTTATCTTATCACAGTTCTGGAGGCTGGTAAGTCAAGATCAAGGTGCTTGCAAGGCTCTGTTCATTATGAGACTTCTGCTCTTGGCTTGCAGGCCATGGCTCCCTCACTGTGTGCTTAACTGGTCTTTCCTCAGGACTTGTACGCAGGGAGAGAGGGAGAGAGATCTGTAAAAGAGGGAGGGAGATCTGTCTCTTCTTCTTCTTATAAAGTCACCTATTAGATTAGGGCCACATCCTTATGATCTTATTTAACGTTGTTGGTGGTGGTTTAGTTACTAAGTCATGTCCAGCTCTTGTGACCTCATGGCCTGCCAGGCTCCTCTGACCATGGAATTTCCCAGGCAAGAATACTGGAGTGGATAGCCATTTCCTTCTCCAGGGGATCTCTCCAACCCAGGGATCAAACTCACCTCTCCTGCATTGAAAAGAGGATTCTTTATCACTGAGCCACCAGGGAAGCCGAAGAGGTGGCAAGAATACACAGAAGAACTGTACAAAACAGATTTTCACAACCCAGATAATCATGATGGTGTGATCACTCACCTAGAGCCAGACATCCTGGAATGTGAAGTCAAGTGGGCCTTAGAAAGCATCACTATGAACAAAGCTAGTGGAGGTGATGGAATTCCAGTAGAGCTATTACAAATCCTGAAAGATGATGCTGTGAAAGTGCTGCACTGAATATGCCAGCAAATTTGGAAAACTCAGGAGTGGCCACAGGACTGGAAAAGGTCAGTTTTAATTCCAATCCCAATCCTATGCCAAAGAATGTTCAAACTACCACACAATTACACTCATCTCACACGCTAGTAAAGTAATGCTCAAAATTCTCCAAGCCAGGCTTCAGTAATACGTGAACCGTGAACTTCCAGATGTTCAAGCTGGTCTTAGAAAAGGTAGAGGAACCAGAGATCAAATTGCCAACATCCGCTGGATCATGGAAAAAGCAAGAGAGTTCCAGAAAAACATCTATTTCTGCTTTATTGACTATGCCAAAGCCTTTGACTGTGTGGATCACAATACACTGTGGAAAATTCTGAAAGAGATGGGAATACCAGATCACCTGACCTGCCTCTTGAGAAACCTGTATGCAGGTCAGGAAGCCACAGTTAGAATTGGACATGGAACAACAGACTGGTTCCAAATAGGAAAAGGAGTACGTCAAGGCTGTATATTGTCATCTACTTATTTAACTTCTATGCAGAGTACATCATGACAAACGCTGAGCTGGAAGAAGCACAAGCTGGAATCAAGATTGCTGGGAGAAATGTCAATAACCTTAGATATGCAGATGACACCACCCTTATGGCAGAAAGTGAAGAGGAACTCAAAAGCCTCTTGATGAAAGTGAAAGTGGAGAGTGAAAAAGTTGGCTTAAAGCTCAACATTCAGAAAACGAAGATCATGGCATTTGGTCCCATCACTTCATGGGAATAGATGGGGAAACATTGGAAACAGTGTCAGACTTTATTTTTCTGGGCTCCAAAATCACTGCAGATGGTGACTGCAGCCATGAAATTAAAAGATGTTTACTCCTTGGAAGGAACGTTATGACCAACCTAGATAGCATATTCAAAAGCAGAGACATTACTTTGCCAACAAAGGTCCGTCTAGTCAAGGCTATGGTTTTTCCTGTGGTCATGTATAGATGTGAGAGTTGGACTGTGAAGAAGGCTGAGAGCCGAAGAATGGATGCTTTTCAACTGTGGTGTTGGAGAAAACTCTTGAGAGTCCCTTGGACTGCAAGGAGATCCAACCAGTCCATTCTGAAGGAGATCAGCCCTGGAATTTCTTTGGAAGGAATGATGCTAAAGCTGAAACTCCAGTACTTTGGCCACCTCATGCAGAGTTGACTCATTGGAAAGGACTCTGATGCTGGGAGGGGTTGGGAGCAGGAGGAGAAGGGAACGACAGAGGATGAGATGGCTGGATGGCATCACTGACTCAATGGACATGAGTCTGAGTGAACTCGGGGAGTTGGTGATAGACAGGGAGGCCTGGCGTGCTGCAATTCATGGGGTGGCAAAGAATCAGACACAACTGAGCGAGTGAACTGAACTGACTTCCTAAAGACCCTATTTCCAATGGGGTCAAACTAGGGGCTAGGATTCAACATATTAATTATGGAGCATCACAGTTCAGTCCATAGACCTGGAGAGGTCCAGGTTTTTTTAAGTACTGTAAATACAGAATATAATAAGACAATGTCCTTGCCTACATGTAGTTTATCTAGTTCATGACACAAACAATGAGATGATTTCATTACTGTGAAAAGTTCTAGATTTTCTCAGTAATGGTGGGCTTGCTTATTGAGGATATTTCTTCTTTTAAAAAAGTATAAGTAATTTACTAAAAATTATCTTAAAAGCATTAAAGACCTGATAAAGTAGAAAGGGAAAATTGGGCCAACTCTGAAGGGAACATGTAAATTCTCTGAGATTCAAAGAGATAGAAAACATAAAAAAAGAAAGAAAGAAAGTAAAACTAACCAGAAATTCTGGAGATGAATAATAAATTAGTGAACTGAAGAATTCAGTACAGAGCATCAAAAACAGTCTTGACCATCAGAAAAGTAGAAATATCATATGACATCCCTTATATATGAATCTAAAAAGAAATGAAAAAAAGTGAACTTATTTACAAAAGAGAAACAGACTCACAGATCTAGAGAACTGAACCTGTGTTTGTTAAGGGGAAATAATAGGGTGAAGGGAGAGTTAGGGAATTTGGGATCAACTCCTACACACTGCTATATTTAAAGTGGATAATCAACAAGGACCTACTATACAGCACAAGGAACTCTACTGAGTGTTATGTGGCAGCCTGGATGGGAGGGTAATTTAGAAGAGAATGGATACACGGATCTGTATGGCTGAGTTTCTTTGCTGTTCACCTGAAACTGTCATAACATTGTTAATTGGCTATGCTCATTGTTCAGTGTAGTGGGAATTCCTAATAATGTACTTTCACAGCCTTGAGAAATTTCACAGAAATTGCACCTGGAAAAACAGCATATATTAAGAAACTGTGTTTTTTAAGAATAATCTCCTTGTTAGAAACCCCAAGGCCAGACCCAGAAGGGAGTATGACTGGGATCATGAAAGCATGGACCTTGGAACATAGGGTAAGCATCAGGCATGAATGCTGCCTATGCACGTGCTGATTGTTCCTGAGACTAGCCCAAAAGGGTATGGTGTGGGGTAAAAACAAGGAGATCTGGACTATGTTAGTGTAATGTCTTGGAAAAGATAAGATCAAAAAAACAAACAAAAAAAAACAAAGATGGGTACAATAAAGGACAGAAATAGTATGGACCTAACAGAAGCAGAAGATATTAAGAAGATGTGGGAAGAATACACAGAAGAACTATACAACAAAGATCTTCATGAGCCAGATAATCACAGTGGTGTGATCACTAACCTAGAGCCAGACATCCTGGAATGCGAAGTCAAGTGGGCCTTAGGAAGCATCACTACAAACGAAGCTAGGGGAGGTGACAAAATTTCAGTTGAGCTATTTCAAATTCTGAAAGATGATGCTGTGAAAGTGCTGCACTCATTATGCCAGCAAATTTGGAAAACTCAGCAGTGGCCACAGGACTGGAAAAGGTCAGTTTTCATTCCAGTCCTAAAGAAAGGCAATGCCAAAGAATGCTCAAACTACTGCACAATTGCATTCATCTCACATGCTAGTAAAGTAATGCTCAAAATTCTCCAAGCCAGGCTTCAACAGTACATGAACCATGAATTTCCAGATGTTCAAGCTGGATTTAGAAAAGGCAGAGGAACCAGAGATTAAATTGCCAATATCCATTGTGAAAGGTTGTTGTTGAATCACGCAAAGACACTGGGATTCTTGGCCCCCGGAGGAGAAGAATTCAATCCCGGGCCAGAGACGAGGCTTGATCGCTCAGAGCATTTGTGTAATAAAGTTTTATTAAAGTATAAAGGAGATAGAGAAAGCTTCTGACATAGGCATCAGAAGGGGTCAGAAGAATACCACCCCCCTGCCCTGCCCCTGCTAGTCTTTAGCTGGATGTTATATAGTCACTAGCAGTCTGTTAATGAAGGAAAGGAATGTCTTAAAATTCAGAATGGCACCAGGCCCCTCACCCATAAGATGCTTTGGGGATAATCTTGGCACCAAATGGTTTATCCTGGGCCATAAAATGATTAACTTGAATCTTGAAGAAGGGCAGACCACCATACAAATAGTTTCATTTACATAGATTAGGGGAACAATATCTGAGTATAACATACTGGTTTGTCAAGTAGGTTCTGAGCCAAGAAGTGGAAAGGACTTTGAAGACAAAGTTTGGGGTTAATGCATAGTACATTAGCATAGCTTAAGACAAACATTTACATAAGAAAAAGACATTGGTTATCTCTAGGTTTGAGAACAATTAACTTCAGGCCAAACCAGATGTCATTATGGCAACACAGTATTTTAAGAGAAAACTCCTTTTAAATTTGTATAGAGAAGGAAAAAATATCCCTAGTTGTTTCCTCCTGCTGCTTAAGAGAGATAAAAATGTCTGACGCTTCAAGGCTATTTCCTCCGTTTGGAGACCCCTGGCCTTCCTGCCTGTTACCTTCTCATCCCCCCCTTTTCTTTTAGGAGAATTATGTTGCCTAGGGAAAAGGGGCGTTGTCCGTTGGATAATCAAAAAAGTTAGAGAGTTCCAGAGAAACATCTATTTCTGCTTTATTGACTATGCCAAAGCCTCTGACTGTGTGGACCACAACAAACTGTGGAAAATTCTGAAAGAGATGGAAATACCAGACCAGCTGACCTGCCTCTTGAGAAATCTGCATCCAGGTCAGGAAGCAGCAGTTAGAACTGGACATGTAACAACAGACTGGTTCCAAATAAGGAAAGGAGTATGTCAAGGCTGTATATTATCACCCTGCTAATTTAACTTATATGCAGAATACATCATGAGAAATGTTGGACTGGATAAAGCAGAAGCTAGAATCAAGATTGCTGGGAGAAATATCAATAACTTCAGATATTCAGATGACACCACCCTTATGTCAGAAAGTGAAGAAGAACTAAAGAGCCTCTTGATGAAAGTAAAAGAGGAGAGTGAAAATGTTGGCTTAAAGCTCAACATTCAGAAAATGAAGATCATGGCATCTGGTCCCATCACTTCATGGCAAATAGATGGGGAAACAATGTCAGACTTTATTTTGGGGGGCTCCAAAATCACTGCAGATGGTGACTGCAGGCCATGAAATTAAAGCTTGCTCCTTGGAAGAGAAGTTATGACCAACCTAGACAGCATATTAAAAAGCAAGAACATTACTTTACCAACAAAGGTCCATCTAGTCAAAGCTATGATTTTTCCAGTAGTCATGTATGGATGTGAGAGTTGAACTACAAAGAAAGCTGAGCACTGAAGAATTGATGCTTTTGAGCTGTGGTGTTGGAGAAGACTCTTGAAAGTGATGGGACCAGATGCCATGATCTTCGTTTTCTGAATGTTGAGCTTTAAGCCAACTTTTTCACTCTCCTCTTTAACTTTCATCAAGAGGCTTTTTAGTTCCTCTTCACTTTCTGCCATAAAGATGGTGTCATCTGCATATCTGAGGCTGATATTTCTCCTGGCAATCTTGATTCCAGATTGTGCTTCTTCCAGCTCAGCATTTCTCATGATGTACTCTGCATAGAAGTTAAATAAACAGGGTGACAATATACAGCCTTGACTTACTCCTTTTCCTATTTGGAACCAGTCTGTTGTTCCATGTCCAGTTTTAATTGTTGCTTCCTGACCTGCTTTCTCAAGCTTCCTGACCTATATGTTTCTCAAGAGGCAGGTCAGGTGGTCTGGTATTCCCATCTCTTTCAGAATTTTCCACAGTTTATTGTGACCCACACAGTCAAAGGCTTTGGCATAGTCAATAAAGCAGAAATAGATGTTTTTCTGGAACTCTCTTGCTTTTTCCATGATCCAGCGGATGTTGGCAATTTGATCTCTGGTTCCTCTACCTTTTCTAAGACCAGCTTGAACATCTGGAAGTTCACAGTTCATGTATTGCTGAAGCCTGGCTTGGAGAATTTTGAGCGTTACTTTACTAGCATGTGAGATGAGTGCAATTGTGTGGTAGTTTGAACATTCTTTGACATTGCCTTACCTGTATTATTTAGGCAAGTGATTTAACTTTGCTTTGCCTTAGTTTCCTGAAATATTTTTTGAGATAAAGATATCCTGCCTAGTAGGACTGTTGCACAGTCAAGTTCATATAGGCACCTGGTAGCGTAGTAGTCACAGTGATAGTGTAAAGAGCTCCCATATAACAAAATGACAAACATCACAACTTAAAAAGCACAAATGTTGTGAGCAAGCAATGAAGGAGTACATGAACCATTAAATTAGTGAATACACACTAGTTTTTGCCTATGAAACTGGGTAAGATTTTAAAACTTGGTAAAAAGCAAATGTTAGTGGGGATAAGTGGAATCTAATAGGCTCACACAATAATAGTGGAAATAAAATTCAGTGCAAACATTTCAAAAGGCACTTAATCTCTATGTACCAAAAGGCTTGAAGATATTCATAGCCTATAAAACAGCAATTCCAGCCAGAAAATATTGTTGAGAAATAATTATGAATGGTCCTTATATTTAAATACAGAAAAGTTCAGAGCAACTTTTTTCATGATGGCAGAAATGTCGGGAACTACTAAATGCCTGACAAAACAAAATTTATCTTTTAAGGCAGGACAAAAAACATTAAATAAAATTGTCTCTGTATGTTTATTTGGTCCTCCTCCTAATGTGCAGTGTGCATCTGTATTGCAGAGTAACCAGGACTTCTCAAGTATGGGAGTGCCTTCTCGGCCTTGAAGATGAATTATTTTTTTTCTTCTGATAATAGCACATTTCTAATGATAATAGCATAATAACAATAGTAACTTGTTAAAAGAATAGCATTCTTACTCAGTTCTGTTGGGGGTCATGGTGACTTGATGCTTAACTAACATATATATCCTTGGTGAACTTTATGCAAAATATCAGTATGATACTTTGTCTCAAAACTGTATATGACTATACCTTCATCTTCTAACATGAAGATTACCCAGAGTTTTTCCAAATATCTGCTTCCAAGATTATTAGCTTCAGTGTGGGTGGAATAAAATTCTTTTTTTCCCTCCATAACTTGATTGTTAATTGAATTTTTTTTGATATGTGTAATACAGGTGATTAGGTGAGTATATTGCATTTCAATTATGTAGCAAAATAATTGGAGGAAATTTAAAATTTCCATATTTTCCCTGGAATATCTTATATTTTTGTAATACTATGATTAAACATTTTTATTGAGTGAAAGAATACTTAATGATATAAAAGTGTTAGTCATTCAGTCGTGCCCAGCTCTTTACCACCCCATGAACTGTGTAGCCTGACAGCCTCCTCTGTCCATGGGATTCTCCAGGCAAGCGCACTGGAGTGGGTAGTCATTCCCTTCTCCAGGGAATATTCCTGACCCAGGGGTTGAAGCCTGGTCTCTGGCTGCAGGCAGATTCTTTAACATTTGAACCACCAGGGAAGCCCATAATGATATAGAAATATGTGCAAAATATATTGTTAACTTTTAAAACCAGGTTACAAAATAATATATACTGAATTACCTAATCTTGAGGGTCTATGTTATTGTGTATAAGGACATCAGTTGTGCTTGAAGGGACCATTTTCCACCAATGCCCATCATGGATTTCATGGTGGAGACTCCTATAATGTGTGCCAAACCCAGAAATCATCAAATGCTCACAGAAGCCAGGAATATTGTTATACAAGGAGACCACTGTTATACAAGACCAATGTCGTATGAAGTAGAATAAGAATAAATTCTCGGTAGAATAATACTGAACAGTGTTGTTTCACTGAAACAACAAAATGAGAAGAACACTTCCTTTGGCAAAACTGTCTTGCTTCATAAATAACTTCTAAAGAAATTTCCTAGTTTCCTAGTAAGAGTGGATGCCTTGCAAAGAACACAAGTTGTCTCCCCTTTCAGGGGTACAAAATTCACCTCTGTCTTCCAGAGCCCTCAGGAAGAGATGCTTCACCAGCATCTGCCCAGCACCCAGCACTCAAGGAGCAGAGACAAAGAAGGAGGGGGTTTCCCAAGGAGAGTTGCAGACTGGGATGAGACAGGGCTGCACTGAGTTTCAGCGGACCAGCACCCACATCTGAGAGAGCCACCTCCTCCAGGCTGGAGACCAGATTCTCTGCAGCCCCAGCCCTGACACGCAACATTCTCTCACTCAGGGAAACCAGCTCCAGCAAGAGACCGGAGAGGGCATGAGAAAGTATTCCCTACAGAGTCACAGAAGATTCTGGGAGGGAAGCAAAGAACGATCCCAGGCCCCCAGCACATCAGGAAACAAGTAACGGGAACCGAGGCAGAGACTCGGGAACGTATACACTTGGGGCTGCACATCAACTGATCTCTACAGACAAGAGGTCCCCTCTCCTGGCTGCTGGCTCCTCTGCTCCACAATGGACACCTGGTAGGAACAGGTGAGGCTAGCAGGCAGAGCCTCTTACAGAGCCCAGTGCTGGGCAGACAGGGCAACAAGCAAAGCGGAGCCTGGGGGATGGGGAAGAGGAGCTAGAGAGGCAGGCAGGTGCACGATTGTCTCTGATCTGGTAACATGCAGTAACCCAGCCCTGTGGGACCCTGTGTGCTTCACAGACTAACAGACTCAGTTTCTGCTCAGCAGCCCCAGTCCTCTCACATAGACAGGCTTCACACACCCTGAGACACACACACACACACACACACACCCTCACACACACACTCTCACACACCCCCTCACACACACTCTCACACACCCCACACACACACTCTCACACACCTTCACACAAACACACCCTTACACACTCCTCACTCACCCTCACATACACTCATACAAGCACAAAGCCCACAGGAGCATAGACAAGAAACACAGGGACACAGGGGCAATGCTCACACACCAGGCACATGGAGTGTGTGGGAACAGCCCAGAGTCCCAGCTGAGGTCAGTCGCTGGAACTTCCTCACACTGGGAGCCACTGGGACTCTAGAAGCTTCCTGAGAACAAGGGAGACAGTGGAGGGACTCAGGCTGACCCAGCTCAGTCCAGACCAAACCTCACTGCTCCGTAAAATCTGCCACTATGACCAGTGGACCACCCACAAGAGAGGGACCAATATTCACAGTCAGTGTGGCTTCTTTTTAGTCAAAAACACTGAGGCTTAGTTCCAGAACTCCAGAAACCTTTCCCTTCACATAGGCATCCACTGCATGGTGTGGATCCAGGACAGAGGGGCAGCTCTTACCTTGACCACTCACCACGGTGCCGAGGAGGAGGACACAGATTCCCCACAGGGAGAGGTGTCTGCCCAGAGCCATCCTGACCCCACATCCTCAAGGTCACAGTCCCAGCTGCAGGATCAGCCTGTGAGGAGGCATCAGGGTACCGACCGGGGTCTATATAGACCACCCCTTACACTCTCCCTCCTGCGAGCCAATAGCGACACCTCTCACCATTTCAGGCACTATCGAAGGCTGCATCTGCCTCTTTCTGCAGCTCAGACACCAATGAGCTTCTGAATCTTCAACATCTCCTTATATGAGCAACACGGTCCTTTGACCTCCTGCTTCCGTGGTCCTGAGAGCCAGGCCCCATAATCAGGGCTAGCGTAGAAAACTATGACTACCTTTCTTTCCTCTGATCACCCTGGCTGATCCTCAAGGACTGTGAGATTTCAGAGTCAGGTTGTGGAATCAATTGGCCCGCAGGGAATAACTCTAATGGAATCAAGCACTGATCTTCCAAGTACTGAGCTCAGGGTGGAAGCCAAGTACTAGAAGAAGGTTTGAAATACAAGAATACTTGTCAGGGCAGAAGAAAATGAGGACAAGGATTGCAGAAAGTCACAGACCATGGAGAGGGTAAAATGGAAACCGCTAAGTTAAAGGGATGAGATTGTAGGTCTCTTTTCAGAATGATCTGTACACTGGGTCCTGGAGAAGATGCATGTGTGCTTAATTGTGTCCTACTCTTTGTGACCCCTGGACTGTAACCCACCAGGCTCTCCTGTCCGTAGGCTTTCACAGGCAAGAATACTGGAGTGTGTTGCCATTTCCTTCTCGAGGGTATCTTCCCAACCCAGGGGTCTCCTGTGCCTCCTGCATTGGCAGGCGGGTTCTTTATTGCTGAACCACCTGGGAAGCCCTATAAGGGATTTTCACACATGCTAAATCCCTTTCTGTTTACTGAATTTCATTTTATGTGAAATACCCCTTTCAGCTATTCAACAAATGATGCTTCAGGAGAGAAAGAGATTGCTGTTATAGGAAACAAAGAAAAAGTAGTAGTCATTATTCAACTCTAGCCCTCCAAAATAGGAGTGGGGATCTCTAGAAGAAAATATGTAGCTTAGAAAGATTAACATTTTCTAAACTTCACATTTTTCCCCTTTGGATATTGAGAGTTTGGTTTGATAGGATTCAGAACCCACTTGTATTATAAGCCATAGCTAAAGTAGATGCAAAATATTATTTAACAGAACTGCCCCCAGACAGAAGGATAAATAGAAAGTATTCTGCTGCACAGTGGCTGCAGGCAAGGGGCAAAGAAGAGGCGAATGAAGCAGAAAAGAGAAGACGGTTCATTCATTCTGAGTTTAAGAGGAAAGGTGGCAGCAAGAATGGAAGCCAAGGTGGACTGAGGGCACAGAGCCAAGTAGAAGGGACTGATGTCCAGTGTGGCCATTGCTGCCTCGTGTCCCACTGATCAGAGAAGCTCCCATATGCTCTCCAGAAGGAAAGTAGCCCAGGGATGAGTATAGAGAATGAGAAGGGCCATAATGGTGCAAGATAGATCTCCCCCATTGAAATTCAAGGTCACTAACATACTGCCCTCATCCTCATACTCCCTCAGGCTAAAGATTCCCATGATGCACCTCTGTGGTCCACAGAAATCTACCCTGAGGGCCCCTCACCGTGACTCTCATCATTTCAGCACAAACGGGGGAAGGATCCATCTGTGACACACACCACACACGCCTCAGAGTCCCCACCAGAGCTCAGAGGCAGCTTCACACCCTCCCCCTAGCACACCTGAAGGTCTCGGTGAAGCCAACACTGAAGGCAGCTGTGGACCAGTCTACAGCCTTGTCACATCCCCCACTGGAAGGACCCTCATCTTGGTCAACAGACACAGCTTCTCTGTCCTGCCATGCCTGTTCTTCCTACTTGAGACTCAGGTAAATGAAAAGGGAGAAAAGTCAATTGAACACATGCTTTTCTCCCTTTAAATATGCTATTAACCCATTATTTTTTAACACTTACTTGTCCTGTGTTCCTCTGACTTCCAAGCCCCCATCTGTACATGAACCCCATCTCCTTCTGGATGATTAACACAGTAGTGATAATAACCGATTGTAAATGTCAAAACCAGAATATAAACTCAGGTGCTAGGGTAGGAACAGGATCTGCTCAGTCATTAGAGTCGATGCTCTACTCCCCGTGGATCCCAGAGTCACCATTCCTTACCCAGTTATAGACTCTGCAGCATCACCAGAAAACACCAGACAAACACCTAGAACACAGGATGTGCTTCCTGGAGTCCAGTCATTCCTCCCACAGGATGACACAGGGATGCGTTTAGTGAACCAGGTACACATGGTCTCACCTCAGGATTGAGACCTTGTAGGTAACATACTGTTAGGGACTCCATACCCCGTTATAAGGATGGAGTGGGCTGGAAGGAGGGGCTAAGCCAGTGCTGGCAGGCTGTGCTCAGGCAGCACCGTCTACCCCAGAGCTGGGGATGCAGGGTCAGCATGGACCAACTCACCCTCTGATGAATGTTCGTCTTCTCTGACACATAAGGAAATCTCAGTGTCTAATCTCATCCAAGATTTGAAGGAGGAAAGCTTTAGGGAGGACACTAACCCAGCTGTGTCCATGTGAACTTCAGAGGTCAGGAGAACAGGCTCAGGAACCAGTCTGCCCTGGCCTGACTCAGAGCTCAGCCACATACCATGTGTATGACCTTGAACAGGGTCCTTACACTCTCTGTACAGTGGCTTTGTCTGTAAAAGAAGAGTTATGCTTGTGTATAGATGACAGAGTTTTGGTTAGAATTAAATGAGTTGGCATTAGTAAGAGATATAACTAGTCAACAATAGTACATCATCTTGGCGGAGGAGCAATATTAGGGCCCCTCTGTCCATCCCATCCCAGGAATCCCAGGACTCTAGAACAGGAATTCAATTCTGTTACCTGGAACCTTGACTGGAACTGTCAAACTCTCGCAGGAACCACATGCTGTGACGGTGATTGGGGCCAGAGCTGTGAGTCTTCCACACATCGCCCCTTCTCTCCGTGTCCTAGAGAGAGGCTCTACTGCTCATGAACCTCGACCTTACCAACTGTGAGCCTCATGAATTAAGTTGTTTACTTGCTAATTTTACTTTATAAATGGACTTGATAAAGGTTCTGTGTCTAGTTCACCTCCTTATCCCCAATGCCTGCTAATTAAAAATCCTAAATGATGTCTCTTGTATACCTGAATGAATGAATGTCAGCCAGGTATTTTACACAAATCATTTCAATCCAAAGAAATCTTTTGAGATATAATTTAACTTGATGTGAGGACTTAACAGCACAATGCAAGTTGTGTCACTTGTTGTAATGATATTTCAATATAATTAAATGGTATAAGCTATGTATGGTTCACTTCTACACTTTTCTGCAATGAATGCAGTCAATTGCAATACCAGAAACAAGGCTAGCCCCATTCCAAGAGCAGTGCTGAGAGAGCTAGTTCTAAACATGTATAAATGTTGCATCTTTGTATATCTGACAATAAAGACAGACCTTAGCACAGTGACAGGTGAACTCCTGTTCTTGTCTTAATCAGATATAGCCTACTGGTCCGGATGTTTATATACTTATCATTTGGCTTATTTTCAATTCAAACCACACAACTGTAACAGGAAGAAACTTTGTTATAAAAAAATTTAGTTGAACAGCTTCTGTATTAAATTAGAAGTGCAGAAGTAAAGAGTAGGAAGAATCCTGTTTTTTAATTTAGACTGTTTATTTCATCTTATGAATTGTAAAGCAATACAATATGTAGCATTATTATTCCCAAATCACCATGAAAATATGGAGGTTTCAGAGGTTAAGTAATCTCTTTGCTAGAAAAGTAAATATTTAAATATCTTTGGTAGAGGGACATTTTCAGGATCAGAGTGACTAATATACAAAATCAGTTTAATCCATGTCTGACTCTTTGCGACCCCATGAACTGCAGCATGCCAGGCCTCCCTGTCCACCACCAACTCCTGGAGTCCACCCAAACCCATGTCCATTGAGTCGATGATGCCATCCAGCCATCTCATCCTCTGTCGTCCTCTTCTCCTCCTTCCCTCAGTGTTTCCCAGCATCAGGGTCTTTTCCAATGAGTCAGCTCTTCGCATCAGCTGGCCAAAGTATTGGAGTTTCAGCCTCAACATCAGTCCTTCCAATGAACACCCAGGACTGATCTCCTTTAGGATGGACTGGTTAGATTTCCTTGCAGTATAAGGGACTCTCAAGAGTCTTCTCTAACACCACAGTTCAAAAGCATCAATTCTTTGGCACTCAGCTTTCTTTATAGTCCAACTCTCACATCCATACATGACCACTGGATATACATGTATATACAAAACTATACAAAATATTTTTGAATTAAAAAAGATCTATACAACTTTAAAAGGAAACAATTGACTTGTTATACCAGAGTGTTTGAGACCCACCTCACCATCTGTGTTCCTTGTATGGATGATACCAAGGTTGTTAAAGGCTTCTTTACCAAAGACCACTTCATCACAAGGGCATGTGATGAGCTTGGTCATGAGCTAGCTGATGTCCAGATCATCATCTCTCTTCAGCCCTTTACAGTCTATAACCAGCAACATCTAAGAGAGAGTGTGGCACTGAATTGGCCTCATTCATTCCTCCATAGTGCAGCTTCAGATACCCAGAGACCAGAGCAATCAAAGCTACTAAATCAAAGACAAGCAGATTCTAAGTGGAGAGCATGCAGACCAAAGACACTTGCCCACTGTTGTTGGGAAGTAAGAAACCCTCCCACCCCAGACACCATCTGGGGGAGGAGAGACAAGAAGATGCCTCCTTAAATATAGGAAAACCAGTCTCAGCAGGAAGCTTCAACTAGAGTTGACAAGATAATTATTACCATAAACCCGAGCTAACTTGGGGGAAATTTTTTTAATGGGAAAGTTGTGATTTTAAATTGGAGGGTCTGTGTTAACTTTGTGGAACTTTTTGTGAAAGTTTTTCACAAAGATTTGTGGAAATCCATGTAAACACACCTTGCTACTGCACAAGATGAAATCAGTTATAAAAATAGCAAATATTACATTTATGAATATTTGAATTCTAGAGGACACATTTTTAAGCCCACTACAGAAAGAAAATATGTATATCTTCCTTTGTTTTTAAAAGCACAGAGTTGTCATCTCTGTGAACTCTTTCTAATTCCTCCAGCTCAAAACTACTGCTTTGTCTATTTAATCTGTAAAAACTAAACCTTTCTTATTTTCTCTAAAGAGGGGACTTCTTGAGAGCAATTATTGTGTCTTGTTCTTCAGTGTCTCTATAAGCTCAAGTAAAGACACATAGAGAGAGCTTAACAAATATTAGATAAGAAATGAATGTATGAACAAATGCTGAAAAATCACCCTGCAGTTAGTGATACTGAGTGGGGAAGGGAAGTGGAGGCAGGGGAGACACATACCTGACTAACCCCCTCGGCACAGACTGAGGTGGAGTAAGGAGTCAGAGACACACCAGCCAAAGGATCCAAGTACAAAATGCCTTCAAATCCCACTCCGGGAGGGGATGTTCAATCTCTGCACAAAGCTGTACGTCAGAAGCTTCTCCAAGGTGAGAAAAAACTGACAACACTGATCTCAAGAGTTCTACTGAAGGATGTAGATAGACAGTTATACTCATCAAATAGCTGTATTTCTACTCCCATGACTCACTCTGGGCAATGAAACATGGGTGGTGTCTCCTGTGTCACTTCCAAGTGGAGGCATGAAAAGCCCAAGTGCACCTCTGTAGTCTCTCTCTTTTTCCTGTCACAAAAGCTACCTGTTCCAGATGGTGCATGTGCAAGAGCCTCACTGACCACAAACACCTGTAGGTTGTGATGAGCGTGTGTATGTGTCTGTATACGAATGTATGTGTATGTAGGCATTTCTCTGTGTGTGTGTGTGTGTGTGTATGTGACTGAGATTTGTGGGTCACTTTTTCCAGTGGTAGAACAGAATCTTTTCTGATGGATACAAAGGAGAAAGAAGACTTGAAAAGAAGACAGAATCTGTCATGTGAAGCAGGTACTTTCCTGGATCTCCCCTTTCTTCTGTTTCTTCATCCCAAGCTGCTCCCTCAGGTCTCACCTTGCTTCCTCTGTTGGGCTTGGTTGTTTCTCAGTCACCATTTCTGATTGACCAACAACTAGATCTAAGTTCTATTTAAGAGCACCCACCCCTGGTGCATCTCCTGTTCCCTTTACATCACTCTGTGCTGACAGTCAGGCTCAGTTTCCCGAATTTGCCTCTTGGCATCTTGACCTTCATCCTTAAACAGCTCTTCTTTCCTCTGGGTTAGCCAATCCATCATCTTTGATCCTGTTTTACCTTTCACCAATCCTGTACTAATGAAAAGGCAACATGTATTTTCTAATCCCCCTCAGTTTTTTCTTGATTTCCTGAACAAATCTGATTTCTGGATTTAGTGTTCCATGGTCAAGAAATAATTTTGTTAAGAAATAATTTTGCTGAATATTTTTTCCTCATCTCAAAATGGCTGTTTCAAAACCTATATCCTTGTGAGCACAGCCCTAGGGCTCCCCTCACAGGACTTGGAAGGGGCTGGTGTAAGGAGAGGTTGTGAGGTTGAAGCTTCATTAGCTTCATGATTAATCCACCTCTGCTCAGAGTTGATGTAATGACCAACTCCAGAGCTATTGAGTTCTTGTAGGTGGTCATTCTTAAACCTCTTAAACCCAAGATTAATGTCACTGGGATGGCCCTCATAGTTCAAAGACTGAGTGGTTGCTCAGACTTGAACTCTATGAACTGATGCTCTATTGCACATGGAGCTTTGGTACAGCTGAGTCCAGCCTGCAGACCAGCCTAAGAACACTGGAAACATGGGAAAATGTGTTCCTCCTTTAACATCTAAAAGTCTGTGAACAGATTCTCTTTTCCTTATCAACGAATCCTTCCCCATCTGGGCATGCTACCAAGGCTCTTGCAGGCTGCAAGTATCGACTAAGGCCCTTTCAGGGCCCAGGATTGGAATGAGACCTGAACCTGTGTTAAGTTCTGTATTTCCACTCTCTATAACTTAATAGATGTTCACCTAATGTTTATTGAATGACTGAATGACACTATACTAGACATTTAAAAGAAAATATCTTAAATACAAAGAACTATTTTTGAGGACATCATTTAGCTAATTGATATTTTTGTTTTAAAGGCAAATGTTTTCAGCAATTAGCAGGGCAAAATTTGATTTTCAAAAAGAAGGTGCACATCACCACCAGATACATCACAACGAACTCTGTAAATCTCTATCTCTAAGGATACACAAGACAAACCACAACACACTCACATGTGGCTTCTTATTAAGTCTTAATCAGACCCAACAGAGGAGACAGGGTAATTTATCTTTTGGCAATTTTTCAATTAAAACCACATAGGAATATCACCAGAAGAAAATCTGCAATTAAAAAAGTACAGGTGCACCATCTATATGATGTAAGAAAGGAGATGAGGTGCAAAAAGAGTTCTTTGGCTTATCATAACAAACAGACTAATTAGTCTTTTATTTTGTGAAAGGAGAGTCCTCTGGGGCTGATCTTGAAGGATGCTTTAGAGACGAGGACAATTCGAATGTTGTGTCCAACAGTTAGAACTGTGAACTGATGATTTTGGATAATGATGTACTTTGATTTTTTTTCTCTTTACTTTTTGTGAATCTACTGTAGGTTTTCACATTTTTGTTGCCACAATGGCTCACATGAAACATCTTATAGACACAAGAATCTATATTACACTGATAACAAATTAATTTCAATCACATACAAAAGCTCTACCTTTTGATCTCCTACACTTTCTGTTTCTGATGTCAGAATTTGCCTCTCTTTATAATGTATATCACTAACAAAATATTTTTCTCTTTAGTTATTTTATTTTATTTTTAATATAACTTTATTTATTTTAATTGGAGGCTAATTACAGTATTATATTGGTTTTGCCATACATCAACATGAATCCACCATGGGTGTATACATGTTCCCCATCCTGAACCCCGCTCCCACCTCCCTCCCCATACCATCCCTCTGGGTCATCCCAGTGCACCAGCCCCGAGCATCCTGTATCATCCATCAAACCTGGACTGGTGATTCATTTCACATATGATATTATACATGTTTCAAAGCCATTCTCCCAAATCATCCCACCCTCTGCCTCTCCCACAGAGTCCATAAGACTGTTCTATACATCTGTGCCTCTTTTGCTGTCTCACATACAGGGTTATCATTACCATCTTTCTAAATTCCATATATATGCATTAGTATACTGTATTGGTGTTTTTCTTTCTGGCTTACTTCACTCTGTATAATGGGCTCCAGTTTCATCCACCTCATTAGAACTGATTCAAATATATTCTTTTTAATGGCTGAGTAATACTCCATTGTGTATATGTACCACAGCTTTCTTACTCATTCATCTGCTGATGGACATCTAGGTTGCTTCCATGTACTGGCTATTATAAACAGTTCATTATAGATGAACACTGGGGTACACGTATCTCTTTCAATTCTGGTTTCCTTGGTGTGTATGCCCAGCAGTGTTATTGATGGGTCGTATGGCAGTTCTATTTCCAGTTTTTTAAGGAATCTCCACACTGTTATCCACAGTGGCTGAACTAGTTTGCAATCCCACCAACAGTGTAAGAGGGTTCCCTTTTCTCCACACCCTCTCCAGTATTTATTGCTTGTAGACTTTTGGATCTCAGCCATCTGACTGGGGTGAAATGGTACCTTATTGTGGTTTTGATTTGCATTTCTCTGATAATGAGTGATGTTAAGCATCTTTTCATGTGTTTGTTAGACATCTGTGTGTCTTCTTTGGAGAAATGTATGTTTAGTTCTTTGGCCCATTTTTTGATTGGGTCATTTATTTTTCTGGAATTGAGCTGTAGGAGTTGCTTGTATATTTTTGAGATTAATTCTTTGTCAGTTGCTTCATTTGCTATTATTTTTTCCCATTCTGAAGGCTGTCTTTTCATCTTGCTTATAGTTTCCTTTGTTGTGCAGAAGCTTTTAATTTTAATTAGGCCCCATTTGTTTATTTTTGCTTTTATTTCCAATATTCTTGGAGGTGGGTCATAGAGGATCCTGCTGTGATGTATGTCAGAGAGTGTTTTGCCTATGTTCTCCTCTAGGAGTTTTATAGTTTCTGGTCTGACGTTTAGATCTTTAATCCATTTTGAGTTTATTTTTGTGTATGGTGTTAGAAAGTGTTCTAGTTTCATTCTTTTACAAGTGGTTGACCAGTTTTCCCAGCACCACTTGTTAAAGAGATTGTCTTTAATCCATTGTATGTATATTCTTGCCTCCTTTGTCAAAGATAAGGTGTCCATAGGTGCATGGATTTATCTCTGGGCTTTCTATTTTGTTCCATTGATCTATATTTCTGTCTTTGTGTCCATACCATACTGTCTTGATGACTGTGGCTTTGTAGTAGAGCCTGAAGTCAGGTAGGTTGATTCCTCCAGTTCCATTCTTCTTTCTCAAGATTGCTTTGGCTATTCAAGGTTTTTTGTATTTCCATACAAATTGTGAAATTATTTGTTCTAGCTCTGTCAAAAAAACCACTGGTAGCTTGACAGGGATTGCATTGAATCTATAAGTTGCTTTGGGTAGCATATTCATTTTCACTATATTGATTCTTCCGATTCATGAACATGATATATTTCTCCATCTATTAGTGTCCTCTTTGATTTCTTTCACCAGTGTTTTATAGTTTTCTATATATAGGTCTTTAGTTTCTTTAGGTAGATATATTCCTAAGTATTTTATTCGTTTCGTTGCAATGGTGAGTGGCATTGTTTCCTTAATTTTTCTTTCTATTTTCTCATTATTAGTATATAGGAATGCAAGGGATTTCTGTGTGTTGATTTTATATCCTGCAACTTTACTATAGTCATTGATTATTTCTAGTAATTTTCTGGTGGAGTCTTTAGGGTTTTCTATGTAGAGGATCATGTCATCTGCAAACAGTGAGAGTTTTACTTCTTCTTGTCCAATTTGGAGTCCTTTAAATTATTTTTCTGCTCTGATTGCTGTGGCCAAAACTTCCAAAACTATGTTGAATAGTAGTGGTGAGGGTGGGCACCCTTGTCTTGTTCCTGACTTTAGGGGAAATGCTTTCAATTTTTCACCATTGAGGATAATGTTTGCTGTGGGTTTGTCATACATAGCTTTTATTATGTTGAGGTATGTTCCTTCTATTCCTGCTTTCTGGAGAGTTTTTATCATAAATGGATGTTGAATTTTGTCAAAGGCTATCTCTGCATCTATTGAGATAATCATATAGCTTTTATTTTTCAATTTGTTAATGTGGTGTATTACATTGATTGATTTGCAGATATTGAAGAATCCTTGCATCCCTGGGATAAAGCCTACTTGGTCATGGTGTATGATCTTTTTAATGTGTTGTTGGATTCTGATTGCTAGAATTTTGTTAAGGATTTTTGCATCTATGTTCTCTTTGTCAGGTTTTGTTATTAGGGTGATGGTGGCCTCATAGAATTTGTTTGGAAGTTTACCTTCCTCTGCAATTTTCTGGAAGAGTTTGAGTAGGATAGGTGTTAGCTCTTCTCTAAATTTTTGGAATAATTCAGCTGTGAAGCTGTCTGGACTTGGGCTTTTGTTTGCTGGAAGATTTCTGATTACAATTTCAATTTCTGTGCTTGTGATGGGTCTGTTAAGATTTTCTATTTCTTCCTGGTTCAGTTTTGGAAAGTCGTACTTTTCTAAGAACTTGTCCATTTCTTCCACATTGTCCATTTTATTCACATACAGTTGCTGATAGTAGTCTCTTATGACCCTTTGTATTCCTGTGTTGTCTGTTGTGATCTCTCCACTTTCATTTCTAATTTTATTGATTTGAATTTTCTCCCTTCATTTCTTGATGAGTCTGGCTAATGGTTTGTCAATTTTATTTATCCTCTCAAAGAACCAACTTTTGGCTTTGTTGATTTTTGCTATAGTCTCTTTTGTTTCTTTTGCACTTATTTCTGCCCTAATTTTTAAGATTTCTTTCCTTCTACTAACCCTGGGGTTCTTCATTTCTTCCTTTTCTAGTTGCTTTAGGTGTAGAGTTAGATTATTTATTTGACTTTTTTCTTGTTTCTTGAGGTATGCCTGTATTGCTATGAACCTTCCCCTTAGCACTGCTTTTACAGTGTCCCACAGGGTTGTTGTGTTTTCATTTTCATTCGTTTCTATGCATATTTATATTTCTTTTTTTTATTTCTTCTGTGATTTGTTGGTTATTCAGCAGCCTCTGTATATTGGAATTTTTAATATTTTTTCTCCTGCAATTGAGATCTAATCTTACTGCATTGTAGTCAGAAAAGATGCTTGGAATGATTTCAATTATTTTGAATTTGTCAAGGCTAGATTTATGGCTCAGGATGTGATCTATCCTGGAGAAGGTTCCGTGTGCACTTGAGAAAAAGGTGAAATTCATTGTATTGGGGAGAAATTTCCTATAATATCAATTAGGTCTAACTGGTCTATTGTACCATTTAAAGTTTGTGTTTACTTGTTAATTTTCTGTTTAGTTGATCTATCTATAGGTGTGAGTGGGGTATTAAAGTCTCCCACTATTATTGTGTTATTGTTAATTTCCCCTTTCATACTTGTTAGCATTTGTCTTACATATTGCAGTTGTCCTATGTTGGGTGCATATATATTTATAATTGTTATATCTTCTTCTTGGATTGATCCTTTGATCATCATGTAGTGTCCTTCTTTGTCTCTTTTCAAAGCCTTTGTTTTAAAGTCTATTTTATCTGATATGAGTATTGCTACTCCTGATTTCTTTTGGTCTCTATTTGTGTGGAGTATCTTTTTTCAGCCCTTCACTTTCAGTCTGTATGTGTCCCTTGTTTTGAGGTGGGTGTCTTGTAGACAATATATATAGGGGTCTTGTTTTTGTATCCATTCAGCCAGTCTTTGTCTTTTGGTTGGGATATTCAGCCCATTTACATTTAAGGTAATTATTGATAAGTATGATTCCATTGCCATTTACTTTATTGTTTTGGATTCAAGTTTATACACCCTTTCTGTGCTTCCTGTCTAAAGAAGATCTTTAGCATTTGTTGGAGAGCTGGTTTGGTGGTGCTGAATTCTCTCAGCTTTTGCTTGATGTAAATATTTTGATTTCTCCTTCATATTTGAATGAGATCCTTGCTGGGTACAGTAATCTGGGCTGTAGGTTATTTTCTTTCACCACTTTAAGTATGTCCTGCCATTCCCTCCTGGCCTGAAGAGTTTCTATTGAAAGATCAGCTGTTATCCTTATGGGAATTCCCTTGCATGTTATTTGTTGTTTTTCCCTTGCTGCTTTTAATATTTGTTCTTTGTGTTTGATCTTTGTTAATTTGATTAATATGTGTCTTGGGCTGTTTCACCTTCGGTTTATCCTGTTTGGGACTCTCTGGGTTTCTTGGATTTGGGTGATAATTTGCTTCCCCATTTTAGGGAAGTTTTCAACTATTATCTCCTCAAGTATTTTCTCACGGTCTTTCTTTTTGTCTTCTTCTTCTGGGACCCCTATGATTCGAATGTTTGGGCATTTAACCTTGTCCTGGAGGTCTCTGAGATTGTCCTCATTTCTTGTAATTCGTTTTTCTTTTATCCTCTCTGATTCTTTTATTTGTACCATTTTACCTTCTACCTTACTAATCCTATCTTCTGCCTCCATTATTCTACTGTTTGTTGCCTCCAGAGTGTTTTTGATCTCATTTATTGCATTATTCATTAAATATTGACTCTTTTTTATTTCTTCTAGGTCTTTGTTAAACCTTTCTTGCATCTTCTCAATCCTTGTCTCCAGGCTATTTATTTGTGATTCCATTTTGTTTTCAAGATTTTGGATCATTTTCACTATCATTATTCTGGATTCTTTATCAGGTAGATTCCCTATATCTTCCTCTTTTGTTTGGTTTGGTAGGCATTTACCCTGTTCCTTTACCTGCTGGGTATCCCTCTGTCTCTTCATCTGTTTATATTGCTGTGTTTGAGGTGGCCTTTCTGTATTCTGGCAGTTTGTGGAGTTCTCTTTATTATGGAGTTTCCTACCTGTGGGTGGGGTTGTACTGGTGGCTTATGAAGGTTTCCTGGTTAGGGAAGCTTGTATCTGTGTTCTGGTGGATGGGGCTGGACTTTTTCTCTCTGGAGTGCAATGAAGTGTCCAGTTATGAGATGTCAGTGGGTTTGGAGTGACTTTGGGCTGCCTGTATATTGAAGCTCAGGGCTATGTTCCTGTGTTGCTGGAGAATTTGCATGGTATGTCTTGCTCTGGAACTTGTTGGCTCTTGGGTGGTGCTTGGTTTCAGTGTAGGTACGGAGGCATTTGATGAGGTCCTGTTGACTAATGTTCCCTGGAATCAGGAGTTCTCTGGTGTTCTCAGGATTTGGACTTAAGCCTCCTGCTTCTGGTTTTCAGTCTTATTTTTACAGTAGCCTCAAGACTTCTCCATCTATACAACACCATTGATAAAACATCTAGGTTAAAGATGAAAAGTTTCTCCATAGTGAGGGACACCAAGAGAGGTTCACAGAGTTACATAGAGAAGAGAAGAGGGAGGAGGGAGATAGAGGTGACCAGGATGAGATGAGGTGGAATCAAAAGAGGAGAGAGCAAGCTATCCAGTAATCACTTCCTTATGTGCACTCCACAGTCTGGACCACTCAGAGATGTTCACAGAGTTATACAGAGAAGAGAAGAGGGACGAAGGAGACAGAAGTGGCCAAGAGGATAAAGGGGGGAATCAAAAGGAGAGAGACAGATCCAGCCAATAATCAGTTCCCTAAGTATTCTCCACAGTCTGGAACACACAAAGAGATTCACAGAGTTGGGTAGAGAAGAGAAGGGGGAGGGAGGAGATAGAGGAGACCTGGTGGAGAAAAAGGAGAGTCCTAAGGGGGAGAGAGCAGTCAAGCCAGTAATCTCACTCCCTAGCAAAAATGGGTACTGAAGATTGGGTTCTTAAAGATACAAAATTGATACTAAATACCAAAAAGCAAAGATTAAAAATCTAGAGTAGAGGTTGGATTTTCAAAAATACAATATTAAAGAAAAAGAGAAAAAGTCATAAAATTATTATATATATATATATATATATATATATATTATATGAAGTTTGCTTTAAAAACTGTGGTCTTTTTTTTTTTTTTGCAAAGTAATAGTAGGTTATAAAATGAAAATTAAAGGAATAATAGAGGACTTAATTTTTTTTATTTAAAAATCTTAAAGAATGATGGTAAAAATAGTAAAAAATATATCTAGGACTTTCTCTGGTGTTGTTGTGGGCAGTGTGGGGTCAGTTCATTTTCAGATAGTTCCTTGATCCGGCTTATATTTCTCAAGATCTATAGGCTCCTTCCTATGTACCCGGTACTATCTACAGGGTTTTAATCTATTGCACCTGTCACTTCCAAGGAAGGTCCCTCTGTTTTAGCTTCATCTGTTTGCTGGTCTCTTCAGTGTCTAATTTCCACGCTGGCACAAGGGGGCAGTGGTGGACACTTTTTTAGGCTCACTTGTTCGGTCATGCTGTGGAGAGGGAGGGATGCTGCAAACAAATAACACTGGCATGTGCTTGCAGTGTCTCGGCCACACTGGGTTTGCCCCCCGCCCATGGCGTGTGTGCTTTCCCTGTCTACACTGCTTAGGCCCTAGGTTGCTCTGCCAGGAACTGTCTGAGGCCGGCCCTGGGTTGTATGTACTTCCCAGGTCTAAGCTGCTCCGGTTCAGGTATTCGGGTAGTCCTCAGAGGCACAGACTCATTTGGGCCTGCGTTTTGTGCCCTTCTCAGATCCGAGCAGCTCATGTGACCAGGTGTTTGGTGAGCATGGTTGCTGCGACTTATCGCCTCCCCTATCCCTGCCACTTGGTTTTCTGGGTGTACAATTGGTGCACATTCGTAGGCGGATGTTGACCGTTCAGAATCCCAAGAAGTTTTGGTTAGCAACGAAGCCTGCTTGCAGTTTGGTAGTTAATGCCTCTCTGGGGCCGCAATTGCCCCCTTCTGGTTCTGGCTGCCCTCGCCTGCCTGTCTCTGGAGGGGGATGGGCTTGCCATGCAGCTGGCTAGCTCTGCTCAGTCCTTTGTTCTGTGAGAGGGCCTGGCGGTGTCTTAGGTTAGGGCTTTTTGAGTGGTAGTTATCCCACAGTCTGGTTTGCTATCCCAAGTTAGTTTCCTCAGATTTCCCTCGGGGCATTCAGGCCCGGTCCTTACTCTAAGCAATGCAGACTGCGCCTCCCTCCCAGCCCCCACTTGCTAGTGGCAGGTGCAGGCATCTGCACTGCTTCTCTGCTGGAGGAGTTACCATTGGGCATGTAATCTGTGGGTTTTAATTATTTATTTATTTTTCCTCCCAGTTATGTTGCCCTCTGTGGTTCCAAGGCTCACCACAGACTCGACAGTGAGAGTGTTTCCTGGTGTTTGGAAACTTCTCTCTTTCTTAAGACTCCCTTCCCGGGATGGAGCTCCATCCCTACCTCTTTTGTCTCTCTTTTTATCTTTTATATTTTTTCCTACCTCCTTTCGAAGACAATGGCCTGCTTTTCTAGGTGCCTGATGTCCTCTGCTGGCATTCAGAAGTTGTTTTGTGGAATTTTCTCAGCGTTCAAATGTTCTTTTGATGAATTTGTGGGGGAGAAAGTGGTCTCCCCATCCTATTCCTCCACCATCTTAGGACCGAACCTTCTCTATAGTTATTTTAATACTTCCCTTAGACTAGAGCTAACTGGTTAGCACACTACCATATTCAGTATTAGAGAATTCTGTATTAGATTACATATTTATATTTACAAGTCTGTTGTCTGTTTTCACTTCTTTCATATAATAATCACCATCCTTCATTTAGCTTGAAGAACTCCCTTCAGCAATCTTGTGAGACAAATTTGTGTTGGTGAACTCCTTCAACTGTTGTTTGTTTGGGAAAGTCTTTATCTTACCTTCATTTCTGAAAGACAACCTTCCTGAGAAAAGTATTCTTGGCTGGCAGGTTTACTTTCATCAGTTTAAACATATCATCCCTTTCTCTCCTGGCTTGCCAGTTTTCTTCTGAGAAATCCACTGATATTCTTAAGGGAATTCCTTTTTTGTGAGCATTTGCTTTTCTCTTGATGCTTCTAAAATTCTCTTTGTCTTGATTATAAACAATGTGTCTTGGAGGCAATCATTTTGAATGAACTCTGCGGGGTGACTTAGCAAAGTTCGGTAGTTAGAATAGGAAAAAGCAGTCCAGAATGCCAGTAGCTAAAAGGAAGGAAAAAGCCCATGAAAATAGAACAAAGGAAGATCCGAGGACTGGAGTGAGCACCTCAGGTGGAACAAACAGCCCAGGGGGAGGAAAAAAAAAAAAAAACATATAAAAAGAGGAGCCAAAGGGCCGGGGGTCTTTCTCTCGCTCTGTCTCTCACTCTCTCTCTCTCCCTCTCTCTCTTCTCTTCATGTCTTTTGGGTCATCATGCCCTCACACCTCGAGGATGTATTTTCCTTTATTTTCTAAATAAAACTGAGCTGAAACACAGACCTGTAACACTGATCTGTCTGAGAGCTGTGACACTGATCTGTCTGAGAGTTGTGACACGGTCTGTCCAAGGGCTTTAACACTGGCCTGTCGCTTCAAATTTTTGTTGTGACGAGACAGAACTGAGGAAATCACACACTCCCCTGACAGCTACATGAACTTGGATGTCTAAATGTCATCAGATTTAAGACTTTTCTGTATTATTTCTTTAAGTACAATCTCTGTCCCTTTCTCCCTCTCTTCTCCTTCTAGGACTCCAATACTGTGCAGGTTGATTCTGTGAATGTTATCCTATATTTCACACAGGTTCTTTACACCTTTTCATTCTTTTTTCTCCTTTGTCCCCTGGCTAGGTAATTTCAATTGTATTGTCTTGTGCCTCAGCGATTCTTCTGCTGTTGCTGATGCTCTCTGTAGCATTTTTTATTTTGTTGCATTTCATTCATTTTAATCTTAAGCAACAAAATTTCTGTTTTCTTCCTTCTATTTTTCTGCCTTATTGCACAGCTTGAGGGATCTCAGTTCCCTGATCAGAATAGAATTCATGCACAGCAGTGAAAACATTGGAGAAGGCAATGGCAACCCACTCCAGTACTCTTGCCTGGAAAATCCCATGGACAGAGGAGCCTGATAGGCTGCAGTCCATGGGGTCACGAAGAGTCAGACACGACTGAGCAACTTCACTTTCACTTTTCACTTTCATGCATTGGAGAAGGAAATGACAACCTACTCTAGTGTTCTTGCCTGGAGAATCCTGGGGACGGCGGAGCCTGGTTGGCTGCCATCTCTGGGGTCGCACAGAGTCGGACATGACTGAAGCAACTTAGCAGCAGCAGCAGCAGCAGTGAAAACATTGAATCCTAATAACTAAACCATCATAAAACTCCCTGTTTGCTTCCTTTTTTATGATTTTGGTCTCTGTACAAAAAAACTACCAAATTTATTCTGCAGAGCAACTCAAGAGCCTGTGCCCAACAACTATTGAGCCCATGCTCTAGGTCCCACAAACTGCAAATAGGAGCTGGCATGCTGCAACTACTGAAACCTGTGTGCTTAGAGCCTGTGATCTGCAACAAGAGAAGCCCCTGCATAGAGAAGCCTGCTGTCCACAAAGAGAAGTACTGCCTGCTTGCCACAACTAGAGAAAGTCCACATGCATCAACAAAGACCCAGTGAAACCAAAAATTTAAAACAATAATAATAATGGTAATAAATAACTTTTTAATCTTATTTTGTTCACATATTCTTTTCCTGAATTCCATTATCTGCATTTTTTGGAGTTCCCTGAGCTTCTTGGTGGGTATACTTTATTTCTTTCATCATATGTCATTTATTTCATGACTTCCCAATGGTGAATAGCCATGTGAGCTACCCTGGGAGAAGTCCTGGGCATCTTCCCATTCCCAAACATAGCCTAGAACTATGAAGACTGCAAGTGTAACTGTAGGTCAGAGCCCTGGACACCATGCAGAGCCATCAGCCAGGAACTGGGTGGGTTCAACTCACAACCAGGCCATCACTCTCAGGTCTTATATTAGTTCAGCAGCCTCTCCACATGTCCACAATGGAATTGTGGGGGGGGGGGTGGGGGGGAAGGGTGCGGGGTGGTGGTGGTGGTGTTTTGAAATGTAATATTTACTGGGCCACTCCTACACGACAGCTCTCTGTACCCTGAAGAATCACAGCAGGATCATGTTTACATTTTCAGTAGTAACCAGACTAAAGCAATCTTGAAACAGTATGTCTTCAGAGGAGCCCATTAGTCTGAAATATTTCCTTTAAGAATTCAGTCATATCAGACCCCTCCATTCACATCTTTGAAACGTAAATAGACAAACGTACCTGATTTCCCCAGCTATCCCTTCTTCCGGATCCCCTCTGTCTAGGTCTCCACTTTCTTGCCCTCTTGTTCCACGTGGATGCAGGGTGTAGGTGAGCACCAATTTGCCATCCATCAACTTAGAGATATGAGCTGATATAATTTTCTCAGAAGGATAGATAATTGGGAAGACAAGAAATGGCAACGTTCTGAAGAAACAGTAGGCAGGGATGGAAAGAATGGATTCATAACGATTTGATAACAACTAGACATGGGAGAAGAGCAAGGAGGAATCTATATCTGCTTGAGGAATAAACAGATAAAGTAACCTAGGGAATGAGAGATGAAAAGGCAGAGGTAGTTACCTAGAGTTAGAGTTTTAATTGACCCATGAACACTTAAGCAGGATAAGGAAAACTGTATCCATTCTCTCCCACCAGCAAACTCCTACTATGAAACTCACACCCAAGTCTGGTGCCCCAAAATAAGTTAAAAACAGGTGATGTGACATCTCAGGGAAGAACATACAGGAATGTTCAGGATTGGGTTTTTACCATGATTTTGTGAAATGAAAATATCTCCTGTCATATAAATAAACAAGAAATGCAACAACCATCAGTGATTTCTGGCCTCCAAACATGAATGAGGGTTCCCAAAACTGATCCAGGGGATGCTCCCACACCCCATGGTGATTGCTGAGGAGCTGGGGGAAAGCAAGAAGCAGCCATCTGCTGCTCCTTAAGGTGAACAAGGAAACAGGGTTGGCCCCAGATAGCTGAGCTGCATATGAAAGAATTGAATTCAGGGAGTCCAGAGGCTTGCATCTTCCCATACATAAAATGCTAAATTCCTTAACTTGGTACCTGATCTTTGATCTTCAGATTGCCTGCTCCCTTTGTTGTAAACTTGTATACAGCCTGGCTTCCCTTCCTGCCTGCTTGGAGCAGTTTTCTCAGAGCTACTGAGATGCTGTCTCCAGGGCTTAGAATCCTAAGCATTCCCACCAAATAAAATAACCTACCAGGTTCTGACTATATTTTTTGGTGGACAATTCATCTTGCTAGGAAGGAGAGTGTGAATGTGAAACAAGTTTAGATGTGTTTTCTAAGTAAGAGTGACCTGGAGCATCTGTGTTCCTGGGTTAAGTCATACCCTCATTAGCCTTTGAAGGAGGTGAGAAAACAGGGCAGTGCACTCATAGTGTATTTCCTTTGAGGGAAATGGTGTTTGAGGACCAATCCTCGAAAAGCATTTGTCATGGAACTTGGTAATAATTAACAAATCAAAAAAAAAAAATTTACTTTATACAGAATATTTCATTTTGAGCAATTCCCGTATAACACAATCACAGGTCAGCACTATTCTATTGAGATACAGGCAATTAGAATATCTGCAGCATGATCTTGTACTTAGTACAACATCATGGAAAAGTCACTGTGGATGTTCCCAGGGCACTTAGTTCAACATCCTCATACCCACGGTCCACTTTCTCCCCCTGGAACAGCCAGGGGCTCTCTTCTCCTTCCCCAGGATCAGCTTCCTCTCTAAAGATGTTTAGAGAAGAGCTTGAAAGAGTAAAGAGAGGTATGATTTAGAACAGAGACAAGGGGGCCAGACAGTGAGGAGGAAGCAAGTTAAGCATGTGGTGATGACAAAGCATCCCTGGGACCCAGGGGTGGGCAGGGAGGCTCAGCCTATTTCATATCAGTTGCAGTGAGGATGGATCCAAGCTGTCCTTTCAGATCCAGTCCACTTACTCTCTGGGGCCTCAGCTCATGTGGAAACCCTGCATCACAGGAGACCTGTGCTCACACAGGAGCTCTGAGAAGACCTGCTTCCAGGCAGTGAAGTGCTAGTTATTCAGTTGTGTCTGGCTCTTTGTAACCCTATGAACTGTAGCCCCCACCCCCCAGGCTCCTCAATCCATGGGATTCTCCAGGCAAGAATACTAGAGTGGGTAGCCATTCCCTTCTCCAGGTGATCTTCCTGGAGATCTTTGACCCAGGGATCAAACCCGGGTCTCCTGCATTGCAGGCAGATTCTTTACCATCTGAGCCACCAGGGAAGCCCATCAAATGCATGAGATTATCCTGCATGAGATTCTCAAATGCATGAGAAACTGTAGAGAGGCCTGACATTGAGGACCTCAAATTCACCCTTTCCAGGACAGAGACCAAAGATTACAGGGGATCAGCTAACTCCACTCACCTGTCTGAGACCTCATCCCATCTTCCTTCTTTGGAAGCACTTCCTCCTCACTCCCCTGAGAGGTAGGATGAGCCCCAGGCATTAGAACCTCTTCAGCATCATCATAATCCTCACCAAGGGCATAGGTCTTCTGATCTGGGGCTTCTGAGGGCACATCAGAGGTCAGATTAAACCACATTAGGTGGGTTGGTCTGGGAAATGCCTAAGATCCCTTCTGACCCAGTTTCTGAGCTGCTAAACAGAGGCACCAGTTTCAAAAGATTTTTTTTTTTTTCTCTAAGACCATGTTTCATTTTGATGTGTCCATAAACCAAAACATGACTTTATATATCTTAATATTTCCTGTTTGAAAATATATATCTCAAAGCAATTCTCCCACCATTGAGCATTACTAAAGTATTTTGACAAATTGTGCTTTACAGATTTTTTTTTAAAAACCAGTGTGTATCTCTTGTGATTCTGAACACAGAGAGCCCAGCCCCAAATGTGAGACATCACAGAACAGCCAGAGAAGGATAAGGACAGACCCAATCTGGACACAAGGGATCCCTCTGGTCCATTAAAGGAAGATTGTTCCCCCTACATCTCCTCTCTATGAGGAGGGAAACTCTCCTCCCAACACTCAGCTGAAGCAGGTCCACCTCTATTACCTGGAGCAGACCTGGAGTCATTGTCCTCACCATCTGAGAGGAAGCCTAAAGTGGAGAAAAACATCACACAACACACAGAATGATCCTCCCACACCCACAGGACCGGTGTTAAGGCTGAGAAGGGATGGGTCTGGCTCTTGCAGTGTAGACAGAGGCTGGAGGTTCACAGGGCTGTAAGAGGCCATCCTGCCACTTTAGAGAGCTACCTCTGTGAGCCTGGGGAACGTGTGGGGTCTGCAGATGCTGAGAAAATATGCACACCCAGTGGGTGTGACAACTAGAGGTCCCAGGAGGGCAGACAGAGACACCCACCTGGGCTGCCAAGAAGACCCTCCTTCTGAGTCACAAGATGATCAAGCTCATCATACACGGCTTCAGCAAGAGCATCTTCATAGCTGGATAAGGCTGAGAGATCCCCCAGCAGGTCAGAGGTGCTTCCCCAGACACTTCGGTCCAGCAGGCCCACCCTTTATCTCCCTGATGTTCACACGGAGGCTGCCTGGACCTCGGCATCATCTTCCACCCCATGCACCATGTCAGCACCCTCTCCCCTGTCTGACCTGAATTCACAGCTCAGCCCTGACTCTGTCTGGTCTCATAGGAGAGGTCATGACTTATGAGAGTTCACGCCCCAGTCCTAAGAACCTCTGTCTACTCACCCCTTAGAGCTCAGCATGGAGCACATGGAGTTCTTCAGACTCACAACAGAGACCTGGCCCAGGTTCCCCTCCTCACACCTGCCCCATCTCCTGCCTCCACACACTTTCCCTGGTCCCCAGTTCCCCCTGCAGCCCACCTCTGTGCTCTGCTATCCATCTGAACACCTGAGTCACCAGGATGATGAGGACCAGGAAGAGAAGGGACCCCAGGATGAGGCAGAGGACCCCAGGCAAGGAGAAGATCCCAGGGAGAGGACTTGAAACTGGTCTGGACCCTAAAGAGAACAAGGCAACAGGGTGTGGAGAAGGTCCTGGGCACAGAGAAACCCCCTGTGCCAGCATTTCCAGGGGCTCCAGACAATGGCGTCCCAGCCTCAGACACAAGTGCACTGACAGTGACCTGGCTCCCCCAGGTCTCATCCTGAGATGAGTCAACTCCATTCCAGCCCCTGTGACTCTGAGGCAGAGCTGGGGATTGTCAGGGAGCTGCCCTGCAGAGACAGCCTCTGAGGACCCAGCTCATCCCCTCTCCTTGGGCTTGAGGAGACAGAGCATCAAACAGTCCTGGGACCCACACCTCATTGATGAGGAGCAACACTCAGAGGCAGATGGGAGAATCTTAGATTCTGCAACACAGGAACCAGTCTCCCTTGGACCCCAGTCATGAGAAAAATGTGGCCCCAGGAACCAAGGCAGAGGAGTTCCCCAACATAACCCCCTGGGCTCCTCCCCAACAGCCAGGGCTCCTCAGGGTCTTTCCTCTCCTGAGCTGTCAGAGGGCCCACAGAACAGGTCCCCAGACCTGAGTATTCTCTCCTGCCCATGGGTGTTCACAGTACCTGCGGCAGTCGGGTCAATGTTTTCCTTACACCTAAAGAGAAAAACAGCAGTGTGAGGAAAAGAAATTGGCCAGAAAGCAGAGTAAACCCATTTTTCCCTCCTGAGCCTGAAATCAGACCTCAGTCTCCACAACACCAGTGTCCCATCCTCCCAGCTCCCCCATCCTAGATCAGGGCCCCAGGACCTGGACACTGTCTAAATACAAACTCCCCACCACGCCTGGCTGATTCCAGTGCCCCTGTGCTGCCCCAGCTCACCCAGGGTAGACTCCGAGCCCCTCACTCACCAGAGCGCCTCACACCAGTATCCTCCTCATGCTTGCAGTCGCTCTGCCCCCAGGGCTTCAAAGCACAGTCGCACAGGGAGGACTCCCCACCCCCTCACCGCACCTCGTCCAGCCAGATGCTCCCATTTCCAGGGCCAAACGCCGTGGCCCGCATGCCTTCCAGGGCCTGGCCACAGCCCAGCTGTGGACACACCACCTCAGCCTCTGCCAGGCTCCAGGAGTCATCGCCCACAGTGCCCCAGGAGCCACTGTGCCAGACCACCCGCCCTGAGCACTCGGTGTCTCCTCCCCTGAGCTGGAGCTTCTCTCTGTCTGAAAAGGCAGCAGCCCCCCCTGTGACTCCCCTGGTGGGAGGAAGGAACCCCTGGGAGCCACAGGGGAGGGGGCGGGGCTGACGTACCTGTGCAGGGGGCAGCAGTTGGACAGCTCTTGGGTCTTCTTCCTGCAAACAAGAAGGAAACACTGGATCAGGAACAGCTGGGGGTGATCTTGTCCCCAGAAAAGATTATCTAAGGTCCTTGGGTCAGTGCAAATGACATGTGAAAACACAGGCTCATTATCTCCTGGGCTGAAACTTTCACTGCATCTGATCACAGCTGAAATTACTTAAATATTTACTTGTTTATCAGTCTTCACATCCCACAGCAAATATAAACACAGACACCTATAAATGTACACATACGCCTCTCTTAATGAAAGTTCCATGAAAAGAAGTACCTTATATATCTTATATATGCCATGTTTCTGCTATTAGGACAGTATCTGCACATTGTATGCACTCATTCAACAAATATATATGGAAAACCTTTTCTAAATACCTAGATAAGGGCTTGATAAATAGTCATTGAGTGAATGAATAGATGAATAAAATTCCGTAAAATAAAATTTTAAATTCACACTAATCAGTGAAATAGTAGACCAAATATAAGTGAATGGTAATAGTCTATGATAATAGCTCATATTAAAAATAATCAGTCCAGAAGAACAGAGTTAATTTATACTCAAAATCTCACATACGTAATTTTAATGGAAAATTATTAGATAGATTACAAGCTACTCTTACCTACTATTCAGTGTGACAAGTGGGCAAGTGAAGACTACTGCTGTAAAAGGAAACTCTTTTTTAAATTTATTTTTAATTGGAAGATAATTGATCTACAATGCAGTGTTGGTTATGTGTGTGTGTGTGTTAGTCTTTCAGTCCTGTCTGACTGTTTGTGACCTATGGAATGCAGCCCACTAGGCTACACTGTCCATAGGATTTTCCAGGCAAGAATATTGGAGTAGATTGCTATTCCTTTCTCCACTGGATCTTCCCTATCCAGGAATCGAACCCAGGTCTCCTGCACTGCAGGCAGTTTTTTTGCTGTCTGAGACACCAGAAAAGCCCAAAGTGTTGGTTAGGAATCTCTTAAAAAAGAAACATACAGGAAAGATGCAGAAATAACAAACAGAAGACTGAAAAGTATATATAAAAGAATTGAAGCTGAGAGAAATAAATACAAATTCAAAGCAACACAAAAAACCAGAAGGGTAAATAGTACCTGTCATAAAGTATCAAAATTTGTATGTTCTTTCCAGATCATCCTATTAAATCTCCTACCCACTCTATGCAGAGAACCTCTGAGAAAAAGATGGCAGGACCTTTGTGAGCTGGTTGCTCATTTTCATGGTCAAAGACTTTCAATTCAGTTCAGTTGCCCAGTTGTGTCCGACTCTTTGAAACCCCATGAATCACAAAACGCCAGGCCTCCCTGTCCATCACCAACTCCCGGAGTTCACTCAGACTCACGTCCATCGAGTCAGTGATGCCATCCAGCCATCTCATCCTCTGTCGTACCCTTCTCCTCCTGCCCCCAATCCCTCCCAGCATCAGAGTCTTTTCCAATGAGTCAACTCTTCACATGAGGTGGCCAAAGTATTGGAGTTTCAGCTTTAGCATCATTCCTTCCAAAGAAATCCCAGGGCTGATCTCCTTCAGAATGGACTGGTTGGATCTCCTTGCAGTCCAAGGGACTCTCAAGAGTTCTCCATAACCACATTTCAAAAGCATCAATTCTTTGGCACTCAGCCTTCTTCACAGTCCAACTCTCACATCCATACATGACCACTGGAAAAACCATAGCCTTGACTAGATGGACTTTTTTTGGCAAAGTAATGTCTCTGCTTTTGAAAATGCTGTCTAGGTTGGTCATAACTTTCCTTCCAAGGAGTAAGTGTCTTTTAATTTCATGGCTGCAGTTACCATCTGCAGTGATTTTGGAGCCCAGAAAAATAAAGTCTGACACTGTTTCCAATGTTTCCCCATCTATTTCCCATGAAATGATGGGACCAGATGTCATGATCTTCGTTTTCTGAATGTTGAGTTTTAAGCCAACTTTTTCACTCTCCACTTTCACTTTCATCAAGAGGCTTTTGAGTTCCTCTTCACTTTCTGCCATAAGGGTGGTGTCATCTGCATATCTGAGGTTATTGATATTTCTCCCAGCAATCTTGATTCTAGCTTCTGCTTTATCCAGTCCAGCATTTCTTATGATGTACTCTGCATAGAAGTTAAATAAGCAGGGTGACAGTATACAGCCTTTTCCTATTTGGAACCAGTCTGTTGTTCCATGTCCAGTTCTAACTGTTGCTTCCTGACCTGCATACAAATTTCTCAAAAGGCAGGTCAGGTGGTCTGGTATTCCCATCTCTTTCAGAATTTTCCACAGTTTATTGTGATCAACACAGTCAAAGGCTTTGGCATAGTCAATAAAGCAGAAATAGATGTTCTTCTGGAACTCTCTTGCTTTTTCCATGATCCAGCGGATGTTGGCAATTTGATCTCTGGTTCCTCTACCTTTTCTAAATCCAGCTTGAACATCTGGAAGTTCACAGTTCACATATTGCTGAAGCCTGACTTGGAGAATTTTGAGCATTACTTTACTAGCGTGTGAGATGACTGCAATTGTGTGGTAGTTTGAGCATTCTTTGGCATTGCCTTTCTTTGGGATTGGAATGAAAACTGACCTTTTCCAGTCTTGTGGCCACTGCTGAGTTTTCCAAATTTGCTGGCATATTGATGCAGCACTTTCACAGCATCATCTTTCAGGATTTGAAATAACTCAACTGGAATTCCATCACCTCCACTAGCTTTGTTCATAGTGATGCTTTCTAAGGCCCACTTGACTTCACATTCCAGGATGTCTGGGTCTAGGTGAGTGATCACACCACTGTGATTATCTGGGTCATGAAAATCTTTTTTGTACAGTTCTTCTGTGTGTTCTTTCCATCTCTTCTTAATATCTTCTGCTTCTGTTAGGTCCATACCATTTCTGTCCTTTATCAAGCCCAGCTTTGCATGAAATGTTCCCTAGGTAGCTCTAATTTTCTTGAAGAGATCTCTAGTCTTTCCCATTCTGTTGTTTTCCTCTGTTTCTTTGCATTGATCACTGAAGAAGGCTTTCTTATCTCTTCTTGCTATTCTTTGGAACTCTGCATTCAGATGCTTATATCTTTCCTTTTCTCCTTTGCTTTTCACTTCTCTTCTTTTCACAGCTATTTGTAAGGCTTTCCCAGACAGCCATTTTGCTTTTTTGTATTTCTTTTCCATGGGGATGCTCTTGATCCCTGTCTCCTGTATAGTGTCATGAACCTCATTCCATAGTTCATCAGGCATTCTATCTATCAGATGTAGGCCCTTAAATCTATTTCTCACTTCCACTATATAATCATAAGGGATTTGATTTAGGTCGTACCTGAATGATCTAGTGGTTTTCCCTACTTTCTTCAACTTAAGTCTGAATTTGGTAATAAGGAGTTCATGATCTGAGCCACAGTCAGCTCCTGGTCTTGTTTTTGTTGACTGTATAGAGTTTCTCCATCTTTGGCTGCAAAGAATATAATCAATCTGATTTTGGTGTTGACCATCTGGTGATGTGCATGTGTAGAGTCTTCTCTTGTGTTTTTGGAAGGGTGTGCTAAAATTCTAAAGAGTGGAGATCATTTCATTTTTAGCCAAGGATCTGAAGCTTCTCTTTCTCTATGGGAATTTCCCAATTTGTTGCCTGGATTAATGGATCAAAGTGGGACAGAGAAGCCTGCATGATTTGGGGGTTACCTGGTGCTGCAGTGACAAAATTGGAGACTTGAGAGCCTCTCTCATATAGCAGGTTTTCTCCTCAAATATCTGCTTAGTAAACATGCTGTCAATGGCAGGAGGCCAAAGAACTGTGTCAAACACCTTGGAAACAGAGTGGGTATTCCCTCATCCTCCTGACTGCTGAGCTACCAAAACATTCAGGTTTTCAATTATAAACTCTAAAAGCTCATAACACAGGGGCAGAGAAATCAGAGGTAGACTGAGTGCTACAAATACTGCAACCCAGACTTGTTACAGCTCAACTCTAGCTAGTTTAGACATCTGGGTGGTCTGAACCCCTTCTCCCACTTGCTTAACAAAACAGAATATAAATCCTTTCAGGTGTTAGAAAATGTATCTGGGATATCTTATTTTCTTATGCATCATTTTTCTCATTCAGTTAAAAATTGCATTGCATGTAAAGAGATGGATGACACAACAAATTTAAAAATTGAAAAAAGGAAGGTAAGAGAAGGCAGAGACACACATGCTAGATATGCTGGAGTTAGCAGATAAGGATTTTAACTATGAACAATGTGTTTAGGGGAAAAAGGGAAAGGAAAGAATCAAAATGTGAAAAGTGAAAAAAGTTAACAAATAATTGTAACTATAAGAAAATCAAAGGAACAGTTGCCAACTGAAAATAAAATATCTAGAATTAAGAACTGAATGAATAGGTTTAAAAGAATTTTAGACAGAACTGAACACAGCATTAGTGTCTTAGAGGAGTCCTAGAGTTGAGAGATGAGGAGGAGGAAAAGGAGAAGGAGGAGAAGGAAAAAGAAGGGGAATAGGAGAAGAAGAGAAACAGAGTGCAGCAGAAGTAATATTTGAAGATGTAATAATTAAGAATTTTTTTAAATGGTTGGAAGGCTATGAAAACCTCCACATCTACTAAAGCTGCAGAAAATCAAAGGAAAATGTCAAAAGTTACTGTTACTCTTTGGTGATGATTACTTTCTTTAATTCTTCAAGTTCCTTGAAATTTTGCTTTGCTGCTTTTGCCTTAGATGTAGCAGACACCACATTAAATTTTTACTGATTACCTTCAGGTGGTATATACTCTTTTCTGACCTTATATAGACTCACTCTACATTTATTGCTTCATCTTATAGAAAATACCTTAAGCTTTTATGTCTTCTTTGGTCCGTAAAACTCAACAGGCTGCTGAAAACCTCTCATGTTTTGCAGAATGTTGAGCTACAGATCAAGCCTGTGGTTACCTCCCTGCCCACAGACTCTAGTCTGTTTTTTGAGATCACTCTATTTACTGGAGTTTGCTTTCATCTCCACACTTGGAAACACACAAAAGCAGCTGTCAGAAGGGTGGTAGTAAAGATGATTTACTAAAGATTTAGTACCCTCAGGGACTTGGAGTACCTACAGGCCCAGGGAGAGAGATCTTTGGGTGACATTCTCCTAGAGGCTTATGGATGGGCTTCCTGCTGAAGCCCTGAGTGTAGTCGCAGGAATTGCATCCCTTTTACACTCTTTGACATTTTTAATGATCTTTCATATTTCCTCTCTCGCCTCAGTCATGGAGGTTCAGCCCTAGAACTCTGGGTGCTTCTGGAAAGAAATTGGTTTCCCCAGCAATATCAAGTGGGCACTAGCTCATTGCTTTCCTTTTCACCCATGAGAGAGGCGCCACCAGCTAGTTCAAATTTATGCTGTGTCACCTTGAGGTAAGGAGCAGCACTGGCAAAATCCTTTAATCCTCCCCAATAATTCAAACTTAACTTTTTTGGCTCCAACAGAGTAATGAACTCTTCCTTCAGGAATCCTGGACTTCTAACAATTTCTATAGGTATCTGTCCAAATGAGCACTCACCATGTTTCTTCATGTTTTCCCTGACCATGGCCCAGGGGGCTGGGACAGCTTCACTAGCTCCTGCTGGCTCCAGTCTGTACCAATGTCTACCCGCCTATTACTGGATGCCCAGGTGAGTGACCATCTTCCTGGTCCTTTGATATAAGTTATGGATCCCACAACTTTCACAGAGGCACTTTTAATCATGGATGTATGGTTAATTAGTTGTTAAAAAGAGAAGCAAATAGGAAGGAAGCAAACCACCATGATGCTGACATCACTCCCTCTTTGCCAAGACTTTTACACAATTAGCTGAAGTAGAGAAATTCTTTGAATAGTTCCATTTAAAATGACATATGGATGAATAGAAAATCTGAATAATTCTGATTTACTAAAAATATTGAATTTGTAGTTAAACCTTTCTACTATAACTTCAAAACAAAACAATTTCAAGTTCAGATGTATTTCAAAATAGTTAATAATGTGTGAAATTGAAATTCCCTGAATTTGAATGATGTTTTAAGAAGTACATGCTGAGGTTATCGGGTAAAGGAAACTGATGGGCATAGAAATTCTCACATGGTTCAGTGGGAAAAAAATCCCTGACTGAGGTATACCCTTTTTGCTTATATATTGTTCACTATGATTATACTTAAATAGTTATGTTTACTTAAAATATGTATTCTCCTTTATGGTTCTTGCCCCGATCTGAAACATGAATGAATAATGACAAAACCCATATTTTGTCATGAAATATCTAACGTTTGAAGTCAGTTTTTACTCCCTCCCTGCCATTGGAGACATATCACTCCAGGAGCATCCTGAGTACCAATAGCCCTTCCCTCTCTCTTACCTGAGCAGATCACAGAGGCCATGTTGCCATGAGAACAGTCAGAACCACCCAGGGCAGTCACAGGGCAACTGAACAGGAAAGACTCAGCCCCCAAACAGTGAAATCGGACTGTTGAGATCTGGTCATCTCTGCCACCAAGTGTGGTCCTCCGGGGGTGGAGATGGCGACTCCACAGCCGAGCTGATGACAGACAACATTGGCATTGGCCAGACTCCAGTGGGAGGCACAGAGCACTCTCCATTGTCCAGAAATGTTCATCTCCACCTGCCCCTCACACTGAGAAGGGCCGTTTGTCATGAGCCGGATTTCTGAGTACTCTGGTAGAAAAAGACAGGATTTCAGCAAAATCTCATGATTTCCTTACCCCAACAGAGTGCAGGGAGGTTAGTCCTGGTCTACATCTCACCTGAACAGGCAACCTGAGCAGCTCCACTGTGGTGACACTTGCCCCCTGGACAGGGTACTCTGGGGCAGACCCGGAGCTCAGGCTCCTCCCCCTCACACCTGAACTCCTCAGCCCAGACCTGGCCATCAGACTCTCTGAAGGGCATGTGTTTCAGGACAGATGCAACCTTGCCGCATCCCAGCTCTGCACAGATGACCTGGGCAGTGGAGAGTGTGAAATTCCCCTCAGATACTGGGATCCAGGCTTTTCCAGAATGTACTTCTACACGCCCTGAGCAGGGTCTATCCCCTCCAAACAGACTCACAGATCCTAAGATAAAAATAACGACAAACACAGTGAGCATTCATTTTCCTTGCTTGCAAATTGAAAGCAATATGTCACAGGCAATGGTGTGAAAACTTTCCAGGAGTTGAGCACGAACTGAGAATTTAACAGTTAGTGTCAGAGTTGCATTTTCATGACTAAGTTTCTAAAGAGAAACCCAGAAGCAGGGTCAATTTTGAATGACTAGATCCCAGCAAGGTATACTTTGAGGTTGGTTAGAAATGTGAATTCCTTATCTGAGGTCCAGGAAACTACAGGGACCAAGACAGATCATCTGTCTGGCTGAATGCCAGGTACATATATTTTATTTTGGTTAGAGAAGTTTCTCATTTAGGACCCTGGGATCTACAGAGCCCAGGAAAATAATGTGTAATGTGTGGGACATGAAGAGCAGAACCAAACCAGAGCAAAATGGCTGAGAGTGTAGAGATCTATCGTCTGGACAAAGTTAGAAAGCTTTTCTGAGGCTTTCTGCTACTAATTAATCAGTTTTTTTCTCCCATGAGCCACTCCTCAAGTGGCTTGGTGTAGAGAAAATCATGTAGGCTGGATCCATTAGTGCATGCCAACCTGTAGACAGATAATGGCTCAAGAGAAGAAATACTGACATAATAACTAATTCACTTTTAATGTACCAAATTTTATTTTTCTGATAATATTTGATGACAAAATATTCCAAGAATTTCTTAGATGACCTAAATGGGGAAAAAGATGAGTCTGTTCTATTAAGTAAGCTCAGAAAGTCACAGGAGAGAGAAGGGATGGTCTTAGACATTTCTCTTGAAAACTTGGTATTTGTCAACAAACCTGGGAGAGAATGAGTTCTGAATGGAAATTTATAAAACAGTGAGTTTGCCAAAGAGTTCCTACTACAGACTTTTCTTCTGAAACAGAAATCATAAAGAACCATAAGGAGTGATATTAATTGATTTTAATTCTATCATCATGCTAATTCTGTATTTATATCTGACATCAGTGAGATGATAAAAAAGGAGGGTCCCCAACCCTCATTTTCCCACAGAAACAGTGTGCCCCCAGCAACATGCCTGCCAACTTCAGACAGAACTGACTCAGAAACTGCTCCCTGATGTGGCACCAACCCTGCACCACCATGGTCCTGGGCAGTCCTGTCTGCCCAGTCATCCAGAAGGAGTCACACCATTTGTCATCCCTGACAACAGGACTGTCAACTGTGGACATGAGTGTGAGTGCAGATTCTAGTGCACCCTGCAACCTAGGCTCAGTCTCACTCTACTACACTAGGGAAGCAATCTTGCCCACCTCAGCACCCAGAGGAAGCGACACTCATCCATGCACCTGCCAACAGGGCCACTGACCAGAGACACAACAGCAGCCCCAGAAGCAGCTACATAACCTGACTCCAGCTTTGCTGGACCACAAGACCAAGGGCAGTCCTATCAGTTCAAGGACAAGGCAGTAGATATTTATTAGTTGAAATCAGATTTCAACAAATCTTTATTTGTTGAAATTCTGGAAGAAGTGTCTGCTCCTTCAAATGCACACTCACCAATGCAAGACTACACAGATCATGAAGAATCTGCAAAATAAGATGCCACTTAAGGAAACCAATAAAACTCTAGCAACTACTCTGAAGAAATGAAGATTTATGAACTGCTTGAGAAAAAATTCAAAATAATTGGTTCAAACTCAATGGCTACAATAGAACAGAAATAGACAACTGAACACCATCTGGAAAAGTATGTGAACAAATGGCAAAGTTTAACTAAAAAATAGAAAACACAGTGCTCACTTCAGCAGCACCTATACTAAAAAACAGAAAACACAAGAAGAAACCAGACAAAATTGCTCAAACTCAAGAATACAATAACTCAACTGAAAAATTCAAAACAGTGCTTCAGGCAAACTATTGTCCAAAAGAAAGAATCAGCAAACTTAAGGACAGGTTATTTCAAATTATCTTGTTAGAAGAACAAATCAAGTACTGATGTGAGACTTGGATCATAAAGAAGGCTGAACACCAAAGAATTGATGCTTTTGAATTGTGGTTCTGGAGAAGACTCTCGCGAGTCCCTTGGACGTTCAAGAGATCAAACCAGTCATTTCTAAAGGAAATCATCCCTGAATATTCATTGAAAGGACTGATGGAGAAGCTGAAGCTTCACATCAGTTTGGCCACCTGATGTGAAGAGCCGACTCACTAGAAAAGACCTTGATGCTAGGAAATATTAAGGCAAAGGAGATGGGGGTGGCAGAGGATGAGATAGTTAAATAGCATCACTGGCTTGGACATGAATCTGAGCAAACTCTGGGAGATAGTGAAGGACAGGGGAGCCTGGTGTGCTGCAGTCCACGGTGTCACAAAGAGTCAGACATGACTTAGTGACTGAACAGCAACAAGATGGGAAAAAGTGAAAATTATTCATACACAATGCATGGGAAACCGTACAGCAAAATTATTCATGCATTATGAGAGCCCCAATAGGAAAAAAGAAAGAGGCAGAAAGCTTATTTAAAGAACTAATGACTGAAAATTTCCCAAGTTTAGGGAGATAAAAAAGGACAACTTGATTTATGAAACCCAAAAGTTCATAGGTAGATAGAACCTGAAGAATTCCACACCAAGACTCGCTATAGTTAAATTATCAAAATTCAAGCACAAAGATAATTTTGAAAGCATTAAAAGAAAAGTGACTTGTTACATATAAGGGAGTTCCTGTCATAAAGCAGATTTCTCAGCAGAAACCTTGCTGACCAGAGAGAGTAGGGTAACGTATACAAAACACTTAGAGAGAAAAATTGCCAATTATCAACTCTTTATCTAGCAAACTGTCCTTTAAAAATGAAGAGAGTTTTTTTTTTTAAATTTTAAAAAAGCAAAAACTGAGGGGTTTCATCACCACTAATCTTGTCTTGCCTCTCATTAGTAAAGATAAATATGAAGAGAAGTACAGAATACTAATATACTGTAATCTCAGCACATGTATTTAACCATGTTTTGTAAGTCAAAAGTCAAACACAGCAAGAATAACTATAACCACAGAAATTTGCTGGTGGAAAAAGAATATGTGAAGAAATAAAATCTGATGTCAATGATATAAAGTGTTGGGGGGATAGTAAAATACAGAGTTTCCATGTGCTATTAAATTTAAGTTGTTACCTTAATTGTACTTAACTTCAGTTATAGACTATTACAGCTATCAATTGCTTGATGCAAGTTCCCAGGTAACCACAATTAAAAGTATAGTGGATAACAAGATAAGGAGAAAAGAGTCAGAGCATGGCACTATGAAAAATCACTTCACAAAGAAAGCAATGGAAGGGAAGAACAAGAGAACTACAAAACAGACGTAAAATAATGAGCAAAGTAGTAACAATAAGTCCTGACCTTTCAATAATGATTTTAAATGTAAATGTATTGAACCTTCCAAATGAAAAATGTTGAGTGGCCTGAGTAGATTAAAAAACAAGACCCAACTACATAGTTTAGATTTCATGACACATATAGGATGAAAGTGAAGAGGTAGAGACAGAGATTCCATGCAAATAGTAATCAAAAGAAAGCAGTCAGGCAAAAGAGAAGTTAAGCCAAAACCATTACAGGCGACATAATGATTAAATAGTTCAATAAGACTCAATAACCCATGTTATTACATATATATTCAATATATGCCCCCAACATCAAAAATGTAAATAAACAAAGCCAACATTGACAGATTTTAAGGAGAAACAGAAGCAATACAAAAATATCCCACTGTTTATAATGGATGGATTGTTCAGACAGAAAATCAATAAGAAAACAACAGAACTGAGCAACACTATAGGCCAAATGGCATTACTAGACACACAGTGCCCATTCACCCAATACACTGACCCATAGAGCACATTTTTACCCAATGTATAGAAAAATACACATTCTTCTCAGTCACACATGAAATATTCTCCAGGACATGCTAGATCACAAACAAGTCTCAGAAAATTTAAGAATATCAAAATAATTCAAGTGTCTTTGCTGACCAAAATGGGAGCTAGAAATCAAGAATGAAAAGAAAACAGGAAAAATTCGTAAATATATGAAAACTAAATGACACACTCATATTTTGAGGCTTTTCTCTATTTATATAAAGAATGCTATTGAGATTTTGATAGGGATTGCATCAAGTCTATAGATTACTTTGAGCAGTATAGATATTTCAGCGATATTAATTCTTTCAATCTATTAACACAGAATGATTTTCCAATTATTTGTATCTTTTTAATTTTCCTTCATGTGGGTTTAATGTATTAAACATTTTATAATGTTAAAAGAAACTGACATTTTTTTAAAAAGGTAGAAGATGAAAGTAGAGAGCAAGCAAGCCATTATTTGGAGAGCTCCCAGTTGGAGAAAACTAAGATCATGGCATCCAGTCCCATCACTTCATGGCAAATAGATGGGAAAACAATGGAAACAGTGACAGACTTTATTTTGGGGGACTCCAAAATCACTGCAGATGATGACTGCAGCCATGAAACTAAAAGATGTTTGCTCCTTGGAAGAAAAGCTATGACCAATCTAGACAGCATATTAAAAAGCAGAGACATTACTTTGCTGACACAAGGCAATGACAACCTACTCCAGTACTCTTGCCTGGAAAATCCCATGGAGAGAGGAGCCTGGTAGGCTGCAGTCCATGAGGTCGCTAAGAGTTGGACACGACTGAGCAACTTTGCTTTCACTTTTCACTTTCATGCATTGGAGAAGGAAATGGCAACCCACTCCAGTGTTCTTGCCTGGAGAATCCCAGGGACAGGGGAGCCTGGCAGGCTGCCGTCTCTGGGGTTGCACAGAGTTGGACACGACTGAAGCGACTTAGCAGTAGCAGCATGGTTTATCCAATAGTCATGTATGGATGTGAGAGTTGGATTAGAAAGAAAGCTGAGCATTGAAGAATTGATGCTTTTGAACTGTGGTGTTGGAGAAGACTCTTGAGAGTCCCTTGGACTGCAAGGAGATCCAACCAGTTCATCCTAAAGGAAATCAGTCCTGAATATTCATTGGAAGGACTGATGCTGAAGCTGAAACTCCAATACTTTGGCCACATGATGTGAAGAACTGACTCATTGGAAAAGACCCTGATGTTGGGAAAGATTGAAGGCGGGAGGAGAAGGGGATGACAGAGGATGAGATGATTGGATGGCACCGCCAACTCAATGGCCATGAGTAAATTCTGGGAGTTGGTGATGGACAGGAAAGCCTGGCATGCTGCAGTCCATGGGGTTGCAAAGAGTCAGACATGACTGAGCGACTGAACTTAAGTTGCATAAGCCTCAATAGTGATAAGACACATAAATATTTGGGGAAAGTATTAGTTGAATCAGTTTTTAGCATATTTCATCACCCTCTGGTCATCCTATCTATCACCTAACCCTGGATTTTTGTCATTTCTCCCGTTTCACACAAGTAAACATGATCTTAAATATATAAATGTTTATTGATTTAAAGATGGGTTTGTCAAAAAGGTAAGCAACTGCTATAGAAGTGAAGGGTAGGTATATAGGTGGGGTTTGTGGCAAGTAAGGTGAGATCATAAAAATTTTTTAAACTAAGGAGGGCAACCAAAATGACAATGTATCAGTGGTCATCCAAGGAGCATATTTTGAAAAGAATAAAAGGAAATCAATTACTTAATTTTTTAAAATTCCCTTGTTTCTGAGTATATTCTGATTATTTATTGCTAGAGTTCTTTCTGGTAAAAGACTACCTAGTAATGCTTGAATCCAGTCAAAAAACTAGACTTCCAAAGAAGAAAAATATAACCCATAAAAAAATTTTAAATGAGCAATCATTAAAAGCAAATTCAGAAATTACAGAGGTGATTTAATTGGCTGATAAGGTCTTTAAACCTCTAATATAAATATACCTACTGAGGCATAAAAACAAAGTAGAGAAAAAATAAGCAAATGGAGCTTCTAAAACTAAAATACAATATCTGGAATGAAAATGTATCTGGATTAACTTAACAAGACACAAGACATTGCAAAATTAAAGAATTGGGAATTCAACACATAGCAATTGACTATCCAAATTGAAGTAGAGAGAGAAAAATACAAGTAGAAATTAGTATCATGAAGGATAATATCAAACCATGTAAAATATGTTATTTGGAGATTCAGAATAAAGGATAAGTAGAAAAAAATTTTTTTTAAATGATAGATGGAATTTTTCCAAATTTAATGAAGCTATAAACCCACTGATCCAAGAGGCTAAACAAACCTCAAACAAGATAAACTAAATAAAACCACCTAGGGCACTTGATCAGAGAAGGCAATGGCACCCCAATCCAGTACTCTTGCCTGGAAAATCCATGGACAGAGGAGCCTGGTAGGCTGCAGTCCATGGGGTCGCTAAGAGTCGGGAATGACTGAGCGACTTCACTTTGACTTTTCACTTTCATGCATTGGAGAAAGAAATGGCAACCCACTCCAGTGTTCTTGCCTGGAGAATCCTAGGGACGGGGAGGTTTGGTGGGCTGCTGTCTCTGGGGTCGCACAGAATCGGACATGACTGAAGCAACTTAGCAGCAGTAGCAGCAGCAGGGCACTTGATAATATATTGCTGAAATCCATTCATAAACAAAAATAACTCTTAAGAGCAGTCAGGAAATTTTGACACACTATATATAGGGGAACAATGTTAAGTATTACTGACTTCTTGTTTGAAGTGATGCAAGTCAGATAATTCAGACACTTTTGAAAATAACTCAAACCTGAAAGAAAGTTAAAGTGTTTTCAGATGAATAACAGAGGATAGAATGTGAGGCTATCAGACATACACTACACAAAAATGTTATCTAAAGGTCTAAAAGTTAAAGGAAAGTGATAATAAATGAAAGCTTGAATCTACCCAAAGCAATAAAACCTGCATTAAATGATAATTCTGCAAGTAAATATTTTAAAAACTTCTTCTCATTTTTAAAATACTACAGTATTTAAGACAAAAATAACAATTTTGTATTACAAAATCATAATAGATTTATAAGTAGAATATATGACAACAGTAAATAATAAGTAAATATATGACAACATAAATAACAAGAACAGGGAAATAGAAGTATACTGTAATAAGGTCTTACATTATATATTAAGTGACATGCTATCTAAATAAAAATGTGATTAAAGAGTAATATTTTCAACATTATGATAAGCTCTGCAAAAAGAGATATAGCCAATAAACCAACAGAGTACATAAAATAGAGTATTAAAATGCTCAATTAAAGATTAAAATAGGAACAAAAAAGCATAAAACAAACAGCAAGCTAGTAAACTTAAATGCAATATATAAATAATTACATTAAATTTAAATAATTTAAACACTCCAACTAAAAGCAAGATGATAAGACTAGATAAACTAAGACAAAATCATACACTGTATAAACACAGAAACATAGGGTCACAAAGATATACCATGCAAACACTGATCAGAGAAAGCTGTATTATATATATTAACATTATATGAAGTAAGCCTATAGGATAAAGAATATATTCAGAGAGAAAAGAACATTTCATGATGATAAAATACAAAAGAAATTATGTAGTTTCAAAATCAGCATGAAGCAACTGAAATGGTGTTTAGAGAAAAATTTATAGCCTTTATGCTTCCTTGAGGCTTACATTAGAAAAGAAAAGAAAACTGAGAGCAAATGATCTAAGATTCCACCTCAAGAATCTACAAAAATACAGCAAACAAAACCCAAATGAGAACAAAAACTAATAGAAATCAATGAAATAGGAAACATACACAATAAAGAAAATCAACAAAGTCAACTGGTAATCTTTTTGAAAGGCTAATGAAACTGATAATCCTCTAGCAAAAAATTCAATCAAGAAAAACTAAGAGAACACAAATTTAACAACACCAAGAATGAAAGGGGGTTTATCACTTTAGATCCTACCAATATGTAAAAGATACAGTGTTGTTCAGTCACTAAGTCGTATCGAACTCTGTGACCCTGTGGACTGCAGCACCCAAGGTTTCCCTGTCTTTCACTGTCTTCTGGAGTTTGCTCAGATTTACATCCATGGAGTCAATGATGCCATCCAACTATCTCGTCCTCTGTCACCCAACTTCTCCTCCTGCTCTCATCTCAATCTTTCCCAGCATCAGAGTCTATTCCAATGAGTTGGATCTTCACACCAGGTGGTCAAACTATTGGAACTTCAGCTTCAGCATCAGTCCTTTCAATGAATCTTCAAGGTTGATTTACTTTAGGATTGACTGGTTTGATCTCCTTGTTGTCCAAAAGTCTTCTCCAGCACCACAGTTCAATAACATCAGTTATTTGGTGCTCAGTCTTCTTTATGGTCCAACTCTCACATCCATACTGGACTACTGGAAAAAAACATAGCTTTGACCTTTGTCAGCAAAGTGATGTTTCTGTTTTTTAATATGCTGTCTAGATTTATCATAGCTTTTATTCCAAGGAGCAAGCATCTTTTAATTTCATCGTTGAAGTCACCATCTGCAGTGCTTTTGGAGCCCAAGAAAATAAAATTTGCCACTGTTTCCATTTCTCCCCCATATATTTGCTTCCCAAGTGATGCTAGTGGTAAAGAACCTTCCTACCAATGGAGGTAGACATAAGAGACATGGGTTTGATTCCCTTCCATCCTGGGAAGATTCCCTGAAGGAGGAAATAGAAACCCATTTCAGTATTCTTGCCTGGAAAATCCCATGAACAGAGGAGCCTGGCAGGCTACAGTCCATAGGGTTGCACAGAGTTGGACATAACTGAAGCAACTTAGCACTGCACATTTGCCATGAAGTGATGGGACTGGATGCCATGATCTTAGTTTTTTAACAATATCGTGCATGTTCAGGGTGGTGTGACCATAGACTGATCTTAGTTTTTGAATGTTGAGTGTTAAGTCAGCTTTCTCATTCTCCTTTCACCTTCATCAAGAGGTTCTTTAGTTCCTCTTCACTTTCTGCCACTAGAGTGATAACATCTGCATATCTGAGGTTGTTGATATTTCTCATGAAAATCTTGATTCCAGCTTGTGCCTCATCCAGTCCAGCATCTTGCATGATGTACTCTGCATATAAATTAAATAAGCAGGGTGACAACATACAGCCTTGTCATACTCCTTTTCCTGCATTGAACCAGTCCATTGTTCCATGTTTGGTTCTAACTGTTGCTTCTTGACAGGTAAGGTAGTCTGATATTCCCATCTTTTTAAGAATTTTCTAGTTTGTTGTGATGCACAGAGTCAAAAGATTTAGCATAGTCAATGAAGCAGAAGTAGATTATTTTCTGGAACTCTCTTGCTTTTTCTATGATCCAGCAGATGTTGGCACTATGATCTCTGGTTCCTCTTCCTTTTCTAAATCCAGCGTGTACATTTGGAAGTTCTCAGTTCACGTACAGTTGAAGCCTAGCTTGAAGAATTTTGAGCTTTACCTTTCTAGCATATGAAATGAGTGCAGTTGTGTGGAACTTTAAACTTTCTTTGGCATTGTCTATCTTTGGGATTGAAATGAAAACAAACTGACCTTTTCCAGTCCTGTGGAACTCCATTGCTGAGTTTTCCCAATTTGCTGGCATATTGAGTGCAGCACTCTAACAGTGTCATCTTTTAGGATTTGAACTAGCTCAGCTGGAATTCCATCGCTTTCACTAGCTTTTTTCATCTTAATGCTACCTAAGGCCCACTTGACTTCAGACTCCAGGATATCTGGCTCTAGGTTAGTGACTACATCATCATCGTTATCTGGGTCAATAAGACCTTTCTTGTGTAGTTCTTCTTTGTATTCCTGCTGCCTCTTTTTTATCACTTTTACTTCTGTTAGGTCCTTGCCATGTCTTCCCTTGAAAATACAACTACCAATATTTGAAAGCATAAAAAAATGGAAAATCTGAAAAAAAAAAACTGAAGTTTCTTAAAAACTTCACATTAAGACAATTGCAGTCCTCCAATGTCAGCTCTTCCACAGAGCTCAGAAATGATTTCTACTCTGGATTTATCCTAAACAAAGTACTTTACCTTCAACAATCTGATAAAGAGGGTGAAATTTTCTTTCACACCACTTTCCTAAAATTGAGAAGAAACTGCAAGACTTCAGTTTCAATTAGAGAATTGAAACAGACATGCTATTCTCTTCTTACTTCTCCTGTGTAAGTGACCTGCCTTCACTAAAACATGTTTCTGAAAATATAGAAGGGATAGACCAGAGGGAAGAAACTGACAAAGAGATTAGCACAAAAAAACTGGAACAGTTCATAAACATGTGAAAATCTAAATTAGAGCAGCATTAGGGAGTAAAAACCATAATCAAGGTTAAAATGCCATAGCATCCTGTTAATTTTTAAGTGTATCTTAACAAATTAATATTGAAACATTGATTTTCTCAAAACAGTAACATTAGGAGCTCCAACATCACATAAACTTACAGCACCACACACTGCATTTTTACTCAGATGCTGATTTATCAAAATAAGGTGGAAACCCATGTAGTGTTTCCACAAGTTTATCTGCAGTTGAAACCAAGATTAGGGCATGGTAACAATAGAAATGTTACTTGAAATGCCAGAAAACAGATTTTCTTAAAACAAAAAATTCCTATCTGAAACTCAAATGCCCCTTGAAACTAATTATTTTTAATAATAATAATAGTAATAACAGAAGAAAACATTTTCAGTGATGAATAGGTTTTTGCATAGATCGTGGTAATGATTTCACAGATGTATACTTACCTCCCAAAGTTCTAAGTTGTATTCATTAAATATATACAGCTTTTTGTATGTCAGTCATATCTCAATAAAGTAGCTTAAAATGAAAGTAATTCTTTTCTTAGGGGTCTCAACTAGTATCATCAAAGATCTTCTGAGAGTGAGATTGGAAAAGATCACTTTTCTGGTGATCTTCCCCAAAAGAGCTGATTAGCCATGAGCTGCTAGAAATGTACTGCAAATATTCTCAGGTCTCCCCTTGTCTCACCCACCAGATGGCTGACCATTTTTAAAGACTCAGTTACCTACATTAGGAATTCACCGTGATATCTGACTTTTCCTCTAGTCCACCTGGTCGGATGGGATTAATGTGCAAAGCACCTAGATCTTCCACCATTGTAATAATAACTGGAAACTGACCACCTACTCATACCCTAGTCTCACTGCTATTTTTACTGTCTCCACCTTGGCACAATCCAATGCGCTTAGCACTGAGCACTTCCCATGAGTCACTTCAGGTCCTATTAGCCTCACTGACTGTTACACTTGATGTGCTTCAGCTGCTGTGCTGTTAATTTCCAAGCTTCATATTTTGCTTCTCCTTCAACAACCCCACAAACAGAATGCGAGCTCCCCACCGAGGTGGCCAGGTGATGAGACTAGCTCCTGCCACAAATCCTCCTTCTTGCCCTGACTGTGACCTAGGACCTTCAAATGCACCAGTGAAATCCCCTCATGCCTTTTCCTTGCACCCTGACTCCTGGTGTTGTCACTTGTCCATGTGTCTTCACTCTCTCTTTTGGCTTCTCATGCTTTGCTGAGTCAACCTCCTTGCAGCCTCCCTGATATGATCCCTTCATACCTCTGGTGACTCTGTTTCTTTAAGACCAGAGAGTGTAATAAACTATGCTTGCCCTCTCTTGTGGCCAAACCTGACTGGCCATCTCAATAGAATAAAAAATAATCATGATGAAACTAATCTGTCACATCATTGTATGAAAGTATAACCCAGCAGTTGTACCTGTTTGTAACATTTGACATCACCTCCCTGCCTCTTATGACACATCACAGAGATCTGAAGGGTCCAGCTGTCCACAAGTCTAGAGTTTTTACTGTCCAGGGCCAAGCAAACCCTTAACCCCCCTTGAGAACCTAATGCTCTAAGAATCAAGTGTGACCAGAGTCTTCCCCCAAGGGTGCTCTAAAGCATGTGATCTGGTTTCCCCATGGTCATTCTGTGAATAAGACGGAGGTGTTTCCTGCTGGGAATCCCCTCCCAGACCAGACAGGCCTTACCTGAGCAGACTGCTCCAATATCCTGGTCATGAGAGAAGGTGTCATTATAGTTTTTAAAATCAATATGAACACACTTATAGATACTCAAAGTTGATTCAGCCTCTATACTCTCACAAGAACCATATAAAAACCAAATGGGGCCAAGTCTTGGTCCAAAATAAGACCCTCTGGGAGCATCAATGGCAACTCCACATTCCAGTCGTCTGCACATCTCTTCTACAAATGCTGTGAGCCAGTTCTCAGTATGCACTGCGCCCCATTCTCCTTTGTACTTAGCTTCCACTCTCCCCTCACAGCAGTGGGCTCCATCCTTCAGCCTCAGCTCCAGAACTGCAAGAGAGACACAGACACAGGACACAGGAGAGATTTTAAGAGAGAGTGCAGTGGTGTGCTGGTAAGTATTTAAAAAAAAAAAAAAAAAACCTTCTTTCTGAGGGGAAAAAAAATCCCTGCATGTGTTGACTTTTATGGTCTAAACATTCCCACCATGGCCAACTTGAAGCCCCCAATGTGCCATCACTGAACCTGGAGCAGGAAGTGAGGAACCAGGTGTTTCTCACGAGCCTGTAGAACCAGCTCCAGGGACACCACCAAGGACAGGCCTTCAGGGACTCTGGATGCTGCCCTCCCTGTAGATGTGCCCAAGGCTACTAGGGCCCAGCTTCTCTGTCTCAGTTACAGCTCATGGCCCTGGACCCAGGGAGGAATCCTCCCTCTCCTTCGCTGTCCATAGGGAGCATCTCATCCAGCTCAGGAACAGAGGGCTGGGGTAACAGGCTCCACAGTGTCCCAGTTATTCCTGTCACCTGTGTTCATGCCCTTGTGTAATCCCCACACTCCAATGTATCTAGTAACATGCATGTAACAAATGGAATTTGGCAAAAGTGATGAGATGTCACTTAAGAGATTAGGTTTCAAGATGACTCTGGTTTCCCTTTGGTGACCTATCTTACTCTCTCTCTCTTGCTCTAATGAAGCCAGCTGCCGCATTGTGAGCTGTGTATGGAGATACTCTCACTACAAGTAACCAAGGGAGGCCTCTTGGCAACAGCCAGCAAGAGACTGAGGCTCTCAGTTAAACAGTCTCCTAGAGTCTGAATGCTGCCAACAACCAGGTGGGTTTGAGTGGTACCCAACCCTCGTTGAACCTTCAGATAGATGATTGAACCAGTGAGACAACACAAGTCAGAGGACCCTGGTAATCCTTGCCAATTCCTAGCCCATGGAAATGAGGTGCTAGATGCTTGCTGCTTTAAGCTGTTGTTTTGTTTAGTTTGTTTATTTTTGGCTGTGCTGGGTTTTTGTTGCCACTCACAGACTTTCTCTAGTTACAGAGAGTGGAGGCTACTCTTCATTGTGGTGTATGAGCCTGTCATGCTGGTGGCTTCTCTTGTTGCTGAGCACGGGCTCTAATCATGAGGGCTAAGATGCCAAGCTTTGTGGTAATTTGTAGCACAGCAACACATAACTAATGTAGGAAGGCTTTATGCTAAGTGAAAGAAGTAAGACAGAGAAAAGCAAATACTGTTTGGTCTCATTTATATGTGAACTCTAAAAAAACAAAACAAAACAAATTCATAGACAAAGAGAGTAAATTGGGGTTGCCTGGGTAGGGATGGGAGTGGGAGGAAAAGATGATGGTGGTACAAACTTCTACTTAGAATATAGATAAGCCCTGGGTATGGAATGTACATGTGACTGTAGTTGACAATTGTTGTTTTTTAGTCACCAAGTCATGTCCTACTCTCTGCAAGCCCATGAACTTCAGCATATCAGGCTTCCCTGGCCTTCACTATTTTCTGGAGTTTGCTCAAACTCATGCCCATTGAGTTGGTGATGCCATCCAACTATCTCATCCTCTGTCACTCTTTTCTTCTCTTGCTCTCAGTCTTTCCCAACATCAGGGTCTTTTCCAGTGAATTGGCTCTTCACATCAGGTGGCCAAAGTATTGGAGCTTCAGCATCAGTCTTCCAATGAATATTCAGGTTGATGTCTTTTAGGATTGACAGATTTGATCTCCTCACTGTCCAAGGGACTCTCAAGAGTATTCTCCAGCACCACAGTTTGAAAGCATCACTTCTTTGGCACTCAACCTTCTTTATGGTCCAGCTCTCACAACCATACATGACTACTGGAAAAGCCATAGATTTGATTATAGGGACCTTTATTGGTAAAGTGATCTCTGTTTTTTAATATGCTGCCTAGATCTGCCATAGCTTTTCTTCCAAGGAGAAAACATCTTTTGATTTTATAGCTTCAGTCACCATCTATGGTGATTTTGGAGCCTGAGAAAATAAAATCTGTCACCGTTTCCACTTTTTCCCCATCTTTTTGCCAAGAAATGATGGAATCAGTTGTCATGATCTTAGTTGACAATACTGGATTGCATATTTAATCATTACTAATAAAGTCAATCTTAAAAGTTCTCATAACATACACACAGTAACTATGTGCTGTGATAAATGTGTTAACTAACTTAAATATGTTAATAGTTTCAAAATATATATGTATTTCTTTTTTAATACTTAAATTTTTGGAGTATAGTTGATTTACAATGTTGTGTTAGTTTCAGGTGTACAGTAAAGTGACTCAGTTATATATTTTAATACATACACTCATTCTTTTTTAGATTATTTTCTCTCATAGCTTACCACAGAATACTGGTTAGACTTCCCTGTGCTATAAAGTAGGTCCATGTCGATTATCTATCATATATATAGCAAGGTGTGTGTGTGTTAATTTCAAATTCCTGATTTATCCCTCTCCCTAACTCCCAACATTTCCCCTTGTATAACCATAAGTTGTTTTGGATATCTGTAAGTCTGCTTCTGTTTTGTAAATAAGTTCATTTGTATCCTTTTAAAATTAATTTTTATTGGAGTATAGTTGCTTTACAATATTGTATCCTCTGTACAGCAGAGTGAATCAGTTATTTGTTGTTGTTCAGTTGCTAAGTCATGTCTAACTCTTTGTGAATTCATGGACTGACGCACTCCAGGCTCACCTGTCCTCCACTATCTCCTGAAGCTTGCTCAAATTCATGATGATTTCTAACCATCATGCTATCTAACCATCTCCTCCTCTGCCACCCCCTTCTCCTCTTGCCTTCAATGTTCCCAGCATCATTTCCAATGAGTCTGCTCTTGGTTGAGTCCTTTTTCTCCACACCATCCCCAGCATTTATCATTTATGGAATTTTTGATGGCCAATTCTGACTGGTGTGAGGTGAGGCCTCATTGTACTTTTGATTTGCATTTCTCTGATAATTAATGATGCTCAGCATCTTTTCATGTGTTTTTTGGACACCTGTATGTCTTCACTTGGAGAAGGCAATGGCACCCACTCCAGTAGTCTTGCCTGGAAAATCCCATGGATGGAGGAGCCTGGTAGGCTGCAGTCCATGGGGTCACTAAGAGTCGGACACGACTGAGCGACTTCGCTTTCACTTTTCACTTTCATGCATTGGAGGAGGAAATGACAGCCCACTGCAGTGTTCTTGGCTGGAGAATCCCAGGGACGGGGGAGCCTGGTGGCTGCCGTCTATGGGGTCACACAGAGTCGGACACAACTGAAGTGACTTAGCATAGCATAGCATAGCATGTCTTCACTGGAGAATATATACATATGTATTTCAAGTCATCATACTGTATACCTTTCACTTATATCTTATTATATGGTGATTACCTTCCAATAAAGCTGGAAACAATAGATTAAAAAAAAACTATATAGAGAGACAAAAACTTTTGCAAATGCAAGGGAAAGAATGACAGGAATAATAGTAATGGGAGCTTGGAATATATTTCTCAGCTTTTAATACTTGAAATGGTCATCTGAACTAAATTCAATGGGAAAAAAGTAGAAGTAGTGACAAATTTTATTTTCTTGGGCTCCAAAATCCCTGTGGACAATGACTGCAACCATGAAATGAAAAGACACTTGCTCCTTGGAAGAAAAGCCATAACAAACCTGCTGCTGCTACTGCTGCTAAGTCGCTTCAGTCGTGTCCGACTCTGTGCGACCCCATAGATGGCAGCCCACCAGGCTCTCCCGTCCCTGGGATTCTCCAGGCAAGAACACTGGAGTGGGTTGCCATTTCCTTCTCCAATGCATGAAAGCGAAAAGTGAAAATGAAGTCGCTCAGTCGTGTTCGACTCTTAGTGACCCCATGGACTGCAGCCTACCAGGCTCCTCTGTCCATGGGACTTTCCAGGCAAGAACACTGGAGTGGGTTGCCATTGCCTTCTCCAAATAACAAACCTAGTCAGGGTATTAAAAAGCAGAGACAGTTTGCCAACAAAAGTCCATATAGTCAAAGCTGTGTTTTTTCCTGTGGTCATGTATGGATGTGAGAGTTGAACCATAAAGAAAGCTGTGTGCATGTGTGCCAAGTCATTTCAGTAGTGTCCAACTCTTTGTGACCCTATGGACCACAGCCTGCCAGGTTTCTCTATCCATGGGATTCCCCAGGCAAGAATACTGGAGTGGATTGTCATTTCCTTCTCCAGGGGATCTTCCCAACCCAGGGATTGAAACTGCATCTCTTATGTCTCCTGCATTGGCAGGCGGGTCCTTTACCACTAGCACCACCCGGGAAGCAGCACCGAAGAATTGATGCTTTTGAACTGTGGTGCTGGAGAAGACTCTTGAGAGTGCCTTGGCCTGTCAAGAAATCCCACCAGTCAATCCTAAAGGAAATCAACCCTGAATATTCATTGGAAAAACTGATACTGAAGTTGAAGCTCCAATACTTTGGCCACTTGATGCGAAAAGATAACTCATTGGGAAAAAAAAAAAAAAACCCCGCTGGTGTCCCCACTGATGGCACTTATCAGAGTTTATTATAATTTCTAGTTTCATTGTCCAGCTTCACTAGACTATCAGTTAATATGGGCCAGGGAGCTTTATTCACCATCATTAGGGCCTCAGCATCTGGTGAATTGCAAAGGATATGGATTGAATGCCCCACAAACCCACCTTTAAATTAATAAGTATTTGTGGAATGAAAGTCTAAATAAATTCTGAAAAGAAGGTGTGGAAATGATATAATTTAGCACATTTATGGCATTTAAATCAGTAAGAAAAGAAAAATAAATAATTCAGGAATGACATTGGAAAAAATAAAATAAAATTAGGTAGAATGTCATATCATACATAAAATAACTTACACAATTATTTAGTATTTACACATTTAAATATATTCATAAAATTATTACAGATAAAATTAATTTATTTAAATTTGAGGTGGGGAAGAACATGCTTGACAAGGCTCTGAAAGTGGAAAAAAAATGGGAAATTTTAACAGGCAATTAATATTATTAGAAACTTCCGTGAGGGACTTCCCTGGTGGTCCAACAATTAGGACTCTGCACTTCCAATGCAGGTACCACAGGCTTGATTCCTGGTCTGGTTTGGTACAGCCAAAAAAATCAAACAGTAAACTGAAGGAAGCATATTCAGTCTATAAATAATGTAATTCAATAGGACAGGGACTTGCACCCAAACTGTTTGGTTTCAAGTCTTATCTCTGTGTCTTACAACTGACTCATCTTGGGCAAGTGACTTTGCTTTGCCTCAGTGATCCGTTCAGTGGATAAAAAATATATTCTGCTCACTGGACTGTTGTGTGCTCAAATGAGTTCATATAAGTAAGTGCACTGTAGGTTGTTGCAGTAGATGATAGTAGTAGTATAAAGAGCTTCAATACAAATCATGACAAAAATGATAGCCATCACAAGGTAAAAAGGATAAATGTAATGAGCAAAGTAATTGACAAACGAAGGATTAAATTAGCTAATATATGCCAGTATTTGCCTACCAAACTGGCTAAGATTTTAGAACCTCGTAAGAAGACACAGTTGGTGAAGCTATGTGGAAACTAACATTCTCATTCACCATTTGTAGAACTAAAGTTCAGTGCAGCTATTTCTGGCAAGCATTAGTCTCTATGTACCAAAAACCGTAAAGGTATAGGGTACAAAGCCTTAAAGCCTTAGAGGTACTCAGCCTATAAAACAGCAACTCCACTTTTTTTTTTTTCGACATTTAAATATTTGTTTATTTATCTATTTATTTGACCACCTAGGTCTTAGTTGCCATATGCAGGATCTTTAGCTGCAGCATGCGAACTCTCGGTTGCCACATGTGGAATCTAGTTCCCTGACCAGGGATCGAATCTGGGACCCTGCACTAGGAGCAGGGAGTCTTAGTTACTGGACCACCAGGGAATTCCTGGAAACCTCACCTTTAGAATATGATTAAGAGAAGCAGTCATGGGTGGTCCTACACTTAAACACAGGGAAGTTCAGAGTAACATTTTCATAAAAGCAAAAAATGTTGAAAACAACTAAATGCTCAATATAGATGGTCAGGTGAGCATATTGCATTTCTGCATATAGTGAAATAGCTGGAGGCAGTTAAAATATTCAGTACTATCCCTGTGATAGCCTGTATTTTTTAATTCTACAATAAAATGCTTTAGTGTGTAAAAGAATAGTTAATGATATAGAAAAATGCCCAAAATATATTCTGGATTGTAAAAACAGGATACAAAACAATATATGCCAGATTATGTAATCCTGAGGATCTACGCTAATGGCATCAATTGCATTTGAGATAGTTTTATGCCAATGCCCATCATGAATTTCAAGGTGGAGATTCCTGTAACATGTGAGAAATCATCAGGTGCTCGGAAAGGCCAAGACTATTATTCTACAAGGAGAAAGTCTACTGTAACATGAAGTAGAAGAACAAAATGTTATAGGATAACTCTGAATGGTGTTGTTTCAAAGAAAATGAAAATAGTGCTTGCTTTGGTGAAATATTCTTGCTTCTTAAAAAACAACTGATGAAATTTCCTACAATTTTTCTTGTAAGAGGACGGGGCCATGCATCAAAACACCCATCATCTCCCCCTTGTGCGACCAAAACCCACCTCTGACCTCCAGAGCCCTCAGAAGGAGATATTTCACCAGCACCTGCCCAGTGCTCAAGGAGCAAAGATGAGGATGGAGGGGACTTCCCAAGGAGAGCTGTGGACTCAAAGTTGAGGTCTAGGGGATGACAGTGAGCTCTGAGACAAGATAGGGCTGCACAGAGTCTCAGCCAGATCAGCACCCACATCTGAGAAAGCTGCCTTCTCCAGGCTGGAGACCAGATTCTCCGCAGCCCCAGCCCTGACGCCCGCCGTCCTCTCACTCAGGGGAAACCAGCTCCAGGGAGGAACAGGAGAGGGCACGAGGCAGAAAGTGCTCCCTACAGAGTCACAGCAGATCCTGGGAGGGGAAAGGACCATCCCAGGGCCCCAGCACATCAGGAAATGTCACAGGGACCGGGGCAGAGACTAGGGAACTTATACACCTGTGGCTGCACATCAACTGATCTCTACAGACAAGAGGTCCCCTCTCCTGGCTGTGGGCTTCTGCTCTGTAATGGACACCTGGTGGGGACAGGTGAGGTAAGCAGGCAGAGCCTCTCACAGAGCACAGTGCTGGGCAAACAGGGCAACAAGCAGAGGGGAGCCTGGGGGATGGGTAGAGAGGAGCCAGAGAGAGGCAGACAGGTGCACCATTATCTCTGATCTGGTTACATGCAGTGGCCAGGATACCCAGCCCTGTGGGACCCTGTGTGCTTCACAGACCAATGGACTCAGTCCCTGCTCAGCAGCTCCATTCCTTTCACAGAGACAGGATCCACACACTCCTCACACACACACATACAAACAAACTCTTCATACACTCTGACTCCACACACACACACAAATTCCTCACTCACTCCTCACATACACACACTCTCACACACACTCCACACCCACATACCCTCACATACCCTCACACACTCCTCACACACCCTCACACATGCCTCACAATCACACACACACACACTCCACACACACACAACCTCACACACTCCTCACTCACCCACTCACACACACACACACACACACACACACACATACTCCTCACCCTCCCACACACAAACACAAACACAAACACAGAGCCTACAGGAGCATACACACAGGAAACATGGGGACCCAGTGGCAGTGCTCACACACCAAACACGTGGAGCATGTGGGAACAGCCCAGAGTCCCAGCTGAGGTCAGTCGCTGGAGCTTCCACACACTGGGAGCCACAGGGACCCTAGAAGCTCCCTGAGGGAGTGGAGGGGACTCAGGCTGACCCAGCTCAGTCCAGAGCAAACCTCACTGCTCTGTAAAATCTGCCACAACTAGCAGTGGACCCCCCACAGGAGACGGACAAGTATTCACAGTCAGCGTGGCTCCTTTTTGGTCAAAAACACTGAGGCTCGGCTCTACAGCTACAGACACCTTTCCCTTCACCAAGGCGTGCACTGCCTGGTGTGGACCCAGGACAGAGGGGCAGCTCTTACCTTGACCACCCACCATGGTGCCAAGGAGGAGGACACAGAGTCCCAGCAGGGAGAGGTGTCTGCCCAGAGCCATCCTGACCCCACGTCCTCAAGGTCACAGTCCCAGCTGCAGGATCAGCCTGTGAGAAGGTGTCAGGGTGCTGACCGGGGTCTATATAGACCACCCCTTACACCTTCCCTCCTGCAAGCCAGTAGAGACACCTCTCACCATTTCAGGCACTATTGGAGGCTGCATCTGCCACTTTCTGCAGCTCAGACACCAATGAGCTTCTGAATCTTCAACATCTCCTTATATGAGCAACATAGTCCTTTGACCTCCCGCTTCCGTGATCCTGAGAGCTGGGCGCCCTGACCAGGGCTGAAGTAGAAAAGTCGCATCAAAAACTATGAGTACCATTCTTTCCTCTGATTACCTTGGCCAATCCTTAAGAACTGTAAGATCTCGCAGGGTCAGGTTGTGGAATTCACTGGACCACGGAGAATAACTTTGGTGGTATCAAGCATTGATCTTCCCCAGCACTGAGCTCAGGATCAAGCAGAGTACTACAAGAAGGCTTCAAACACAAGAACATTTCTTGGGCCAGCAGAAAATGAGGACAAGGATTTCAGGAATTCACAGGTGACTGTGGAGAAAGTGGGGAAGGAACCATTAAGTTGAGTGGATGAGATTGCAGGTCTTCTCCTCACAGAATGATCTGGAGATTGGATCCCAGAGAAGGTGCATGTATGCTCAGTTGTATCCTACTTTTTGTGACCCCTGGATTGTAATCTGCCAGGCTCCTCTGTCCACAGGATTTCCTAGGCAAGAATACTGGAGTGGGTTGCCATTTCCTTCTTGAGGGGATCATCTCAACCCAGGCATTGAACCCACATCTCCTGCATCTCCTGCTTTGGCAGGCAGGTTCTTTATTGCTGAGCCATCTGGGAAGCCCTATAAGGGATTTTCAGACATGCTAAGTCCCTTTCCCTTTATTGCATTAATTTTATTTTGAAATATCCCTCTCAGCTAGTCAACAAATGACGCTTCAAGAGAGAAAGAGATTGCTGTTACAGGAAACAAAGAGAAAGTAGGAGTTATCATTCAACTCTAGCCTGCCAAAATAGGATTTGGGGATCTAAGAGAAGAAAATATATAACTTAGAAAGATTTGGGTTTTCTAAACTTCACATTGTCCCTCTTTGCATATTGAGAGTTTGATTTTATAGGATTCAGAACACCCTTGTATTATAAGCCATAACTAAAGAAGATGTAAAATATAATTTAAAGCAACTGCCCCTAGACAGAAGGATAAATAGAAAGTATTCTGCTGCACAGTGGCTGCATGCAAGGGGCAAAGAAGAGGTGAGTGAAGCAGAAAACAAAAGAGGGTTCATTCATTTTGAGTCTAAGAGGAAAGGTGGCAGCAAGAATGGAAGCCCAGGTAGATTGGGTGCACAGAGCCAAGCAGAAGGGTCTGATGTCCAGTGTGGCCATTGTTGCCTTGTTCTGTTTCCACTGATCAGAAAAGCTCCCAGATGCTCTCCAGAAAGTAGCCCAGGGATGAGTATAGAGACAGCATAGGGCCATAAGTGATGCAAGATAGAGCTCCCCCATTGAAATTCAAGGTCACTAACATACTGCCTTCATTCCTCATACTCCCTCAGGCTCAAGATTCCCTTGATGCCCCTCTGTGGTCCACAAAAACCCACCCTGAGGCCCCGTCACCCTGATTTTCATTTCAGCACAAATGTGGGAAGGACCCACCTATGACACACATGCCCCAGAGTCCCCACCAGAGCTCAGAAATGGCTTCACACCCTCCCCATCCCACACCTGAGGGCAGCTGTGGACCAGTCCACAGCCCTGTCACATCCCCACCGGAAGAACACCTCATCCTGGTCAGCAGACCTAGCTTCTCTGTCCTTGAGACTCAGGTAAATAAAAAGAGAGAAAGTTCAATTGAACATATGTTTTTCTCCCTCTAAATATGCTAATATTAATCCATTATTTTACAACAGTCACTTATTTGCCCTGTGTTCCTCTGACTTCCAAGCCTCCATCTGTACATGAACCCCATCTCCTCTGGATGCTTAAAACAGTAGTGATAATAACTGATTATAAATATCAAAACCAGAATATAAACTCAGGGACTGGAGTAGGAACAAGATCTGCTCAGTCACTAGAGTCGATGTTCTACTCCCCCTGGGTCCCAGAGTCACCATTCCTTACCCAGTTATGGACTCTGCAGCATCACCAGAAAACACCAGACAAACACCTAGAACACAGGATGTGCTTCCTGGAGTCCAGTCATTCCTCCCACAGGATGACACAGGGATGTTTTTAGTGAACCAGGTACACATGATCTCACCTCGGGATTGAGATCTCACAAGTGAAATACTGTTATGGACTTCATACCCTGTTATAAGGATGGAGTGGGCTGGAAGGAGGGGATAACCCAGTGCTGGCAGGCTGTGTCCAGGCAGCACCGTCTACCCCAGAGCTGGGGATGCAGGTCAACATGGACCAACTCACCCTCTGATGAACGTTTATCTTCTCTGACACATAAGGAAATCTCAGTGTCCCATCTCATCCAAGATTTCAAGGAGGAAAGCTTTAGGGAGGACACTAACCCAGCTGTGTCCACATGAACTTCAGGGGTCAGAACAGGCTCAGGAACCAGTCTGCCTGGCCTGACTCAGAGCTCAGCCACATATCATGTGTGTAACCTTGAACAGGGTCCTTACATTCTCTGTATAGTGGCTTTGTCTGTAAAAGAAGAGTTATACTTGTGTATAGATGACAGAGTTTTGGTTAGAATTAAATGAGTTGGCATTAGTAAGAGATATAAATAGTCAACAATAGTACATCATCTTGGCGGAGAAGCAATATTAGGGCCCCTCTGTCCATCCCGTCCCAGGAATCCCAGGACTCTAGAACAGGAATTTAATTCTGTTACCTGGAGCCTTGACTGGAACTGTCAGAGCTCTCCCAGGAACCACATGCTGTGACGGTGATTGGGGCCAGAGATGTGAGTCTTCCACACATCGCCCCTTCTCTCTGTGCCCCAGAGAGAGGTTCTACTGCTCATAAACCTCGACCTTATCAACTGTGAACCTCATGAATTAAGTTGTTTACTTGCTAATTTTACTTTATAAATGGACTTGGTAAAGTTCTGTGTCTAATTCACCTCCTTATCCCCGATGCCTGTTAATTAAAAATCCTAAATGATGTCTCTTGTATACCTGAATGAATGAATGTCAGCCAGATATTTTATACAAATCATTTCAATCAAAAGAAATCTTTTGAGATATAATTTAACTTGATGTGAGGACTTAACAGCACAGTGCAAGTTATGTCACTTGTTGTAATGATATTTCAATATGATTAAATGGTATAAGCTATGTATTGGTTAACTTCTACACTTTTTTGCAATGAATGCAGTAAATTGAAATACCAGAAACAAGGCTAGCCCCATTCCAAGAGCAGTGCTGAGAGAGCCAGTTCTAAACATGTATAAACACTGCGTCTTTGTGTATCTGAAGATAAAGAAGACAAACCTCAGCACACTGACAGGTGAACACCATGAAGCCTCCTGTTCTGGTCTTAACCAGATATGGCCATGTGGTCCGGATGTTTATATATTTTTCATTTGGCATATTTTCAGTTCAAACCACATTTGTGGTTTTAAAATTTTAGTTTAACAGCTTCTGTATTGAATCAAAGTGCAGAAGTAAAGAGCAGGAAGAAGCCTGTTCTTTAACTTAGACTAACTGTTTATTCAGTCTTATGGATTGTAAAGCAATAAAATATGTAACATTATTATTCCCAAATCACCATGAAAATATTGAGGTTTCAGAGGTTCAGCAATCTCTTTGCTAGGAAAGTTAATAATTAAATATCCTTGGTAGAGGGACATTTTTCGGACCAATCAGAGGAACTAATATACAAAATATTTTTGAATTAAAAAAGAACTGTATGACTTTAAAAGGAAACAATTAATTGAGTTGTTACACCAAAGTACTGGAGACCCACCTTATCATCTGTGCTCCTTGCATGGCTGGACCAAGATATGTAAAGTCTTCTTTATTAAAGACAACTTCTTCACAAGGGCATGTGATGAGCTTGGTCATGAGCTGGTCATGAGCTGACTGAGGTCCAACCCATCATCTCTGTTCAACCCTTTACAGTATATGACTGGCAACATCAAACAAAGAGTGTGGCACTGAATTGGCCTCATTCATTCCTCCATAGTGCAACATCAAATACCCAGAAACCAGAGAAGATCAAAGCTACTAAATCAAAGACAAGCATATTCTAAGTGATGAGCAAGCAGACCAAGGGCCCTTCCCTGCTGCTGTTGGAAAGGAAGAAGCCCTCCCACCCCAGACACCATCTGTGGGAGGAGAAACAAGAAAATGCTTCCTGAAATAGAAGAAAACCAGTCTTAGCAGGGAGCTTGAACTGGATTTGACAAGATAATTACTAACATAAATCCGAGCTAACTTGGGGGACAAATTTTAAATGGGAGAGTCTATGTCAACTTCATGGAACTTTCAGTCCATGTAAACACCCCTTGCTATTGCACAAGATGAAATCAGTTATAAAAACAGCGAGTACTACATTTATGCGTATTGGAATCTAGAGGACACATTTTCAAGCCCACTACAGAAAGAAAGTATGTATAACTTCCTTTATTTTTAAAAACACAGAGTTGTCACCTCTGTGGACGCTTTCTAATTCTTACAGTTCAGAATTACTGCTGTGTCTATTTAATCTGTAAAAACTTTCTTTTTGTCTCTAAAGTGGTGTTTTTGGGGAGCAAGTATTGTGTCTTGTTCTTCAATGCCTCCATAAGGTCAAGTAAAGACACATAGAAAGAGCTTAACAAATATCAGATAAGAAATGAATGAATGAACAAATGCTGAACAACCACCCTGCAGTTAGTGATACTGAGTGGGGAAGGGAGAAGGGCAGGGGAGACACAATCTGATTAATCCCATTCGAACAAGCTGAAGTGGAGTAAGGAGTCAGAGACACACCAGACAAAGGAGCCAGATAGAAAATGCCTTCAAATCCCACTCCGGGAGGGTCAGATCATGTTCAATCTCTGCACAAAGCTGTACCCAAGAAGCTTCTCCAAGGTGAGAAAAAACTGACAGCACTGCTCTCAGGAGTTCTACTGAAGGATGTGGATAGACAGTAATACTTGTCAAATAGCTGTACTTCTACTCCCCAATGCCTCATTGTGGCCAATGAAATGTGGGCGGTGTCACCTGTGTCACTTCTGAGTGGAGGCAGAAAAAACCCAAGTGTGACTTTCTAGTCTATTTTTCCTGCCCCAGAAGCTGCATATGCACACATGGTGCACGTGTGAGAGCTTCACAGACCACAGATGTCTGTAGGTTGTGATGAGTGTGTGTGTATGTGTGTGTCTGATTATGAGTATGTAAGTATGTGTTCATTTGTATATGTGTGTGTATGTATGTGTGTTTGTGTGTGTTGCCACTGAGATTTGGGGGGTCACTTTTTCCAGCAGCAGAACAGAGTCTCTTCTGATGGATACCAAGGAGAAAGAAGACTTGAAGACAGAATCTGTCACATGAAGCAGGTCCTTTCCTAGATCTCCTCTTCCTTCTGTGTCTTCGTCTTAAGCTACTACCTCTGATTTCACCTTGCTTCCTCTGTTGGGTTTAGTTGTTTCTCAGTCACCATTTCTGATTGACCAACACCTAGATCTAAGTCCTGTTTAAGAGCACCCACCCCTGGTGCATCTCCTGTTCCCTTTACATCACTCTGTGCTGACAGTCAGGCTCAGTTTCCCAAATTTCTCTCTTAGCATCTTGACATTCATCCTTAAACAGCTCTTCTTTCCACTGAGTTAGCCAGTCCATCATCTTTGATCCTGTTTATACTTTCCACCAATGCTATACTAATGAAAAGGCAGCATGTATTTCTAAACCCCCTAAGTTTTTTCTTGATTTCCTGAACAAATCTGATTCCTGGATTTTGTGCTCCATGCAGATAATTAACTACTTCACCTTTGGTTAAGAAATAATTTTGCTGAATTTTTTCACATCAACTCAAGAAAATGGCACATTCAAAACCTATATTCTTATGAGCACAGCCCTAGGGCTCCCCTCACAGGACTTGGAAGGGGCAGGTGTAAGGAGAGGCTGTGAAGGTGAAGCTTTGTTAGCTTCATGATTAATCCACCTCTGTTCAGAGTTGATATAATTGCCAACTCCAGAGCTATTGAGTTCTTGTGGGTGGTAATTATTAAGCCACTTAAATCCAAGATTAGTGCCACTGGAATGGCACTCAGAGTTCAAAGGCTGAGTGGTTGCTCAGACTTGAACTCCATGACCTGATGCTCTATTGCACATGGAGCATTGGTGCAGCTGAGTCCAGTCTGAGGACCAGCCTAAGAACACTGGAAATACAGCAAAATGTGTTCCTCCTTTAACATCTTAAAGTCTGTGAATAGATTCTCTTTTCCTTATCATCGAATCCTTCCCCATCTGGGCATGCTATCCAAGGCTCCTACAGGCTACAGGCATCTGCTGAGGCCCTGCCAGGGCCCAGGACTGGAGTGAGGCCTGTACCTGAGTATAAGCTCTGTATTTCCACTCTCTATAAGTTAATAGATGCTCATCTAAGGTTTATTGAATGATTGAATGGCACTAAGCTAGATATTTAAGAGAAATTATCTTAACTATAAAGAACTATTTTTGAGGACATCATGTAGCTAATTGACATTTTTGTTTTAAAGATAAATGTTTTCAGCAATTAACAGGCCAAAATTTGATTTTCAAAAAGAAGGTACCTATCACCACCAGATACATCACAACAAACACTCAAACCTCTATCTCTAAGGATACACAAGACAAACCACAACACACTCACATGCGGCTTCTTATTAAGTCTTAATCAGACCCAATAGAGGAGACAGGGTATTTGGATGATTTATCACTTGGCAGTTTTTCAATTAAAACCACACAGGAACATCACAAGAAGAAAATTTGCAATTAATAAAGCACAGCCACACCATCTATTTGACATAAGGAAGGAGATGAGGTGCAGAAAGAGTTCTTTGGCTTAAAATAGCAAACAGACTAATTAGTCTTTCACTTTGTAAAAGGAAAGTCCTCTGGGGCTGATACTGAAGGATTGCTGTAGAGACCAGGATAACTTGACTTTTCTGAACAACAGTTAGAACTGTGAACTGATCATTTTGGATAATGATGTGCTCTGATTTTTCTCTCTCTACTTTTTGTGAATCCTCTGTAGGTTTTTACATTTTTGTTGCCACATGGCTCACATAAAACATCTTAAAGACACAATAGTCTATATTATACTGATAACAAATTAATTTCAATCGCATACAAAAGCCCTACCTTTTGATCCTCTCCTATATTTTCTGCTTTTGATGTCAGAATTTATCTCTCTTTATACTGTATATCACTAACAAAATATTTTTCTCTGTAGTTACTTTAATGCTCCCCGTAAACTAGAGCTCACTGGTTAGCACACCACCATGTTCAGTGTTAGAATATTTGGAATTGCATTACATATTTACATTTACATGTCTGCTGTATATTTTCATTTATTTAATATAATAATTAGTATCCTTCATTTGGGCTTCCCTGGTGGCTCAGAGGTTAAAGCATCTGCCTGCAATGTGGGAGACCTAAGAACTCCCCTCAGCAATCTTGTAAGACAAAACTCTGTTGGTGAACTCCCTCAACTGTTATTTTTGGGGGAAAGTTTTTAACGCATCTTCATTTCTGAAAGACAACCTTCCTGAGAAAAGTATTCTTGGTTTGCAGGTTTTTTCTTTCATCAGTTTGAATATATCATCCCTTTCTCTCTTGGCTTGTCAGCTTTCTTCTGAGAAGTCTGCTGATATTCTTAAGGTTCTTCAGAGAATTTCTATTTTGTGAGCATTTGCTTTTATCTTGATGCTTCTAAAATTCTCTCTTTGTGTTGATTACACACAATGTGTCTTGGAGACAATCATTTTGAATGAACTCTGAGGAGTGACCTATTAGCTACATGAACTTGGATGTCTAAATCTTATCAGATGTGGAACTTACCTGGTATTATTTCTTTAAGTACAATCTCTGTCCCTTTCTCCCTCTCTTCTCCTTCTGGGACTCCAATAATGTGCAGGTTGTTACTGTGAATGTTATCCCATTGTTCACACAGGTTCTTTCACACTTTTTTCATTCTTTTTTCTTCTTTGTCCTCTTGCTGGGTAATTTCAATTTTCTTGTCTTCTGCCTCAAAGATTCTTCTGCTATTGGTGATGCTTTCTGTAGCATTTTCCATTTTGTTGCATTTCATTCATTGTAATCTTAAAAAGAATTTCTGTTTGATTCCTTCTCTTTTTCTGCCTCATTGTACAGCTTCAGGGATCTCAGTTCTCTGACCAGGATTGAATCCAGGCACAGCAGTGAAAGGATCGAATCCTAACCACTAAACCAACAGCAAACTCCCTGTTTGCCTCCTTTTTTTATGATTTCTGTGTCTTTAAAAAAAAAAAAAAAACTGAATTTATTCTGTGGAGTGACTCAGAGCCCATGCACAACAAATGCTGAGCCCATGCTCTAGGGCCCACAAACCACAAACAGGAACCTGCATTCTGCAAGTACTGAAGCCTGAGCTCCTAGAGCCTGTGCTCCAAACAAGAGAAGCCACAGCATAGAGAAGCCTGCTGTCCACAAAGAGAAGTAGTGCCTGCTTGCCGCAACTAGAGAAAGCCCATGTGCAGCAACAAAGACCCAGTAAAGCCAAAAATTAAAAACAATAACAATAATTATAATACATAATTTTTAACCTTATTTTGTTCACATATTCTTTACCTGAATTTGATTGTTTATCTGTGTTTTTTGGAGTTCACTGAGCTTCTTGGTGGGTATACTTTATTTCTTTCATCATATGCCATTTATTTCATTACTTCCCAGCGGTGAATACTTCCCAATGGTGAGCTGCCCTGGGAGAAGTCCTGGGTATCTTCCCACCCCCAAGCACAGCCTAGAACTATGAAGACTGCAAGCGTGACTGTAGGTCTGAGCACTGAACACCATGCAGAGCCATCAGCCAGGGACTGGGTGGGTTCAACTCACAACCAGGCCATCACTATCAGGTCTTATATTAGTTCAGCAGCCTCTCCACATGTCCACAGTAGAATTGGGGGCAGGGGGTTGTTGTGAAATGTAATACTTGGCCACTCCTACATAACAGCTGTCTCTACCCTGAAGAATCACAGCGGTATCACATTTACATTTTCAGTAGTAACCAGATTAAAGCAATCTTGAAACAGTGTGTTTTCAGAGAAGCCCATTAGCCTGAAATTCTTTATTTAAGTTCTAGATTTAATTCATCAAGAGATGGGACTATCAGAAAACCTGACTTGCTTCCTGAGAAATCTATATGCTGGTCAAGAAGCAACAGTTAGAACTGGACATGGAATAACAGACTGGTTCCAAATACGGAAAGGAGTATGGCAAGGCTGTATATTGTCACTTTGCTCATTTAACTTATATGCAGAATACATCATGAGAAATGCTGGACTGGATGAAGCACAAGCTGGAATCAAGATTGCCGGGAGAAATATCATAACCTCAGCTATACAGATGACACCACCCTTATGGCAGAAAGCGAGGAAGAACTAAAGAGCCTCTTGATGAAAGGGAAAGAGGAGAGTGAAAAAGTTAGCTTAAAGCTCAACATTCAGAAAACTAAGATCATGGCATCTGGTCCCATCACTTTATGGGAAATAGATGGGAAAACAGTGGCTGACTTTATTTTGGGGGGCTCCAAAATCACTGCAGATGGTGACTGCAGCCATGAAATTAAAAGACGTTTGCTCCTTGGAAGAAAAGCTATGACCAACCTAGATAGCATATTAAAAAGCAGAAATATTGCTTTGCCAACAAAGGTCCGTCTAGTCAAGGCTATGGTTTTTCCAGTAGACATGTATGGATGTGAGACTTGGACTATAAAGAAAGCTGAGCACCGATGTATTAATACTTTTGAATTGTGGTGTTGGAGAAGACTTTTGAGAGTCCCTGGACAGCAAGGAGATTCAACCAGTCCATCCTAAACGAAATCAGTCCTGAATGTTCATTGGAAGGACCGATGCTAAAGCTGAAATTCCAATACTTTGGCCACCTGATGGGAAGAACTTACTCATTGGAAAAGGCCCTGGGAAAGATTGAAGGTGGGAGGAAAAGGGGACGACAGAGGATGAGGTGGTTGGATGGCATCACTGACTCAATGGACATGAGTTTGAGTAAGCTCTGGGAGTTGGTGATAAACAGGGAAACCTGGCATGCTGCAGTCCATGGGGTCACAAAGAGTCGGACACAACTGAGAGACTGAACTGAACTGAACTTCCTTTAAGAATTCAATCATATCAGATCACTCCATCCACATCTTTGAAACATAAATAGACAAATGTACTTGATCTTCCCATCTATATCCCTTCTTCTGGATTCCCTCTGCCTAGGTCTCCACTTTCTTGCCCTCTTGTCCCACGTGAATACAGGGTAATGGGTGAGCAACAATTTGCCATCCATCAACTAGAGAGAGATATGAGCTGATATAATTCACTCAGAAGGATAGATAATTGGACAGACAAGAAATGGTAATGTCCTGAAGAAAAAGTACAAAGGTATGGAAAGAATGGATTCATAAGGATTTGATAACCAACTAGACACAGGAGAGAGCAAGGAGGAGTCTATATCTGCTTGAGAAATAAACAGATAAAGTAACCTAGGGAATGAGAGATGAAAAAGGGAGAGGTAGTTAGGTAGAGTTAGAGTTTTAATTGGCCTGTGAACACTTAGGCAGGTTAAGATAAACTGTATCCCTTTTCTCCCAAGAGCAAACTCCAACTTTGAAACTCACATCCAAGTCTGGTGACCAAGAACAGGTTAAAACAGGTGATGTGACATCTCAAGGAAAACCTAGGAATGTTCAGGATTGGGTTTTTTTCATGAGTTTGTGAAATGAAAATATCTCCTGCCATATCAATAAACAAGAAATGTCACAGCCATCAAGGATTTCTGGTCTCCAGTTGTGAATGAGGGCTCCCAAAACTGATCCAGGGGATGCTGCCACCCCTCCATGGTGATTGCTGAGGAGCTGGGGAAAGCAAGAAGCAGCCATCTGCCACCCCTTAAGATGAACAAGGAAACAGGGTTGGCCCCAGATAGCTGAGCTGCATATGGAAGGATTGAATCCAGTGAGTCCAGAGGCTTGCATCTTCCCAGAAACAGAACACCTAATCCCTTAACTTGGTACCTGATCTTTGATGTTCAGACTGCCTCTCCCTTTGTTGCAAACTTGTATGTAACCTGACTTCCCTTCCTGCCTGCTTGGAGCAGTTTTCTCAGAGCTACTGAGATGCTGTCTCCAGGGCTTAGAGTCCTAAGCATTCCCACCAAATAAAATAATTCTATCAGGTTCTGACTATATTTTCTGGTCAGCAAATTCATCTTGCTAGGAAGGAGAGTGTGAATGTGGATCAAGTTTAGATGCTTTTTCTAAATAAGAGTGACCTGGAGCATTTGTGATCTCAGGCAAAGTCTCATTAGCCTTTGAAGGAGGTGAGCAAAGTGCACTCATCTGTATTTCCTTGAGGAAAATGGTGTTTGAGGACCAACCATCTAAACGCATTTGAAATGGAACTTGGTAATTATTAACAAAGCAAAAGAAAAAGTTACTTTAATCAGAATATTTCATTTTGAGCAATTTCCATATAACACCATCACAGGTCAGCCTCTATTGAAATACAGGCAATTAGAATATCTGATGGAGAAGGTGATGGCACCCCACTCCAGTACTCTTGCCTGGAAAATCCCATGGATGGAGGAGCCTGGTAGGCTGCAGTCCATGGGGTCGCTAAGAGTCGGACACAACTGAGCGACTTCACTTTCACTTTTCACTTTCCTGCATTGGAGAAGGAAATGGCAACCCACTCCAGCTTCTTGCCTGGAGAATCCCAGGGATGGGGGAGCCTGGTGGGCTGCCGTCTATGGGGTCACACAGAGTTGGACATGACTGAAGTGACTTAGCAGCAGCAGCAGAATATCTGAGGCATCATCTTGTATTAAATACATCACACGAAAGCCACTGTGGATGTTCCCAAGACACTGAGTTCAACATCATCGTACCCTGGGTCCCCTTTCTCCCCCTGGAGTAGGCAGGGGCTCTGTTCTCCTTCCTCAGGATCAGCTTCCTCTCTAGAGACATTTAGAGAAGAGCCTGAAAGAGCAAAGAGAAGCATAATTAGAACTGAGACAAAGCAACTGGACACTGTGTTGGAAGCCTGTTAAACAAGTGATGATGACAAAGCATCCCTGGGACCCAGGTGTGGACAGGAGGCTCAGACTATTTCACACCAGCTACAGTGAGGATGGATCCAGGCCGTCCTCTCAGATCCGGTCCATGTGGTCTCTGGGGCCTCAGTTCATATGGAAATTCTGCATCACAGGAGACCTGTGCTCACACAGGAGCTCTGGGAAGATCTGCTTCCAGGCTACACACTAGCAAGGAGATGCCCAGGAACAGTAAGATCATAACAACAAATTTAACTGTTCTCCTCTCACAGCCGACAGATGTGAAGTCACAATGAGAGGGAGAGTGGACACAGGGAAAATCTGAGTTCCTCACTCATAAACCAACTCTGCTCTTAGTTATCTTGACGCATGTTCCCAAATGTCCACAAAGAGTATCATGGGTGCATCCACAGATGGCCCCTCCCAGGCACCACACAGGCCCTCAGATGGATAAATACTCTCTTCCAGAGAAAGAGTGTTTTCTCTTGACAACTGAAATATCTGGGGGAAATTAGACCTTAGCTGACCATCAGCTCCGAGTCAATGATCCACCAACATGGCTTAATGTTAAGGCCACCATATACCATAGACTTTGTACATGTCATTGCAACCTTATACACAGACCTCATCTTAAATTATCAGATGACTCACAAATGTCAATATTGCAACACGTTTTTAAAATCTCTGTCTTTCACGTTCAGGGCAGCACAGAGATGTTATTAAAACACTTATCTATTATTGAATTTGGTAAATATGCTCAATTACTCTATAAGCTATCTATTTCTTTTGACTACTACACAATGCTTGTGGGATCTTAATTCCTTGAACAGGGATTGAACCCAGGCCATAGAAGTGAATGTGTAGAATCCTAACCACTGGATTACCAGAAAAGTCCCTAATCTATAAATTTTAATGTAGGTATATCACAAATAAAATGAAAATTTATGTTGCATTATGGGGACATAGATGTCAAAAGTAGAGTGATTCCTCACCCACAAAGGAGTCTGACAGCATTAAAGATGGCATATGGTTGAGAAGTGAAGTGTTAGTTACTCAGTTGTGTCTGACTCTTTGCAACGCTATGAACTGTAGCCCACCAGGCTCCTCTGTCCATTGGATTCTCCAGGCAAGAATACTGGAGTGAGTAGACATTCCCTTCTTCAAGGGCTCTTCCTGACCCAGTGATCAAACCCAGGTCTCCTGCATTGCAGTTAGATTCTTTACCATCTGAGCCATTAGGGTGGCTCATCAAATGCATGAGATTAGCCATATTTTGAAACTGCAGAGAGGCTGGGCATTGAGGAGCTCAAATTCACCTTTTCCAGGACAAAGACCGAAGATTACAGGGGATCAGATAATCTCCCCACTCACCTGTCTGAGACCTTATCCCATCTTCCTTCTCTGGGAGCACTTCCTCCTCACTCCCCTGAGAGTCATGAGGAGCCCCAGTCACTGGTACCTCTTCACCACCATCGTAATCCTCACCAAGGGCAACAGTCCTCTGATCTGGTGCTTCTGAGGGCAGAGCAGGGGTCAGATGAAACCACAGTAAGGGCGTTGGTCTGAGAAATACCTAGGATCCTTCTGACCCAGAGTTTCTGAGCTGCTAGAGGCACCAGTCACTCCTTCTTTTAAAAGATTTTTTCTCTAAGACCATGTTTCATTTTTATGTGTCCATAAACCAAAACATAATTTACATATCTTAATATTTCCTGTTTGAAAATATATATTCCAAAGTAACTCTCCTACCATTGAGCGTTACTAAAGTATTTTGACAAATTGTACTTTACAGAAATTATTTTTAAAACCAGTGTGTGCTTGTTGTGATTCTGGACACAGAGAGCCCCACCCCAATGTGAGACATCACAGAACAGTCAGAGAAAGGGAAGGACGGACCCCATTTGGACACAAGGGATGCCTCTGGTCCATCAAATGAAGACTGTTCCCCTTGCATCTCGTCTCTATGAGGGAAACTCTCCTCCCCAAAGCCCAGCTGAGGCAGGTCTACCTCTATTACCTGGAGCAGATGTGGAGTCATTGTTGTCCTCACCATCTGACAGGAGGCCTAAAGTGGAAACAAACATCACACAACACACAGAATGACCCTCCCCACACTCACGGGACCTGTGTTAAGGCTGGGAAGGGGCAGACCTGGATCCTGCAGTGTATATGGGGGCTGAGGGCTCACGGGGCTCTCAGAGGCCATCCTGCCACTTTGGAGAGCTGCCTCTGTAAGGCTGGGGCACACGTGGGATCTGTAGATGCTGAGAAGATGTTCACAGCCAGTGGGAGGTGACAACCAGAGGTCCCAGGAAGGCAGGCAGAAACACCCACCTGGGCTGCCCAGAAGACCCTCCTTCTGAGTCACAAGGTAATCGAGCTCCTCCTACACAGCTTCAGCAAGAGCATCTTCATAGCTGGATAAGGCTGAGAGATCCCCTAGCAGGTCAGAGATGCCTCCCCAGACACCCCGATCCAGCAGACCCAATTTAATCTTCCCTAGGCTCATACAGAGGCTACCTGGACCTCAGCATCATCTCTTACCCCATGCACCGTGTTGGCATCTTCTCTCCTCATCTGACCTGAATCCACAGCTCAGCCCTGACTCTTTCTGGTCTCACAGGAGAGGTCATGACATATAAGAGTTCACACACCAGTCCTAAGAACCTGTGTATGTTCAGCCCTTAGAGCTCAGCACAGAGCACATGGAGCTCTACAGACTCAGAACAGAGACCTGGCCCAGGTTCCCCTCCTCATACCTGGCCCATGTCCTGCCTGCACACACTCTCCCTGGTCCCCAGTTCCCCCTGCAGCCCACCTCTGCACTCTGCTCTCCATCTGAGCAGCTGAGTCACCAGGATGATGAGGACCAGGAAGAGAAGAGACCCCAGGATGAGGCAGAGGACCCCAGGCAGGGAGAAGATGGCAGGGAGAGGATTTTAGGCTGGTCTGGCCCCTAAGGAAAGCAAGGCAACAGGGTGTGAAGAAGGTCCTGGGCACAGAGAAACCCCCTGTACCAGCATTTCTTGGGGCTCTGGATGATGGTATCCTAGCCTCAGACACAAATATACTAATAGTGACTGGGCTCCTCCAGGTCTCATCCTGAGACAAGTCAACTCCACTCCGGCAAGTCAACTCCACTCCGGCCAGTGTGGCCCCGAAGCAAAGCCGGGGATTGTCAGGGAGCTGCCCTACCGAGACAGCCTGAGGACCCGGCTCATCCCTTCTCCTTGGGCATCAAACAGTCCTGAGACCCGCACCTCACTGATGAGGAGCAACACTCTGGGGCAGGTAGGAGAATGGGAGAACTTTAGAATCTGCACCACCTGAACTAGACTCTTAGATCCTGGGCCTGAGAAACATGTGGCCCTGGGAACCAAGGCAGGGGCGTTCCCCAACATAATGCCCCGGCTCCTTCCCAACAGCCAGGACTCCTCAGGCTCTTTCATATCCTGAGTTGTCAGAGAGCCTACAGAACAGGTTACCAGAATCTGAATATTCTCCCCTGCCCATGGGTGGATCACAGTACCTGCTGTAGTTGGGGGCAATGTTGTCCTTGCACCTAAAGAGAAAAACAGGAGATTGAGTAAAGGGAATTGGCCAGATCACAGAGTAACCCATTTTTCCCTCCTGAGCCCTGAAATCACCACCTCAGTCTCCATGACATCAGTGCCCAATCCCCCCAGCTTCACTGCGCTAGATCAGAGCCCCAGCACCCATACACTCTCTGAACACAAACTCCCCACCACCCCCTGTCCAGCCAGCTGTCCCCATGCTGTCCCAGCTCACACAGGGTGGACCCTGAGCCCCTCACTCACCAGAGCACCTCACACCAGCATCCTCCTTGTGCTTGCAGCCACTCTGCCCCCAGGGCTCCACAGCACAGTCCCACAGGGAAGACTCCTGACCCCGGCACTGCACCTCATCCAGCCAGATGCTCCCATTTCCAAGGCCAAATGCTGCAGACCGCATGACTTCTAGGGCCTGGCCATCAGCCCAGCTGCTGACACACCACCTCGGCCTCTGCCAGGCTCCAGGAGTCATCGCACATGGTGCCCCAGGAGCCGCTGTACCAGACCTCCACCCGCCCTGAGCACTCACTGTTTCCTCCCCTGAGCCGGAGCTTCTCTCTGTCTGAAAAGGCAGCAGCCCCTCCTGTGACTGCCCTGGTGGGAGGAAAGAGCCCCTGGAAGCCACAGGGGAGGGGGCTGACGTACCTGTGCAGGGGGCAGCAGTTGGACAGCTCTTTGGTCTTCTTCCTGCACACAACAGGGAAACAGTGGATCAGGGAGAGCTGGGGGTGGTCCTGTCCCCACATAAGATTATCTAAGGTCTGACTCAGTGCAAATGACATGTGAAAACACAGGCTCATTATCTCCTGGTCTGAGACATTCAGTACATGTGATCATCAGTTGAAATAACTGTAACTGTTCATCATTTATTGGTCTCCACACCTCACAACAAATACAAACACACACAGACATAGGCACATAAACATTTTGTAGACTCAACTTAAAATATCACTTAGATTGGAAAGCATATATCACTCTAAGAACATCCTTCAGGGTTGAGACAGACACAGAAACCGACAGTAAGTCACCTGCACACGAGATATAGGCTTCCTCCTTTGGAGAGCAGGAACTGTATTTCCAAGGGTCAGAAGGACACTGCCAGAGAGAGGTGTCAGTTTTCTGACACTGGATTCCATCTACCCTCCGGGGTCTAGAACCTTCTCTAAGAGCAACAAAAGTGTCGAGGGTTCCACTGTCCCCACAGCCAAGCTGTCTGCATATCACGGACATGGTGATATCATCTATGGGGTTACAGCAGACACTGCCCCAGGTCCTGCTGTAGAAAACTTCCAGCCACCCTGCATACTGCTGGTCCTCACTCACCATCCTGAGGGACAGGAACTCTAAGATTGAAAGAGAGGAGACAGGACACAGTGAGCACTCCGCTCAGGGCTCTGGGTCTTCCTCTCTCCCAGAAACTGTGACCATACATCCCTGACCCAACTGCAGAGATGCCCACTAGTTGACAAGACTATTGAGAGGGTAACAGGCAGGAAAGCCAGGGATCTCCAAATGGAGGAAATAGCCTGCAAGTGTCAGACATTTTTATCTCTCTTAAGCAGCAGGAAGAAACAAACTAGTGATATTTTTTTCCTTCTCTATACAAATTTAAAAGGAGGTTTTTCTTAAAATACTGTGTTGCCATAATGACACCAGGTTTCGCCTGAAGTTGACTATTCTCAAACCTAGAGATAACCAATGCCTTTTTCTTATGGAAATGTTTGTCTTAAGCTTGCAGATGACACCACCCTTATGGCAGAAAATGAAGAGGAACTAAAAAGCCTCTTGATGAAAGTGAAAGTGGAGAGTGAAAAAGTTGGCTTAAAGCTCAACATTCAGAAAATGAAGATCATGGTATCTGGTCCCATCACTTCATGGGAAATAGATGGGGAAACAGTGGAAACAGTGTCAGACTTTATTTTTCTGGGCTCCAAAATCACTACAGATGGTGACTGCAGCCATGAAATTAAAAGACACTTACTCCTTGGAAGGAAAGTTATGACCAACCTAGATAGCATATTCAAAAGCAGAAACATTACTTTGCCAACAAAGGTCCATCTAGTCAAGGCTATGGTTTTTCCTGTGGTCATGTATGGATGTAAGAGTTGGACTGTGAAGAAGGCTGAGCGCCAAAGAATTGATGCTTTTGAACTGTGGTGTTGGAGAAAACTCTTGAAAGTCCCTTGGACTGCAAGGAGATCCAATCAGTCCATTCTGAAGGAGATCAGCCCTGGAATTTCTTTGGAAGGAATGATGCTAAAGCTGAAACTCCAGTACTTTGGCCACCTCATGCGAAGTGTTGACTCATTGGAAAAGTCTCTGATGCTGGGAGGGATTGGGGGCAAGAGGGGAAGGGGACGACAGAGGATGAGATGGCTGGATGGCATCACTGACTCGATGGATGTGAATCTGAGTGAACTCCAGGAGTTGGTGATGGAAAGGGAGGCCTGGCGTGCTGCGATTCATGGGGTCGCAAAGAGTCGGACATGACTGAGCGACTGACCTGAACTGATGCTAATATACTATGCATTTACCCCAAGCTCTGTCTTCAAGTTGGTTCCGCCTCTTGGCTCAGAACCTACTTGACAAACCAGTATGTTATACTCAGATATTGTTCCCCTAATCTATGTAAATGAAACTATTTATATGATGGTCTGCCCTTCTTCAAGACTCAAGTTAATTATTTTATGGCCCAGGATAAACTATTTGGTGCCAAGATTATCCCAATATGCATGTTATGGGTCAGGGGCTTGGTGCTATTCTGAATTTTAAGACATTCCTTTCTTTCATTAATAGACTGCTAGTGACTATATAACATCCAGCTGAAGACTAGGAGGAGGGTGCTCTTTCTGTCCCCTTCTGATCCCTATGTCAGAAGCTTTCTCTATCTCCTTTATACTTTAATAAAACTTTATTACACAAAAGCTCTGAGCGATCAAGCCTCATCTCTGGCCCCGGATTGAATTCTTCTTCTCCGGGGGCCAAGAATCCCGGCATCTTTGTGTGATTCAACAACAACCTTTCACTATCATTGCCTCACTTCTACCTGACTTTGTCCATTTGTGTCTGTCTTTCTATTTCTACCACAATGATGTAGTGGATACAAACAGAGAAAGACCTACCAGGGCACCTGCGGGATGGAGAACTGACTCCTGCCTCCTGAAAAAGAACTCTAAAACGGTTTGTCGATGGAATGTGATGTGGGTATTTGGGGAGGGAAGCAAAATAACAGGGCCACAAATGTCCACATACCAATCCTTAGTACCTGTGAATATGTACCTGACCTGGCAAAAGGAACTTTACAGATGTAACAAATTTAAGGACCTTGGGATGTTTAGACCCCAGTTTAAACACCTCCTTAGCCACACTATCCTTAGAAATGGACAACCTTTCCCAGTTCCAGTCAGAGGGAAATGTAAGTGAGGAAGAATGGTCAGAAGAGGCACTGTTGTTGAAGAAGAAAGACCCAAGCCAAGGAATGAGACCACACAGAAACCAGGAAAGGCTGGGAAAGGGTCCTCCAGGAAGAACGCAGCCCTGTGGACACTGGGGTGTTGGCCCACGGAGCCCCTCATCAGACTCCTAGCACACAGAACTGAACAGAATAAGTCTGTGCTTTCATTACATCATCCACAGGATCTCCAGACTGTACTACCACAGGGAACTGAAGAGAGAGCCCTGCTTTAACGTGGAAACTGTCAGAAACGGCTCTGCCAGGAAACACTGCTGAGAAAAAAGGACCACAATCTCAGCTGCTGCAGGAGGAAGTGAAAGCACCTTGTCTTCTCGTCTGCTGGAAAGACAAGCCCCATGAGAGGAAGCCTCCTTCTCTGTCCTTTCAGCATCTCTCCCTCAAAGCTCAGATCCCTGTCCTCCAGAGCCCCATCCCTCCCCCTGCCTGTGGACAGTGTGCAGCGTGGACCTGAGCAGATGACCCCTGCATCCTCCTTGTGTCTGCAGTCGTGCCGCCCCCATCCCTGGGAAGGACACCTCCACATGTGGGACTCCTTTCCTGTGCAGTTCAGGTCGTCCAGCCAGATGGGCCCTGATCCCGCCCCAAAGTGAGCAGACCTCGTGGCATTGAGGGCTTGTCCACAGCCCAGCTGCCTACACACCACGTGGGCATCATCCAGGTCCCAGCCGTCATCACAGATGGTGCCCCAGGAGACCTGGTCAAGGATCTCCACTCTCCCGGCACAGTGACCACCCCCATCAACCAGGCGGAGCTGTCTGCTGTCTGAGGAGAGAGAAATGGGACAGTCGGTGTTGGGGATTTTCTCCCCGGGACTTGGAAGCAATGAACCTGAAAAAATGACACTTGGCCAGTCTCTTGCAAGGACTGACAAGTTTATTTCTGCAGTCAAGCTTTTTTACAGAAGCAGGAATAAAGAGCTTAAAGTATACGGTCAGCAGAGTGCATACTGAGTTAACACATAATCAGTAAAAACATTTCAAGGACAGCGCGCTCTAAATGACTCATGGGTTTATCCCACAACCCGCTTTCACAAGTAACATCCCTATTAACTCTTGGCGCCGAGCATAACCAAAGGCAGGAGATGTTTTTCTGTCCACAGTGCAAAGCCGGGTATTTCTGGCCCTTCGCCATTTTCCCAAGGACTTTCTCCTTTTACCGCTATTTTGCACTACGCTTCCCAACATATCCTCCTTTTGTTTTTAAATTAAGCACGGCGGCTGCTAGTTGGACTCCGTTGTGGGAGGCATGGAGTCTTGAGTAGAGACTTCTGTATTGCATAATCAATTACAAAAAGAGCAGGGTGATTAATACATATATAAAAATATTGCTTCCTGAAAGCCAAGCTCTAGGGTCTAGAGACAATAGGGTTTTGGTTAAAGTATCATAGAATTGAGTGCTATACAATTCTCTAGGTACCCTAACTTGAAAATTAGCAACTTGTTGTTTCAACAAATTGATGTCTAAACTTGAGTTATTTGTGAGATTCAGCAAATGCACCTTAACCTTATTCCAAGGATATTCAGTGCTATTATAGGGCATGTTAGTCAGACAAAAAGAAGTAAAATTCCAGTGACAATGTGTACGTGTTTGGAAAGCCAGTTGCCACACTTGATCTCCTAAGTGGATAACCACAGTTTGTAACTCATTAATTCATGTTTGTAATTGCTGATCTATTTGAGCTCTTCGAGTCCAAAGATCATGAGAGTCTTTGTGCCAAGCAGTGATAAAATCATGATTTTGTATAGAATTATGTAAAGCCACACCAGACAAAGTTCCTACAGTCACAATGGAGATAAGGCTTAAGATGCCTGCAATAATCCACCCAATGATGTGCTTAGATCGCCTAATCCCAGTTTTCAACAATACAGAAAAAAATATAGAATCAGTCCAAGGTTCAGTTAAGTTTACGGGAAGCTATAACTCAGATCTTTGTTTAACTAGCGCAATGCTAGCATTGTGATATGAAATGGTGTGATTAAGGCAGGTATACAATGCACATGCAGTACAATTGACAATCTTGGCCGATAAGTCGATGTCAAAATGCCCTACAATAAACAAGCATGGAAGGTGAACACACGATTGAATATAGCCAGTACTATTATATAGGAAGGTATAATTAGAAGGATGAAACACACCCACAGTCCCATAAACATTAGCAAAGTGCTCTAAAGCTGCTGGAATTTCCTAAATGTGCCATCGCTCTGGCCCCACAATGGGGACAACAATCCTGGGTCGTGGGGGTGATAAGCCCCCGTTATACCAATTCAGCAATATGTCCTTATCAGTCCAGAAACTTGTCTTAGATTTATGAAAGCCTCCAGTGTTTGATCTATTAAACCAGGAGCAATTATGATGTTCCTCCTGCTCTTCAGAACAGTTTACATTGCCAGAAACAGCTTATCTGGAGTCATAGGAGTTTCAGTACTCTTCAGTGTCTGCTCAGCCTGACGAGTCATGTTTTCACTTGAGCCCATGTCGGGTAAGGATTCAGACGATGGCGTTTCCTCATTGGCTCCTCCAGGGTCATTGACGAGACCCTTCGAGTCAACTTCATCACTTCCTGAGGGAGTCCGGTCTTGGGGTCCCTCTCGGTAACGGACATGGCGAAGGGGAACCCAGATTTCCTCTCCATCTGCAATGACAAGACCATAACCCTTGCCTAGGAGTTGTAAGATTCCTGGCAGCCATTGATTAAATTGCTTATACCATATTGGTGTATTGATTTCTAATTTGCTGTTTTTGTCTTCTGCAAAATGTCTTTCTGCACGACTGTCAGAATTATTTTTTGTTAAGTTTAGTTAAAGATAATAGTAATTGAGGGTTCATGGGATAAGAAGTGTACCTCCTCTTCCATATTCCCCTTTTCTGTTTTAATAAATGAGTTTTAGGGTGTGGTGGGCTCTTTCAATAATGGCTTGACCCTGAGGATTATAGGCTATTCCTGTAATGTGTGTTATGTTCCATTCTGATAAAAATGAACGAAATGAATGTGAGGTGAATGCAGGTCCATTGTCTGTTTTCAAGACAGAAGGAATCCCCATAATGGGGAAGGTGAGTAAGAGTGCGGAAATGGTGTGTTTGTTGGATTCTGAAGAGATAGGTACTGTCCAGATAAAGTTGGAAAATTGAGACAAAAAGTAAAGAAAATTTTCTTTAAGGAAAGTGAGTGAAGTCAAATAGCTAAAGGAAATTAGATTGTTGCCCCCGGGGATTAACTCCTGAAATCGTAGTTCGTAAGCTCAGAGGGATGCAGGCATCACAGGTTTTAATAATATGCCGTGTTTCAGTGAGAGGAATATGGTATTTAGAGTGCAATCTGTTAGCATTGGTATGAAGATTAGCATGTTCATCATTGGCAGATGTAAAAATGGGAGCTATGAGCCTGTCAACAGCATCATTTTTTGTGACCAGAGGGCCAGGTAAACCTGAATGAGCACGTATATGTGCAATAAAGAAGGGTTCCGTACGTTAGCAAATTAAAGCTTGAGTCTGTGAAAAGACAGTATATAATTCTTCATCTAGATTGTATAAAAAGGCGGTAACAAAATCAGGAAAAAGGGAAGCAAGGTATTTGGAATCAGTATATACGTTGAAGGATAATGGTTGAAGCAACAAAAGAGCATATAAAGCATACAATTCAACTCTTTGTACTGAAGAATAGGTAGTGGGTAATTTCTCTTTGATATCAGGGCCGACAATCTCTGCTATGCCTTTCTTGTTGCCATCAATGAAATAGGTGGGCGCATTGGAAATAGGCTGGGATGCAATGATATTAGTTATAATGAATTTAGTACATTGTAGAAAGTCCCATAATTTTCTTTTTGGCAAATGAAATGAGATAACATTTTGAAAATCACTTAATGCCATTTGCATGGTCAGGTTATACTGTAAGGCAATTTGCAATTCCTTTTTTGTCAAGGGAACGTGTATTGCATATGAATCAAATCCAGTAAAAGTTTGTACACGGCTTCTTCCTGACACAATTAAGTGCCCTATTTTCTCAATATATGATACCATTTTTTCAGACTGTTTAGTGTGTAAATATACCCATTCTATTGGGCTATGTTGAGCTATAATTGCAGTGGGCGAATGTTCAGTGGGGAATATATCTAAAGAAACTGGTTGATCATAATCTAGCCGAGTTGAAAAAGATTGTTGAATGTGTTTCTCCATTAAGGCCAGTTCTTCTTTGGCCTCTTTTGTTAGTTGTCTAGGGCTATTAGGGTCAAGGGATCCCTTTGAAATTTTAAATAGATTTTGTAAGGCATAGGTGGGGATGCCAACAGATGACTGCAGCCAATTAATATCTCCTAGCAATTTTTGAAAATCATTCAGCGTGCATAGAGATTGCACAGAAATTTGAGTTTTTTGAGGTTTGATTTTAGATTCTTCCATAACATGTCCTAAATAATTAAAGGCTGCTTTCCATTGAATTTTATCTGGTGCTACAAGCAGGCCATGATTTTGAAGAGTAGTAATAACTTCATTATATAACTGTTGTAAATAGAATTCAGATTCCATAGAGAGAAGTATATCATCCATATAATGAATTATAAACGCAGTAGGATACTTGTCTCTAATGGGTTGTAATAATACAGATATGAGATATTGGCAAATGGTAGGGGAGTTCATCATTCCCTGAGGTAGCACCTTCCATTGGAATCTTTTAACAGGAGCCATGTGATTTATAGAAGGAATTGAAAAGGCAGAACGTTTTCTCTCTTTAGGGTGCAAAGGTATAGTAAAAAAGCAATCTTGTAAGTCAATAATAACTATAGATTATCCTTTTGGTACCATAGAAGGGGAGGGCAATCCGGGTTGTAAGGACCCCATAGGTAACATGGTATTATTAACATTTCTTAAATCTATCAACATTCGTCATTTTCCTGATTTCTTTTTTATTACAAAAATAGGGGAATTCCACGGGGAAAATGAAGGTTCTATATGAGCTTTTTGTAATTGTTCATTTACTAATTGTGTAAGAGTTGCCAATTTTTCTTTAGTTAGGGGCCACTGATGTGTCCATACTGGGGTATCAGATTCCCAATCGAGGGGCAGCAGTGTTAACTCAATGGCCCCCATTTAAAAGGTTCATTTAAAGAAATTGTGGCTTTCGTTTGTTCAAGAAAATCCTGTCCCCATAAATTGATAGGGATATTAGTAATATATGGTTTAAGATAAGCTACAATTTGATTAGGGCCATACATTTGTAAATAGGATGCATTGACAAAAGTTTGTGTGGCATTAGCTTCATTTACTTCTAATAGTCTAGAAGGAGCTATAACCTTATCCCAATCAAGGGGCCATTTTGCAGCTCTAATGATTGAAATGTTAGCTCCAGTATCTAACATGCCTGTGAAATTCTTTCCCTGTATGCGTAAAGTAAGCATGGGTTTCCGATGTTCCTTTAATAAGGTGGATAGTGCAGCAGTAAGGTTGGTACTGCCAAAGCCTCCCTGCCGAACTTTATCAGATGCCTTCATTGGTTTGACATATGGCAAAAGTAATAATTGTGCAAAATGTTCCCCTTTTTGTAAGTATGCATTTCCCGTTTTCACAACATTTACCATAACATGTATTTCCCCTTCATAATCTTCATCCATAACACCAGTCAATAGCACTAAACCTCTCATTGTGCAGCTACTACGTCCCAAAATCAGTCCCATTGTCCTGGGTGGAATCAGGCCATAATATTCGGTGGGAATTTTGTGGGGGCTGTATAATTCTATTAGTTCCATATCATAAGGACTAGGTATATCAGTGCAAGCACTCTTAGATGTAGCTGCTTGTAGCGTCATAACATTAGGTCCTCCTTTTGTAGTGGGGCTAGAGGACGGCCCCTTTATCAGTTTCCCTGTTGTTTTTGTTGTGCATCAGAGTTCAAGGTGTTTCCATCCTTATCAAATTTAGAATGACATTCATTCAGCCAATGGAACCCCTTTTTACATTTTGGACATATTTCTGGGGGACTCTTCTTATTAGAAGTAGTATTATATTTTTTGGCCTGTGTTGACATGAGACATTGTTTTTTCATATGGTTGGGCTTCCCACAGTTAAAACATTTGGCATTAGCAGCTTTTTGTACAATAAAGGTTTCCAGTGTTGCCAATTTTGCTCTATGGGAACTAGATCTGATATCCCTATATGCTTTCAAATATTCCATAAGAGAGCCAGTCTCTCGAATTAGTCTAAGCATGGATTGACATTCCTCATTAGCATTTTCAAAAGCAAGTTGTTTTAAAATAATATTTTGTAAAGTCATATCCTTAATAGATTTCTCAATTGCATCCTTTAATTTTCCTAAAAATTGAGAATATTCCTTTTCATGCCCTTGAATAATCTTAACAAATTAACCATCAGAGTTAGTGCTATCCACCTTTGCTTATGCCCTTCAGGCAGTTTCTTTAATGAAATGTAACATCTGAGGGGTAATATTAGCTAGTTGCGCAATCATATAGGCCATGGCTCTTGTTCCAGTGAGTATATCATAGGTTAAATTGGCAGGGTTACCATGAGATTGCTGGTCAATCATCAGCTGTCAGGCCTCATCATTAACCCACATTTGCCATTGCAGTCATTGTTGAGGATTTAAAACCATCTTTGGTATTTGAAAAAAAATCATATGGCATCCAATGGCTAGCCCATCCTCTGAGAAATTCTATACAGTAAAGAGAAGTAGGTCCATATAGAGTGCATGCTTTCTTAAAGCTAGACAACATGCCAAAATCTAGATTAGCCCAAGTATTTTTGTCTTGGGCAGGTTGATTAAATTGCATTGGGAAAGCGAAAGTGCAAGCAGGCATCTCCCGAGGAGGAGTGAAATGATTAGTATGAGCAAAGTTAGCAATTGCTGTTACAGGCGGAGCAGAAGCAAAAACCTCAGATTTGGGCTGTCCGTTGAATGAAATGACTTCTGTTCTAAGTGGCTTCAGTTTTGACATATCCTGTATATATATATATATGTCTCTAAGTTGTTTTTCTAAGGATTGTGTCTGATTGAGCATAACATTCTTATATTTCAAAGCACCTTGTATATCTTGTTCTTTAAGCTCATATTCATGTAAAGATTGAATAGTTTTTACTTCCAAATCAACGTTATGCCCTTCAATTTGTTCTGTGATAGCCCGTATGAGTGACCATGTTACCCTTGCTGATATGCTCGCAAAATATTATTTTTAACCCTTTTCTATATGTCTAGATTGAGTGTCCCCTCTTCTGGGAGCCATGACTTGTTCCAGTAAAATATGATAGCAGTCATTCAACTGATCTCTTGAAACATTAACACCGTTTTGTTTCAAAAAATGATGCATTATAGAAATGAAAGGAATTTTACTGCTATGTTGTCCCATCCTACTTATCTCTTTCTGCAGGGGCTCATCGCTTTGTTCAGCCTTCCTTTCAAGTCCCTGTTCGGGCGCCACTTGTTGGGGATTTTCTCCCCAGGACTTGGAAGCGACGAACCTGAAAGAATGACACTTGGACAGTCTCTTGCAAGGACTGACAAGTTTATTTCTGCAGTCAAGCTTTTTTACAGAAGCAGGAACAAAGAGCTTAAAGTATACGGTCAGCAGAGCGCATACTGAGTTAACACATAATCAGTAAAAACTTTTCAAGGACAGCACGCTCTAAATGACTCATGGGCTTATCCCACAACCCGCTTTCACAAGTAACATCCCTATTAACTCTTGGTGCCGAGCATAACCAAAGGCAGATGTTTTTCTGTCCACAGTGCAAAGCCGGGTGTTTCTTGCCCTTCGCCATTTTCCCAAGGACTTTCTCCTTTTACGGCTATTTTGCACTACGCTTCCCAACAGTCGGGTGGTGACGGGTGGTGAAGGGGCAAGGGGACAGTGGATAAAAAGGGTCTTCTGTCCTGTGGAACCCTCATCTGAGCAGTAGGGGTCGCTCTCCTCTGAGGCTTCAGAGCCTGCTGGTTCGGACACAGAGTCTTTGCACTGGGGAAGCACCTGGGACTGGTTTCCTGCAGAAACACCAATGATCAGAGGGCTGGGAGGGTTGAAGTAAAGAAAACTAAATTAAGGTTAAAAAATGACCTAGTAGTGGAGACTGAAATGAAAGCTGTGGCATATCAGTAAAGTTATCGTAACTTTAGTATCCACTTTCTCTATGGAGAATTCTGCTTCTGACAGTGCCATAATTTGGGTTTAAGCCAAGTGTTGCACTAAGAATGAGTTGAATAAGGTGTGTTACTCCTAAATCTATCCCTAAGTAGAAGAAGCAAAACAAAATCCTTTCTGAAGAATTTCTACAATTTTTCATCTTCAATGTCTATCATTTAAACAAATACTTATACAAAAGAGATTTCTTGGAAACTCAAGAGGCAAAAGGAAACATCGGAAAGAATATCCCAGGGTATCCAGCTATTAGAGTTACCAGACAGAGAATTTATTTGATTTTGTTAATTTATTATTTTTATTACTGGAAGATAATTGCTTTACAATGTTGTGTTAGTTTCTGCTGTACAACAATGTGAATCAGCCAAAAGTATACATATATACCCTCCCTCTCAAGCCTCCCTCCCACCCCATCCACCATCCCACCCTTTTAGGTCATCACAGAGCATCTAGCTGAGCTCCCTGTGCTATATAGCAGCATCCTGCTACCATCTGTTTCACATGTGACAGTGTACACATGTCAGTGCTACTCTCTCAATTCATCCTGCCCTCTCCTAACCACCACAGTGTGTTACCATCTGTTCTCTAGGTCTTCATCTCTATTTCTGCCCTGAAAATAGGTTCACCTGTACCCTTTTCCTAGATTCCATTGACAGAGAATTTAAACAGCCATGATTAAAATGCTCATAAAATTAACTCACAAGATATGTATCTTGGCAGGGAAATGATTACAAAAACAAAAATTCTAGAGATAAAAAACTTAATAGCTGGAATTAAGAACTAGAGATTGAGTGTATCTCAGTGTTAGATCAGCATAAGGTAGAAAGAGTACAATGGAAGATCAGAGGACAAATATTCCTCTATTTAGAAATGCTGGTCACATGGTAAGTGTCCCAGTTATCGTGCTGTAAAACAATTTCCCCCCAAAACTTAGCAACTAAAGCAAAACATATATACTTCAGTTTGCTTATGATTTCCTGGGTGTAATCTGAGAAAGACTCAACTTGGCAGTTCTGTCTTGGGGTTTTTCATGTGGTTGCACTGACATGTCATCTGGGGCTGAAGTTTGCTGAGACTTGACTGAACTGTGGTTAATAACTGTGGAAATTCCCTGAAGTATTTTAGGGATAAGGGGACATCATGTCTGCAACCTAATTCAGAAAGAGTTTACATATTTAGGGACAAATGGAACAGGAGGGGGACAGACAGAAAAAGAGAGGGAGACAGAGAGATAAAGATTAAAGCAAAATAAGACTTCCAATTCAAGATGGCAGAGTAGAAAAAATGAATATGAAATAGAAAAAGTGAAACAGACTAGATAAAAGTAAAAGATCATGTTTCACTTTTTCTATTTCATATTCAGTGCTCCCATTTCATTTAGTTTATGTTCTCCAATTTCTCCATCTCTTTTTTTTTTTGATGTTCTTACTCAAGCCTTTATCAAGTGTAGTAGAAAAGCTTTTGTACACATATATAATTATGTATAATATGTATATTTTAGAAAACATAAATTTTTGCCTAACTAAAAAGTTTATGACATTTTGATTCCACTTGTTTGACTTAGTATGAATAGAATGCCAAATTTCTAATTTAAAAATAGATATGCAACAAGTAACAGTGGTTTACTGTATACCATAGGGAACTATAGTCAATACCTTGTAATAACCTATGATGGAAAATAATTTCAAAAATAATAATGTGTATTTGTATAACCGAATCACTTTGCTGTGCACCTGAAACATTGTAAGTGAACTACACTTCAATAAAAAAATATGTATTTAAAATATATGTATTTTTTTAAAAGATTAAAGCAAAATACTAACATTGGGAAATCAGGTAAAGGTCATCTGGGGATTTTTATATTATTCTTACAACTTTTCTGTAAGTCTCAAAAAAAATATTAAAAGGTGAAACAAGTCCAAATAATTCATTCTTAGGACACTTTTACACACAAAAAAATATGAATAGCAATCAAAAACAAAATGCCTAAGAGAAAACCTAGTAGAAGATGGGCAAAACCTCTGAGGGAAATTCAAGACCTAACTGAAAGGAGGGATATACGATGTCAATGAATTGGGAGACTCAAAATTGTTAATCATCCTCAAATTTATACATAGATTCAATCTAGTCACAATCAAAATACATTTAGGCTTTTTTTCTTGGGGGGGGGGCGGTGAAAAGTGACAAGCTGATTCCAAAACTTATACAAAATCCAAAAGGCCTAGAAAGACCAACACAGTTGGCAAGAAAAGAAACAGTGTTAGAGGAGTTAATAAAAAGTAACACTCATAAATTAAAATCATTCAGACAGTGTAAAGATACAATACTTAAGAAATACAGTATTGGTGCCAGGACAGACAAATAATACAATGGAACAGAGTAGACTGTCATAAAGGACAGACACATATGCCCTTCTGCTTATGACAAAGGTGACACTGCAATGGGGAAAGAGCCTGTTCAGTAAAGGATTCTGAGTCAGTTGGATGTCCATATGAATCCTGGAGAAGGAAATGTCAACCTGACCCTTATCTTACACAGATATCAATCCCAGAAGAAATGTACAATTATATTCAAGAGAAAGTAATTAAATTGCTATAATATTTCACCATGGAATATCTACCTTTTGAGACACAGATGCAAGAACAGACATTTGGACTCACTGGGAGGAGTTGTTGTTGTTCAGTCGCTCAGTCATGTCTGATTCTTTGCAACTTCACAGACTGCAGCACACCAGACTTCCCTGTGGTTCACCATCTCCCAGAGCTTGCTCAAACTCATGTCCACTGAGTCAGGGATGCTATCCAACCATCTAAACCTCTGTCATCCCCTTCTCCTCCTGCTTTCAATCTTTCCCAGCATAAAGATCTTTTCTAATGAGCCAGCTCTTCGAATCAGGTGGCCAAAGTATAGGAGCTTTAGCTTTAGCATCCATCCTTCTAATGAATATTCAGGACTGACTTCCTTTAGGATTGATGGGTTTGATCTCCTTGCAGTCTAGGGGACTCTCAAGAGATTTCTCCAACACCAGAGCTCAAAAGCATCAATTCTTCAGCATTCAGCCTTCTTTATGGTTCAACTCTCACATCTATACATGACTACTGGAAAAACCATGGCTTTGACTATATGGACCTTCGTTGACAAAGTAATGTCTCTGCTTTGTAATATGCTGTCTAGGTTGGTCATAGCTTTTCCTTCAAGGAGCAAGTGTCTTTCAATTTAATGGCTGCAGTCATCATCTGCAGTGGTTTTGGAGCCCAAGAAAATAAAGTCTGCCGCTGGTTCCATTGTTTCCCCCACCTATTTGCCATGAAGTGATGGGACCAGATGCCATAATCTTCATTTTTTGAATGTTGAGTTTTAAGCCAGCTTTTTCACTCTCCTCTGTCACCTTCATCAGGAGGCTCTTTAGTTCCTCTTCACATTCTGCCATAAATGCAGTGTCGTCTGCACATTTCAGGTTATTGATATTTGTCCTGGAAATCTGATTCCAGCTTGTGCTTCACCCAGCTTGTCATTTCTCATGATGTACTCTGCATATAAGTTAAATAAGCAGGGTGACAATATATGGCCTTGGCGCACTCCTTTCCCAATTTGGAACTAGTCCATTGTTCCATATCCTGTGGTCACTGCTGAGTTTTCCATATTTTCTGGCATATTGAGTGCAGCATTTTCACAGCATCATGTTTTAGGATTTGAAATAGCTAAGCTAGAATTCCATCTAGCTTTGTTGGTATTGATGCTTTCTGAAGCCCATTTGACTTTGTACTCCAAGATGTCTGGCTCAAGGTGTGTGATTATCTGAGTTATTAAGATTATCTGGGTCATTAAGATTTTTTGTGTAGCTCTTCTGTGTATTCTTGCCACCTCTTCTTAATATCCTCTGGTGTGTTAGGTCCATACTATTTCTGTCCTATATTGTGCCCATCTTTGCATGAAAGTTCCCTTGGTATCTCTAATTTTCTAGAAGACATCTCTAGTCTTTTCCATTCTGTTGTTTTCCTCAATTTCTTTGCATTCTTCACTTAGGATGGCTTTCTTATCTCTCCTGGATATACCTTGGACCTCTGCATTCAGATGGGTATATCTTTCCTTTTCTCCTTTGCTTTTCATTTCTATTCTTTTCTCAGCTATTTGTAAGGCCTCCTCAGACAGCCATTTTGCCTTTTTGCATTTCTTTTTCTTGGGGATGGTTTTGATCACCACCTCCTGTACAATGTCATGAACCTCTGTCCATAGTCCTTCAGGCACTCTATCAGATCTAATCTCTTGAATCTATTTGTTGATGGAGGGGATGATTTGAGAGAATACCATTGAAACATATACATTACCATATGCAAAATAGATAGACAAGAGTTTGATGTATAATGCAGGGCTCCCAAATCTGGTGATCTGTGACAATCTGGAGGGATGGGATAGGGAGGAAGATGGGAGGAGCGGACAGGATGGAGGGGACAAATGGATGCCTATGGTCGATCCATACTGATGTATGGTGAAAAAAATCACAATAATATAAAGTAGTTATTAAAAAGAGAAATTAACTTTTAAAGCCAGTTTTCCCTCACCCTCTGTTCTTGGGGACATTTCACACCAGGAGCATCCTAAGTACCAGTAGCCTTTCCCTCTCTCTTACCTGAGCAAATCACAGAAGCTGTGTTGCCACGGGAACAGTCAGGACCACCCAGAGCAGTCACAGGGCAACTCCACAGGAAGGACTCAGCCCCTGAGCAGTGAAATCGGGCTGTTGATATCCGATCACCTCTTCCCACCAAGTGTGGTCCTCCAGGGGTGGAGATGGCGACTCCACAGCCAAACTGATGACAGACAACGTTGGCATTAGCCAGACTCCAGTGGGAGGCACAGAGCACTCTCCACCCTCCAGAAATGTTCATCTCAACCTGCCCTTCACACTGAGAGGAGCCGTTTGTCATGAGCCGGACTTCTGAGTATGCTGGATATGAGACAACAGAATTTCAGAAATATCTAATGATTTCTGACCTGAACAGAGTGTGCAGGGAGGTTAGTCCTGACCTACATCTCACCTGAACAGACAAGCTGAACAGCTCCACTGTGGTGACAAGTGCCCCCTGGACAGGGCACTCTGGGGCAGGACCAGAGCTTAGGCTCCTCCCCCTCACACCTGAACTCTTCAGCCCAGACCCGGCCATCTGACTCTCTGAAGAGCTCATGTCCCAGGACTGACACAGCTTTGCCACACCTCAGCTCTGCACAGATGACTTGGGCAGTGGGGAGTGTGAAGTTCCCATCAGACACTGGGATCCCAGTCTTCTCCAGAATAAACTTCTACTCACCCTGAGCAGGGTCCATCCTCTCCAACCAGATGCACAAATCCTGAGAGAAACAAATAAATAAACCCACTGCACATTCATGATCCTGGCTTGGCAACTGGAAACATGTCACAGGCAATGGTGTGAAAGCTTTTATTTTCCAGGACTGAGGCATTAAGAGAAAATATGACAATGTCAGAATTGCATTTTCATGGGCAAGTGTTGGAAGAGAAATCCAGAAGGATTTGCAGAGTCAGTTTAGAATGGACGAATTCCAAAAACCTATATTTGATGTTGGTTAGGATGAGAATTCCTCATTTAAGGGTCTGGAAACTATAGGGCCCAAGGAAACTGCACTGCAATGGGCATCAGACTTGGGTGCAGAATTGAACTAACCCAGAGTGAAATAGGTCCTTGGGATTCAAGAGTTTAGAGAACTAAGATCCAGACAAGGTTAGAAGGCCATCCTGACATTTCTGGGGCTAGAAGTCCAGCCGGATTTTTCTCAGGAGTCAATACTCAAGTCACTGATACAAGGGAAATCAATCGAGAGATCTGAGCACAGGTCAATCTATAAACAGACTTATGACTCATGGAAGGAAAGCTAGATATTATAACAAGTCTACTTCTTATGATTCCCATATGTTTCTCATAATCTCTGATGGTGAGAAATTCCAAGAATTTCTTATCCAACTTGAATTGTGAAAAGAAATTGTCCATAAATGAGTTTGAATATGAAGAAAGGTCAGAGTCATAGGAGAAAGGGTTGGTCCTAGCCATCTTTCAAGAAAGCCTAGGATTTACCAATGAACCCAGGAGAGAATGAGTTCTCAGTGGGACTATCTATACAAGATGACTAACTGTGTTGATAGTTCATATTACTGGTTTTCTTCCAACACATGAGAATCTTAGCAAATGCTATGGAGTGAAGGTAATTTAATGTTTTTAAATTCTATCTATATGCTAAATGGTGCTTCCCAGGTGGCACTAGTGGTAAAGAAGCCCCCTGCCAATGCACAAGTTCAATCCCTGGGAGGAGGGCATAGCACCAGTATTCTGTCCTGGAGAATCTCATGGATGAGGGAGCCTGATGGGCTACAGTTCATAGAGTCACAAAGAGTCAGACATGACTGAAGAGACCTAGCATGCACTCATAGGCTAACTTCAAACTACTTTCCTATTTCTTGAGAAATAGTCATCATGCTGTAAAAAAAAAAAAAAAAAAAAGGAGAGGGAGAAGAAGAGAAGACAGAGCAAACAGCCATATATAATTTACAGATTTCTACTTTACAAAAGCCTCAATATGGATGAAAGAAAGATTTGGGGAAAATATTTGTCCAGCAAGTTTTTAACACATTTTACCCATGTGCTCCTTCCATCTGCGACCTAATCCTGTTTCCCTTTCCCATTTCTCCCACTGCAGACAAGAGAAAACAATCCTAAGAGCTACAAATGGATGGAAAAGAGACTCTGAAAGGGAAGAACTTTTGTAGGAGTGGAGTGTGGTGGGAGGAGGGGTAGGTTAAACTGGGAGTGGATGGAGTATGAAACTGAAAGAGGGAGACTAAGGGAAAGACTCACGACATGATTTGACATTCAGGGACCACATTTTGGATAGAGGAAAGGTAACCTAATGAAAAAAAATAAAACTTCTCATCATAAAAAACAATTTTTAAATACATTTGCCTGATTTCTGACTGTGCTTATAATTATTTATGTACAGGGTGGAATTCTTTCTGATAAAGGACTCTGATTTCATAAGTATGAGAACATTGAAGGTTCAGAAAGAATATCTCAACAGAATAAAAATCTACTATAGAGAACAGGTGAGAACAGAAAAGACACTATAGAAATTAATGAATCGAAGGACCAGCTTGACCACTTATCCAAGAGGGAATGGTAAGAGCCAGGATGATCTGTTAGCCTTTTGTTACTTACCCACTTTCAACTCCCCAGTCCAGCTTAGGACATCTGGTGTGGTCTGGCTGGGAGTTTGGTCATAGGATACACATTCTAATTAAAACATTTTTACTTAACAGGTTGTTAGTTTCTATATCAATCCCATGAGATTACAAATTTAAAAAGAACAAGAAAGAAATATTTCTTGTATGCTGTTTAATATACCAAGATACATGCTAAACACTCAATTATATGCTAAATAATCAATAAAGTCTTGTACACATCAGGATAGAAACTTCTGAGACATATTATTATTTCTTTTTTATTTTCTACTTGATTTTAAATTTTATATAAAAGGATATGTGTGTGAAAATTGTAAGAAAATTTGTGCAATAGGAGGCTGGTGTGAGTGGATAAAGGTATTAAATACAATAAAAATACATCCTTGTCTGGTCTCTTGCTGTACAGACCTCCTGTATCCTTAGGCACACATAGCATCCTCCACACCACACCTGGACCTGCAGTGATGCTCAGAGAACCCCATATGGCCTTTGACATCTCCCATTGCCCTTCTTCTTCCTCTTAGCTACTATAAGTCTCCTCCACCTTCTTCAAAAATTACAGGTGTCTTCTTACTCCTATTCCTATCAAACAAGCCCCCAAACACAATTCTCTTATATCATTGAAGACATCAGGTATAAAATATAATTTATTACCACAAAACATAGGAATTCATATTTTATTGCCTATATCTTTGACTTGTCAGCGTGTGGCTAAGTGTTCCTCCAAAATTTTGGTTTATACAGAGGTTTTAAAGAAAAAAAAAGAACAGACAATCCTTCCTAGTAACAATGAAAGGAGAACCCAGGCTCAGAACATATCATCAACAACTCTATTGTCCTACCAGTCAAAGAGCTATGAATATTCAAATCTAAATTTTCAAAGGGGACTTTCAATTTGGCACAAATCCATAAGTTCCTCTCCGATTTGTTTGATGATGTCCCCTGTGCCTCCACTCCTACTAACCTAGCACAAAAATGTGTTTTGCACTATATATACAGAAAGGACTCCATCCTGGAAGGTACAGCCTCATTCTAGCCCTTTCCTCCCATGGGCTCACTGTGCAAAGCAGGTGCGTGTGGTGATTTGCAAATGCTTCACTCTTCCAAAAGTAAATTATATAAAAATGAGTATCAATTTTTATTGGGATATAGATTAAGCTATATCAGGTAAGATCACTGGAGAAGAAATAGCAGAGACTTGTAAGAGGAAAGTAGCAATAAATGAAGCCCATCAGGAAATCAGTCCTGAATATTCATTGGAAGGACTGATGCTGAAGCTGAAACTCCAATACTTTGGCCACCTGATGGGAAGAATTGACTCCTTTGCAAAGACCCTGATTCTAGGCAAGACTGAAGACAGGAGAAGAAGGGGAGAACAGAGGATGAGATGGTTGGATGGCATCACTGACTCAATAGACATGAGTTTGAGTAAGCTTTGACAGTTGGTGATGGACAGGGAAGCCCGGCATGCTGCAGTCCATGGGTAGCAAAGAGTCGGACACCACTGAGCGACTGAACTGAACTGATCACTCACAGATACTTTATGCATACAAGGAGGATATCTCAGACATCTCTAGCTTACACATCTATTGCCCTGGTAATCAGACACCATCTTCCTTGGAGCTTTCTGTTCTTTCAATAGGTGGGCAATTCACTGATCATACCTGAGCAGGTAACTCCTGCATCCTCGTCATGACCACAGTTGTGCTTCCCCCAGCCACGGGAAGGGCACTGCCACACGTGGGACTCCATTCTTCCACAATACACATGATCCAGCCAGATGGGTATTGATCCCGCCCCAAAGGGAGCAGACTCCACGGCACTGAGGACTTCTCCACAGCCCAGCTGCCTGCACACCAAACGGGCACCGTCCAGGTCCCAGCTGTCATCACAGATGGTGCCCCAGGAACCCTGGTGAAGGATCTCCACTCTCCCGGTGCAGGGCCCGCCCCTGTCCACCAAGCAGAGCTGTCTGCTGTCTGAGGAGACAGAAATGGGACAATGGGGTGCTGACCAGGAGAGGAGAAAGATCTTCTGTCCTGTGGGACCCTCACCCGAGCAGTTGGGGGCACTCTCTTCAGAAGCTGATGCTGCGGAGCCATTGCCCTGTGGAACATTTAGATCTGGTTTCTTATAGAAGTGATAAGAGCATAACAAGGATGAAAAAGGACAAAAACAGGAAATATTACTACTAGGTAGTCTGAGACAGATGGTGTTACAAGGTCCTATCAGAGTTAACATTCTGATTTGTAGAGCTCTGCACAGAATCTGAAAAAGATTTACAGGAAATGTTGGTCTCTCTACCCTGAGGGGTTAAATGAGTTCAGAGTCACAGGATTAGGCTGGTAGCTGGATGTATTCTTTATAAGCTACACACTCTTGGTCATTGACTTTAGAGTCAGGCAGTGGCCTCATCAGAAGCCTTGGGGAGCAGCCATGAATCATTAAAATCATTCTCCTTGGTATAGTCATGAGAACTGAAAAACAAATAGTCTGTGAGACACCATGGTTTACCCCAGAATAGTTCACTTATGATTCTAAGCTTCAAACTCCAGATCTGGATACTTAGTTTCAAAAAATATAATCTCTTTGAGTAGATTAAACAACCCTGCGTGAGAGATGATGTCAGAAGATATTGACTGACATTGGCCAGATTCCACTGGGAATCACAGAATGCAGCTTCTTCTCCCAAATGAATATAATCTCTCCTTGGACATTGTGTCAGGAATTGCTATTATATAAAATTTGGAGTTATTTGTTCTCTAGGGGAAAATATGTATTTCTAACTCTCAGAGCAAAAATATGTTATAGTCCTGCTTTGAAAGCCTTTGAACAAACAATATTGACAGACACACTACATTATTCTGTCCTTTGATACATAATCAGTCATGGAAAGAAAGGGTAAATGATGTCTATCACTGTTGTAGTTTAAGTAAGTGAAAAGTAGAGAATAAAACCTCAAATTCTGTACTTCCATGAAGAATGGAAGAGAAAGCAGGCCAATGGTCTGGTTAGGCACAACTTTAAATGCTGGAAATTTTCTTTAAGTAAAGGTATCATTGGAAAAGACTCTGATGCTGGGAGGGATTGAGGGCAGGAGGAGAAGAGGACGACAGAGGATGAGATGGCTGGATGGCATCACCAACTCGATGGATGTGAGTTTGAATGAACTCTGGGAGTTGGTGATGGACAGGGAGCCCTGGCGTGCTGCAATTCATGCGGTCGCAAAGAGTCGGACATGACTGAACGACTGAACTGAACTGAAAAGTATCAGAAATTTGTGGACACAACATGGACTAAATATGTTAAAATTCTAAAGAGTGGAGATCATGTAATATGTTTCAATGTTAGCCAAGGATCTACAGCTTCTTTTTCTCTGGAGGAATTTCCCAATTTGGTGCCTGGGTTAATGGCTCAGAATCTGGGCTCAAGAAACAGAGGACTCCTATTTGGACAGAGAAGCCAGCATAATTTGGGGTTACCTGGTGGTGAGACAGAATTGGAGACCTGAAATCCTTTCTCACACAACAGATTTTTTTCCTCAAATATGTGCTCATTATACAAGTCATGAAGCTGGCAGGAAGCCAAAGACCTATGTCAAAAGTCTTGGAGAGCAGAGTGGATATTCCCTTACTCTCTTGGGTGCTGAGCTTCCAAAATATCCAGGTTCTCAACCAAAATCTTTGAAGGCCCATGCCACATGGACAGAGAGATAAGAGGTGGATTGAGTGCTACCAAAACCGCAACCTAGACTTGTTACAGCTCAGTTCTCAGTTGTATTTATATATTTGAGTGATCTTCAACCCTTCTCCTACTTGCTTAACAAAACAGAATATGAATCCTCTCAAGGTTAGAAAATGTATCTGGAGGATCATTTTTTCAATGACGAAGACATGGGATGACATGACATATTAACAAAGTGAAATAAAAGAAAATAAGAGAAGGCAGAGACTCACATGATAGAGGTGCTGGAGTTAGCAGATATAGATTTTAACTAAGATCAATATATCGAGGAAAAAAGAGGAAATGAGAGAATAAATGGTGAAAAGATGAAAAACATTAACAACTTATTATAACTATAAAAATCAAGGAACAGTTACCAACTGAAAATAAAATGTCTAGAGAGTTGAATTAATAAGTTTAGAAAAATTTTAGATAGAACTCAACACAGAATTACTGACTTAGAGGAGTCCTAGAGATGAGAGCTGAGAAGGAGTGGGATAGGAGGAGAAGAGAAGCTAAGACAGAGAGACAGAGCAGCAGAAGTTAATACTTGAAGATATAATAATTGAGAATTTTTAAAAAATGGATGGATGGGCATGAAAACTCCCACACCTAATAAAGCTGCTGAAAATCAAAGGAAAAAGGAAAATTTGGAATAATAACAGATCTGTTTAATACAAAAGAAGGGGGGAAAGAGAGGAAAAAGGAACATAAAGCACATGGGTCAATTAAAAGGAAATGATAGATACTAGCCCAACAATACCAATAACTGCACTTACAGTAAATTGATTAGATATTTCAAATTAATGCCCATCTTGATAAAACCAAAAAATTCATGTAAATGCTACCATGAACATATTCAGCTTATATATGAGGGTAAAGAAAGGTTGAAAGTAAAATGATGGGGAAAATGTACATACTGTGTGAATCCTAACCGTAAGAAAACTGGAGTAGCTATACAAATGTTACAGAAAGTAGACTTCAAAGCAAGATGTGCTAATTGAGTTAAAAGGGGTATTTTCATGATTATAACAGGATACACCCTTAATGAAGATATTATAGATATTAAAATCCAAGAAAATGTCAAAACATTGCTTTGAAATATAGAATAATACTTGACAGAATGAAAACAGTAATAGACAAAATCATAATCAAAATGTGGGGACTTTAACATGTATTTTGCAATAGCATGCAGACCAAGTATACAAAAAAGAATGAAGAATATAGCAGATGTAAACAACAGTTAGCTAAATAACATATATAGAGCAATACACCCAACAATGAAAGAACTTGTTATTTACATTATTGTAAATTCACTGCAAACTTTCATTTTTAAATGATCATCAGTTCAGCTCAGTTCAGTCGCTCAGTCGTGTCTGACTGCAACTCCATGGACTGCAGCACGCCAGGCCTCCCTGTCCATCACCAACTCCCAGAGTTTACTCAAACTCATGTCCATCGAGTCAGTGATGCCATCCAACCATTTCATCCTCTGCTGTCCTCTTCTCCTCCCACCTTCAACCTTTCCCAGCATCAGAGTCTTTTCAAATGAGTCACTTCTTCCCATCAGGTGGCCAAAGTATTGGAATTTCAGCTTCAGCATCAGTCCTTCCAATGAACATTCAGGACTGATTTCCTTCAGAATGGACTGGTTGGATCTCCTTGCAGTCTAAGGGACTCTCAAGAGTCCTCTCCAACACCACAGTTCAAAAGCATCAACTCTTTGGTGCTCAGCCTTCTTCACAGTCCAACTCTCACATCCATACATGACTACTGGCAAAACCACAGCCTTGACTAGATGGACCTTTGTTCACAAAGTAATGTCTCTGCTTTTTAATATGCTGTCTAGGTTGTTCATAGCTTTTCTTCCAAAGAGTAAGTGTCTTTTAATTTCATGGCTACAGTCACCATCTGCAGTGATTTTGGAGCCCCCCAAAATAAAGTCTGTCACTGTTTCCACTGTTTCCCCATCTATTTGCCATGAAGTGATGGGACCGGATGTCATGATCTTAGTTTTCTGAATGTTGAGCTTTTTCACTCTCCTCCTTCACTTTTATCAAGAGGCTCTTTAGTTCTTCACTTTCTGCCATAAGGGTGGTGTCATCTGCATATCTGAGGTTATTGATATTTCTCCCAGCAATCTTGATTCCAGCTTGTGTTTCATCCAGCCCAGAATTACTCATGATGTACTCTTCATATTAGTTAAATAAGCAGGGTGACAATGTACTGCCTTGACTTACTCCTTTCCCTATTTGGAACTAGTCTGTTGTTCCATGTCCAGTTCTAACTACTGCTTCCTGACCTGCATATAGATTTCTCAAGAGGTAGGTCAGGTGGTCTGGTACTCCCATCTCTTGAAGAATTTTCCACAGTTTGTTGTGATCCACATAGTCAAAGACTTTGGCATAGTCAACAAAGCAGAAATGGATGTTTTGATGATCATGTGATAGAGCAAAAACCTTCAGAGAATTGAATTTATACAGAATATTTACTTTGACCAGAGTGAAATTAAGTATTAATAAGAAAATATAGTTAGCCATCCCTACTGAGAAAATTAAGAAATATTCTTCCAAAGAATTCCTGGGTCTGGAAATAACTTTCAAACTTGAAAATATTGTGAAATAATGGTAACAAAGATATGCTGTAACTAAATTCTTCCAATGCAACTAAAGTAGTGTCTAAGGGAAATTTATACCCTAGATTTAGAAAAGAGGGGAGACATAAAATGAAAAAATGTAAGCTTTCATTTAAGAAGCTAGGATATGGGAAATAAAGCCTAAAGGATGTACAAGATTGGAATTAATAAAAAAAATAAAGTTAATCTAAAAAAGAAAGTAAGCATAAGACAAAGACAATAGAGGAAAGCTGTTCAAACATGCCTCATGAAAATTGATCAACACTGAGCAATACTAATCAAGAGCAGAGAGAAAAAACTTAATACCAGAATGAAAAGGCAAATCACTATAAATTATACAGATTTTTTGGTCATAGTTTTGAAATGCAATATACACATTTAATGTGGATAAATATCCAGAAGAGTTCCAGTTTCTCCACAACCTTGTCAACATTTGTCTTTTTTTTAATTATAGCAATTTTGACAGGTGTAAGATGACATCTCATTGTGGTTTTCATTTACATTTCTCTGATGATTAGAGATGTCAGTATATTTTCATATCCCTGTTAGCTATCCATATGTCTTCTTTGGTGAAATGGCTAGTTCCTGACTAATTTCTTTAATCAGTTTATTAGAGGTTTTGTTGTTGTTGCTTTTGTTTTGCTCTTGAGCTGTAGGGTTCTTATATATTTTGCAAATTAATCCCTTATATGATTTGCTGTAAGGTGCCTTTTCACTCTACTGTTGTTTCTTTTACTGTCGTGCTGGTGTTCAGTCATTCAGTCATGTCCAACTCACTGCAACCCCATGGAGTATAGCCTGCCAGGCTCCTCTGTCTATGAGATTTCCCAGGCAAGAATACTGGAGTAAGTTGCCATTTCCTTCTCCAGGGGATCTTCCAGACCCAGGGGTTGAATCCATGTCTTGTGTGTCTCCTCCACTGGCAGGTGAACTCTTTACCACTGAGCCATCTGGGATAATCTCACTTGTCTATTTTTACCTATTCTTTTGGTGTCATGCCCATGAGATCACGAAATAATATATTTTTATTTTGAAATTATAAGTAAAAATACCACATATCTAAGATATAATTCCTAACTGGTGACAATATTACACCATCATACACAATAAAATAAATTTATATGCAGTAAGGTTTTAAATATTACTTAGCAGAATTATAAAATCATTTGTAGAAAATAAACTTGATTAAAAGTTATTTTGAGATGAAGAATGGCATTTGAAACATTGCATTAAAGGCATAGTCAAAAAACTAAAACGTTATAAATTTGGTCACATAACCTCCCATACACATATACAAACCTAAAATCATACGCAAAAGATGGGGAAATATTTCCAAATAATGTTAAAAAAAATGGTAAATGATGTTAGTTTATAGAGTTCCTAAAAATAAATAAGAAAATTTGTAAAATATTCTAGAGAAAAAAATTAAAGATGGAGAAAGATATCTGAAACACCTATAAATATTTACTTATTAATCACTCTCCACATTCAGTAACAAATATAAACACAGGTGTCTATAAAGGCACACACACACACACTAACACACCGCTGAATGAAGGAAAGACCTTGCATACTTTAATTAACCTGTGTTTATTCTATTAGGACAGTGCTTGTACATTGTATGCACTCATTCAACAAGTATGGATGGAGAACATTTTCTAAATACCATGACAAGTGCTTGTTAAATATTTATTAAATAAATGATCAGATGAATAAAATTCAGTGAAATATGTTTTCTTTAAATCAATGCTAATCAACAAAATAGTGAAGCAAATATAAATTAATGATAAATGGTTTATGAAAATAAAGTGTATTAAAGAAAATTAGTCCATAAACACAGAATAAGTTTATATTTAAAATTTCCCTTATATACTTTTTAATATAAATGTATTTATTTTAATTGGAGGCTAATTACTTTACAATATTGTTTTGGTTTTGCCATACATCAACATGAATCCATCACGGGTTTCAGTGGAAAATTGTTAAATAGATTCTAAACTACTCTCATCTATTATTCAATATGACATACGCTCAAGAGAATATTTCTGTAGTAAGAAGAAACTCTTTAAGGGAATATACAGATTTACCAAGTAGACTTAAGAAAAAGATAGACAAATAGCTACTGAGTAAAGCAAAACCCTCCTTGCTATTCTTTGGAACTCTGCATTCAAATGGGTATACCTTTCCTTTTCTCCTTTGCTTTTTGCTTCTCTTCTTTTCACAACTATTTGTAAGGCCTCCTTGACAGTCATTTTGCTTTTTTGCATTTGTTTTTCTTGGGGATGGTCTTGCTCCCTGTCTCCTGTACAATGTCATGAACCTCCATCCATAGTTCATCAGGCACTCTGTCTATCAGGTCTAGTCCCTTAAATCGATTGTCACTTCCACTGTATAATCGTAAGGGATTTTTTTAGGTCATACCTGAATGGTCTAGTGGTTTTCCCTACTTTCTTCAATTTAAGTCTGAATTTGGCAATAATGAGTTCATGATCTGAGCCACAATCAGCTCCTGGTCTTGTTTTTGCTGACCGTATAGAGCTTCTCCATCTTTGGCTACAAAGAATATATAATCAATCTGATTTTGGTGTTGACCATCTGGTGATGTCCATGTGTTGAGTCCTCTCTTGTGTTTCTGGAAGAGAGTGTTTCCTATGACTAGTGCATTCTCTTGGCAAAACTCCGTTAGCCTTTACCCTGCCTTCATTCCTTACTCCAAGGCCAAATTTTCCTGTTACTCCAGGTGTTTCTTGACTTCCTACTTTTGTACTCCAGTCCTATATAATGAAAGGGACTTCTTTTGGGGGTGTTAGTTCTAGAAGATCTTGTAGGTCTTCATAGAAGCTTTCATAGAAGCTTCATAGCTTCAACTTCAGCTTCTTCAGCATTACTGGTTCGGGCATGCCGCTACTTCTGCTAAGTTGCTTCAGTCGTGTCCAACTCTGTGTGACCCCATAGATGGCAGCCCACCAGGCTCCCCTGTCCCTGGGATTCTCCAGGCAAGAATACTGTAGTGGGTTGCCTTTTCCTTCTCCAATGCATGAAAGTGAAAACTGAAAGTGAAGTCACTCAGTCGTCTCCAACTCCCAGAGACCCCATGGACTGCAGCCTACCAGGCTCCTCTGTCCATGGGATTTTCCAGACAAGTGTACTGGAGTGGGTTGCCATTGCACAGACTTGGAATACTGTGATACTGAATGGTTTGCCTTGGAAAAGAACAGAGATCATTCTGTTATTTTTGAGATTGCATCAAAGCACTGCATTTAGAACTCTTTTGTTTGCTATGATGGTTACTTCATTTTTTCTAAGGGATTCTTGCCCACAGTAGTAGATATAATGGTCATTTGAGTTAAATTCACCAATTCCAGTCCATTTTAGTTCGCTGATTCCTAAAATGTCTACGTTCACTTTTGTCATCTCCTGTTTGACCACTTGCAATTTGCCTTGCTTCATGGACCTAGCATTCCAGGTTCCTATGCAATATTGTTCTTCACAGCATTGGACTTTGCTTCTATCCCCAGTCACATCCACAGCTGAGTGTTGTCTTTGCTTTGACTCCGTCTCTTCATTCTTTCTGGAGTTATTGTTCCACTGATCTCCGGTAGCAATTTGGGCACCTACCAAACTGGGGAGTTCATCTTTCAGTGTCCTATCTTTTTGCCCTTTCATACTGTTCATGGGGTTCTCAAGGCAGGAATACCGAAGTGGTTTGCCATTCCCTTCTCCAGTGGACCACATTTTGTCAGGACTCTCCACCATGACCCGTCCATCTTGGGTGGCCATATTGGCATGGCTCATAGTTTCACTGAGTTAGGCAAGGCATGGTCCACATGATCAGATTGGTCAGTTTTCTGTAATTGTGGTTTTCAGTTTGTCTGCCCTCTGATGGAGGAGGATAAGAGGCTTATGGAAGTTCCCTGAAGGGAGAGAATAATAAGGAAAGATAAGAAGCCTTCCTCAGTGACCAGTGCAAAGAAATAGAGGAAACCAATAGAATGCAAAAGACTAGAGATCTCTTCAAGAAAATTAGAGATACCAAGGGAATATTTAATGCAAAGATGGGCTCAATAAAGGACAGAAATGGTACGGGCCTAACAGAAGCAGAAGATATTAAGAAGAGGTGGCAAGAATACACAGAAGAAATATACAAAAAAGATCTTCACGACCCAGATAATCACGATAGTATGATCACTCACCTAGAGTGAGGCATCCTGCCTGGAATGCAAAGTCAAATGGGCCTTAGGAAGCATCACTATGAACAAAGCTAGTGGAGGTGATGGAATTCCAGTTGACCTATTTCAAATCCTAAAAGATGATGCTGTGAAAGTGCTACACTCAATATGCCAGCAAATTTGAAAACTCAGCAGTGGCCACAGGACTGGAAAAGGTCAGTTTTCATTCCAATCCCAAAGAAAGGCAATGTCTACAAATGTTTAAACTACCACACAATTGCACTCATATCACACACTAGCAAAGTAATGCTGAAAATTCTCTAAGCTAAGCTTCGACAGTACATGAACCATGAACTTCCAGATGTTCAAGCTGGTTTTTAAAAAGGCAGAGGAACCAGAGATCAAATTGCCAACATCTGTTGGATCATCGAAAAAGCAAGAGAGTTCCAGAAAAACATCTGTCTCTGTTTTATTGACTATGCCAAAGCCTTTGACTGTGTGGATCACAAGAAACTGTGGACAATTCTTCAAGAGATGGGAATACCAGACCACCTGATCTGCTTCTTGAGAAATTTGCATGCAGGTCAGGAAGCAACAGTTAGAACTGGACATGGAACAACAGACTAGTTCCTAATAGGGAAAGAAATATATCAAGGCTGTATATTGTCACCCTGCTTATTTAACTTATATGCGGAGTACATCATGAGAAATGCTGGGCTGGATGAAGCACAAGCTGGAATTAAGATTGCCAGGAGAAATATCAATTACCTCAGATATGCAGATGACACCACACTTATGGCAGAAAGTGAAGAACTAAAGAGCCTCTTGATGAAAGTGAAAGAGGAGAGTGAAAAAGTTGGCTTAAAGCTCAACATTCAGAAAACTAAGATCATGGCATCTTGTCCCATCATTTCATGGCAAATAAATGGGGAAACAATGGAAACAGTGACAGACTTTTATTTTGGGGGGGGGGCTCCAAAATCACTGCAGATGGTGACTGCAGCCATGAAATTATAAGATGCTTACTCCTTGGAAGAAAAGTTATGACCAACCGAGACAGCATATTACAAAGCAGAGACATTACTTTGCCAACAAAGGTCCATCTAGTCAACGCTATGGTTTTTCCAGGAGTCATGTATGGATGTGAGAGTTGGACTATAAAGAAAGCTGAGCACCAAAAAATTCATGCTTTTAAACTGTAGTGTTAGAGAAGGCTCTTGAGAGTCCCTTTGACTGCAAGGAGTTCAAACCAGTCAATCCTAAAGGAAATCAGTCCTGAATATTCATTGGAAGGACTGATGCTGAAGCTGAAACTCCAATACTTTGGTCACCTGATGTGACGAGCTGACTCATTGGTAAAGACCCTGATGTTGGGAAAGATTGAAAGGGGAAGGATAAGGGGACAACAGAGGATGAGATGATTGAATGGCATCACTGACTCAATGGACATGAGTTTGAGCAAACCCTGGGAGTTGGTGATGGACAGGGAGGCCTGGTGTGCTGCAGTCCATGGAGTTACAAGGAGTTGGACACGACTGAGTGACTAAACTGAACTGAAAGTAAAACTGTCTGCAATAGACTCAAATAGATATACTGAGAAAGCTAAGTAATCAGAGGAAACAGAAATTACAAACAAAACACCAAGAAAAAGGCACAAAAGCCTGAAACTGAAAGAAATATATACAAGTGTAAAATGTACCTGTTAAAAAATATCAGAATTAATGTATTCTTTCCACATCATCCTATCAAACCTCCTATCCAATCTATACAGAGATCCTGGAGAAAGTGACGACAGGATCTCTGCGAGGTGGTTACTCACTTTCAGGGTCAGAGACTTAACCACCTCCCACTTTCTGGTGCTTTACTGTAGGAAAAATATCATCAATAAAATATTTAACAATTTAATACTTCTTTATCCTTCAAGTGGAAAAGACAAAGAGATGAGGCAAGAGAGGCAAGGAGTGGTGAATATATGTTTTTGAAATATCTGTCACCACATTCTCTCAGGCAACACCCAGCATATCATTCAAGATATACCTGAATGGGGTGTGTGTGTTTGTGTATGTAGGAAAGAGAGAGAGAGAAATGTTGCAGGGAATAAGCACTTTGGTTTGAATATCTGTCACCCCCCAATATTTATTTACTTCATTCAGCACTTGCTGTTGAAATCCCAACTCCCAGTGTAATGGTAGAACCTTCTCAGACTCTTCCAAAAGCAGAAGAAAAGAACACTGCCAAACTCATTTTATGAGGCCAACAAGGTTCTGATATCAAAACCAGACAAGAAATATCTCTGATAAACAGAGGGACAAAAATCCTCAACAAAATATTAAAAAACATAATTCAATAATGCATCCAAAGGATCATGCATGATGATCAAGTGAGATTTGTTCCAAAGGATGCAAGGATGGTTCAATATTCACAGATTATTCAATGTGATACACCAAGTAAACAAAATGAAAATGAAAATCATATCCTCTCAGTAGATGTAGAAAAAACATTTGAAAACATTAACATCCATTTCTGATTTTAAAAACCTCTATAAAGTAGATATAGAGGGATTATATCTCAATATAATAAAGACCATATACAAACTCACAGCTAACCTCCTACTCAACAGTAAAAAGCTGAATATTTTTTCTCTGAGATCAGATGCAAGACAAAGATGCCTAACCACCACTTTTATTTAACATAGGTTTGGTATTCCTAGCCAAAACAATCTGGCAATGAAAAAAAATAAGGACACACAAATCTGAAAGGAAAAGGCAAAACTGATGCTATTTGGAGATTTCATAATATTATATATAGAAAACCCTACTGCCCCCACCAAAATCTGTCAGAACTAATACACTCAGTGAAGTCGCAAGATACAAACTTCATATACAAAAATCAGTTGCATTTCGATACACTAATAACAAATTGCCACAAGGAAAAATTAAGAAAACAATTCTATTTACAGTTGAACAAAAAACTGATAAATTATTAGGAACAAATTTAACCAAAGAGGTGATAGTCCTGTACACTGAAACTCTAAGACACTGATGAAAGATAGTGGATTTTGTTATCAAAATTCCAAAGGAAATTTTCACAGACATGGAACAAACAATCCTAAAATTTGTATGGAACCACAAAGGACCCTCGGAAAAGGCAATGGCACCCCACTCCAGTACTCTTGCCTGGAAAATCCCATGGACGAAGGAGCCTGGTAGGCTGCAGTCCATGGGGTCGCTAAGAGTCGGACACGACTGAGCGACTTCACTTTCACTTTTCACTTTCCTGCATTGGAGAAGGAAATGGCAACCCACTCCAGTGTTCTTGCCTGGAGAATCCCAGGGACGGGGAAGCCTGGTGGGTGCCGTCTATGGAGTCACACAGAGTCAGACACGACTGAAGTGACTTAGCAATAGCAATAGCAACAAAGGACCCTGAATAGCCAAAGCAATCTTGAGAAAGAAGAACAATATTGGAGGTGCCATGTTTCCTGATTTAAAACTATATTTCAAAGCTGTATTAAGCAAAACAGTATAGTGCTGGTATAAAAATGGGTGCAGAGATCAACAGAATAGAATATAGAGCCCAGAAATAAACCCAAATACATACAGTTAATTAATTTTTGACAGAGGAACTAGGAATATGCAATGCCGAAAGGACATTCTCTTCAATAAATGGTGTTGGGAAAACTGGACAGCTACACGCAAAAAATAAAACTGGACCACTCTCTCGTAGCATTCACAGAAATTAATTCAAAATGGATCAAACACTTAATCGTAAGTCCTGCAGCCATAAAAATCCTGGAACAAAAAGTTATAGACATCAGTTTTGGTGGTGGCTTTTTGGATTAGGCAACAAGAGCAAAACTAACTAAGTGGGACGACATAAAACTAAAAACTTCTGCACAACAAAGGACACCATCAGCAAAATGAGGAACTTAGCAGGCAGTCCAGTGGTCAGGACTCAGTGCTTTCACTGCCATGGCCCAGATGAAATCTCTGTTTGGGGAACTAAGGTCCAGTAGGGCATGCAGGTTGGTAAATATATAAATAGAGGGCAAAAATATTGTGGTGAAAAATATTTTTTTTAAATGGAAAGGCAATCTATAGTATTGGAGAAAATATTTGCAAAATATATTTCTGATATGGGTTAATATGTGGAATACATAAAGAACTCATACAACTCAATAGCAAAAGAATACAGTCTCATTTAAAAATGGGCAGAGGACCTGAGTAGACATTTTTTCAAAGAAAACATACAGTTGTTCATGAAAAGGTACATGAAAAGATATACAACATTACTAATCATCAGGAAAATGCAAATCAAAACCACAATGAGATATCACCTCATAGAGTTGTTTTTATCAAAAAGACAAGAAATAACGAGAATTTTTGAGACTGTGGCGAGAAGAGAAACCTTGTGCACAGTTGGGGGAAAGATAAGTTGGTGCAGCCACCATGGAAAACAGTATTAAGGTTCCACAATAGAAACTCAGACCTAAAAATAAAACTGCCATGTGAGTTAGTAATTTCACTTTGCGGTATTTATTTGAAGAAAATAAAAACACTAACTTAAAAAGATATGTGCAACCCAATGTTCATTGCAGAATTATTTAAAATAGCCAAACAACATTAAGCCTTTTTTGATGGATGAATGGATAAATAAAATTTGCTATGTACATATATCCAGCCATAAAAAAAGAAGAAAATCTTGCCATTTGCAACATGGATGGAACTTGAGGGCCTTATGCCAAATGAACTAAATCAGATAGAGAAAGAAAAATACCATTTAATCTTATTTACATGTGCATTATTTAAAAAAAAAAAAAACAGAAAAATGAGTTCAGAGATGCAAAGAAGTTTGGTGGTTTCCAGAGGGTCAATGTGGTCAAAATGGGATGGGTGAAGGTAGCCAAAAGATACAAACTTCCAGGTCTAAAATTAATGTCATGAGGATGTAATGTACAGCATGGTGGCTACAGTTAACCCTGTATCTTATACTTGAGAGTAGGTAGGAAAATACATCTTAAAGTTTTCATCATAAGAAAAAAAATTGTAACTACATGTTGTGATGGATATTACTATACATGTGGTGATTATTTACCAATATGTACAAATACATAAATGCTATGTTGTACACTTAGGACTAGTACAATGTTACAAGAATTACATCTCAAAAATTTTAACAATCAAGGTTGGAATATGTGAATTAAATTAGTTCCATCCTTACCTCATTTAGGTTTCTCTGGTGGCTCAAATGGTAAAGAATCTGACTGCAATGTGGAAGACTGATTTTGATACCTGGGGTCAGGATGATCCCCTGGAGAAGGGAATGGCAACCCATTCCAGTATTCTTGCCTGAAGAATTCCATGGACAGAGGAACTTGGTAGGCTATACAGTCCACAGAGTCGCAAAGGGTCAGACACGACTGAGTGACTAACATTTTGACTTAATGTCATTTTTGTGGACCCAAATTAAACTTAGATTACTAAAATATCACTTAGATTTTAAAATATCAAATCTCACTGCATCCTACCGGGATTGAGACAGACACACAGAAACATACAGTGAGTCACCTGCACACGAAATATAGGCTTCCTCCTTCAGAGAGCATGAAGTGTAATTCCAAGGGTCAGAGGGACACGGCCAGAGAGAGGTGTCAGTTTTCCAACAGTGGATTCTATCCACCCCCTGGGGTCTAGAACCTTCTCTGATACCAACAGAAGAGTTGAGTGTTCCACTGTCCCCACAGCCAAGCTGTCTGCAGATGATGGACACAGTGATGTCTTCCATGGGGCTGCAGCAGACACTGCCCCAGGTCCCATTGTAGAAAACTTCCAGCCACCCAGCACACTGCTGGTCCTCGCTCACCATCCTGAGGGCCAGGAACTCTAAGGTTGAAAGGGGAGGAGACAGGACACAATAAAAACTTTGCTGGATGTTCTAGGTTTTTATTTCTTCTAGAAATAGTGAACATTCATCTCTGACCTTTTTCAAGAGATACCCACTAGATGACAAGACTGACATCCCTTTTAACTGACTTTGTCCATTTGTGTCTGTCTTTCTATTTCTACCACAATGGTGTAGTGGAAATGAACTGAGAGGAAGACCAAACTTCGCGGGTGCTAGTGAGGGAGGGAAGCTGAATCCTGCTTCCTGACAAAATCTTTAGAGTATGTCAAAGGGATGTGATGTGGATACTGGGGAGATAGGCATAATAATTAACCCCAGAATGTCCACATCCCAATCTCTGCAACTTGTGAATCTGTTACCATATCTGACAAGAGGGATTTACAAATGTGATTAAGGTAAGGACCGTGGGATGGTGAGTTTAAGCTAGAATATTGTATTAACAATGTGAGCCTAGTCTAACCACATCCTTAGACCCATTGTCTTTAAAAGTAAAATACTTTTTTTTAGCTCTGGTTAGAGAGAGGGATGTGACTCTGGATAATGGTTGAAGACAGGCAGCATTGCTGATCTGAAAATGGATGAAGGGGGCTATGAACCAAAGAGTGTAGGCATTTTCTAGAAGCTTGAAAAGACAAGAAACAGATTTGCCCCTAAAGCCACAAAAGTGATGCAGCACTGCTAAAGCCTTGATCCCAGCCCAGTGAGATCCCTGCTGGACATCTAAGCTACAGAAGTAAGGCAATAAACACATATTGTTTTAAACCACTAGTTGGTATGTTGTTACCTAAGCAAATGAAACTAGTACTGTGGGTTTAAATTTTTTGTATGTAACTGGAGAGAGCCTTGCTTTCAAGAAAACCTGTGAGAAAAGGCTCTGCCAGGAAACACTGCTGAAAAGAAAGGACCAGAACCTCAGCTGCTGCAGGAGGAAGTGAAAGCACCTCATCTTCGTATCTTCTGGAAAGACAGGCTCCATGTAAGGAAGCCTCCTTCTCTGGTCCTTTCAGCATCTCTCCCTCAGGGCTCAGACCTCCGTCCCCCAGGGCCCCACCCCTCCCCAGCCTGTGGACAGTGTGCAGCGCGGACCTGAGCAGATGACCCCCGCGTCCTGCTTGTGTCTGCAGTCGTCCCGCCCCCAACCCCAGGGAAGGGCACCTTCACACGTGGGACGCGTTTCCAGCACAGTTCAGGTCGTCCAGCCAGATGGGCCCTGATCCTGCCCCAAAGTGAGCAGACCCGGTGGCAATGAGGGCTTCTCCACAGCCCAGCTGCCTGCACACCACGCGGGCATCGTCCAGGTCCCAGCCGTCATCACAGATGGTGCCCCAGGAGCCCTGGTTAAGGATCTCCACTCTCCCGGCGCAGAGACCTCCTCCGTCCACCAGGCGGAGCTGTCTGCTGTCTGAGCAAAGAGAAATGGGACAGTGGAGCGGTGACCTGGGGAATGAGAAGGGTCTTCTGTCCTGTGGGACCCTTACCTGAGCAGTAGGGGACTCTCTCCTCTGAGGCCATAGAGCCTGCTGGTTCAGATATGGAGTCGTTGCACTATGGCAGCACCTGGGTCTGATTTCCTGCAGAAACAGCAATGATCAGAAGTCTGGAAGGGTTGAATAACAAAACTGTTAAAGGAAATAATGACCTAGTGATGGAGCCTAAGATGAAAGTTGTGACCCAGTAATAAAGTTATCATAATCTTAGTGTTCACCTTCTCCAAAGATAGTTCTGCTTTTGACAGTACCACAATTTCTGTTTTAACCCAAGTGTTGCTGTAAGAATGAGTTAAGTAAGATGTTTTATCGCTAAATCTATCCCTGAGCTTTGCTTAGTCACTCAGTCTTGTCTGACTCTTTGCAATCCTGTGGACTGTAGCCCTCCAGGCCCCTCTGTCCATGCTGATTCTCCAGGCAAGAATACTTGAGTGGGTTGCACACCCTCCTCTAGGGGATCTTCCCAACCCAGGGATGTAACCCACGTCTCCAGCTTTGATGCTTTACCGTCTAAGCCACCAGGAAGCCCAAATCTACACCTAAGTAGAAGCAAAACAAAATTCTTCTTGAAGGAGTTCTACAATTTCTTCAATATCTATCTTTAAAACAAACACATATAAAATAGATTTCATGAAAAACAGAAAGGAAAAAGGAGACACTAGAAAGAATTTCCCAGGGCTTTCAGCTGCTAGAGTTATCTGACAGAGAATTTAAATAGCTGTAATTAAAGTGCTTGTGGAATTAAGCACTGACAAAATGTGTATCTTTGTAGAGAAATGATAACAAAACCAAATACTTCTAGAGCACAAAAACTTGTTACCAGAAACTAAGAACTAAAGAATAAGTGTAGCCACACATTAGCTCAGCATAAGGTACAAACATCAAAATGAAGATCAGAGGATATTCTTCAGATTAGAAATTCAGGTTCTGGTTATATTGTTGTATAGCAGATTTTTCCCCAAAACTTAGTCCAGTCACTCAGTCATGTCCGACTCTTTGTGACCCCATGGACTGCAGCATACCAGGCTTCGCTGTCCATCACCAACTCCCGGAGCTTGCTCAAACTCATATCCATCGAGTCACTGATACCATCCAACCATCTCATCCTCTGCTGTCCCCTTATCCTCCTGCCTTCAATCTTTCCCAGCCTCAGAGTCTTTTCAGATGAGTCAGTTCTTCACATCAGGTGGCCAAAGTATTGGAACTTCAGCTTCAGCAACAGTCCTTCCACTGAATATTCAGGACTGATTTCCTTTAGGACTGACTGGTTTGATTTCCTTGCAGTCCAAGGGACTCTCAAGAGTCTTCAACACCACAGTTCAAACGCATCAATTCTTCAGCACTCAGCCTTCTTTATGATCCATCTCTCACATTCATACATGACTACTGGAAAAACTATAGCTTTGACTAGACAGGTCTTTGTTGGCAAACCAACGTCTCTGCTTTTTAATATGCTGTCTAGGTTGGTCATAGCTTTTCTTCCAAGAAGTAAGCATCTTTTAATTTCATGGCTACAGTCACCATCTGCAGTGATTTTGGAGCTCCCAAAAATAAAGTCTGTCACTGTTTCCACTGTTTCCCCATCTATTTGCCATGACATGATGGGACCGGATGTCATGATCTTTGTTTTTTGAATGTTGAGTTTTAAGCCAACTATTTCACTCTCCTCTTTCACTTTCATCAAGAGGCTCTTCAGTTCCTGTTCACTTTCTGCCCTAAGGGTAGTGTCATTAGCATATCTGTGGTTTGTGATATTTCTCTTTGCAATCTTGATTCCAACTTGTGATTCATCCAGCCCGTCATTTCGCATGATGTACTCTGCATATAAGTTAAATAAGCAGGGTGACAATATATAGCCTTGACATTCACCTTTCCCAATTTGGAAACAGTCTGTTGTTCCATGTCCAGTTCTAACTGTAGCTTCTTGACCTGCATCCAGATTTCCCAGGAGGTAGGTAAGATGGTCTGGTATTCCCATCTCTTGGAGAATTTTCCACAGTTTGTTGTGATCCACATAGTCAAAGGTTTGGTGTAGTTAATAATGCAGAAGTAGATGTTTTTCTGGAACTCTCTTGCTTTTTCTGTGATCCAACGGATGTTAGCAATTTGATCATTATGAAAAGGCAAAATTTAGTAGCTGAAAGAAAATATATATATACTTCATTTTGCTTATGACTCTGGGTCATTAATCAGAAAAAGACTCAGTTTGGCAGTCTTTCAGTCGGGCCTTTCAGTGCTGCAATTAGATGTTACCTGGAGCTGAAGTCATTTAAAGATTTGACTGAACCCTGGTTCTGTAAGGAAATTCCCAGAAGTGTCCTAAAGGTAAAGGAACATCATGTCTTCAACTTAATTCAGAAAGATTTTGCATACTCAGGAAGAAACGGGGCAGAAGGGGAACAGAGAAGGAAGGACACAGAGAGAGAGAGATTAAAGAAAATGTTTATACTAACATTGAGAAATCCAGGTAAATGTCATCAGGGAATTTTTATTTTATTTTCCCAACACTTTTATAAGTCTCAATTACATCAAAATTTTAAAAAAAAAATTAAAAGATGAAAACAAGTCAAAGATAATTCATTGCCAGGACACTTTCACAAAAATACTCATAACATAAAAAATTAAATACCTAGGGAAAACTTAGTAGAAGACGGGCAAAATCTCTGAGAGAAATTCAAGATCTAACTGAATGGGGGGATGTATTATGTCAATGATTTGGGGAGCTCAAAAAGATACAAGCATCTGAATGCAGAGTTCCAAAGAATAGCAAGATGAGATAAGAAACCATTCCTCAGTGATCAATGCAAAGAAATAGAGGAAAACAACAGAATGGTAAAGACTAGAGATCTCTTCAAGAAAATTAGAGATACCAAGGGAACATTTCATGCACAGATGAGCTTGATAAAGGACAGAAATGGTATGGACCTAACAGAAGCAGAAGATATTAAGAAGAGGTGGCAGGAATACACAAAAAAACTGTACAAAAAAGATCTTCACGACCAAGATAATAATGATGGTGTGATCACTCACCTAGAACCAGACATCCTGGAATGTGAAGTCAAGTGGGCCTTAGAAAGCATCACTACAAACAAAGCTAGTGGAGGTGATGGAATTTCCAGTGGAGCTATTTCAAATCCTGAAAGATGATGCTGTGAAAGTGCTGCACTTAATATGCCAGCAAATTTGGAAAACTCAGCAGTGGCCACAGGACTGGAAAAGGTCAGTTTTCATTCCAATCCCAAAAGAAAGGCAATGCCAAAGAATGCTCAAACTACTGCACAATTGCACTCATCTCACATGCTAGTAAAGTAATGCTCAAAGTTCTCCAAGTTAAGCTTCAGCAATATGTGAACCATGAACTTCCTGATGTTCAAGCTGGTTTTAGAAAAGGCAGGGGAACCAGAGATCAAATTGCCAACATCTGCTGGATCATCGAAAAAGCAAGAGAGTTCCAGAAAAACATCTATTTCTGCTTTATTGACTGTGCCAAAGCCTTTTACTGTGTAGATCATAATAAACTGTGGAAAATTCTGAAAGAGATGGGAATACCAGACCACCTGACCTGCCTCTTGTTAAACCTATATGCAGGTCAGGAAGCAACAGTTAGAACTGGACATGGAAGAACAGACTGGTTCCAAATAGGAAAAGGAGGATGTCAAGGCTATATATTGTCACCCTGTTTATTTAACTTCTATGCAGAGTACATCATGAGAAACACTGGGCTGGAAGAAGCACAAGCTGGAATCAAGATTGCCGGGAGAAATATCAATCACCTCAGATATGCAGATGACACCTCCCTTATGGCAGAAAGTGAAGAGGAACTAAAAAGCCTTTTGATGAAAGTGAAAGTAGAGAGTGAAAAAGTTGGCTTAAAGCTCAACATTCAGAAAACGAAGATCATGGCATCTGGTCCCACCACTTCATGGGAAATAGATGGGGAAACAGTGGAAACAGTGTCCAGTTTTATTTTTGGGGGCTCCAAAATCACTGCAGATGGTGACTGCAGCCATGAAATTAAAAGACAGTTACTCCTTGGAATAAAAGTTATGACCAACCTAGATAGCATATTCAAAAGCAGAGACATTACTTTGCCAACAAAGGTCCATCTAGTCAAAGCTATGGTTTTTCCAGTGGTCACGTATGAATGTGAGAGTTGGACTGTGAAGAAAGCTGAGCGCTGAAGAATTGATGCTTTTGAACTGTGGTGTTGAGAAGACTCTTGAGAGTCCCTTAGATGGCAAGGAGATCCAACCAGTCCATTCTGAAGGAGATCAGCCCTGGGATTTCTTTGGAAGGAAGAATGCTAAAGCTGAAACTCCAGTCCTTTGGCCACCTCATGAGAAGTGGTGACTCATTGGAAAAGACTCTGATTCTGGGAGGGATTGGGGGCAGGAGGAGAAGGGGCCAACAGAGGATGAGATGGCTGGATGGCATCACCGACTCGATGGACATGAGTCTGAGTGAACTCCAGGAGTTGGTGATGGACAGGGAGGCCTGGCTTGCTGCGATTCATGGGGTCACAAAGAGTCAGACATGACTGAGCGACTGAACTGACTGACTGACTGAGGGAAAACCTAGTAGAAGATGGGCAAAATCTCTGAGAGAAATTCAAGATCTAACTGAATGGAGGGATGTATTATGTCAATGATTTGGGAAGCTCAACATTGTCAGTGTCAATCATCCTCAAATTTCTATGTCTTCTCTCAAATTTCTAAACCTATTCTCAAGGTAAATACCCTTAAGCTTTTCTTTTGGTGAAAAATGACAAACTGATTTCTAAATTCATACAAAATACAAGCAACCAAGAGTGACCAGCACAATTGGTAAGAAAAGCAACAGTGTTAGAGGAGTTAATATAAAGTAACTCTTGTAAATTAAAATTATTCAGACTTACTACAAAGCTTGAAACTCGGGGAAATACTGAAGGACACGGAAGCCTGGTGTGCTGTAGTCACATGGGATCACAAAGAGTCAGACATGACAGCAATCGAACAACAACTATGACGTTATCATAATTAAGAAAATACAGTATTAGAGCAAGGATAGGCAAATGATAACATGGAACAGAATAGAAAGTCTCAAATAAGACAGACATACTTGCCCTTCTGCGTATGACGAAGGCAGCACTGCAGTGGGGAGAGTCTTTTCAGAAAAAGATTCTGAGTCAGTTGGATGTCCATATGAAACCTGACCCTTATCTTACACAGATATCAGTCCCAGAAGGAATGCACAATAATATGCAAGAGAAAAAATGATAAAATTTCCATAAGATACTCTTAGAGAATGTTTTTAAGATTTTCGAGTAGGCAAAATTCTTTTTTAAAGTATATAAGAAGCATTAAATGTACAGAAAAAAGTTGGTAAGTTATGTTTACAGAAGATTAAGAAATAAGTTCATCAAAGGACACCATCTGATTAAGAATATGAAAATATAAGACCAAGGGTTAAACATGGAAAATAAGTAACACATATTTGCGTCCAAAGACACTGTCATGGTAAGTCGTCACATCATATTTGTAATAGTCAAGAACTGGAAACAGCTCAGATATCTACTGTCAGTCTAATGGATCAGTACATGGTCCTGTACTGATACGCTAAAGTAATAAAAAATAGGTGCTACAATAAACAACATCATGTGTGAATCCCAAACATAATTTTGAGGCTTAGAAATTAGATACAAAAGATGCAACATACAGCATCCTTTTATAGAAAGTTCAAACATTGATAAAACACTATGTTAGCAGAAGTTAGCTAAGTGATTTTCCGTTTAGAGGAGGGAGGACACAGTTACTGGGGACGACAGTGACTGTGGTGCTGGGGACATTCTCTTTGTTGCTCTGGGTTGGGGTTCATACTGAAGTCTATATTTACTGCCCCTACATTGTTTTCTATGATTATATATAAGCAACAATGTTGCTTAAAAATATATTATTCCCCTTCACATTTCTTGCCCTGATCTGAAAAATGAATGAACAACAAGAAGATCGACATTTCACCATGAAATACCTAACTTTCGAAGTCCATTTTCCCTCCCTCTCTGCTACTGGGGACATATCACTCCAGGAGCATCCTGAGTACCAGTAGCCCTTCCCTCTCTCTTACCTGAGCAGATCACAGAGGCAGTGTTGCCATGGGAACAGTCAGGACCACCCAGGGCAGTCACAGGACAACTCCACAGGAAGGACTCAGCCCCTGAGCAGTGAAATTGGGCTGTTAGGATCTGATCACCTCCTTCCACCAAGTGTGGTCCTCCAGGGGTGGAGATGGCAACTCCACAGCCAAGCTGATGACAGACAACATTAGCATTGGCCAGACTCCAGTGGGAGGCACAGAGCACTCTCCATCGTCCAGAAATCTTCATCTCCACCTGCCCCTCACACTGAGAGGAGCCATTTGTCATGAGCCGGACTTCTAAGTATGCTGGTAGAAGAAGACAGAGTTTCAGCAAATCACATGACTTTCTCACCTGAGCAGGGTGTTCACAGAGGTGAAAGGCCTGACCTGCATCTCACCTGAACAGACAACCTGAGCAGCTCCACTGTGGTGACAAGTGCCCCTTGGACAGGGCACTCTGGGGCAGACCGAGAGCACAGGCTCCTCCCCCTCACACCTGAACTCTTCAGCCCAGACCCAGGCACTGGACTCTCTGAAGAGCTCATGTCCCAGGACAGACACAGCCTTGCCACACCCCAGCTCTGCACAGATGACCTGGGCAGTGGAGAGTGTGAAGTTCCCATAAGACACTGGGATCCAGGCTTCTCCAGAATGCACTTCTACTCGCCCTGAGCAGGGTCCATCCCCTCCAGCCAGACGCACAAATCCTAAGAGGAAACAACAAAACCAGTGAGTGTTCATGGTACTGACTTGGCAACAGGGAACCGCACATCACAGGCAGTGGAGTGAAAGTTTTTCATTTTAGGAGTGGAGCATGTAGAGAGTCTTTGACAGTGTCATAATTGAATTTTCTTTTTTTTTTTTCTTTATCTTGTAGTTTTTTTTTTAATTTTATTTTATTTTTAAACTTTACATAATTGTATTAGTTCTGCCAAATATCAAAATGAATCCGATTTTCATGAGCAGGTTTCTAAAGAGAAATCCAGGAGGATTACAAGGTCAGTTTGGAATGGTTGAATCCCAAGAACATACACTTTGAAACTGGTTAGAAATGTGAATTCCTTGGTCTAGGAGCCTGGAAACTACAGAGCCCAATTCAGATCATTGGAATGGCTGAATACTGGAAACACATCTTTTAGCATTGGTTGGAGAAGTTAATTTCTCATTTAGCAGCCTAGGACCTATATACAGATCCAAGGACACTGTATAATATTCAGGCACTTAAACTTGAACATAGAGATATGCAGACCAGAAGCCACTGAGAGGAATGTGGGCTATAAGATTAGAGACTTAGCATCCAGACAAGCTTAGAAGCTTTCATGGGACTTGTGGGGCTAATATTCTGACCAGTTTTCTCTCCCAGAAGCTAGTCCTCAAGTGACTTAGGTTAAGGAAAGTCCTGAGGCTGATCGATGAGGGCATGCCAACCTGTAGATGGGTGACAGCTCCAGAGAAGAAATATGGACACTATCACTAATTCAAGTTTATGGCATCACATCGTGTCTTTCTGATACTTTCTGATGCCAAAAAATTCCATGAATTCCTTCAGTGACCTCAGTGGGAAGGAAAATGAGTTAAGAAAACTCAGAGAGTCATAGAGAGTCCCAGCCATCTCTCTTGAAATCCTAGGATTTGTCAAAGAATCTGGGGGAGAGTGTGCTCTCAGTGGGAGTTTACCAGATAGCTGAGTTTCCACATCATCTCCTATTAAAGGTTTTTCTTCTGAAACAGGACTCATAGAAAATGCTAAGGGCTGATAATAATTGATTTTAATACTATCATTGTACTAACTCTAACCACAGAAAAATATGCATTCTTCTCAAGCACACATGGAATAGTCTCCAGGCTAGGTTACAAATAAGCCTTAACACATCCAAAAATATTAAAATAATTCCAAGTATCTTACATGACCATAATGGAATGGAACTAAAATTCAATAATGATCAGACAACAGAATTCATGAATCTATAAAAATTAAACCACACACTCATATTTTAACATTGTTTTCCTATTTCTATAAAGAATGCTATTTAGATAGGAATTGCATTAAATCTATAGATCACTTTGAGAAGCATAGGCATTTTAACAATACTAATTCTTTCAGGCCAGAAACACAGAATGATCATATTGTCTTTAATTTCTTTCATGAATGTTTTACAATTCTAAAAGAAGATGGCATGTTGCCAAAAAGAAGGAGGAAGAAGAAGGAGAAGGAGGACGAAATGAGCAAACAAGCCATAATTTGAAGAGTTCCAAGTTGAAAAAGCCTCAATATGGATAAATATGCAAATATTTGTGGGGAAACACTTGTTGAATAGGTTGTTAGCATACTACATCACCCCCTGCTCCTCCCATCTACCACCTAAACTGTTATCCTTTCTCATTTCTCCCACTTCAGACAAGCAAACACCATTTTAAAAGATACAGATGGATGGAAAAGAAAATCAGAAAGGGTAGCTACTGCTGAAGAAGTAGGATGTAGGTGGGGTATATGGCATGCAAGGTGGGATCAAGGAAGTTTTGAAACTAAAGGAGGAAAACCAAAATAAAAGTTCATCATTTGGTCATCAAAGGAACACATTTTTTTTTAATTTTATTTTTAAACTTTACATAATTGTATTAGTTTTGCCAGATATCAAAATGAATCCATCACAGGTATATTTTGAACTGAATGAAGATAACCCAATGAAAAAACTTTATTTAATTCATCAAGTACATTTTGAACTGAATGAAGATAACCCAATGAAAAAACTTTATTTAATTCATCAAGTACATTTTGAACTGAATGAAGATAACCCAATGAAAAAACTTTATTTAATTCATCAAGTACAATTTCCTGATTTCTGGGTATGTTCTGATTATTTACTTCTGAAGTTCTTCCTGGTGAAGGACTGCTTAGTGATGCCCAACATCCAAAGAAAAAATTATTAGAATTTCAAAAAGAGAGAAATGTAACCCATAACACATTTTTTTAAAAACAATCATTTAAAGCGGGTTCAGAAATTACAGAAATGATTGAATTGGCTGAAGAACTCCTTAAATCCCTAATATCAATATGCTTAATGAAGCATAAAAATAAACAGGGAGGAAAACTAGGAAAAATAAACAAATGAGACTTCTGAAACTGAAAAATATAGTATTGGAATGAACATTTGGATTAATTACACAAGAGACTACACATTGCAGAATAAAAGAACTGGGAAGTAAAACACAGCAGTAGAGACTATCTAAATTGAACCAAAGAGAGTAAAAAGGCAGAAAATATGAATGGAAACACAATGGCATGTAGGATAATATATAAAATATGTGTATTTGGAGATTCAGAATAAGGGATGTGTAGAAGAATATTAAGAAAAGATAAATGACATTTTCCCAAAGTTATTGAAAACTGTAAACCCACTTATCCAAAAAGCTAAACAAACCCCAAGCAAGATAGTGAAACCATTCTCAGAAAACTTGACAATGTAATTACTGATGTTCATTGGTAAACAAACAAACAAAAATATGTTAAGAGCAGCCAGGGAAGTTTGACACATTATATACAGGGAACAAAAGGATAAATATTGCTTACTGACTTTTTGTTGGAGGCAATGAAAGTCAGGTGACAATGTAAAAACATATGTAAAGTATTGGGGTTTGGCATTTGTTAACCTAGAATGGAATCACCCAAGAAAATACTTTTCAAAACTGAATGAAAATTAAAATGATTTCAGGTAAATGAGAGATGATAGAATTGGAGGCCACCAGACACACACTACACAAAACTGCCTCAGAAAGTTCTTCAAGCTAAAGGGAGATGACAGCAGATGAAAACATGGATCCTCTCAAAGCTATAGAGACTGTGTTGGTTCTCTATTAGAAGATTTAAAGCAAAAATATTAGCAACAAACTATAAGATTCATAATAAATTTTTGAGTAGAATGTATGACAATGACAGCACCAATGACAGGAACAGGAAAGTGGAAGAAAAGTATAGTGACTGACATTGCAAGTTGTGACATAATATCATTTCAAGGTAAAATGTAACTGAAGATTAATAATTCAACATTGGGCTTTCCCAGTGGTTCAGTGGTGAAGACTCCACCTGACAATGCAGGAGACGTGGGTTCAATCCGTGGTCTAGGAAAATCCCACATACCACAGAGCAACTAAGCCTGTGCACCACAACTAATGAGCCTGTACTCTAGAGCCCAGGGGCCACGACTACTGAAGCTTGTGCACCATAGAGCCTGTGCACTACAGCAAGAGAGGCCACCGCAATGAGAAACTCATGCCTGCAACTAGAGAGCAGCCTCTGATCTCCACAACTAGAGAAAAGCCCATGCAGCAGTGAAGACCCAGCCAGCAACAAATAAAAATTACTTAAAAAAATTTTTTAACTAAACATTATAATCACCTAAAAACCTGATACAATTAATAAATCAATACAGTATTTAAATTAAAATGATAAAATATACTCGAAGATTAAAATAAGAACAAAGATATAACATATAGCAGCTGCTGCTGCTACTGTTGCTAAGTCACTTCAGTCGTGTCTGACTCTGTGCAACTCCATAGATGGCAGCCCACCAGGCTCCCCGGTCCCTGGAATTCTCAAGGCAAGAACACTGGAGTGGGTTGCCATTTCTTTCTCCAATGTATAAAAGTGAAAAGTGAAAGTGAATTTGCTCAGTCGTGTCCAATTCTTAGCGACCCCATGGACTGCAGGCTACCAGGCTCCTCCGTCCATGGGACTTTCCAGGCAAGAGTATTGGAGTGGGTTGCCATTGCCTTCTCTGACAAATAGCAGGCAAGTACACTTAAACCCAGTTATATCAATAATAACATTAACTGTAAATAATTTAAGTACTCCAAATAAAAAACAAGATGATCAGACCAGATAAAATAAGACAAAACACTATACTGTCTACAAACTTATATGTGTTTAAATATATACACAGAAACATATTAAAGAGGTAAAAACTACATACCATGCAAACACAAATCAGAGAAAACTCTATATAATATCTAAATTAATATCATACAAAGTCAGACTATAAGACAAAGAATTCATACAGAGAAAAAGAAACATTTTATGATAATAAAATACAAAAGAAATTATATAGTATTGAAACTGGTGGGTTAAAAATAAAGTGATGCTTAGAAGAAAATTTAGAACCTTGATGCTTCCTTGATGATTACATTAGAATAAAAATAGAAACACAAGGAAATGATCCAAGACTCCATCTCAAGAAGCTACAAAAGCAATCACAATCATAACTGAAAAAGAGGAATGAAAACTGAGCATAGAAATCAATTAAGAAAAAAGCAAATACACATCAAGAAAATCAATACAGTCCATTAGTGATTCTCTTAAAAAGAACGTTAACACTGATAATCTTCTAGCAAACCAATTAAGAAAAAAGAGGAACACATTAACAGCACCAGTAACAAAAGGAGGAATATCATTGTAGATCTTCCCAACATGTAAAGATATGATATGAACCAGTGCTACTACTTTGAAAATTTTTTGTAAAATGGGCCAAGTCCTTAAAAACACATTACTTGTGAAACACAATTCACCAAAATCTGATACAAAAAAAGAGAAAAATATGAGTAAACTTATTTGTTAAATAAACAGAATCCATATTATAAAAATTTTCCACTAAGAAAACTTCCAGCTACAAATGCTAGCACTTTCACGGAGCTCAGAAATGACTCCCACAACAGGATAAAGGAAGAGAGGGAGGGAAGGAATGAGGGCAGGAAGGAAGTGTAACACAGAGGCTGTGGTGAATGTAGGAATTGACCTGCATCTTTCCAACTCTCCCCTTCTGCAATCCTTGCATCTTTATCCCCTCACCATTTTGCACTTCAGTACTGTAGTCCCTGGTGGCTCAGAAGATAATCAAGATTCTGCCTGCAATGCGGGAGACCCAGGTTTGATCCCTGGGTGAGGAAGATCCCCTGGATAAAGAAATGGCAACTCACTCCAGTATTCGTGCCTGGAGAATCCTATGGTCCATGGGATCACAAAGAGTAGGACAGGACTGCAGGAACTTGGAATGCTTGCATCACAGTCCTTCACAATTTGTGTGTTCCCTCCCAGATCTTCCACTTGAACTCCATGAAATCTCCTCATTATTTCAAACAAGCTTCTCTACATTCTCCTCTGGTCATTCTTACCACTCTAGATTTATCCTAAACACGGTACTTCACTTCCAGCAATCCACTACTGAGGCTGAAATTTCTCTTCCTTACTTGACTCCTAAGGTTGAGCAGAAGAAAACCCAAGAGTTTTGATTAAAATAATGAAAATACATGGTATTCTAATCTTATTTCTGCTATATCACCACCACTTTGACTTATCTTCACATCATTAAAATATGCCTGAAAATACAGAAAGAACAGACCAGGAGGAGGAAACTAGTGACAAAAAGAGAAATAGAAGGAACCTGGAACCATTCATAAAAATGTGAGAGTCTAAGTTAGAGCAATGGTAGTCAGGGTGTACAAACCACAATCAGGGTTTAAATATTAGTTCAGTTCAGTTCAGTCACTCAGTCATGTCCGACTCTTTGCGACCCCATGAATCGCAGGATGACAGGCCTCCCTGTCCATCACCAACTCCCGGAGCTCACTCAAACTCATGTCCATCGAGTCAGTGATGCCTTCTAGCCATCTCATCCTCTGTCGTCCCCTTCTCCTCCTGCCCCCAATCCTTCCCAGCATCAGAGTCTTTTCCAATGAGTCAACTCTTCACATGAGGTGGCCAAAGTATTGGAGTTTCAGCTTTAGCATCAGTCTTTCCAATAAACACCCAGGACTGATCTCCTTTAGAATGGACTGGTTGGATCTCCTTGCAGTCTAAGGGACTCTCAAGAGTCTGCTCCAACACCACAGTTAAAAAGCATCAATTCTTCGGCGCTCTGCTTTCTTCACAGTCCAACTCTCACGTCCGTACATGACCGCTGGAAAACCACAGCCTTGACTAGACAGACCTTTGTTAAATATCAGAGCACTTCCAATTCTATACCTCTAAGTATATCTTAACTGGAATTAATAACAAGACATCAGTATTCTTAGGATAACATTGGGAGTTCTAATTTAACACAAAGTTTGAACATCACACACTCTATTTTCACTCAGATGCTGATTTATCAAAATATGATAGCGACACCTGTAGTATTTCCACAAATTTATCTTCAGTTGGAACCATGATTATGACATTGTGACAATGAGGAGGATTACTTGAGATGCCAGAAAACAGGTTTGTTTAAAACAAAAGTTTCTAACTAAAATTCAAATTTACCTTGAAAATAATTATTTTTAATAAGAATGATAAAGAGAATGGAAGAAAACATTTTGAAGAGATGAATAGATTTATGACATAAGTGCTGTAGTGGTCTCACAAATGCATACTTATCAAGCAGTTTTGTATGTCAGACATACCTCAATAAAGTACTTTTTAAAAAGGAAAAGAATTGTTTCCTTAAGGGCATCAACTAGAATCATCAAAGATCTGCTGAAGGTGAGATTAGAAAAGATCACTTTTCCAATGATCTTCCTGTACATAAACACCCAAGAGCTGATTGGCTGTGGCTGTTAAGGACCTACTGCAGATGTCTTCAGGGCTCCCCTGTCCCACCATCCCATTAGATGGGGTGGTACTATCCTAAGACCAGCCTTCTACCTTAGGGAATTCACTGTGATAACTGACAATATCTTCCTCCAGTCCAGTTGTTCTGATGTGATTAATAACCTGGACATCCAATCTGCAATTGTGATAACTAGAAGCATCTCTGCCAAATACTCTGAGCACCCATTCACACCCTGGTTTCACTTCTTTCCTGCATCCACCTTGGCATAGGTCAAACAAACTTAGATAGCACTGAGTACTTCTTAGGAGTCACATCAGGTCCTCTTAGCTTCAATTCAGTTCAGTTCTGTTCCTCAGTCATGTCTGACTCTTTGCAACACCAAGGACTGCAGCATGCCAGGCCTCCCTGTCCATCACCAACTCACGGGGTTTACTCTATCTCACATCCATTCAGTTGGTGATGCCATCCAATCACCTCATCCTCTGTAATCCCTTTCTCCTCCCACCTTCAATCTTTCCCAGAATCAGGGTCTTTTCCAGTGAGTCGGTTCTTCGCATGAGGTAGCCAAAGTACTGGAGGTTCAGCTTCAGCATCAGTCCTTCCAATGAACACCCAGGACTGATTTCCTTTAGGAGGGACTGGTTGGATCTCCTTGCAGTCCAAGGGACTCTCAAGAGTCTTCTCCAACACCACAGTTCAAAAGCATCAATTCTTCCGTGCTCAGCTTTCTTTAGAGTCCAACTCTCACATCCATACAGGACTACTGGAAAAACCATAGCTTTGACTAGACTGGTCTTTTTTGGCAAAGAAATGTCTCTGCTTTTTAATATGCTGTCTAGGTTGGTCATAGCTTTCCTTCCAAGGAGCAAGTATCTTTTAATTTCATGGCTGCAGTCACCATATGCAGTAATTTTGGAGCCAAAAAAAAAAAAAAGTCTGTCACTATTTCCACTGTTTCCCCATCTATTTGCCAGGAAGTGATGGGACCAGATGCTGTGATCTTAGTTTCTGAATGTTGAGTTTTAAGCCAACTTTTTCACTCTCCTCTTTCACTTTCATCAAGAGGCTCTTTAGTTCTTTGCTTTTGGCCATAAGTGTGATGTAATCTGCATCTAAGTTTATTGATATTTCCCCTGACAATCTTGATTCCAACTTGTGCTTCATCCAGCCCAACATTTCTCATGGTGTACTCTGCATATAAGTTAAATAAGCAGGGTGACAATATACAGCCTTGACGTACTCCTTCCCCGATTTGGAACCAGTCTTTTGTTCCATGTCCAGTTCTAACTGTTGCTTCTTGACCTACATACAGATTTCTCAGGATGCAGGTCAGATAGTCTGGTATTCCCATCTCTTGAAGAATTTTCCAGTTTGTTGTGATCCACACAGTTAAAGGCTATGGCATAGTCAATAAAGTAGAAGTAGATGTTTTTCTGGAACTCTCTTGCATTTTCAGTGATCAAACAGATGTTGGCAATTTGACCTCTGATTCCTCTGTCTTTTCTAAATCCAGCTTGAACATCTGGAAGTTCACAGTTCATGGACCACAGCCTTGTCTAACTCAATGAAACTATGAGCCATGCCATGTAGGGCCACCCAAGACAGACGGGTCTTAATGGACAGTTCTGACAAGACATGGTCCTCTGGAGAAGGAAAGGCAAACCACTTCAGTATTCTTGCCTTGAGAACCCCATGAACTCTTAGCTTCACTGCCTCTTATATGTGGTGCACTTCAGCTACTGTGTTGTAAACTTCAAGACTTCATTTTCCTGCTCCCTCAACATCCCTACAAATGTGGTGTGAGCTCCCCACTTGATTCATCAGGTACACCAGTGTGATGAGATTTTCCCTGCCACAAGTCCCACTTCTGGCCTCCTCTGACTGTGACCTAGGGACATTTAAATGCACCACTGAATTTCTCTCACACCTTTTCCTTGTGTAACTGCACCATGACTTCGGGTATGGTCACTTGTCCATGGGTCTTCACATGCCCTTGTGGGGTCACCATTGCTTGGTTGAGCCTGTTTTATTGGCATATCACTCACATATCAACCTGATGGAGTGTGGTGACTCTGACTTTTAGGACCAGTGAGGATAATAAACCTTGTTGCCTACAACTCTCCTGTGACACCCCGCCCCCATCAATGTAGCCACACCCTACTGACCATTATGTCAAAGAATACAGAACAATTACCATGCTGAGACTGAGTCACAGAGGTTGAATCCAGAAGCTAATCTGTATGAAACTTTTGACCTCACCTCTGCCTCCTGTGACACATCACAAAGACCCTTCACCCAAGTATGTTCTAAAGGCTGTATCCATAATCTCAAATCATTCCGGTAATAAGACAAAGGCTTTTCCTGCTAGAGATCCCCACACAAACCAGACAGGACTTATCTGAGCAGACTACTCCAGCATCGCAATCATGTGAAAGGCTATCATTACGATAGTCTTTAATCTCAGAATGCTTACAGTCACTGACAGTTGACTCCACCCCTTCACATGAAACATACAAAAGCCAAATGGGGCCAAGTCCTGGTCCAAAATAAGCCCCTCCAGGAAAACCAATGGCAGCTCCACACCCCAGCTGTCTGCACACGACAGATGCATCCTTCAAGGTCCAGTCCATATCATCCACTGTGCCCCATTCTCCTTGGTGCTTCACTTCCACTCTCCCCTCACAGTGGTGGGTTCCATCCTTCAGCCTCAGCTCCAGAGCTGCAAAAGAGACACACAGCATGAAAGATTTTAGGAGACTTAGAGTGGCATAATATTTAAAACATTAGCTCTTTGAGGAGCAAAACAGTGCATGGGATATAGTATTTCCTGACCTCTGTGGTATGAACATTCCCAGTGTGGCCAGCTCTAAGCCCCCAATGTGCCATCACTGAACACAGAGCAGGAAGGGAGGCACCAAGTATTTCTCAGGAGCCTTTAGAACCAGCTCCAGGGACACCACCGAGGACAGGCCTTCAGAGTCTCTGGATGCTGCCCTCCCTGTAGATGTTCCCAAGGCTACTAGGGTCCAGCTTCTCCATCTCAGTTGCAGCTCATGGCCCGGGATTCAGGGAGGAATCCTCCCTCTCCTTTCCTGTCCATAGGAAGCATGTCATCCAGCTCAGGAACAGATGGCTGGGGTAACAGGCTCTAAAATGTCCTGGTTATTCCTGCCATCTGGTGTTCATGTCTTTGTGTAATTCCACACTCCAATGTACCTAGTAACACGCGTCTAACAAATGGAATTTGATGAAAGTGATCAGATGTCACTTTAGTGGTTAAGTCATAAGATGACTCTGGTTTCTGCATAGAAAAAGGAGTTCATTAGTAAGAACATCATAGATGGAGACATTACCAGTGTTCAGTTCAGTTCAGTTCAGTCGCTCAGTCGTGTCTGATTCTTTGAGACCCCATGGACTACAGTACGCCAGGCCTCCCTGTCCATCACCAACTCACGGAGTTTACTCAGACTCATATCCATTCAGTCAGTGATGCCATGCAAGCATCTCATCCTCTGTCTTCCCCTTTTCCTCCCACCTTCAATCTTTCCCAGCATCAGAAGACTCTATTTAAAAAAAAAAAAAACAAGAAGAACTAACTAGATATTTTGTGATTCTCTGATAGCTCAGTTGGTACAGAATCCACCTGCAATGCAGGAGACCCCGGTTCAAATCCTGCATCAGGAATATCTGCTGGAGAAGGAATAGGCTACCCACTCCAGTCTTCTCTTGTGGCTCAGCTGGTAAAGAATCAGTGTGCAATGCTGGAGACCTGGGTTTGATCCTTGGGTTGGGAAGACCCCCTGTAGAAGGGAAAGACTACCCACTTCACTAAGGCCTGGAGAATTCCATGGACTGTGTACAAAGAGTCAAACATGACTGAGTGACTTTCACTTCTTCAATTCTTCAACCAGATATTTTGAAGCTGAATAATAAATGAATGGTCTTCCCAGGTGGTGCTAGTGGTAAAGAACCTGTCTGCAAGTGCAGGTAATGTAAGACTCGGGTTTGATCCCTGGGTCCGGAAGATCCCCTGGAGGAGTGCATGGCAACCCACTTCAGTATTCTTGCCTGGAGAATCCTATGGACAGAGGAGCCTGGTGGGCTACAGTCCATAGGGTCACAAAGAGTCAGACATGACTGAGGCAACTTAACATACACAATACAATGAGTAAACTGAAGAATTCAACACAGAGATTCAACAACAGACTTGACCAAGGGAAAGAAAAAGAAAAAAGAATCAATGTGTTAGAAGAAAGATTAGTTGAAAGCATCCAAATAGAGGAGCCAAAAGAAAATGAAAGGAATATAGAAAGCCAGTGGACACCATAAAGAGAAACTGTATGGACTGGAATCATAACAGAAGAAGTGAAGGAGAAAACAATTAAGGGCTGAGGACTTCCCTGGTGGTGTAGTGGTTAAGAATCCACCTGCCAATGTAGGGGACATGGGTTCAATCCCTGGTCCAGGAAGATTCCACATGCCGCAGAGCAACTAAGCCAGTGTGCCACAGCTGCTGAAATGTGTGCACCTAGAGCCTGTGGTCTCCAGCAAGAGAAGCCACTGCAGTGAGAAGCCTGTGCACTGCAGTGAAGAGTAGCCCCTGCTTACCACAGCTAGAGAAAGCCCGCATGCAGCAAGGAGACCTAGCACAGCCGAAAATAAATAATTATAAAAAAGAAAGAAAGACAGGCTGCGAATTTCCAAACCTGGGGAAAGATCTGGGCACCTAAGTTCAAAAAGCTAATAAGTCACCTCAAAATTTCAATCCAAACAACCTTCTCTAAACTGTTCAAATGCAAAGAGAAAGAGAGAATTCTAAAAGTCTAAAGAGAAGAAAAAAATCTGTCACCCAAGAGAACTCCCATAAGGAGATCAGCGGATTTGTCCAAAGAAACCTTGCAGACCACGACAGAAGGAGTGGTAACATACTCCACCCTCACTCAGGGGAAAACAGCTCCCAGGGAGGGAGGGACAGGAGAGGGCACAAGAGAAAGTGCTCCCTACAGAGTCACAGCAGATCCTGGCGGGGGGAAGACCATCCCAGGCCCCCAGCACATCAGGAAATGAGTCACAGGGACCGGGGCAGGAACTTGGGAACTTATACACGTGGGGCTGCACATCAACTGCTCTTTACAAACAGAGGGACAAGTCGTTCATTGGAAGGACTGATGTGGAAGCTGAAACTCCAATACTTTGGCCACCTGATGTGAAGAACTGACACATCTGTAAAGACCCTGAAGCTGGGAAAGAGAGAAGGTGGGAGGAGAAGGGGATGACAGAGGATGAGATGGTTGGATGGCATCACCGACTCAATGGACATGAGTTTGGGTAGACTCCGGGAGTTGGTGATGGACAGGAAGGCCTGGCATGCTGCGGTCCATGGGATCGCAGAGTCAGACACCAGTGAGCGACTGAACTGAACTGAACTGAACAGACAAGAGGTCCCCGCTCCTGGATGCAGGCTTCTCTGCTCCCTAATGGACACCTGGTGGGAACAGGTGAGGCCAGCAGGCAGAGCCTCTCACAGAGCCCAGTGCTAGGCAGACATGGCAACAAGCAGAGGGGAGCCCGAGAGATGGGGGACAGAGCCAGAGAGCTCTGATCCAGTTACATGCAGCGGCCATGACACCCAGCCCTGTGGACACCTCGTGTGCTTCACAGAGCAACGGACTGGACTCACTACCTGCTCTGCAGCTCTGTTCCTCTCACACAGACAGGCTCCACCTCCCCTCATACACACACACACACACACACACACACACACATACACACAGGCTCACACACTCCCCCCACATACACAGCCTCACACAGCCTCACACACAACTCACACACTCCTCACTCACCCTCACTCACCCACACTCACCCACACATACTCCTCACACACCTTAATACTTGCATACTCCTCACACACTCCACAAACACATACACTCTTCACACCCACATACACCCTCACACATACATACCTTCACACACTCACACACACACATTCTTCATACCCTCACACACACACACCCTCACGCACTCCTCACTTGCACACATACACACACAATCACAGAGCCTACAGGAGCGAAGACATAGGAAACACAGGGACCCAGGGGCAGTGCTCACACACCAGGCACGTGGAGCGTGTGGGAACAGCCCAGACTCCCAGGTGAGCTCAGTCACTGGAACTTCCACACAGTGAGAGCCACTGGGACTCCTAGAAGCTCCCTGAAAACAAGGGAGACCGTGGAGGGGACTTAGGCTGACTCAGCTCAGTCCAGACAAAACTTCACGGCTCTGTAAAATCTGCCTCTATGACCAATGGATGCCCCCCCCCCGCCCCCCGCCGCCATAGGAAAGGAACCAGTATTCACATCAACATGGTTCTTTTTGGTCAGAAACACTGAGGCCAGGTTCCACAAGTCCAGACACCTTTCCCTTCATCAAGGCGTCCACTCCCCTGCTGTGAACCAGGAGAGAGGGGCAGCTCTTACCTTGACCACCCACCACGATGCCGAGGAGGACGACACAGAGTCCCCGCAGGGAGAGGTGTCTGCCCAAAGCCATCCTGACCCCACGTCCTCAAGGTCACAGTCCCAGCTGCAGGATCAGCCTGTGAGGAGGTGTCAGGGTGCCGACTGGGGTCTATATAGACCACCCCTTACACCCTCCCTCCTGAGAGCCAATAGCGACACCTCTCACCATTTCAGGCACTATCAGAGGCTGCATCTGCCACTTTCTGCAGCTCAGACACCAATGAGCTTCTGAATCTTCAACATCTCCTTATATGAGCAACACGGTCCTTTGAGCTCCTGCTTCCATAGTCCTGACAGCTGGGTCCCACCACTGGGACTAGGGTAGAAACGGTTCATCAAAAATCATGAGTGCCTTTCTCTCCCCTGATCACCCTGGTCAATATCTGCAGACTGTGAGATCTCACAGGGTCTGGGTGTGGGATCTGTTGACCCGTGGAGAATAACTTTTGTAGAATCAACTATTGATCTTCCCCGGCACTGAGCTCAGGGTGGAAGCAGAGAACTACAGGAAGTCTTGAAATACAAGAGTATTTATCAGGTCAGCAGAAAATGAGGACCAGGAGTACAGGAATTCACAGGTTAAGGCATGAAGTGAGACCCATCAAGTTGGGCGGATGAGATTGCAGGGTTTTCCCCCTTCTCAGAATAATCTGGAGACTGGGTCCTGGAGCACGTGCCTAGATGCTCAGTCGTGTCTAACTCTTTGCAACCCATGGACTGTAGCTCACCAGCCTCCTCTGTTCAGTGGATTTCCCAGGCAAGAATACTGGAGGGGGTTGCCATTTCCTTCTAAAGGGATCTTTCTGACTCAAGGATCAAATCGGCTTCTCCTGCATTGGCAGGTGTGTTCCCTATAGGGACATTCAGACGTGTTAAATCCCTTTCCCTTTATTGCATTTCATTTTATGTGAAGTATCTCTTTCAGCTAGTCACTAAACGAGGCTGACAGAGAGAAAGAGATTGCTATTAAAGGAAACAAAGAGAAAGTAGAAGTCGTCATTCAACTCTAGCCCACCAAATTAGGAGCAGGGATCTCTAGAAGAAAACATGGGGCTTCACTCTTGGCTCAGCAGTAAAGAATCCGCCCACAAAGCAAGAGACGTGAATTCGATTCTTGGGTCAGGAAGATCCCCTGGAGAAGGAAATGGCAACCCACTCCAGTATTCTTGCCTGGAGAATTCCGTGGACAGAATGGCCTGGGCAGCTACAGTCCATCGTGTCAAAATGAGTTGGACATGACTAAGTGACTAAACAATGAAAACAAGAAGAAAATTATACTTTAGAAAGACTAAAGTTTTCTAAACTTCACATGTACTCCCTTTATATGCTGAGAGTATGGTTTGATAAGATTCAGAATACATTTGTATTATAAAACCATAACTAAAGAAGATGCAAAATATAATTTAAGGGAAGAGCTCCAGAGAGATGGGGAAATAGAAAGTCTGCTACATGATAGCTGCAGGCAGGGGGCAAAGAAGGGGTGACTGAAGCAGAGAAGAGAAAGGGGTTCATGCTGCCTGAAACCACCAATGAACCCATCTCCTCTGTTCTGCATTTAAGAGGAAAGGTGACGGCAAGAATGGAATCCCAGGTGGGTTGAGGGGACAGATCCAAGCAGAAGGGATGATGTCCAGTGTAGCCATTGCTGCCTGGTTCTGTTTCCACTCATCAGAGAAGCTCCCAGATGCACCCCCAGAAGGTATCCCAGGGATGAATAGAGAGACTGAGAAGGGCCATAAGTGATGCAAGATAGAGCTCCCCCATCGAAATTCAAGGTCACTAAAGTGCTGCCCCCTTTCCTCATGCCCCCTCAGGCTCAAGATTCCCATGATGCAGCCCTGTGGTCCACACAAGCCCACCCTGAGGCCCCCTCACCCTGATTCCGTCTTTTCAGCACAGACGTGGAAGGAAGCATCTGTGACACACAGGCCCCAGGGTCCACACTGAAGCTCAGAGACAGCTTCAAGAGCCACCCACGGCCCACCTTAAGGTCTCAGTAGGGCCAACACTGAGGGCAGCTAGAGGTTAGTCCACAGCCCTGCCACATCCCCCACCAGAGGGACCCCTCATCCCAGTCAGCAGACACAGCTTCTCTGTCCCGCCATGCCTGTCCTTCATACTTGAGACGGGAGAAAAGACAGTTGAACACATGCTTCTCTTCCTCTAAATATGCTAATATTTATCCATTATTTATGCAAGAATCACTTCCTTGTCATCTGGTCCTCTCATTCTCAAGCCCCGTGACTGTACCTGACCCTGTCTCCTTCTATATCTGGACTTTAACACATTAATGATAAAAACTTATTATAAATATCAAAACCAAAATTTACACTCAGTTGCTGAAGTAAGACCAGGATATGCTCAGTCACTTAGAATTGATGCTCTACTCCCTCTGGGCCCAGAGTCATCATTCCTTACCCAGTTGTGGAGTCCACACCCTCACCAGAAACCACCAGCCAGACACTGAGAATACAGGACGTGCTTCCTGAGGTCCAGTCATCCCTCCCACAGGGTGACACAGGGATGCGTTTAGTGAACCAGGTACACATGGTCTCAACTTGGGATGGAGATCTCACAGGTAAGATGCTGTTAGCAGCTCCAGACCCTTTATAGAAAGGGATGGGCTATAAGGAGCGGCAAACTCAGGGCTGGCAGCCTGTCCCCACAGCACCCTCTACCCCAGAGCTGGGGGTGCAGGGTCAACATGGACCAACTCACCCTTGGGAGAAGTTACATCTTTCTGACACATAAAGAAATCTCAGTATCCAATCTCATCAAAGATTTGAAGGAGGAAAGTTTTAGGGAGGACACTAACCCAGCTGTGTCCACAATGAACATGAGAGAGTGCAGTACAGGTTCAGGAAAACAGGCTTGGGAGCCAGACTGTCTGGTCTTGACTCACAGTTTAGCCACACGCCAAGTGCGGGCCTTGAACAGGGTGTTCTTACACTCTCTGATTAGTAAAAGGAGGGTGATGATCCCACCAAGATGACTGATTTTGGTGAGGATTAAGTGAGTTGGCATTAGCATGTGATATTACACCACCAGTTAACAGTAGTACATGTGCTGATGCTGATGTGCCCAGTCGTGGCCAGCACCTTGGGAACCCATGCCAGGTTCCTCTGTCCATGGAACTTTCCAGGCAATAGCAGTAGTACATAGTAGTAGTATTATGTACTACTGTTAACTTGCTTTCCTGATGGCTCAGATGATAAAGAATCTGCCTGCAATGCAGGAGATCTGAGTTCGATACCTGGGTCAGGAAGATTCTCTGGAGAAGGAAATGACAACCCACTTCGGTATTCTTTCCTGGGAAATCCCATGGACAGAGGAGCCTGGAGGGGCTACAGTCCATGGAGGCACAATGAGTTGGTCACAGCTGAGTGACTAACACACACACATATACACACACATAGCAGTAGTAGAGAAGCAGTGTTAGGGCATCTCCCACCATCTCATCCCAGGAATCCCAGGACTCTAGAGCAGGAATTCAATTCTGTGACCTGGAGCCTTGACTGAGGCTGTCAGAACTCTCCCAGGAACCACATGCTGTGATGGTCGCTGGTGCCAATCAGAGTTGTGAGTCTTCCACACATCACTCCTTCTCTCTGTGCCCCATGTAACTGCTCAAGAACCTCGACCTTACCACTGGTGAGCTTTTGTGAATTAAGTTGTTTACTTAATCATTTTACTTTATAAAGTCGAATGTACTTGGTAAAACATTTTGTGTCTAATTCACCTCCATATCCCCAGTGCTTGGCTAACTAAAATCGTAATGATGTCTCTTGTATACCTGAATGAATGAATGTCAGCCTGGTATTTTGCACAAATCATTTCAATCAAAAAGAAATCTTTTGAGAAATAATTTAACTTGTGAGGATGTACCAGCACAATACAAGCTGCATCATTTGTTTTAATGATATTTCAATACTGTTAAATGGTATGAGCTATATATGCTTCACTTCAACACCTTTCTGCAATGAATGCAGTAAATTTCAATAACTAGAAACAACCTAGCCCCAGTACAAAAGCAGTGCTGAGACAGCCAGTTCTAAACATGTATAAATGCTGCAAATTTCTTTGTATATCTGAAGATAAAGAAGACAAACCACAGAACACTGACAGGTGAAGACCATGAAGCCTCCTGTTCTGGTCTTAATCAGATATGGCCAAGTGGTCAGGATGTTTATGTATTTGTCATTTGGCATATTTTCAATTCAAACCACACACAACTGTCACAGGAAGAAATTTAGTTATAAAAAAATTTAAACATCTTCCACGTTGAATTAGAAGTACAGAAGTAAAGAGCAGAATCTTGTTCTTTTACTTAGGCTAACTATTTGTCCTTATGGATTGTGAAGCAATACAACATGTAGCATTATTATTCCCAAATCACCATGAGAAAATGGTGGTCAGAGGTTCAGTAATCTCTTTGCTAGGCAAGTTAATAGTTAAACCTGCTTGCTTGAGGAAAATTTCCTCAGGACCAATCAGACAGACTAAAATACAAAATATTTTTAAATTAAAAAAGAGGTGTACAACTCTAAAGGAAAATGATTAACTGAGTTGTTACACCAAAGCGTTGGAGACCCCCTTCACCATCTGCCTTCCTTGCATGGATGGGACCAAGGTTAGTAAAGACTCCTTTACCAAAGACCACTTTATCACAAGAGCATGAAGGAAAGAGCAAGGTCATGAGCTGGCTTAGGTCCAGCCCATCATCTCTGTTCAGCCCGTTACAGTCTATAACCAGAAACATCGAACAGAGTGTGGCACTGAATTGGCCTCATTCACTCCTCCATAGTGCAACATCAGATACCCAGAGACAAGAGCAGATCAAAGCTAAAAAATCAAAGACAAGCAGATTCTAAGTGGAGAGCATGCAGACAAAGGGTCCTTCCCTACTGCTGTTGCAAAGGAAGAAGCCCTCCCACCCCAGGAACCACCTGTGGGAGGAGAGACGAGAAGATGCCTCCTGAAAGAGAGGAAAACCAGTCTCAGCAGGGAGCTTGAACTAGAAATGACAAGACAGTTATTACCATGAACCCGAGCTAAATTGAGGGATAAATTTTAAATGGGAGAGTCTGTGTTAACTTTATGGAACTTTCAATCCACACAACATCCCTTGCTAGTGCACAAGATGAAATCCGTGATAAAAATAGAGAATATTACATTTATATATATTTCAATTCTAGGCTAGGCTAAGGCTAAGTCACTTCAGTCGTGTCCGACTCTGTGCAACCCCATAGACGACAGCCCACCAGGCTCCCCCGTCCCTGGGATTCTCCAGGCAAGAACACTGGAGTGGGTTGCCATTTCCTTCTCCAATGCATGAAAGTAAAAAGTGAAAGTGAAGTCGCTCAGTCGTGTCTGACTCTTAGCAACCCCATGGACTGCAGCCCACCAGCCTCCTCCATCCATGGATTTTCCAGGCAAGAGTACTGGAGTGGGGTGCCATTGCCTAGGGACACATTTTTAAGCCCATTACAGAAAGAAAATTCATAAATCTTCTCTTGTTTTTAAAAGCACAGAGTTGTCACATCTATGAACTCTTTCTAATTCCTCCAGCTCAAAATTACTGCTGTGTTTATTTAATCTGTAAAACCTTGCTGACTGTCTCTAAAGTGGGGGCTTCTTGAGAGGAAGTATTGTGTCTTACTCTTCAATATCTCTTAAAAGTCAAGTAAAGACACGTAGAGAAAGCTTAACAAATAGTGGATAAATAAAGAAATGAATGCATAAACAAATGCTGAAAATCACCCTGCAGTTAGTGATGCTGAGTGGGGAGGGTGGTGGGGGCAGGGGAGACACGAATCTGACTACTCCCACTCAGCACAGACAGAAGTGGAGTAAGGAGCCAGAGACACACCAGACGAAGGAACCAGATACAGAAGGCCTTCTTCAAATCCCATTCTGGGGACGGTCTAATGACATTTAATTTCTGCACAAAATTGTACCTCAATTGCCTTTCCCCAAGGCAAGGGAAAAAAAAAAAAAACTGACAGCATTGCTACCAAGGACGTGGCATCAATAGTAATATTCATCAAATAGCTGTTTTTCTATCTCCCAGTGACTCATTCTGGCCAATGAAACGTGGGTGTTGTCACCTGTGTCACTTCTGAGTAGAGGCATGAAAACCCCATGCGACTCTCTGGTTTCTCTCTTTCCTGCCCCAGAAGCTGCGTGTTTCACATGGTACACGTGTAAGCGAGTGGAGCCTCACTGACCACAGCACGTTTGCAGGTTGGTAATGAATGTGTGTATGCATGTGTGTGTTCCTTCTGAGATTTGGGAGTCAGTTGTTCCAGCATCAGAACAGAGCCTATTCTGAAGATGTGAAAGGAAGACAAAAATCTGCCACATGAAGCAGGTACTTTTCTGGATCTCCTCTTCCTTCTGTGTCTTCATCCCAAGCTGCTCCTCAGGTCTCAACTTGATTCCTCTTTGGGGCTTGGTTGATTCCTAATCCACCATCACTGATTGACCAAACAACTGGATCCAAACTTCTGCTTAAGAGCATCCACACCTGGTGCAGCTCCTCCTCCCTTTACATCAGTCTGTGCTGACAGTTGTGCTTCATTTCCCCATTTTTGTCTCTGAGCATCTTGACCTTCATCCTTAAACAGCCTCTCCTTTGCTCTTGAGTTAGTCAGTTCATCATCTTTGATCTTATTTTTACATTCCACCAATCTGTACTAATGAAAAGCAGTATGTACTTTCCAATACCTCTTCTGTTTCTTCTTGATTTCTGGAACAAATCTGATTCCTGGATTTAGTTCTCCCATGTAGTTCATTCAAATTCTCACCTTTTGTAAGAAATAATTTTGCTGAATTTTTTTTCCCTCAACTGAAGCAAATGGCACATTCAAAACCTAATCTCCTTGTGACCATGTAAACCGAAAGTTATGTGTGAGGGGTTCCTGCTGCTAACCCGCTCAAAAGCAGTATACAGCCAGGTTGGTGGAAAAGAAAAAGTTTCTGTTTTATTTCAGATGCCAGCAACTGGGCGGGGAGGGTGTGGGAATCTGTACAAGGGCCGACTGCCACCCACCCATGACAAGAGAGGGTGAGAGCTTCTATAGCAGAGCTGGGGTTGGGAGAGGTTATATGCAGAAACAAGCACAGTCATCTCTAACGTCATCTTCAAATTGGTCATCAGTTGGGTCTGATTAGCATCATCATGGTTGTCTTCAGTTCATTTCAGTCACTCAGTCGAGTCCAACTCTTTGCGACCCCATGAGCAGCCGCACACCAGGCTTTCCTGTCCATCACCCAACTTCACAGAGCTCGCTCATACTCATGTCCATCAAGTTGGTGATGCCATCAAAAACATACACTGGTTGTTTTAGGTACAGCTGATCTTTAGTGCTGGGTGTACTTGTTCCCATGTCTTTGTGGTCAGTTCTCAGAATTGTGGAATGCTCAAAGTCATGGGTAACAGTGTAGGTCATCATTGTAGTGTCAGCTGCTCCACCTGGTGTTGCTGTGTCTATAAGACGAGCTCCACAGGATACTGGCTCAGAATATCATGGAATAACCCTGAGAAAAGAACTAAAGGTGCCTTGACTGTTGCTTAATGATCTACATTATTATTTATTTAGCTCTCCTCTGACTGTTTTCCCTAGTTTGTTCCGACCATTTCTTCGCTTCTCCAATTAAACCGTATTCCTTTGACTAAAAGTTGTTCCAGAGGCAAAAGGCAGGGAAGAAGACACAGTGAGGGGGCAAAGCATCCATAGAGGTCCTCTCTGCTTTTTCAATCCGCAGCAGCCATAGGGCCCCCGCTCAGGACTTGGAAGGGGCCGTGGTGCAAGAAGAGGCTTCTGAAGAAACAGGCTTCAATAACTTCATGATTGTAACCACCTCTGCTCAGAGCTGATATTGTAATTTACCACTGTAAGACGCTAGTGAGTTCGTGTGTGCGGTGGTGATCTCTTAAAACCACTTAAACCTAAGGTTAGTGCCTCTGGGGTGGCACTCAGAGTTCTTAAGCCTGAGTGATTGATTGCTCAGATCAAAGTCTTGAACTGAGGCTCAAGACCCCCTCACCATCTGCCTTCCTTGCATGGATGGGACCAAAAGGTTAGTAAAGACTCCTTTACAAGACCACTTTTATCACAAGAGCATGAAAAGAAAAGAGGCAAGGTCATGAAGCTGGCTTAGTAGCAGCCCCATCATCTCTGTTCAGCCGCGTTAGCAGTCTATAACCAAGAAACATCGAACAGAGTGTGGCACTGAATTGGCCTCAATCTCCACTCCTCCCATAGTGCAACATCAATACCCAGAGAACAAGAGCAGATCAAAGCTAAAAATTCAAAGACAAGCAGATTTCTAAGTGAGAGCATGCAGACAAAGGGTCCTTCCCTACTGCTGTTGCAAAGGAAGAAGGCCCTCCCACCCAGGAACCACCTGTGGGAGGAGAGACGAGAAGAGTCCTCCTGAAAGAGAGGAAAACCAGTCTCAGCAGGGCGCTTGACTAGAAATGACAAGACAGTATACCAATGAACGCCGAGCTAAATTGAGGGATAAATTTTAAATGGGAGGAGTCTGTGTTACTTTTATGGAAACTTTCATTCCACACAAAACATCCCTTGCTATGACAAGGATGAATCCGTGATAAAAATAGAGAATATTACATTTATATAATAATTCAATTCTAGGCTAGGCTAAGGCTAAGAATCACTTCAGTTCGTGTTCCGGACTCTGTGCAACCCCATAGACGACAGCCCACCAAGGCTCACCCGTCCTTGGATTCTCCAAGCAAGAAACACTGGGAGTGGGTTGCCATTTCCTTCTCCAATGCATGAAAGTAAAAAGTGAAAGTGAAGTCGCTCAGTCGGTATGACTCTTAAGCAACCCATGGAGCTGCAGCCCACCAGCCTCCTGCCATCCATGATTTTCCAGGCAAGAGTACTGGAGTGGCCGCGCTCGCAACATGCTTTTCTTCCTCTAAATATGCAAATATTTACCCATTATTTATTTAAGTATCACTTCCTTGTCATCTGGTCCTCTCATTCTCAAGCCCCATGACTGTACCTGACCCCATCTCCTTCTATATCTGGAGCCTTACCACATTAATGATAAAAACTTATTAGAATATGAAAACCAAAATTTACACTCAGTTGCTGAAGTAAGACCAGGATCTGCTCAGTCACTTAGAATTGATGCTCTACTCCCTCTGGGCCCAGAGTCATCATTCCTCACCCAGTTGTGGAGTCCACACCATCACCAGAAACCACGAGCCAGACACCAAAAACACAGGACGTGCTTCCTGAAGTCCAGTCATCCCTCCCACAGGGTGACACAGGGATGCGTTTACTGCACCAGGTACATATACACATGGTCTCAACTTTGGATGGGGATCTCACAGGTAAGATGCTGTTAGCAGCTCCAGACCCTTTATAGAAAGGGACGGGCTATAGGGAGCGGCAAACTCAGGGCTGGCAGCCTGTCCCCACAGCACCCTCTACCCCAGAGCTGGGGGTGCAGAGTCAACATGAACCAACTCCCCTTGGATGAAGCTACATCTTTCTGACACATAAAGAAATCTCAGTATCCAATCTCATCAAAGATTTGAAGGAAGAAAGTTTTAGGGAGGACACTAACCCAGCTGTGTCCACAATGAACATGAGAGAGTGCAGTACAGGGTCAGGAAAACAGGCTCAGGAGCCAGACTGCCTGGTCTTGACCCACAGTTTAACCACACGCCAAGTGTGGGCCTTGAACAGGGTTCTTACACTGTCTGATTAGTAAAAAGAGGGTATGATCCCACCAAGATGACTGATTTTGGTGAGGATTAAGTGAGTTGGCATTAGCATGTGATATTACAACACCAGTTAACAGTATTACATGTGCTGATGCTGATGTGCTCAATCGTGGCCAGCACCTTGCGAACCCATGCCAGGTTCCTCTGTCCATGGAACTTTCCAGGCAACAGCAGTAGTACATAGTAGTAGTATTATGTACTACTGTTACCTTGCTTTCCTGATGGCTCAGATGATAAAGAATCTGCCTGCAATGCAGGAGATTTGAGTTCGACCCCTGGGTCAGGAAGATTCTCTGGAGAAGAAAATGACAACCCACTTCGGTATTCTTTCCTGAGGAATCCCATGGACAGAGGAGCCTGGAGGGGCTACAGTCCATGGAGGTCACAATGAGTTGGTCACAGCTGAGTGACTAACACACACACATATACACACACATAGCAGTAGTAGAGAAGCCAGTGTTAGGGCATCTCCCACCATCTCATCCCCAGGAATCCCAGGACTCTAGAGCAGGAATTCAATTCTGTGACCTGGAGCCTTGACTGAGGCTGTCAGAACTCTCCCAGGAACCACATGCTGTGATGGTCGCGTGGTGCCAGATCAGAGTTGTGAGTCTTCCACACATCACTCCCTTCTCTCTGTGCCCCATGTAAACTGACTCAAGAACCTCGCCTTACCACTGGTGAGCTTTTGTGAATTAAGTTGTTTACTTAATCATTTTTACTTTATAAAGTCGAATGTACTTGGTAAAACATTTTGTGTCTAATTCACCTCCATATCCCCAGTGCTTGGCTAACTAAAAATCGTAATGATGTCTCTTGTATACCTGAATGAATGAATGTCAGCCTGGTATTTTGCACAAATCATTTCAATCAAAAAGAAATCTTTTGAGAAATAATTTAACTTGTGAGGATGTACCAGCACAATACAAGCTGCATCATTTGTTTTAATGATATTTCAATACTGTTAAATGGTATGAGCTATATATGCTTCACTCAACACCTTTCTGCAATGGAATGCAGTAAATTTCAATAACTAGAAACAACCTAGCCCCAGTACAAAAGCAGTGCTGAGACAGCCAGTTCTAAACATGTATAAATGCTGCAAATTTCTTTGTATATCTGAAGATAAAGAAGACAAACCACAGAACACTGACAGGTGAAGACCATGAAGCCTCCTGTTCTGGTCTTAATCAGATATGGCCAAGTGGTCAGGATGTTTATGTATTTGTCATTTGGCATATTTTCAATTCAAACCACACACAACTGTCACAGGAAGAAATTTAGTTATAAAAAAATTTAAACATCTTCCACGTTGAATTAGAAGTACAGAAGTAAAGAGCAGAATCTTGTTCTTTTACTTAGGCTAACTATTTGTCCTTATGGATTGTGAAGCAATACAACATGTAGCATTATTATTCCCAAATCACCATGAGAAAATGGTGGTCAGAGGTTCAGTAATCTCTTTTGCTAGGCAAGTTAATAGTTAAACCTGCTTGCTTGAGGAAAATTTCCTCAGGACCAATCAGACAGACTAAAATACAAAATATTTTTAAAATTAAAAAGAGGTGTACAACTCTAAAGGAAAATGATTAAACTGAGTTGTTACACCAAAGCGTTGGAGACCCCCTTCACCATCTTGCCTTCCTTGCATGGATGGGACCAAGGTTAGTAAAGACTCCTTTACCAAAGACCACTTTATCACAAGAGCATGAAGGAAAAGAGCAAGGTCATGAGCTGGCTTAGGTCCAGCCCATCATCTCTGTTCAGCCCGTTACAGTCTATAACCAGAAACATCGAACAGAGTGTGGCCACTGAATTGGCCTCATTCACTCCTCCATAGTGCAACATCAGATACCCAGAGACAAGAGGCAGATCAAAGCTAAAAAATCAAAGACAAGCAGATTCTAAGTGGAGAGCATGCAGACAAAGGGTCCTTCCCTACTGGCTGTTGCAAAGGAAGAAGCCCTCCCACCCCAGGAACCACCTGTGGGAGGAAGAGACGAGAAGATGCCTCCTGAAAGAGAGGAAAACCAGTCTCAGCAGGGAGCTTGAACTAGAAATGACAAGACAGTTATTACCATGAACCCGAGCTAAATTGAGGGATAAATTTTAAATGGGAGAGTCTGTGTTAACTTTATGGAACTTTCAATCCACACAACATCCCTTGCTAGTGCACAAGATGAAATCCGTGATAAAAATAGAGAATATTACATTTATATATATTTCAATTCTAGGCTAGGCTAAGGCTAAGTCACTTCAGTCGTGTCCGACTCTGTGCAACCCCATAGACGACACCCACCAGGCTCCCCCGTCCCTGGGATTCTCCAGGCAAGAACACTGGAGTGGGTTGCCATTTCCTTCTCCAATGCATGAAAGTAAAAAGGTGAAAGTGAAGTCGCTCAGTCGTGTCTGACTCTTAGCAACCCCATGGACTGCAGCCCACCAGCCCTCCTCCATCCATGGATTTTCCAGGCAAGAGTACTGGAGTGGGGTGCCATTGCCTAGGGACACATTTTTAAGCCCATTACAGAAAGAAAATTCATAAATCTTCTCTTGTTTTTAAAAGCACAGAGTTGTCACATCTATGAACTCTTTCTAATTCCTCCAGCTCAAAATTACTGCTGTGTTTTATTTAATCTGTAAAACCTTGCTGACTGTCTCTAAAGTGGGGCTTCTTGAGAGGAAGTATTGTGTCTTACTCTTCAATATCTCTTAAAGTCAAGTAAAGACACGTAGAGAAAGCTTAACAAATAGTGGATAAATAAAGAAATGAATGCATAAACAAATGCTGAAATCACCCTGCAGTTAGTGATGCTGAGTGGGGAGGGTGGTGGGGGCAGGGGAGACACGAATCTGACTACTCCCACTCAGCACAGACAGAAGTGGAGTAAGGAGCCAGAGACACACCAGACGAAGGAACCAGATACAGAAGGCCTTCTTCAAATCCCATTCTGGGGACGGTCTAATGACATTTAATTTCTGCACAAAATTGTACCTCAATTGCCTTTCCCCAAGGCAAGGGAAAAAAAAAAAAAACTGACAGCATTGCTACCAAGGACGTGGCATCAATAGTAATATTCATCAAATAGCTGTTTTTCTATCTCCCAGTGACTCATTCTGGCCAATGAAACGTGGGTGTTGTCACCTGTGTCACTTCTGAGTAGAGGCATGAAAACCCCATGCGACTCTCTGGTTTCTCTCTTTCCTGCCCCAGAAGCTGCGTGTTTCACATGGTACACGTGTAAGCGAGTGGAGCCTCACTGACCACAGCACGTTTGCAGGTTGGTAATGAATGTGTGTATGCATGTGTGTGTTCCTTCTGAGATTTGGGAGTCAGTTGTTCCAGCATCAGAACAGAGCCTATTCTGAAGATGTGAAAGGAAGACAAAATCTGCCACATGAAGCAGGTACTTTTCTGGATCTCCTCTTCCTTCTGTGTCTTCATCCCAAGCTGCTCCCTCAGGTCTCAACTTGATTCCTCTTTGGGGCTTGGTTGATTCCTAATCACCATCACTGATTGACCAACAACTGGATCCAAACTTCTGCTTAAGAGCATCCACACCTGGTGCAGCTCCTCCTCCCTTTACATCAGTCTGTGCTGACAGTTGTGCTTCCATTTCCCCATTTTTGTCTCTGAGCATCTTGACCTTCATCCTTAAACAGCTCTCCTTTGCTCTGAGTTAGTCAGTTCATCATCTTTGATCTTATTTTTACATTCCACCAATCCTGTACTAATGAAAAAGCAGTATGTACTTTCCAAACCTCTTCTGTTTCTTCTTGATTTCTGGAACAAATCTGATTCCTGGATTTAGTTCTCCATGTAGTTCATTAAATTCTTCACCTTTTGGTAAGAAATAATTTTGCTGAATTTTTTTTTCCCTCAACTGAAGCAAATGGCACATTCAAAACCTATCTCCTTGTGACCATGTAACCGAAAGTTATGTGTGAGGGGTCCTGCTGCTAACCGCTCAAAAGCCAGTATACAGGCCAGGTTGGTGGAAAGAAAAGTTTGTTTTATTTCAGATGCCAGCAACTGGCGGGGAGGGTGGTGGACATCTGTACAAGGGCCGACTCCACCCACCCCATGACAAGAAGAGGGTGAGAGCTTCTATAGCAGAGCTGGGGTTGGGAGAGGTTATATGCAGAAACAGCACAGTCATCTCTAACGTCATCTTCAAATTGGTCATCAGTGGTCTGATTAGCATCATCATGGTTGTCTTCAGTTCATTTCAGTCACTCAGTCGAGTCCAACTCTTTGCGACCCCATGAGCAGCCGCACACCAGGCTTTCCTGTCCATCACCAACTCCCAGAGCTCGCTCATACTCATGTCCATCAAGTTGGTGATGCCATCCAAAACATCCACTGGTTGTTTTAGGTACAGCTGATCTTTAGTGCCTGGGTGTACTTGTTCCCATGTCTTTGTGGTCAGTTCTCAGAATTGTGGATGCTCAAGTCCTGGGTACAGTGTGGTCATCATGTAGTTCACTGCTCCACCTGGTGTTTTGTGTCTATAAGACAGCTCACAGGATATGGCTCAGAATATCATGAATAACCCTTGAGAAAGAACTAAAGGTCCTTGACTGTGCTTAATGACTACATTATTATTATTTAGTCTCCTCTGACTGTTTTCCTTTGTTTCCACATTTCTCGCTTCTCCAATTAAACATATTCTTTGACTAAAGTTTTCCACAGGCAAAAGGCAGGCAGAAGACACAGTGAGGGGGCAAGGATCATAGAGTCCTCTCTGCTTCAACCGCAGCCCTAGGGCCCCCCTCAGGACTTGGAAGGGGCTGGTGCAAGAAGAGGCTCTGAAGAACAGGCTTCATTAACTTCATGATTAACCCACCTCTGCTCAGAGCTGATGTAATTACCAACTGCAGAGCTATTGAGTTCTTGTGGGTGGTGATTCTTAAACCACTTAAACCTAAGGTTAGTGCCTCTGGGGTGGCACTCAGAGTTCAAAGCCTGAGTGATTGATTGCTCAGATTCAAAGTCTATGAACTGAGGCTCTATTGCACATGGAGCTTTGGTGCAGCTGAGTCCTGCCTGCAGACCAGCTTCAGAACACGGGAAAATACAGCAATGTGTTCCCCCTTTAACATGAAAGACTCTGTGAACAGATCTCTTTTCCTTGTCATCGAATGCGTCCCAATCTGGGCATGCTAACCAAGGCTCCTGCAGTCTGCAGGCATTGTCTGAGGCCTTGCCAGGGCCCAGGATTGGAGTGAGGCCTGTGCCTGTGTATAAGCTCTATATTTTCCCTCTCTGTAACTTCACAGATGCTCAGCTAATATTTATTGAATGGCTGAATGGCACTGTACTAAATATTGAAGATAAATTGTCTTAAATATAAAGAAATGTTTCTGAGAACATCATTTAGCTAATATTTTTGTTTTAAAGGCAAATGTTTCTGGAAATTAGCAAGGCAAAATTTGATTTTCAAAAATAAGCAGCTATCACCAACAAATATGTCACAACAAACACTGCAAATCTCTCTCTCTAAGGATACACAAGACAAACCACAAAGTACCTACATGTGGCTTCTTAATAAGTCTTAATCAAACCCAACTGAGGAGACAGGATATTCATATGGTTTATCATTGGCAGTTTTTTTTTTTTTCATTAAAACCACACAGCAATATCACAAGAAGAAAATTTGTGATTAAAAAAGTACAGCTGCACCATCGATATGACATAAGGAAGCAGATGAGGTGCCCAAAGATTCCTTTGGCTTAAAATAACAGACAGCTCAATTAGTCTTTCACTTTTCAAAGGAGAGTCCTCTTCGGCTGATCTTGAAAGATGATGTGGAGACCAGGACAACTCAACTGTTCTGCACAACAGTTAGAACTGTGAACTGATAATTTTGGATAATGTTGCTCTTTGAGGCCCTTCTTGTTACTTTTTGTGAATCTACTGTAGGTTTTTACATTTTTGTTACCACATGGCTCACATAAAACCTCTTAGAGGGACAACAGTAAATACTACACTGATAACAAATTAATTCCAATGACATGCAAAAGCTCTACCTTTTTATCCCCTTCTACGCATTTTGTTTTGGATGTCACAATTTACCTCTCTCTATATTGTATATCCACTAACAAAATATTTCTCTCCATAGCTATTTTAATACTTTCTTTAGACTAAAGCTAACTGATTAGCACACTACCATATTACAGTGTCAGAGGATGCTGAATTGGATTCAGTATTTACACTTACAAGTCTGTTGCATATTTTCACTTCTTTCATATAAAAATTAGCATCCTTCATTTAGTTTGAGGAACTCCCCTCAGCAATCTTGTAAGACAAGCCTAGTGTGGTGAATCCCCTCAACTGTTGTTTGCTTGGGAAAGTCTTTATATCATCTTCATTTATGAAAAACAACCTTCCTGAGAAAAATATTCTTGGGTGGTAGGCTTTTTTCCCCATAAGTTTGAATATACCATCCTTTCTCTCCTGGACAGTCAGGTTTCTACTAAAAAGTCCACTGATATTTTTAAGGGAATTTCTATTTTGTGAGCATTTACTTTTCTCTTGGAGAAGGAAATGGCAACCCACTCCATTGTTCTTGCCTGGAGAATCCCAGGGACGGGGGAGCCTGGTGGGCTGCCGTCTATGGGTCACACAGAGTCGGACACGACTGAAGCGACTTAGCAGCAGCAGCAGCACTTTTCACTTGCTGCTTGTAAAATTCTTTTTCTTGATTACAAGCAATGTGTCTTGGGGATGATCATTTTGAATGAATTCTGAAGAGTGACCTATTAGCTACATGTACTTGGATGTCTAAATCTCATCAGATTTGGGACTTATCTGTTATTATTTCTTTAAGTACAATCTGTGTCCCTTTCTCCCTCTCTTGTCCTTCTGGGACTCCAATAATGTGCAGGTTGTTTTCACTCTTTTTCATTCCTCTTTTTCTTTGTCCTCTGGCTGGGTAATCTCAATGGTCCTGCCTTCTAAGTTACAGAGTCTTTTGCTGTTGTTGTTGATGCTCTAGGTAGCATTTTTCATTTTGTTGCATTTCATTCATTGTAGTCTTAAGCAACTGATCTAACCAGTCCATCCTAAAGGAAATCAGTCCTGAATATTCATTGGAAGGACTTATGCTGAAGTTGAAACTCCAATATTTTGACAACCTGATGCGAAGAACTAACTCATTAGGAAAGACCCTAATGCTGCGAAAGATTGAGGGCAGGAGGAGAAGGGAACTACAGGGGATGAAACGGTTGGATGATGGCATCACTGACTCAATGGACATGAGTTTGGGCAAGCTCTAAGAGTCAGTGATGGACAGGGAAGACTGGTGTGCTGCAGTCCATGGGGTCGCAAACAGTCGGACACTACTGAACCACTGAACTGAACTGAATCTTAAGCAACTGAATCTCTGTTTGGTTCATTTTTCTGTTTTGTTTCTTCTGTTATTCTCTTTGCCTCACTGCAAAGCTTAAGGGATCTCAATTCCCCTACTGGGACTGAATCCAGACAACAGCAGCAAATGCATTGAATCCTAACCACTAAACCATCAGCAAACTCCCTGTTTACTTCTTTTTTATGCTTTCTATCTCTGTTTTAAAAAAAACTCTGAATTTATTCTGTGAAGTAACACCCTAGCTCAACAATTACTGAGTCCTAGCTCAATAATTACTGAGCCTGAGCTCTAGGACCCGCAAATCACAAATAGGAAGCGATGCTGCAGCCCCTGAAGCCTGGGTGCCTAGAACCTGTTCACAATAAGAGAAGGCCACGCGTGGAGATACGTGCTGTCCACAGAGAAGAGTAGTGCCTGCTTGCTGCATTTGGAGAAAGCCCATGAGCAGCAACAAAGACTCATGCAACCAAAAATTGAAAACGATAATAATAATGATGAGAAATTTTTTTAAATCTTATTTTCTTCATATATTGTCTTCCTGAATTTCATTGTTTATCTGTGTTTTCTTGGAGTTCACTGAGCTTCTTTGTGTGTGTGCCTTATTTCATCATATGTCATCTATTTCATCACTTCCCAAGTGAATAGACATGTGAGCTGCCCTGGAAGAAGCCCTGGGCATCTTACCATCCCTAAGCACAGCCTAGAACTATGAAGACTGCAAGCGTGAGTGTAGGTCGGAGCCCTAGAAACCATCCAGAGTCATCAACCAAGTAACTGGGTGGGTCCAGCTCACAACCAGGCCAGCACTCTCAGGTTTTATATTAGTGCAGCAGCTTGTCCACATGTCCACAATGGAATTGGCCGGGGGTGGGGATAGGGGTTGGGGGGCAGGGGGGGTTGCGCGGATAGTGCTGTGTAAACGCAATCTTTACTTTATCACTTCTTCATGACAGCTCTCTCTGCACTGAGGAGTCACAGCACGATCACAATTACTTTTTCAGTTCAGTTCAGTAACTGAGTCCTGTCCCACTCTTTGTGACCCCATGAATCACAGCATGCCAGGCTTCCATGTCCATCACCAACTCCCGGAGTTGACCCAAACTCATGTCCATCGAGTCAGTGATGTCATCCAACCATCTCATCCTCTGTCGTCCCCTTCTCCTCCTGCCCCCAATCCCTCCCAGCATCAGAGTCTTTTCCAATGAGTCAAGTCTTCACATGAGGTGGCCAAAATAATTGCAGTTTCAGCTTCAGCATCAGTCCCACCAATGAAAACCCAGGACTGATCTCCTTTAGGATGGACTGGTTGGATCTCCCTGAAGTCCAAGGGACTCTCAAGAGTCTTCTCCAACACCACAGTTCAAAAGCATCAATTCTTCAGCACTCTGCTTTCTTCACAGTCCAACTCTCACATCCATACACGACCACTAGAAAAACCATAGCCTTGACTAGATGGACCCTTGTTGGCAAAGTAATATCTCTGCTTTTGAATATGCTATCTAGGTTGGTCATAACTTTCCTTCCAAGGAGTAAGTGTCTTTTAATTTCATGGCTGCAGTCACCATCTGCAGTGATTTTGAAGCCAAAAAAAAAAAAAAGTCTGACACTGTTTAAGCAATCTTTAAACAATCTTGAAACATCTGACAAATAGATGTTTTTAAAGAAGCCCCTTGGTCTGAAATTCTTCCTCTAAGAGATCAGTCATGGCAGATGCCTCCATCCATATCTCTGAAACATAAATAGCCAAATGTTCCTGATCTTTCTATCTACATTCATTCTTTTGGATCCCCTCTGCCTAAGTCTGCACTTTCTTGCCTTCTTGTCCCATCTGAAAATAGGGTGTGGGTGAGCACCAATTTGCCTTCCATCAACTTGAAGAGATATATGAACTGATAGAATTCAGTTAGAAGGAGAGATCCTTGGAGAGACAAGAAATAGCACCATCCTAAAGAAATAGTAGGAAGATATAGAGAAGAAAGAATGGATTTATAAAATTTGGATAATCAAATAGACATGGGAGATGAGCAAAGAGGTGTCTGTATCCACTAAAGAAATAAAAGAGAGATGAAAAAGGAAGAGGTAGTTATGTACAGTTAGATTATTAATTGCACTGTGAATATTGAGGCAGGATAAGGAAAGCTGTATCCATTCTCTTCCACCAGCCAACCTTCCGCTCTGAAACTCATACCAGGCTGGTGTCCAAGAACAAGTTACAAACTAGTGATGTGACATCTCAGAGGTGTTTAGAACTGTTTTGTTTTGTTTTGTTTTTCCATGAGTTCATCTTTTAAGAAGGAGTGTGAGAATGTAGACCAAGTTTACATTCTTTTCTAAATAAAAGTGACCTGGAGCACTTGTGAGAATGCCCTCTTTAGCCTCTAAGACAAGTGAGAAAGCAGGTCAGCCAACTAATCTTGCATTTCCTTTGAGAAAGATGGCATTTGAGGACCAATCCTCTAAAAGCATTTGACATGGAGCTTGCTAAATTAACAGCACAGCAAAAAGTTAATTTATTCAGAATATTTCATTTTGAGCAATTTTCATATGACACAATTCCAGTCAGCATTACTCTATTGAAATACAGGCAATTAGAATATCTGAGGCTTCATCTCCTAGTTAATACAGCATCACGAGAAAGTCACTGGGGATGTTCCCAGGGCACTGAGTTCAACATCATCATACCCAGCATCCCCTTTCTTCCCCTGGAGCAGCCAGAAGCTCTCTTCTCCTTGCCCAGGATCAGCTGCCTCTCTGGAGAAGTTCAGACAAGAGCCTGAAGTAGAAAAGAGAAGTTTGATTAGAACTGAGACACGAGGATGGGACAGAACACTCTGGTGGAAGGGAGTCAAGCAAGTGCTTATGACAAAGCATCCCTGGGACCCAGGTGTGGGGAGGGAGGCTCAGACTATTTCACATGAGTTCCAGTGAGGATGGATCCCAGCTGTCCTCTCAGATCCAGTGCATGTCGTCTCCTGGGCCTCAGTGCATGGGGAAATCCTGCATCACAGGAGACCTGTGCTCAGGAGCTCTGGGAGACCTGCTTCCAGGCAACACAATACCAAGGAGATGCCCAGCAACGGTAAGAATCATAAAAAGGAATTTAAATGTTCTCCTTTCACAGGTGATAGATGCAAATTCACAATAAGAGGTAGACTGGAGACAGGAAAAATCTGAATTCCTCACTCACAACCCAAGTCTGCTCTTAGTTGACTTGACTCCTGTCCCCAAATGTCCACAAATAGTATCACAGGTGCAGCCACAGATATCTCCTCCCCAGAAACTACACAGGCCCTCAGATGGAGAAACACTCTTTTCTAGAGAATGAGTGTCTTCTCGCAGCTACTGAAATATCAGTTTACTGTGACACAGAGTCAAAGACTTTGGCACAGTTAATAAAGCAGAAATAGATCTTTCTCTGGAACTCTCTTGCTTTTTTGATGATCCAGCGAATTTTGGCAATTTGATCTCTGGTTCCTTTGCCTTTTCTAAGTCCAGCTTGAACATCTAGAATTTCATGGTTCATGTCCTGCTGAAGCCTGGCTTGGAGAATTTTGAGCATTACTTTGCTAGCGTGTGATATGAGTGCAATTGTGTGGTGGTTTGAACACTCTTTGGCATTGCCTTTCTTTGGGATTGGAATGAAAACTGACCTTTTCCAGTCCTATGGCCACTGCTAAGTTTTCCAAATTTGCTGGCATATTGAGTGCAGTACTTTCACAGCATCATCTTTTAGGATTTGAAAGAACTCAACTGGTATTCCATCACCTCCACTAGCTTTGTTCAGAGTGATGCTTCCTAAGGCCCACTTGACTTCACATTCCAGGATATCTGGCTCTAGGTGAGTGATCACACCATCATGATTATCTGGGTCATGAAGATTTTTTTGTATAGTTCTTCTGTGTGATCTTGCCACCTCTTCTTAATATCTTCTGCTTCTGTTAGGTTCATAACATTTCTGTCCTTTATTGTACCCATCTTTGCATGAAATATTCCCTTGGTATCTGTAATTTTCTTGACCAGATCTCTAGTCTTTCCCATTCCATTGTTTTCCTGCTTCTTTGCATTGATCAGTGAGGAAGGCTTTCTTATCTCTCCTTGCTATTCTTTGGAACTCTGTATTCAAATGGATATCTCTTTCCTTTTCTCCTTTGGTTTCACTTTTCGTCTTTTCTCAGCTATTTGTAAGGCCTCCTCAGACAACCATTTTGCCTTTTTGCATTTCTTTTTCTTGTGGATGGTCTTGATCCCTGCGTCCTGTACAATGTCACGAACCTCCATCCATAATTCATCAGGCACTCTGCCTATCAGACGTAATCCCCTGAATCCATTTGTCACTTCTACTGTATAATCATAAGGAATTTGATTTAGGTCATACCTGAATGGTCTAGTGGGTTTCTCTACTTTCTTCAATTTAAGTCTGAATTTGGGAATAAGGAGTTCATGATCTGAGCCACAGTCAGCTCCTGATCTTGTTTTTGCTGACAGTACAGAGCGTCTCCATCTTTGGTTGCAAAGAATATAATTAATCTGATTGCGGTACTGACCATCTGACGATGTCCACGTGTAGAGTCCTCTCTTGTGTTGTTGGAAGAGGGTGTTTGTTATGACCAGTGTGTTCTCTTGGCAAAACTCTATTAGCCTTTGCCTTGCCTCATTTTGTACTCCAAGGCCAAATTTGGCTGTTACTCCAGGTATCTCTTGACTTCCTACTTTTGCATTCCAGTCCCTTATAATCAAAAGGACATCTTTTTTAGGTGATTGTTCTAAAAGGTCATGTAGGTCTTCACAGAACGGCAACTTCAGCTTCTTCAGCATTACTGATTCAGTATAGACCTGGATTACTGTGATATTGAATGGTTTGCCTTCATGTATGTACAGTGCAAAGATATTATTAAAACACTTGTTCCACCTTTGAATTTGGTTCAGTTCAGTTCAGTCAATCAGTCATGCCTGACTCTCTGTGACCTCATGGACTGCAGCACACCAGGCTTCCCTGTCTATCACCAACTCCCAGAGCCTGCTCGAACTCATATCCATTGAGTCGGTGATGCCATCCAACCATCTCATTCTCTGTCATCTCCTTCTCCTCCTGCCTTCAATCTTTCCCAGTATCAGGGTCTTTTCTAAGGAGTCAGTTCTTGACATCAGGTGGCCAAGGTATTGGAGCTTCTACTTCAGCTGAGTCCTACCAATGAATATTCAAGATTGATTTCCTTTAAATTGACTGGGTTGATCTCCTGGCCATCCAGGGGTCTCTGAAGAGTCTTCTCCAACACTACAGTTCAAAAGCATCAATTCTTCAGTGCTTAGCTTTCTTTTCAAAATGTTGAATTAATTGATAAGTTTCTCTTTCAGTCATGACACAATGCTTGTGGGATCTTACTTCCTTGACCACGGTTGAACCTAGGCCCTAGCAGTGAAAGTGCAGAATCCTAACCTCTGGACCACCAGGAAATTCCGTAATCTATAAATCTTCATGCAAGTATATCACATACAAAGTGATAAGTTTATGTCACATTATGGAGACATAAATGCCAAAAGCAGAGTGATTCATCACTCCTTGCAAGGAGTCTGACAGCATTAAATATGGCATATGGTCAAGATGATGCTACCAAATGTATGAGATTACCTGTATTTTGAATCTCTAGGGAGGCTGGGCATTGAGGAGCAAAAATTCACTCTTTTCAGATAGAAAGATTGCAGGGGATGAACTGACCCCACTCACCTGTCTGAGAAGACCTCACCCCATCCTCCTTCTCTGGGGGCACTTCCTCCTCACTCCCCTGAGAGGCAGAAGGAGTTCCAGGCACTGGTACTTCTTCAGCATCATCGTAATTTTCAGCAGGGACATCAGTCCTCTGATCTGGGGGTTCCAAGAGCAGACAAGGGAGTGGATGAAACCACAGTAAGTGGGTTGGTCTGGGGAATACCTAAGATACCTTCTGACCCAGAGTTTCTGAGTTTCTGAATAGAGGCACCAGTCACTCCTTGTTTCAAAAGACTTTTTTCTCTAACAGCATGTTTCATTTTGATGTGTCCATAAGCCAAAACACAATTTTACATATCTTAATATTTTCTGGGGGAAACTACATATCTCAAAGCAACTCTTTCACCACTGAGCATTGCTAAAGTATTTTGACAAATTGTGCTTTACAGATGTTATTTTTTAAAAACATTGTGTGGCTGTGGTGATTCTGGACACAGAGAGACCAGCCCCGACATGAGACATCACAGAACAGCCAGAGAAGGACGAACCCCATCTGGACACAAGGGATGCCTCTGGTCCATCAACGGAAAACCATTCCCCTTAAATCTCCTCTCTATGAGGGAAACTCTCCTCCCCAGAGCCCAGCCAAGGCAGGTCCACCTCTATTTCCTGGAGTGGATCTGTAGTCACTGTTGTCCTCACCATCCCTGGTGTAATACGGCAGTTTAGTCAGTGAGAAATCTGACGGGAAGCCTCATGTGGAGAAAAACATCACACAACACACAGAATTTTTCCTCCCCACACCCACGGGACCTGTGTTAAGGCTGAGAAGGGACAAGCCTGGCTTCTGCAGTGTAGACAGAGGCTGGGAGGTCACGGGGCTCTGAGAGGCCATCCTGCCTCTTTGGAGGAGCCGTCTCTGTGAGCCTGGGGCACACATGGGGTCTGCAGATGCTGAGAAGATGTGCACAGCCAGTGGGTGGTGACAACCAGAGATCCCAGGAGGGCAGACAGAGACACTCACCTGGGCTGCCCAGACCTTCCTTCTGGGTCAGAAGGTAATCGAGCTCCTCATACACAGCTTCAGCAAGAGCATCTTCATAGCTAGATAAGGCTGAGAGATCCCCCAGCAGGTCAGAGAAGCTTCCCCAGATACCCCGATCCAGCCAACCCACCTTCATCTCCCTGGTGCTCACATGGGGGCTGCCAGGACCTCAGCATCGTCTCCTACCCCGTGCACAATGTCATTACCTTCTCCCTTTGTCTGACCCTGATTACAGCTCAGCGCCAACTCTGTCTGGTCTCACAGGACAGGCCATGACTTATGAGAGTTCACACCCCAGTCCTAAGAACCTCTGTCTACTCAGCCCTTAGAGCTCAGCATGGAGCACATGGAGTCTGCAACTCAGAACAGTACCTGGCCCAGGTTCCCCTCCTCACACCTGCCCTATCTCCTGCCTCCACACACTCTGCCTGGTCCCCAGTTCCCCCTGCAGCCCACCTCTGCGCTCTGCTCTCCATCTGAGTAGCTGAGTCACCAAGATGATGAGGACCAGGAAGAGAAGGGCCCCTAGGATGAGGCAGAGGATCCCAGGCAGGGAGAAGATGCCAGGGAGAGGATTTGAGGTTGTTCTGGTCCCTAAGGAGAACAGGAAAAAGGGCTGAAGATAGTCTTGGGCACAGAGAAATCTCTGTGTCAGCATTTTCAGGAGCTCCGGACAATGGCGTCTCAGCCTCAGACAGTGTCAGGGTTCCCCCGGGTCTCGTCCTGAGACAAGTCAACTCCACTCTGGCCAGTGTGGCCCTGAGGCAGAGATGGGGATTGTCAGGGAGCTGCCCTGCCGAGACAGCCTCTGAGGACCCAGCTCATCCCTTCTCCTTGGGCTTCAGGAAATAGAACATCAAACAGTCCAGGGACCTGCACCTCTGTGATGAGGAGCAACACTCAAGGCAGGTGGGAGATCCTTAGATTCTACAACATGGAAACCAGACTTCCTTGGACCCCGGGCATGAGAACATTAGACCCTGGACATCAAGGCAGGGGATTTCCCCAGTGTAATGCCCTGGCTGCTCCCCAACAGCCATGGCTCCTCAGACTCTTTCCTCTTCTGAGTTGTCAGAGAGCCCACAGAACATGTCCCCAGTACTGAGTATTCTCCCTTGCCCGTGGATGGATCACAGTACCTGCTGTAGTCGTGGGCAGTGTTGTCCTTACACCTAAAGAGAAAAACAGTAGTATGGGGAAGAAGAATTGGCCAGAACACAGGGCAAACCTTTTCCCTCCTGAGCCTGAAATCACTCCTCAGTCTCCACAATATCAGTGTCCAGTCCTCCCAGCTTCTGCATCATAGATCAGGGCCCCAGGACCTGGACACTGTCTGAATACAAACTCCCCACCACGCCTGGTCCAGCCCAGTGCCCCTGAGCTGCCCGGCTCACCCAGGGTGGACCCTGAGCCCCTCACTCACCAGAGCACCTCACACCAGCATCCTCCTCGTGCTTGCAGTCGCTCTGCCCCCAGGGCTCCGCAGCACACTCCCACAAGGAGGACTCCCGGCCCCCACACCGCACCTCATCCAGCCAGATGCTCCCATTTCCAGGGCCGAATGTCGCAGCCCTCACGGCTTCCAAGGCCTGGCCACAGCCTAGCTGCTGACACACCACCTCAGCCTCTGCCAGGCTCCAGGAGTCATCACACACAGTGCCCCAGGAGCCGCTGTGCCAGACCTCCACCCGCCCTGAGCACTCGCTGTCTCCTCCTCTGAGCCGGAGCTTCTCTCTGTCTGAAAAGGCAGCAGCCCCTCCTGTGACTGCCCTGGTGGGAGGAAGGAGCCCCTGGGAGCCACAGGGGAGGCAGTGGGCTGATATACCTGTGCAGGGGGCAGCAGTTGGACAGCTCTTGGGTCTTCTTACTGCAAACAACAGGGATACAGTGGATCAGCAATAGCTGGGGGAAGTGTTGTCGCCAAACATGAGTATCTAAGGTTTTTTGTCACAGTCAAATGACAAGAGACCACAGAAGCTTCATCATCTACTTGGCTGAGAGGTTCACTGTATGTTATCAGCAGCTGAAATTACTTTATCTAATTAGTTGTTTACCATAACAACAGCAAACAGACACAGAGACAAATACAAACATACACCTACATTTTGTAGCCTCAACCAAAACCCATCAGTTAGATTTGGAAATATGAAATCATACTAACGACATCCTACATGGTTGGCAGTGACACAGAAACAGACAGTGAGTCACCTGCACACGAGATGTAGGCTTCCTCCTTTGGAGAGCATGAGTTGTAATTCCAAGGGTCAGAAGGACACTGCCAGAGAGAGGCGTCAGTTCTCTGGCACTGGATTCCATCTACCCAGTGGGGTCTAGAACCTTCCCTGAGACCAACAGAGGTGTTGAGACTTCCACTGTCCCCACAGCCAAGCTGACTGCAGAGGATGGACACGGTGACATCATCCATGGGGCTGCGGCAGACACTGCCCCAGGTCCCGTTGTAGAAAACTTCCAGCCACCCAGCACACTCCTGGTCCCCGCTCACCATCCTGAGGGCCAGGAACTCTAAGATTGAAAGGGAGGAGACAGGACACAATGAGCACCCCCTTCAGAGCTCTGGGTTTTCCTCTCCCCCAGAAATAGTGACCATACACCCCTGACCCAGCGGAGGAGATGCCCACTGGGTGACAAGACTGACTTTTACCTCCCTTTCACCTGACTTTGTCCATTAATGTCTGTATACCTATTTCTACCACAACAATGTAGATATGAACAGAAGGGAAGACCAAACTGGGCAGCTGCAGTGATGGGAGCTGAATCCTGATTCCTGACAAAACTTCTAAAAGAACAGAAAATGATGTGGACAGTGAGGTGGTTGACAGAATAATGGACCCCCAGAGATGTCCACAGCCTAATACCCGAATGTGTGACAGTTACCTTACATTTCAAAAGAGATTTTACAGACGTGATTAATAAGGACCTTGGGATGGAGACATAAAGCTCAAATATTGTGGATTAACCATGTGAGCCCAGCCTTACACATCTTTAAACCTGCTATTCTGAGAAATGCATCATCTTTCCCAGCTCCAGTCAGAGAGAAATGTGAGTGAGGGAGAACGGCTGGAAAGGCACTGTTGTCTGAAGAAGAAGAATAAAGAGGGCTCTGAGCCAAGAAATGAGGCCACATGGGAAACCAGAGAAAGCTGGGAAAAGACTTCTGCCCAGAGACTCCAGGAAGAACACAGCCCTGTGGACACTGGGATGTTGGCCCACGGAGACTCTCTTCAGACTCCTAGCAAACAGAACCGTAAAGGAAAAATATGAGTTTTCACTATGTCAGGCTCCTCTGTCCATGGGATTCTCAGGCAAGAATACTGGAATGGTTGCCATGCCCTTCTCCAGGGGATCTTCCTAACCCAAGGACTGAACCCACATCTTTTACATCTCGTGCAATGGCAGGCAGGTTCTTTACCACTAGCACAACCTGGGAAACCTAGGATTTCCAGGTGTTACTCCCACAGATAACTGCAGAGTGAGCCCTGCTTTCAAGTGTTAACTGTAAGAAACAGCTCTGTCAGGAAACACTACTGAGAATAAAGGACCAGAATCTCAGCTGCCTCAGGAGGAAGTTTAAGCACCCAGTCTTCATGTCTGTTGGAAAGACAGGCTCCATGGGAGGAAGCCTCCTTCTCTGGTCCTTTCAGCATCTCTCCATCAGGGCTCAGACCCCTGTCCTCCAGGGCCCCACTCCTCCCCCTGCCTGTGGACAGTGTGCAGCACAGACCTGAGCAGATGACGCCTGCGTCCTCCTTGTGTCTGCAGTCGTGCCGCCCCCAGCCCCGGGAAGGGCACCTCCACACGTGGGACTCCTTTCCTGTACAGTTCAGGTCGTCCAGCCAGATGGGCCCTGACCCTTCCCCAAAGTGAGCTGACCTCGTGGCATTGAGGGCTTGTCCACAGCCCAGCTGCCTGCACACCACGTGGGCATCATCCAGGTCCCAGCCGTCATCACAGATGGTGCCCCAGGAGCCCTGGTCAAGGATCTCCACTCTCCCAGCACAGGGACCACCCCCGTCCACCAGGCGGAGCTGTCTGCTGTCTGAGGAGAGAGAAATGGGACGATGGGGTGGTGACCTCAGGGGTTGAGTAGCATCTTCTGTCCTGTGGGACCCTCACCTGAGCAGTAGGGGGCGCTCTCCTCTGAGGCCACAGAGCCTGCTGGTTCAGACACAGCGTCGTTGCACTGGGGCAGCACCTGGGTCTGGTTTCCTGTAGAAACAGCAATGATCTGGGGTCTGGTTGGGCTGAAGAACAGGAAACTGAATTAAACTAAATAATAACCTAGTGATGGAGTTTGAGATGAAAGCTGTAACAGTAGTGAAGTTATTATAGAGTTCAGTTTCTCCATGGAGAGGTCTGCCTCTGACAGTGCCACAATTTTTGTTTAAGCCAGGCTTTACACTGAGAACGAGTTAAATAGTGGGTTCTATACCTAAATCTATATCAAAACAGAAGAAACAAAACAAAATCTTTTCTGAAAGATTTCTAAAAGTTTTCATCTTCCATGTCTGTCACTAACAGAAGGGAAAAAAACTTATATAAAAGACATCAAATGGAAAACCAAAAGGAAAAAGAAGACATTCCCAAAAATTTCCCCAAATATTCAACTATTAGAGTTACCTGACAGAGAATTTGAATAGCCCTGATTAAAGTGCTCTTAAGATTAATTGAAAAGATGTTTTTCTTGGCAGAGAAATTTTAACAAAAAAGAAATAAAAGTTCTAGAGCTAAGAAACTTAATATTTGAATTTAAGAACTAAAGAATGAATGTATAAGCACATTAGATCAGCATAAGGCAGTTATTAATACAGAAGATCAGAGGACAAATATTCTATTATTTGTTGCAATAAATAGGTTGGTGCAAACATCACTGCGGTTTCAGATCACGAATTTTAAATCATTATAATTAGGCTCAGACATATCTGTATTAATCAAAATAGGAACCATTACAATAAACACATTTTTGCCAATGAGAAATTAGTTTGTTTTTTCCTGTAGTGTAAAGCTGTGCTTTGGGATTTGAGGAACTCTTGGAAAGCATTTTCTGCCTCCTGTTGGTTGTGGAAGCATTTTCTCTGCAAAAAGTTGTCAAGATGCTTGAAGAAGTGGTATTCAGTTGACGGGAGGTCAGGTGAATATGGCAGATGAGGCAAAACTTCGTAGCCCAACTCATTAAACTTCTGAAGCGTTGGTTGTGTGATGTGTGGCCAGGCGTTGCCACGGGGAAGAATTGGCACCTTTCTGTTGACCAATGCTGACTGCAGGTGTTGCAGTTTTTAGTGCATCTCAGTGATTTGCTGAGCATACTTCCCAGATGTAATGGTTTTGCTGGGATTCAGAAAGCTGTAGTGGATCAGACTGGCAGCAAGTTTGGCCTTGGGAAGTGCTTTGCAGCTTCTCAGTCCCACCACTGAGCTGGTCATCGCCAGTTGTCATATAAAATCCACTTTTCATCACAGGTCACAATTCAATTGAGAAATGGTTCATTGTTGTTGTGTAAAATAAGAGAAGATGATGCTTCAAAATGACAAGTTTTTTGATTTGTGGTCAGCTCATGAGGCACCCACTTATCAAGGGTTTTCACCTTTCGGCATTTGCTTCAAATGCCAAACGACTGTAGAAAGGTCTACATTCAGTTCTTAGGCAACTTCTCATGTAATTGTAAGAGGATCAGCTTTGATGATTGCTCTAATTGGTTGCTGTCAACTTCCAATGGCAGGCCATTGCACTCCTCATCTTCAAGGATTTGCAAAACTTCATTTAAATAAAATTCTTTATTATTTATTTATTTTTGGCTTTGCAGGGTCTTTGCTGCTGCTCAGGCTTTTCTCTAGTTGTGGCGAGTGGGGACTAGTCTTTGTTACAGTGCACAGGCTTCTCACTGTGGTGCTTCTCATGTTACGGAGAACAATCTCTAGGGCTTCTGGGCTTCAGTAGTTGTGGTTCCCAGGCTCTAGAGCACAGGCTCAATAGTTGTGATGCACAGGCTTAGCTGCTCTGCAGCATGTGGCGTCTTCCTGGACTAGGGATTGAACCAGTATCTCCCGCATTGGCAGGCGGATTCTTTACTGCAGAGCCACCAGGGAAGCCCTGCAAATCTTCTTGAACAACCACTGAACTATATGTTCATTAGCAGTTCCTGGACCAAATGCATTGTTGATGTTGCAAGTTGTCTCTGCTGCTTTACGACCCATTTTGAACTCGAATAAGAAAATCACTTGAAATTGCTCTGTGTCTAACATCATGTCTATAATCTAAAATACATATGAAATAAGCAGCAAGTAATAAACCATAGCAAAATAAAAAGCAAGAAATACACATTAAATGATGTGTAACATAACCACATTTATTTAAGAATACATTCCAATATCAAATGGCAAATTTCAATAATGCAAAACAGCAATTACTTTTGCACCAACATAACTGCAGGTCACATGGTAAGTGTCCTGGTTATAATGCTGAGTAACAAATTTCCCCCCAAAATTTAGCCACTGGAGGAAAAAATATATACTTCATTTTGCTTAAGACTTCCTGAGTCAGCAATTTAGGAAAGACTCAACAGTTCTGTCTTGGGGTCTTTCAGTGCTTGCACTTAGGTATCATCTGGGGCTGCAATCAGCTGAGAACTGGACTGAACCTGTGGTTACATAAGGAAATTCCTCATAGTATTTTAGTGGTAAAGGGACATCATGACAGCAACCTAATCCAGAAAGATTTTATATGTTCAGAGAGAAATGAGACAGAATGAACCAAAAACTAGCATTGAGGGATTCCAGTTAAAGGTCATCTGGAAATGTTTATATTATTCTTCTAACTTTTCAGTAAGTCTCAAATTACATGAAAATTTTTAAAAAATGTTAAAAGGTGAAAACAAGTCAGAGATAATTCATTCCTAGGATATCGCCCATAAAAGAAATACTAATAACATTAAAAAAATAAATAAAATGCTTAGGAAAAATGTAGAAGAAGGTGGACAAAACTTCTGAGAGAAATTCAAGACCTAGCTAAATGGAGGGATATATTATGTCAATAGCTTCCCAGATGGCTCAGTAGTAAAGAATCTGCCTGCCAGTGCAGAAGTGGGTTCAATATCTGAGTCAGGAAGAAGCCCTGGAGGAGGACATGGCAACCCACTCCAGTATTCTTGCCTGGGAAATCCCATGGACAAAGGAGCCTGGCAGACTGCAGTCCATGGGTCACAAAACAGTTGGATGCAAGTTTGTGACTAAACAACAATAAAAATTATGTCAATGAATTGAGAGATCCAAAATTGTCAAAGTCAGTCATTCTCAAATTCCTGTGTAGATTAAATCTAATCTTAATCAAAATACTCTTATGCTAATTTTTTAGGGAGTGTGAAAAATAACAAGCAGATTCCAAAATTTAGACAAAATACAAAATACCAAGAATGACCAACACAGTCGGTAAGAAAAGGAACAAAGTTAAAGGAGTTAGTATAAAGTAACCCCTGTAAATTAAAATTATCTAGACTTATTATAAAGTTATAGTGATTAAGAAAATGCAGTATTGGTGCAAAGATAGACAAATGATACAGTGGAACAGAATACAGAGTCTTTAAAAGGACTCAGACGTATGTGCTCTTCTGCTTAAGATAAAGGTAGCACTGCAGGGGGGGAAAAAGTCTCTCCAGAAAAAGATTCTGAGTGAATTGGATGTCCATGTGAAACATGACTTATCTTACACAGATATCAACCCCAGAAGGAAGGTACAATTACATGCAAGAGAAAAAGAAACTTTTGTAAGATACTCTAAGAGAATATTTTCATGATCTTGGAGTAGGGAAAGTTCTTTTTAAAGGGATACAAGAAGTATTAAATATACCAGGAAAAGTTGGTAAGTTATATTAATATTTCCTTCAAATTAAAAACTTGCTTCATCAAAGGATACTGTACCATTTAGAAAAAGAAAATACCAAATGTTAAACACACAAAATAAGTAACATATATTTGCGCCCCAAGTCATTGTCATGCTACATTCTAGCATCATATTTATAATAGTCAAGAGCAGGAAACAACTCAAATCTCTAACATCAGTTGAATGGATCAATGGCCATGGTATCAATGAAAGCAATATTCTACAGTAATAAAAATGAATAAAGTACTGCTATAAACAACATCATGAGTGAATCCTAAACATAATGTTGAGTCGAAGAAGTCACACACAAAAGAAAACACACTGCATGATTTTATATAAAGTTCAAAAACTGATAAAACACTCTATGGTAGTAGAAATTAGATAAGCAGCTTTCCCTGGAGAGGAGGGAGGCCAGTTATTGGAGGCAACAGTGACTCTTGGGGCTGGGAATGTTCTCTTTGCTGCTCTGGGTACATGACTGAAGTCTACACGTATTGCTTATACACTGTCTTCTATGATCATGTGTCAATGTTGCTTTAAAATATATTATTCCCCTTCACACTTCTTGCCCTAATCTGAAAAATGAGTGAACAATGAGAAGCACCATATTTCATCATGAAATATCTTCCAAAGCCAGTTTTCCCTCACTTTCTGCTCTTCAGGACATTTCACTCCAGGAGCATCCTAAGTACCAATAGCCCTTTCCTGTCTTACCTGAGCAGGTCACAGAGGCCGTGTTGCCATGGGAACAGTCAGGACCACCCAAGACAGTCACAGGGCAACTCCATAGGAAGGACTCTGCCCCCGAGCAGTGAAATCGGACTGTTGAGATCTGGCCACCTCTCTCCACCAAGTGTGGTCCTCTGGAGGTGGAGATGGCGACTCCACAGCCGAGCTGACGACAGACAACATTGGCATTGGCCAGACTCCAGTGGGAGGCACAGAGTGCTCTCCATCGTCCAGAAATCTTCATCTCCACCTGCCCCTCACATTGAGAGGAGCCATTTGTCATCAGTCGGACTTCTGAGTATGCTGGTAGAAGAAGACAGAAATTCAGAAAAATCTCATGATTTCTCACCTGAACAGAGTGTGCAGGGAGGTTAGTCCTGACCTGCATCTCACCTGAACAAACAACCTGAGCAGCTCCACTGTGGTGACAAGTGCCCCCTGGACAAGGCACTCTGGGGCACCACCAGAGCTTACGTTCCTCCCCCTCACACCTGAACTCTTCAGCCCAGACCTGGCCATCAGACTCTCTGAAGAGCTCGTGTCCCAGAACAGACACAGCCTCGCCGCACCCCAGCTCTGCACAGATGACCTGGGCAGTGGGGAGTGTGAAGTTTCCATCAGACACTGGGGTCCAGTCTTCTCCAGGACGTACTTCTACTCGTCCTGAGCAGGGTCCATCATCTCCAACCAGACGCACAAATCCTAAGAAAACAACAACAAGAAATCCAGTGAGTGCCCATAGACCTGGTTTGGCAATTGGAAACAATGTCACAGGCAATAATGTGAAAATTTTTCTTTTCCAGGAGTGGTGCCTGGAAAGAGAATTGGACAGTTATTCTCAGAATTTCATGAGCAAGTATTTTCAAGACCAAGTTTCTGAAAAGAAACCCTGAAGGATTTTCAGGGTCAGTTTGAAATGGCTGATTTCCAAAAACATGCATTTTGAGGTTAATTAGGAATGTGAATTCCTCATCTAGAGGCCTGGAAACTACAGAGCCCAAGGATACTGCTCTGTAGTGGGCACCAGGCTCAGGTTCAGAGCTGTACTAACCCAGAGTGAAGAAGATCCATGGGCCTCAAGAGGTTAGACGACTAAGAGCCACACAAGGTTAGAGGGCCATCCTGAGATTTCTGGGGCCAGAATACTGGCCAGTTTTCTCTCAGGAACCAACACTTGAGTCTCTGAAGATAAGGAAAATCACACAGGCTGGATCTGTGAGTGCTCGCTGACAGTAGACAGACTTCTGGTTTAACAGGAGGAAAGCTAGACATCATAACAAGATTTCACACATGTTTCTTATAATTTTTCACGGTGAAAAATTCCAAGAATTTCTTAGGTGACCTGATTTTGGAAAGTCGTCCAGAGATCAGTTTGGATAGGAAGAAAGCTCAGAGTCATAGGAGAAGGGGCTGGTCATAGCCATCCTTTCTTGAAAGCTTAGAATTTATCAAAGAACCTGGGAGAGAGTGAGTTCTCAGTGGGAGCATGCAAAACAGGTGAGGTTTTTAATTACTTCATACTAGACATGTGAACTTTAGGAAATGCTAAAGAGTGAAGATGAGTTAAAGAATTTTAATCCTGTCCAAATGCTGTTTGTTCCTTTCCTATTTGGGTTCTTGAGAAATAGCTACTGTGCTGTAAAGAAAGAGAGTAAGAGGAAGAGAGCAGAGGGCAAATAGTGAAGTGAAGTAAAAGTCAGTCAGTTATGTCTGACTCTCTGCAACCCCATGGACTATACAGTCCATAGAATTCTCCAGGCCAGAATACTGGAGTGGATATCCTTTCCCTTTTCCAGGGGATCTTCCCAACCCAGGGATCGAACCCAGGTCTCCCACATTGCAGGCAGATTCTTTACCAACTGAGCTACAAGGAAAGCCCAAGAATACTGGAGTGGATAGCCTATCCCTTCTCCAGTGGATCTTCCCAATCCAGGGGTCTAACTGGGGTCTCCTGCCCTGGAGGTGGATTTTTTGCCAACTGAGCTATGAGGGAAGCCCAGAGAGTGAATAGGCCATACATAATTTAGAAATTTTCAAATTGCAAAAATCTCAATATGGATGAAAGATAGAATGTTTGGGGTAAATATTTGTCCAACAAGTTTTTGACACATTTTGTCCCCTGTGCTCCTCCCATCAACCACTTCACCCTGCCACCTTTCCCATTTCTCCCACTGCAGACAAGAGAAAACAATCTTAAGAACCACAAATGGGTGCAAAGGAAATTCTGAATGGGAAGAACTTCTGTAGGAGTGGAGTGAGGTAGGGTGTGTGGTAGGTTAAATGGGGAGTGGATGGGGTATGAAACTGAGGGAGAGACCAAAGAAAAAAACTCATGATCATGGTTTGAGCTTCAGGGACCATATTTTGGGCAGAGGAAGGTAATCCAAATAAAAAAGAAACCCACAACATAAAACACTTTCTTTAACACACTTGTCTGGTTTCGAAGTATGCTCATGATAATTTATGTACATGGTGAAATTCCATCCGGTAAAGGATTCTGATTATATAAATATGTGAACTTTGATGGTTCAGAAAGAATATTCTAACAAAATAAAAATCTACTGCAGAAAACAGGAAAGACCTAAAAGAAATTAAAGACTTGAAGGATCAGCTTGACCACTTATACAATGGTGAGAGAGAAGATGGTCTGCTTGCCTTTTATTATTTATCACTTTCATTTCCCCAGAGAGACACAGGTTAGAACTCCTAGTCTGGTCTGGTTGGGAGTTTGCTCATAGGCAACACATTTTAATTAAAGAATTTTTAGTCAACACTTTTTAGTTGCTATATTAACCCCATAAGATTACAGGTTAGGCAGAACACGAAAGAAATATTTGTTATATGCTGTTTTATGTACCCTGATACATGTTAAATGCTTGAATATACACTGAATAATCAATAAAGTCTTATACACATAAGGATAGACTCTTCTGAGACAAATTAAGACTTCTTTTTTGTTTTCTATTTGAATTTAAATTTTATGTGGAAGATTATGTGTGTGAAAACTGTAAGAAAGTTTGTGGGAAGAAGGCTGATGTCAGTGGATAAGGATACTAAATATAATAAAAATATATCCTTCTCTGGTCTCTTGCTGTACAGACATCCTGCATCCTTAGGCACACACAGCATCCTCCACACCACTCCTGGACCATCAGTGCTGCTCAGAACACCCCACATGTGCCTTTTTCAGTTCCTATTACAATCCCTCTCCCTCCCAGCTGCTATAACTCTCTTCTACCTTCTTCAAAAATTACATTTGTCCCATCACTCCTATTCATATCAAATAAACCCCCAAATTCAATTTTCTTAAATCATTGAAGTCATCAGGTATAAACTATATAATTTCTTACCATAGAACACAGAAATTGTATTGTTTCCACTTTTGACTTGTTAGTGTATGGCTAAGTTTTGTCCTATACAGACGTCTTTAAAGAAACAAATGGGCAGAGAATCTCTGATAGTAACAATCAAAGGAGAACCTGTGACTCAGAGCACTTCATCCAAAGTTCTCTGGTCTTACCTGCAAAGGCCTATGAATATTTACATCTAAAATTTCAAAAGAGATTTGCAATTTGGCACAAATCCATCAATTCCTGTCTGATCTGTTTCATGACATCCTCTGTGCCTCCACTCCTACTAACCTAGTGTAAAATAATGTCTCACCCTGTACATACAGAAACAACTCCATCCACGAAGCTGTGTCCTCATTCTAGCCCTCCCTTCCCATAGGCTAACTGTGCAAAGGGATTTGTGTGTCGATTTGAAAATGTCTGTGATTGATCTTCATCTTCATTATGAAGATCAATATTCATTGGAATAGTTTAATCTATTATGTCAGGTAAGATCACTGGAGAAGAAATAGCAGAGACTTACAGCAGAAAACTATATGAAGCACATCACCCACAGAAGCTTTGTGCATTCAGGGAGGATGGGTCTGTCTCAGTCCTCTCTAGCCCATCTATATCCTATTGCCCCAGTGATCAGACACCAGCTTCCATGGCACTTTTCATTCTGCCATCACTGGGCAATACATTGATCATACCTGAGCAGACGACTCCTGCATCGTTCTCATGACTGCAGTTGTGCACTCTCCAGCCCTGGGAAGGGCACTTCCACACGTGGGATTCCTTTCCTCTGCAGTCCAATGTGTTCAGCAAGATGCGCCCTGATCCTGCCCCAAAATGAGCAGACCCCATGGCACTGAGGGCATCTCCACAGCCCAGCTGCCTGCACACCACGCGGGCATCGTCCAAGTCCCAGCCGTTATCACAGATGGTGCCCCAGGAGCCCTGGTCAAGGATCTCCACTCTCCCGGCGCAGGGACCTCTTCCGTCCACCACGCGGAGCTGTCTGCTGTCTGAGAAGAGAGAAATGGGACAACCGGGCATTGACAAGGGGGATAAGGGTCTTCTCCTGTGGGACCTTCACCTGAGCAGTAGAGGGCGCTCTCCTCTGAGGCTTCAGAGTCCCCTGGTTCTGACATGGAGTCACTGCACTGGGGCAGCACCTGAGTCTGGTTTCTTACAGCAGTTATAAGAGAATAATAACATTGAAAATGGGCAAAACCAGGAAATATGACAGAAGTGTTAACCTCTGATTTGTAGAGTTCTGCACAGCATCTGAGAAAGATTTACCAGAAATGTTAGTCTCTCTACCCGGAGCAGTTGAATGAGTTCAGAGTCACAGGTATGGGCTGGCTGCTGGATGGATTCCTTATTAACAACACATGTGTTGGTGCCCTTGACCTTAGAGTTAAAGGGATTAGATGAAAGGAAATGGAGTCAGGAACCGGCCTCATCAGAAGCCTCAGGTAGCAGCCATGAATCCTCTATCATTAGAATCATTCTCCTTAGTACAGTCATGCAGAATTGAAAAGCAAAATGGACTCCAGTATTCTTGCCTGGAGAATCCCATGGACAGAGGAGCCTGGCTGGCTACAGTCCTTAGCAAAGAGTTTTGACTTAGCAAGCCCACATACATGTGAATACTAACTATAAGAAAGCTGCAGTAGCTATAGCAAGGTCACAGAAAGGAGACTTTAAGGGAAGATGTGCTAATTTAGTTAAAGAGGATATTTTCATGATCATACAGTGGTACGCCCTTAATAAAGATATTACAGATATCAGAATCCAGGGAAGATATCGAAACACAGCTTTGAAATACAGAATAATACTTGACAGAATGAAAAGAAGAAATAGACAAAATAACAATCAACCTAGGGGAACTTTAACAAATCTTTTTCAATACCATGCAGACCAGGCATACAAAAAAGAAGAAAGACTATAGAAGATGTAAAACACCACAATCAACACATTTAGCTAAATAATATATAAAGAGCAATGCACCCAATAATGAAAGAATTCACATTATTGTAAATGCACTAGGAACATTTATCAAAAATGACCATATGGTAGGACAAAAACCTTCAGATAATTGAATTTATACAGAGTATTTACTCTGACCACAGTGTGATTAAATTAAGAATTAATAAGAAAATACAGTTAGCCATCCTTATTTGGAGAAATTAAGCAACATCCTTCCGAAGCAGTACCTGGGTCTGGGAATAAATTTAAACATTAGAAAATATTGTGAAATAGTGATTGCAAAGATATGATATAACTAAATTCTTCTAATGCAACTAAAGTAGTGCTTAAGGGAAATTTATACCTTAGATTTAGAAAAGAAGAAAGGCTGAAAATGAAAAAACATGTAAGCTTCTATTTAAGAAACCAGGAGAAGAGAAAATAAAGCCTAAAGGATACAGAAGTTGGGATTAACAAAGAAAAGAACAAAAATTAATTTTAAAAAAGAAGGTAAGCATGGTGGTAGTGATGGTGGTTTAGCCCCTAAGTCAAGTCCTACTCTTGCGACTCCATGGACTGTGGCCCACCAGGCTCCTCTGTCCATGGGATTTTAGGCAAGAATATTGGAGTGGGTTGCTGTTTCCTTCTCCACGGGATCTTCTTAACCCAGAGATTCAACCTGCGTCTCCTGCATTGTAGGTGGTCTCCTGCATTGCAAGCGAATTCTTTACTGCTGAGCCACCAGGGAAGCCCAAGGTAAGCATGATAGAGAAAACAGAGGAAAACCTTTCAAACATGGCTCCTTGAAAATTGATAACCACCGAGCAATACCAAACAAGAACAAAGAGAAAATGAACTTAACAATACCAAGAATGAAGAAATGTCACTATAAATCATACAAATATTTTGGTCATAGTTTTATTGAGATTAAATTTACATATCTAATGTGGATGAATACTCAGAAGATTTTCAATTTCTCCACAACCTTGCCAACACTTATTTTTTTTTTAATCATAGCCATTTTGAGAGGTGTGAGATGATATCTTTTATGGTTTTGATTTACATTTCTCTGATGAGTAATAATATTGAGCATATTTTCCTATACGTATCGGCTATTTCTATATCTTCTTTGGAGAAATGTCCATTCAAGTCTCTGGTTAATTTTTTAATTGGGTTATTATGCTTTTTTTTCTTGTTGTTGTTTTGCCCTTGAGTTGTAGGATTTCCTTATATATTTTGCAAATTGTCTATTTTTGCCTGTTCTTTTGGTGTCATATCCATGAAATCATGAAATAATGTATATTTATTTGGTGAGGAAATAAATTATCAGGTATCTAAAATGTAATTTGTATCCGTTGATGATATTACAATATCACACACAGTAAAATAAATTCAGATTCAGTACAGTTATAAATATTCTTTACTCAAATTATAAAGTTATTTGAAGAAAATGAAATGATTAAAAGCTATTTTGAGATGAAGAATGGCATCTGAAACACTGCATTAAAGGCAGAATTCATAAAAGTAAAACATAGTATATTTGATCATATAACCACCCCACATACACAACCCTAAAGACATATGCAAAAAATGCGGTAAATACTTTCAGTAGCATTTAAGAAAAGCAGTAAGTGGTGTTAATTTGTAGAGAGTTCCTATAAATAAATGAAATTTTAAACATTTTAGGGAAAAAATATAAACGATGATGGAAGATATCTTAAAGATATCTGAAATACCTTTGAGTATTTACTTGTTTATCATGTCCACATTCCACGACAAATACACACACATATATACCCCTGAATGAAGGTTCCACTAGAGGAAGGACCTTGCATATCTTATTTACCCCATGTTCTGCTATTAGGATCGTGACTGCACATTCACCCTTCAACAAGAATGCATGGAGAAGCTTTTCTAAATACCATGATGGGGCTTGATAAATATTTACTGAATGAATATGTAGATGAATAAAATTCAGTGAAATAGAATTTCTTTAAGTTCACGGTAATCAGCAAAATAGTAAAGCAAATATAAATTAATGGTAATGTTTTCTGATAATAAATGGTGCATATAAAAAATAATTAGTGCATAAGCACAGAATTAATTTATATTCAAATTTCCACTTATGTGATTTTTAAAAAGCTTGTCTTAAATTTATTTTTGGCTGTACTGGGTCTTGGCGCTGCACGTGGGCTTTCTCTAGTTGTGGTGCACAGGCTTAGTTTTTCCATGGCATATGAAATCTTCCTGGTGTGTGCGCATGTGTGTGCTGTTTCTTCAGTCGTGTCCAACTCCTGTGACCCAATGGACTGTAGCCTGCCAGGCTCACCTGTTCATGGGATTCCCCAGGCATGAATACTGGAGTGAGTTCCCATGCCCTCCTCCAGAGAATCTTCCAGACCCAGGGATCAAACCTGCATCTCTTATATCTTCTGCACTGGCAGGCAGATTCTTTACTGCTTCCTGGATGGGAGATCAGATTCATGTCCTCTGCATTGACAAGTGGATTTTAACCACTGGACCACCCAGGAAGCCCCACTTATGCAATTTTCAATGGACAATTATTAAATGAATTCTAAGCTACTGTTATGTGTTAGTCAGTATGACATTGGTCAAGCAAAGATTGCTGTAAAGAGAGAAAACTCTTTAAAAAGGGAATATATAGAAAAAGTCAGAAAAAAAAAATAGCTACCTAGTAAGGCAGAAATGTGTGCAGTAGACTCAAATAAATTTTCTAAGAAAGATTTGTATTTAGAGGAAGCAAAATTAACCAAAAAAGACACAAAAGAATTGTAAGTGAAAGAAATACACGTAAGTTCAAAAAACACAAGAAAATGGAAGTGTAAATTGTTCTTGTCATAAAATATGAGAACTTGTGTATTCTCTCCACATCATCCTACCAAACTTGCTACCCACTTCAAGCAGAGAACCTCTGAAAAAATGATGGCAGGGCCTCTGTGAGGTGATTGCTCACTTTCAGGGTCAGAGAGTTCACCACAATCCATTTTATGGTGCTTTATTGTCAAAAAAGTATAATAAATAAAAGTCCAATAGTTTAACACTACTTTGGCCTTTGAATGAAAAGACAAAGAAATGAAGAAACAGAGGCAAGGAAAGGGACAAATCTCTGCTTTTGAAATATCTATCTCATTTACTTTAATCTATCTCATTCTCTCATTTGTAGATTTCAGGCAATGTCCAACATATCATTCAAGGTATACCTGAATGGGGTGTGTGTGGAAGGTGGGGAATAAGAGAGAGAAATGTTGAAGGAAGTAAGGTGCTATGGTTTGACTATTTGTCACCCCACCAACATTTTTTTTTAATTCCAATTTCCAGTGTAATGGTATGAAGTGGTGGAGCCTTCTCAAACTCCTCCAAAAAGGATGAAAGGAACACTCCCAAAGCCATTTTATGAAGCTGAAATTATCCTGATACCAAAACCAGACAAGGACACCACAAGAAAAGAAAATACTGGCTAATAACCCAAAAAAATACAGATGCAAAATCTTCAACCAAATATTAGAAAACCAAATTCAACAATGCATGAAGAGAATACTGGACAACCCACTCCAGTATTCTTGCCTGGGAAATCTAAGACGGAGGAGCCTCGCTAGCTATAGTCCATTGGACCACAAAGTATCAGGCATAACTTAGTGACTAAACAACAACAATAATAACAACACCAAGATCAACAGAGATTTGTTCCAAGGATGCAAGGATGGTTCAATATTCACAAATTAATTAATGTGATACACCAAATAAAATAAAGGCAAAAATCATACCCTTTCAACAGATGAAGAACAGATATGTGACAAAATTCAACAGCCGTTTATGATACAAAAGATCTTTACAAAGTAGATATAAAGGGATTATACCTCAACAAAATAAATATCATGACAAACCCTCAGCAAACATCCTACTCAACTGTAAAAAGCTGAAAGCTTTTCTTCTGAGATCAAACACAAGGCAAAAATACCTACTCTCATCACTTTTATTCAACACAGTTTTGGTAGTTCTAGTCAGAATCATCAAGCAAGGAAAAGAAAATAAGAACACTCAAATCTGAAAGGAAGAGTCAAAACTGAGACACTATTGAAAACTTTAAGACATTGTGAAAGACATTAAAGAAGGCACAAATAAATTGAAAGATATTCTGTGCTCATGGATTGGAAGACCTAATATTGTTAAAATGATCACACTACATAAAGCAACCTACAGATTCACTACCACCCTTATCCAAATTTTTCAATGAAAATTTTCACAAATATGGAACAAAGAGTTCTGAAATTTGTGTGGAACCATAAAAGAGAGTGAATAGCCAAAGAAATCTTGAGAAAGAATGACAGAAGGGTCATGCTTCCTGATTTCAAACTATATTACAAAGCTGTATTAATCAAACAGTATGGTATTGCTATAAAAATGGACACAAAAATCACTGGAACAGAATAGAGATGCCAGAAATAAACCCAAATATATGTGGTCAATCAATTTATGACAAAAAAGTAGAGATTATAGCATCAGGAAAGGACTGTCTCTTCAAAAATGGTGTTGTGAAAGCTGGACGGTTACATGCAAAAGAATGAAACTGAAAAACTCTTACACCATTCACAAAAACTAACTCAAAATGAATTAAAGACTTGATCATAAGTCCTGAAGCCATAAAAATCCTAGAAGAGGGGCTTCCTTGTGGCTGTGGTAAAGAATCCACCCACCAATGCAGGAGACTCAAGTGTGATCCTTGATCCAGGAAGATCCCAGATGCCACGGAGCAACTCAGCCCATTCGCCACAACTGTTAAGCCTGTGCTTTAGAGCCCGGGAACAGCAACTATTGAGCCCACGTGCCACAACTCCTGAAGCTCGGTGCCCTCCAGCCTGTTCTCCTCAACAAAAGAAGCCACTGCAATAAGAAGCCTGTGCAATGCAATGAAGAGTAGCCCCTGCTCACTGCAATTAGAGGAAAGCCCATGCAGCAACAAAGACCCAGCACAGCCAAAAATAAATAAATTTTTAAAATTATTTTAAAAATCCTAGAAGAAAAATTAGGATGAAAAGGTCCTGACATCAATCATCATGAGGATATTTTGGGTTTGATGCCAAAAGCAAAAGCAACAAGAGCAAAAATAAGCATTGAAACTACAGAAAGCTAAAAAACTTCTGCACAACAAAGGGAAAAGGTCAACAAAATGAAAAGGTAATTTATGGAGTTGGAGAAAATATTTGCAAATTACATTTCTGACAAGGGTTAATATCCAAAATACTTAACGAATTCATACATCTCAATAGCAAAAGCAAACCAACAGACAATCATTAAAAAACGGGCAGAAGACCTGAATAGACATTTTTTTTTTCAAAGAAGACATAAAGAGGGCCAAAAGGTACATGAAAAGGCGCACAATGTTATGTCATCAGAAAAATGCAAATCAAACTATAATGGGGTAACATCTCACATCTGTTAGAATGGCTTTTATCCAAAAGACAAGAAATAACAGGACTTGGTGAAAACGCGGAGAGAAGGCAAACCTTGTGCACAGTTGGGTGGGGCGGGGAGGGAGGAATGTGAGTTGATGCAGCCCCTATGGAGAACAGTATTGAGGCTCTCCAAAAATTAAAAATAAAACTGTCATATGGTTCATCAATTTCACTTCTGGGTATTTATCTGAAAGAAACAAAATACCAACTTGAAAAAACTGTGCAACCAAATGTTCATTGCAGCATTATTTACAATAGCCAAACAACGTAAGTCTTCACTGATGGATAAATGGTGATATGTACGTATGTCCAGCCAACAAAAAGAAGAAAATCCTGCCATGTGTAGCAACATAGATGAACCTTGAGGGCATTATGCTAATTTATATGTGGAATGTTAAATCAAATACAAAAAAAGGTGGGGTTCAGAGATGCAGAGTACAGTTTGGTGGTGGCAAGATGTGGATTGATGTGGGCAAAACAAGTGGAGGTAGTCTAAAGGTACAAACTTGCAGTTCTAAAGTGAATTCCATGAAGATGTAATGTACAGCATGGTGACTACAATGAATCTGTATTATATACTTAAAAGTTGGTAAGAAAAATTCTCCTCATAATCAAAAAATTGTAATGATACATGGTGATGGATATTACTAGACTCACTGTGGTGATCATTTACCAATATACAGAAATATATAAGCTTTGCATTTAACACCTGAAACTAATACAATGTTATGTGAATTATAGCCAAATTAAAACTCTAAATAACAAGGTTGAAATGTGGATTAAATTAGCTCCATCCTAACGTCATTTTGTGGACCCAACTTAAACTCATGACTTAGACTTTTAAAATATAAAATCTCACTACTGACATCCTACAGGATTGGGACAGACACACAGAAACAGAGAGTAAGTCACCTTCACACAAGATGTAGGCTTCCTCCTTGGGAGAGCAGGAAGTGTAATTCCAAGGGTCAGAAGGACACTGCCAGAGAGAGGTGTCACTTTTCTGACACCGGATTCCATCCACCCACTGGGGTCTAGAACCTTCCCTGAGACCAACAGAAGAGTTGAGGGTTCCACTCTCCCCACAGCCAAGCTGTCTGCAGATCATGGACACAGTGATGTCTTCCATGGGGCTGCGGCAGACACTGCCCCAGGTCCCGTTGTAGAAAACTTCCAGCCACCCAGCACACTGCTGGTCCTCGCTCACCATCCTGAGGGCCAGGAACTCTAAGGTTGAAAGGGGAGGAGACAGGACACAGTGAGCTTTCCACTCAGTGCTCTGGGTTTTCCTCTTTCCCAGAAATCGTGAACACTCACCCCTGACCCAGCTGAGGAGATACCCACTAGGTGACAAAACTGAAATCTGTCTCCCTTTTACTTGACTTTGTCCATTAATGTCTGTCTTTCTATTTCTACCACAATGATGTAGTGAATACGAACAGAGAGAAAGACCAACATAGGCACCTGCAGGAAAGGGCCCTGAGCCTTGTTTCCTGATAAAACCTGTAAAAGAGCATGTGAAAGGGATGTGGGTAGTGGAGAAACAGGCAGAACAGTGAACCCACAAATGTCTATGTCCAGTGTTTCAATCCTGTGAATGTTGCCTTATATTTCAAAAGGGATTTTACACACATTATTAAGACAAGAAACTTAGGAGCTTGGGATGGTGAAACTAACCTGCAATATTATGAATTAACCATATAAACCCAATCTAATTATCCCTAAAATTGGAATACTCTTCCTGAGTGTGGTTAGAGGAAGGTGAGACACTGAAGAATGGTCAGGGGAGGGAATGTTGTCTGAAGAAGAAGATGGGCTCCAAGCCAAGGAATGAGGCCACATGGGAAGCAGAAAAGACTGGCAAAGGAGTTCTCCCCAGGGCCTCCAGGAAGAAAGCAGCCCTGTGGACACTGGGGTGTTGGTCTGGTCAGATCCCTTGTCAGACTCCTAGCGTATAGAACTGAACAGAGTAAATCTGTGCTTTCATTCCAAAGTCAACAAGATCACCAGACTGCACTACCACAGGGAAATGAAGGACAGCCCTGCTTTCATGTGGAAACCGTAAGAAATGGCTCTACCAGGAAACACTGCTGAGAACAAAGGACCAGACTCTCAGCTGCTGCAGAAGAAAGTGAAAGCACTTAGTCTTCACGTCTGCTGGAAACACAGGCTCCATGGGAGGAAGCCTTCTTCTCTGGTCCTTTCAGCATCTCTCCCTCAGGGCTCAGACCCCCATCTTCCAGTGCCCCACCCCTCCCCCAAACTGTGGACAGTGTGCAGCCCAGACCTGAGCAGATGACCCCCGCGTCCTGCTTGTGTCTGCAGTCGTGCTGCCCCCAGCCCCGGGAAGGGCACCTCCACACATGGGACTCCTTTCCTGTGCAGTTCAGGTCATCCAGCCAGATGGGTCCTGATCCTGCCCCGAAGTGAGCAGACCTCGTGGCATTGAGGGCTTGTCCACAGCCCAGCTGCCTGCACACCACGTGGGCATCATCCAGGTCCCAGCCATCATCACAGATGGTGCCCCAGGAGCCCTGGTCAAGGATCTCCACTCTCCCGGCGCAGTGACCACCCCCATCCACCAGGCGGAGCTGTCTGCTGTCTGAGGAGAGAGAAATCGGACAATGAGGTGGTGACCGGGCGGGTGGACGGGGTGGCGGGCGGCAGATAAGCGCCTTCTATCGTGTAGGACCCTCACCTGAGCAGTAGGGGGCGCTGTTCTCTGAGGCTGCAGAACCTGTTGGTTCAGAGAGGGAGTCGCTGCACTGGGGTAGCACCTGGGTCTGGTTTCCTGCAGAAATAGCAATGATCAAAGGGACATGAGTTAAAGCAAACTCCGGGAGATAGTGAAGGATAGAGAAGCCTGACGTGCTGCACTCCAGGGGATCGAAAAGAATTAGACACGACTGAGTGTTCTTGCCTGGAGAATCCCAGGGACGGGGGAGCCTGGTGGGCTGCCGTCTATGGGTTCACACAGAGTCAGACACGACTGAAGCGACTTAGCAGCAGCAGCAGGAAAGCGACTGAACAGCAGCACATAATCTTTGCTGTTACATTTCACTGAGAAGTGAGGTCTGTGCCTCCTTCCCTTAAAGTTCTGCTGACCTTCGTGAATTTCTAGTAAGTAATGCTGCTGCTGCTAAGTCGCTTCAGTCGTGTCCGACTCTGTGTGACCCCATAGACGGCAGCCCACCAGGCTTTTCTGTCCCTGGGATTCTCCAGTGCAGAATACTGGAGTGGGTTGCCATTTCCTTCTCCAATGCATGCATGCATGCGAAGCCACCCCAGTCATGTCCGACTCTGTAGTAATAGAAGGGAGTTCTCCAAGCCAGGCTTCAGCAATACGTGAACCGTGAACTTCCTGATGTTCAAGCTGGTTTTTTTTTTTTAAACTTTACATAACTGTATTAGTTTTGCCAAATATCAAAATGAATCCACCACAGGTTTTAGAAAAGGCAGAGGAACCAGAGATCAAATTACCAACATCCGCTGGATCATCGAAAAAGCAAGAGAGTTCCAAAAAAACATCTATTTCTGCTTTATTGACTATGCCAAAGCCTTTGACTGTGTGGATCACAGTAAACTGTGGAAAATTCTGAAAGAGATGGGAATACCAGACCACCTGACCTGTCTCTTGAGAAACCTATATGCAGGTCAGGAAGCAACAGTTAGAACTGGACATGGAACAACAGACTGGTTCCAAATAGGAAAAGGAGTACGTCAAGGTTGTATATTGTCACCCTGCTTATTTAACTTGTATTCAGAGTACATCACGAGAAATGCTGGGCTGGAAGAAGCACAAGCTGAAATCAAGATTGCTGTGAGAAATATCAATCACCTCAGATATGCAGATGACACCACCCTTATGGCAGAGAGTGAAAAGGAACTAAAAAGCCTCTTGATGAAAGTGAAAGAGGAGAGTGAAAAAGTTGGCTTAAAGCTCAACATTCAGAAAACAAATATCATGGCATCTGGTCCCATCACTTCATGGGAAATAGATGGGGAAACAGTGGAAACAGTGTCAGACTTTATTTTGGGGGGCTCCAAAATCACTGCAGATGGTGATTTCAGCCATGAAATTAAAAGATGCTTACTCCTTAGAAGGAAAGTTATGACCAACCTAGATAGCATATTAAAAAGCAGAGACATTACTTTGCCAACAAAGGTCCGTCTAGTCAAGGCTATGGTATTTCCAGTGGTCATGTATGGATGTGAGAGTTGGACTGTGAAGAAAGCTGAGCGCCGAAGAATTGATGCTTTTGAACTGTGGTGTTGGAGAAAACTCCTGAGAGTCCCTTGGACTGCAAGGAGATCCAACCAGTCCATTCTGAAGGAGATCAGCCCTGGGATTTCTTTGGAAGGAATGATGCTAAAGCTGAAACTCCAGTACTTTGGCCACCTCATGCGAAGTGTTGACTCATTGGAAAAGACTGATGCTGGAAGGGATTGGGGGCAGGAGGAGAAGGGGACGACAGAGGATGAGATGGCTGGATGGCATCACTGACTCGATGGACATGAGTCTGAGTGAACTCCAGGTGTTGGTGATGGACAGGGAGGCCTGATGTGCTGTGATTCATGGGGTCGCAAAGAGTCGGACATGACTGAGCGACTGAACTGAGCAGAACTGAACTTAAATTTGCTTGACTCTTAGCACTAGGTCTGAAAACTCTTGCAACCTCCTGTGAAATCACTGAGGACTTTTGCTTTAGGGCAAATCTGTCCTGTTGAGACTCTCGTCCTGTGGAGACTATCATATGCAGGTCTCTGGTCACTCAGTTCAACCCAGCTGACCTTCCAGTTGCCAGGCTTGTCCTCATGAACCATCCTGGATCCCCAGCCCAGTTGTGTCCTCAGATGATGTCAGCCCCAGCTGATACTGGGCTGCAACCTGATAAGACTCCAAGACAATACAAATCAGAACACTTTCCAAATTCCTTCCCAAACTCCAGGAAATCATGAGCAAAAGTAAAAAGGGGTTTTAAGATGTTAAGTTTTGTGGGAAATTTGGTTATGCAGCAATAGTAACCAAACACTTATAATTACCATACTACTAACTATTTACTGAAGACAAATGAAGTGTTTGTTTTCAGAAGAAAAGTATATGTGTTTTATATGCATATATTTGTATATGCAAATTTGTATATGCATATATACCAAGGAATGAGGCCACATACAAATACAAATGGCCACATACAAATGAGGCCACTATACAAATCATATAAATTTGTGTATGCATATGCATAGCATCTTTATCCATAATGGCCCAAATTTGGGATACCACCTAAAACATGTGACATTGCTTTTAGAACAAAGTAACAGGCAGAAGCTAGAAGGAGTGGAGGAGGTTATTAGCAGAAGCCTGATGGGCTTGGGCAATGCTGTCAATGAAGATTGAAAGGAAGTGAAGAAATACAGTTGCGGCTGAAGCAAAAATATATGGTGATATTTATGCAAAATAAAATGGTTGCCATAAGTGACTAGATTTTGAAGTACTTTGTTACCAGGCAACAGTAACCAGAAACACCTTTCTTCAGTCTCAGTAACTATAGACCAAAACAAGCAAAGCCAGTCACTAAATATTTAGAACATTTGAGTGAGGTGATTTAACAAACATACCTCTCAAAACTAGAGAATACACCTTATTCCAAGCACTTACAGGTCATTTTCCAAGGCTGATCATGTATTATACATAAGTGAGATCCAAAAAATTTTCAAAGGGTAAAATAATTAAAACTATATGTTTTTTTATTAAAGTAGAATTAAGCTAAAAACAAAAGACAAATTGTAAAATCTTCCATTGTTTGTTTAGTAGCTAAGTCATGTCTGACTCTTTTGCAGCCTCCAGGACTGTAGCTCATCAGTCTCCTCTATCCATGGGATTTCCCAGCCAAGAATACTGGAGTGGGTTGCCATTTCCTTCTCCAAAAACCTTCTGTAGGGAGGTATAATTTTCATGCATTAAAATACACATATTTTGAGTATGTTTTCATAAGTTTTGACAGTTGCATGTGCCAGCATAACCGTTACCACAGTTAAAATTCAGAATATATAGCATTATTCACAAAGTTCCTGTATGCCTCTTGCAACCAATAAAAGCCCCACAACCAGGGGCTCTTGCCTGCCAGAACCAGGCAAATACTGATCTGTCTTTTATCATAAATAGATTAGTTGTGTTTTTTGAGAATTTAATAAAATCATAGAGTATGTAATCCCTTTTAGATGGTTTCTTTCACTTAGCATACTTTGAGATTTTCTGTGTAGTTGGATTTATGAGTAGCTTTTTCTATTGTTAAAGTCTTACATGTATGAATATGCCAAAGAAAGTTTTCCTTTCTTTCATTAAAGAAAATTAGAGTGGCTTATACTTTTTTATTCTTTTAAATAAACATGTCTGATTTTTCTGCCTAAATTTTTTGTGGATATCTTTTCATCCCTCTTGGGTAACAGAAATTTTGGGTGACATAGAGTTGCTAAGAATTTTTTCCTGTATGTTATCATCAGCAATGTATAAAGGTTCTTGTGGATCAATAATCTTCTCCAAACTTCGATTTGTCAGTCTCCTTAATTCTAGCCAGTCTAATTTGTGAATTTATATCTCATACTTTAATTTGAATTTCTTTAATAACTAATGATATTTGGTATCTTTTCATTTACTTATTGACCATTTGTATATAATCTTTGGGAAAGTGTCTTTCTTAATATTTTGCCCATGCTTAAACTGGATAGTTCTTTTCTTATTTTTCTGTTATAAATTTTTCACTTATTCTTGTTACAAATCCTTTGTTAGATATATGTATTGCAATTAATTTCTCCCTATCAGTTGAATGCCTTTTCATTTTCTTATTTTTTTTTCAAAAAGCAAAAAGTATTAATTTTAATGAAAATCACATCTCATTATTTTTTTTTAGATGAAAACAGGTTTTTTAATATTGGAACCCCCCAACAGCCACTGGGACCTAAGTGCTCCTTAATTTTTATCCTTGTATTTGTGAGTATCACAGACAACAACAAAAACAGGTTGGCACCAGTTTTTTCTGTTAGTGCCCTGTGTCTTCAGGGAAGCAGTCGCCCCTCCTGGAAGAGGAAGAGGCTCCTTTCGGAGGAACACAGGGCCCTCCCTGGCTGTCCTCATCACCAGCATCCTCAGAACTCACAGATATTAACAGACAGCACTTCCTGAAGTTTCCAGGACTTTAATTTTCACTGCTTTATCCCCACCACCCCTGACTTTCTTTTTTTTTTTTCCTTTTTTAAAAATAATCAAATTGGCAGAAAACGGGCCGGGGCTAGTGGCCACTGGGCAAGGGGGGATCCACTGAAAAATCCTCCAAATTCACACTGAGGTTTCAGGTCAAATTGCTGAGGGGGGGCCAGTCCATCAGGGTAGCTCAAATAAATGGTTATTCCCATATAAAATTTAACTATAAAACTGGTAGAAGAAAATGTAAGAAAAATTATTATGATTGTGGACTGGGCAAACATTTCCTAAGTTAGATAAGACATATCTTAGGAAATGTTTGCCCACTCCACCAATCATAATAATTTTTCTTACATTTTCTTCTACCAGTTTTATAATTAAATTTTATATGGGAATAACCATTTATTTGAGCTATCCTGATGGACTGGGGTTTTCCTTCAGGGTGAGGATGGGGTAATGGCGCTTATGATGTGAAATAAGGATCATAGTTCATTTTTCCCCCCATGCAGATATTCAATTAGCAGATCATTTTTTGAAGAGAATGTATTTTCCCCTTTGAAATATCTCTATGCTTTTCTAGAATTTCAACACATACATGGGTTTGGGTCTGTTGCTAAACTTTATTGTGCTCTGTTGATCTATTTAGCTATTCTTATTCATGGCCATGTTGCTGTGGATATGTAGTAGGAAACTTGAAGTTAGCTTACTTCTTTTTCGCCCTTCTTTTTCAAAATTGTTTTGTCCAGTCCACTTCTTTCACATTTAAATAAATTTTTAGAATTTGCTTGTAAATTTCTACAAAAATATTGCTTGGCTTTTTATTAGGATTAGATTTAGTTTGTATGTTAAGGGAAGAGAGTTGACAGCCTATTAAGTTTTCTAATCCATGAACATGGTATATGTCTTTATTTTTTTAGATGCTCTGTGACTTTCAATGCAAGTCCTTTAGATATTTTAAGTTTCTTCCTACATATTTAATAGTTTTCATACTATAACAAATGGGATTTTCCCCTAGATTTTTCTAGTATAAAGAAGCACCACTTATATCTGATTTATGCTTCACTGGTCACTAGTGAAGACAGTCTGTCCACATGGATGAACTATATGTAAGTCATCAATCTGCAACCCTAAGCAATGTGAGAATGCTGGTCCTGCATCTGACCAGCAGTTTCAAATTTTAAACAGCACACTAAATAATCATTTAGTTATTCCACTTTATTCAATATTTTTTCTGCTACTTTTATTGATTTTTTACAGTTTAACTATAATGTTTCTGAGAAAAGGTCTTTTACATTACGGTTATAAGGTGACCTATTAGTTTTATCAGCTTGAATTTTCAAGCCTCTCCCCAAGTTAGAAATTATTCATTTAAATACACCTTTTCCCACCTTCTCCCTCTCTTCTTCTAGATATTTTTATGTTAGTGTAGACGCATAAATCACATAGGATATATTCTTCCTTTTTTACTCATTTTTAACCACTGATTCTATCTTTAATTTGATCTACTCTGTTGTAGATGCTCTTAGTTGCAATTTTCCCCATTTCATTTATTAAACTCTTCAGCACCAGAATTTCTGTTTGGTTCTTTTCAGGACTTCTCTTTGTTAAACTTCTCATTTTTTCATCTATTGTTTCCCTGATTTCACTGAATTGCCTTTCTGTCTTTTCTTACAGCTCATTCAGTTTCCTCAAAACAGCTGTGTTGGATTCTTTATAAGCTAGATTACAAAGATCCATGTCATTGACATGTGTCTTTGTCAGTTTTGAAAAGTTACTGTTACTCTTTGGTGATGACTACTTTCTTTAATTCTTCAAGTTTCTTGAAATTTTGCATTGCTGCTTTTGCTTTAGATGTAGCAGACACCACATTAAATCTTTACTGATTACCTTCAGGTGGTATATACTGTTCTCTGACCTTGTATAGAGCCGCTCTACATTTCTTGCTTCCTCTTAAAGAAATACCTTAAGTTTTTATGTCTTCTTTGGTCCTTAAAACTCAGCAGGTTGCTGAAAACCTCTCTTTTGTTTTGCAGAATGGTGTACTACAGCTGAAGCCTGTGGTTACCTCCCTGCCCACAGACCCTAGTCTGTTTTTGGATGTCACTCCATTTATTCGAGTTTGCTTTCACATACTTGGAAACACATAAAAGCAGCTGTCAGAAAGGTGGCAGTAAAGATGATTTACTAAAGATTTAGTACCCTCAGGGACCTGGAGTACCTATGGGCCCAGGGAGAGAGATCTTTGGGTGACATTTTCCTAGAGACTTATGGATGGGCTTCCTGCTGAAGCCCTGAGTGTAGTCACAGGAATTGCATCCCTTTTACACTTTTTGACCTTCTTAATGATCTTTCATATTTCCTCTCTCCCCTCAGTCATGGAGGTTCAGCCCCAGAACTCTGGGTGCTGCTGGAGAGAAATTGGTTTCCCCAGCAAGATCAAGTGGGCACTAGCTCACTGCTTTCCTTTTCACCCATGAGAGAGGCCCCACTGGCTAGTTCAAATTTATGCTGTGTCACCTTGGAGTAAGGAGCAGCACTGGCAAAATCCTTTAATCCTCCCCAATAATTCAAACTTAACTTTTTTTTGCCTCCAACAGAGTAATGAAATCTCCCTTCAGGAATCCTGGACTTTTAACAATTTCTATAGGTATTTGACCAAATGAGCACTCATCACATTTCTCCATGTTTTCCCTGACCATGGCCCAGGGGGCTGGGACAGCTTCACTACTCCTGCTGGCTCCAGTCTGTACCAATGTCTACCTGCCTATTACTGGATGCCCAGGTGAGTGACCATCTTCCTGGTTCTTTGATATAAGTTATGGGATCCAACAACTTTCACAGAGGCACTTTTAATCATGGACGTATGGTTAATTAGTTGTTAAAAAGAGAAGCAAATAGGAAGGAAGCAAACCACCATGATGCTGACATCACTCCCTCTTTGCCAAAACTTTTACACAATTAGCTGAGTAGAGAAATTCTTTGAATAGTTCCATTTGAAATGACATAAGGATGAATAGAAAATCTGAATAATTCTGATTTATTAAAAATACTGAATTTTTAGTTAAACCTTTCTGCTATAACTTCAAAACAAAACAATTTCAAGTTCAGATGTATTTCAAAATTGTTAATAATGTTGTGTGAAATTGAAATTTCCTGAATTTGGATGAATGTCCAGAATCTGATGGGTATAGAAATTCTCACATGGTTCAGTGGGGGAAAATCCCTGACTGAGGTATATCCATCCTTTTGCTTATAAATTGTTCACTATGATTATACTTAAATAGCTATGTTTACTTAAAATATGTATTCTCCTTTATGCTTCTTGCCCTGATCTGAAACATGAATGAATAATGACAAAACCCATATTTTATCATGAAATATCTAACTTTTGAAGTCAATTTTCCCTCCCTCTCTGCTCTTGGAGACATATCACTCCAAGAGCATCCTGAGTATCAATAGCCCTTCCCTCTCTCTTACCTGAGCAGATCACAGAGGCCGTGTTGCCATGAGAACAGCCGGAACCACCCAGGGCAGTCACAGGGCAACTCCACAGGAAAGACTCAGCCCCCAAACAGTGGAATCGGACTGTTGAGATCTGGTCATCTCTGCCCACCAAGTGTGGTCCTCTGGGGGTGGAGATGGCGACTCCACAGCCGAGCTGACGACAGACAACATTGGCATTGGCCAGACTCCAGTGGGAGGCACAGAGCGCTCTCCATCGTCCAGAAATGTTCATCTCCACCTGCCCCTCACACTGAGAGGAGCCATTTGTCATGAGCCGGACTTCCAAGTACGCTGGTAGAAGAAGACTGGATTTCAGCAAAATCTCATGATTTTCTTACCCCAACAGAGAGTGCAGGGAGGTTAGTCCTGATCCACATCTCACCTGAACAGGCAATCTGAGCAGCTCCACTGTGGTGACACATGCCCCCTGGACAAGGCACTCTGGGGCAGACCCGGAGTTCAGGCTCCTCCCCCTCACACCTGAACTCCTCAGCCCAGACTTGGCCATCAGACTCTCTGAAGGGCATGTGTTTCAGGACAGACACAGCCTTGCCGCATCCCAGCTCTGCACAGATGACCTGGGCAGTGGAGAGTGTGAAATTCCCATCAGACACTGGGATCCAGGCTTTTCCAGAATGTACTTCTACACGCCCTGAGCAGGGTCTATCCCCTCCAAACAGACGCACAGATCCTAAGACAAAAATAATGACAAACACAGTGAGCTTTCATTTTCCTTGCTTGCAAATTGAAAACAATATGTCACAGGCAATGGTGTAAAAACTTTCCAGGAGTTGAGCACAAACTGAGAATTTAACAGCTAGTGTCAGAATTGCATTTTCATGACCAAGTTTCTAAAGAGAAACCCAGAAGCAGGGTCAATTTGGAATGACTGGATCCCAGCAAGGTATACTTTGAGGTTGGTTAGAAATGTGAATTCCTTATCTAAGGTCAAGGAAACTACAGGGACCAAGACAGATAATCTGTAATGGCTGAATACCAGGAACATATATTTTATTTTGGTTGGAGAAGTTTCTCATTTAGGAGCCTGGGATCTACAGAGCCCAAGAAAATAATGTGTAATATGTGTCACTCAAACTTGAGTATAGAGACATGAAGAGCAGAACCAAACCAGAGCAAAATGGCTGAGAGTGTAGAGATCTATCCTTTAGACAAAGTTAGAAAGCTTTTCTGAGACTTTCTGCTACTAGTCTGATCAGATTTTTCCCCCATGAGCCACTCCTCAAGTGGCTTGGCATACAGAAAATTGTATAGGCTGGATCCATTAGTGCATGCCAACCTGTAGACAGATAATGGCTCAAGAGAAGAAATATTTATATAATAACTAATCCACTTTTAAAGTAACAAATTTTATTTTTCTGATAATTTTTTATGACACAATATTCCAAGAATTTCTTAGATGACCTAAATGGGGGAAAAGATGAGTCTGTTCTGTTAAGTAAGCTCAGAGAGAAAAAGGACAACTTGATTTATAAAGCCCAAAAATTCATAGGTAGGTAGAAGCAAGACTTTCTATAATTAAATTATCAAAATTCAAACACAAAGATAATTTTGAAAGCATTAAAAGAAAAGTGACTTGTTACATATAAGGGAGTTTCTGTTATAAAGCAGATTTCTCAGCAGAAACCTTGCTGACCAGAAAGAGCAGGGTAACGTATACAAAGCACTTAGTGAAAAAAATCTACCAACAATCAACTCTTTATCTAGCAAACTGTCCTTTAAAAATGAAGAGAGATTTTTTTAATTTTAAAAAGCAAAAACTGAGGGGTTTCATCACCACTAATCTTGTCTTGCCTCTCATTAGTAAAGATAAATATGAAGAGAAGTACAGAATACTGATATATTGTAATCTCAGCACGTGATTTTACCCATGTTTTGTAAATCAAAAGTCAAACACAGCAAGAATAACTATAACCACAGAAATTTGCTGGTGGAAAAAGAATATGTAAAGAAATAAAATCTGACATCAATGATATAAAGTATTGTAGAGATAATAAAATATAGAGTTTCCATTTGCTAGTAAATTTAATTTGTTACCTTAATTGTACTTAACTTCAGTTATAGACTATTATAGCTATCAATTGCTTGATGCAAGTTCCCAGGTAACCTTAAAAGTATAGTGGATAACAAGATAAGGAGAAAAGAGTCAGAGCATACCACTATGAAAAATCACTTCACAAAGAAAGCAACGGAAGAGAAGAACAAGAGAACTACAAAACAGACAGAAAACAATGAACAAAGTAATAACAGTAAGTCCTGACCTTTCAATAATGACTTTAAATGTAAACATATTAAACCTTCCAATTGAAAAATGGTGAGTGGCCTGAGTAGATTAAAAAACAAGATCCAGCTACATACTTTAGATTTCATGACACATACAGGATGAAAGTGAAGAGATAGAGACAGAGATTCCATGCTAACAGTAATCAAAAGAAAGCAAAGTCAGGCAAAAGAGAAGTTAAGCCAAAACCATCACAGAAGACATAATGATAAGTCAGTTCAACAAGAATCGATAAACCATGTAAATACATATATATTCAATATATGCCCCCAACATCAAAAAATGTAAATAAACAAAGCCAACATTGACAGATTTTAAGAAGAAACAAAAGCAATACAAAAATATCCCACTGTTTATAATGGATGGGTCATTCAGACAGAAAATCGATAAGAAAACAACAGAACTGAGCAACACTATAGGCTAAATGGCATTACCAGACACATAGTGCCCATTCACCCAATACACTGACCCATAGAGCACATTTTTACCCAACGTACAGAAAAATACACATTATTCTCAGTCACACATGAAATATTCTCCAGGACATGCTAGATCACAAACAAGTTTCAGAAAATTTAAGAATATCAAAATATCGAAACACACATCCAAGTGTCTTTGCTGACCACAATGGTAGCTAGAAATCAAGAATGAAAGAAAACAGGAAAAATTCATAAATACGTGAAAACGAAATGACACATGCATATTTTGAGGCTTTTTTCTATTTATATAAAGAATGCTATTGAGATTTTGATAGGGATTGCATCAAGTCTATAGATTACTTTGAGCAGTATAGACATTTTAGCAATATTAATTCTTTCAATCTATTAAAAGAATGATTTTCCAATTATTAGTATCTTTTTAATTTTCCTTCATGCAGGTTTAATGTATTAAACATTTTATAATTTTAAAAGAAATTGACATTTTTTTAAAACGGTAGAAGATGAAAATAGAAAGCAAGCAACCCATTATTTGGAGAGCTCCCAGATGGAGAAAACTAAGATCATGGCATCTGTTCCCATCACTTCATGGCAAATAGATGGGAAAACAATGAAAACAGTGACAGACCTTATTTTGGGGGGATCCAAAATCACTACAGATGATGACTGCAGCCATGAAACTAAAAGATGTTTGCTCCTTGGGAGAAAAGCTATGACCAATCTAGACAGCATATTCAAAAGCAGAAACATTACTTTGCTAACAAAGTTCCATCTAGTCAAAGCTATGGTTTATCCAGTAGTCATGTATGGATGTGAGAGTTGGACTAGAAAGAAAGCTGAGCACCAAAGAATTGATGCTTTTGAACTGTGGTGTTGAAGAAGACTCTTGAGAGTCCCTTGGACTGCAAGGAGATCCGACCAGTCCATCCTATAGGAAACCAGTCTTGAATATTCATTGGAAGGACTGATGCTGAAGCTGAAACTCCAATACTTTGGCCACATGTTGTAAAGAACTGACTCATTGGAAAAGACCCTGATGCTGGGAAAAATTGAAGGTTAGAGGAGAAGGGGATGACATAGGATGAGATGGTTGGATGTCATCACCGACTCAGTGGCCATGAGTTTGAGTAAGCTCTGGGAGTAGATGATGGACAGGAAAGTCTGGCACGCTACAGTCCATGGGGTCGCAGAGTCAGACATTACTGAGCGACTGAACTGAAGTTGCATAAGCCTCAATACTGATAAGGCACATAAGTACTGGGGGAAAATATTAGTTGAATCCATTTTTAGCATATTTCATCACTCTCTGCTCCTCCTATCTATCACCTAACTCTGGATTTTGTCATTTCTCCCATTTCACACAAGTAAACATGATCTTAAATATACAAATGTTTATTGATTTAAAGATGGGTTTGTTGAAAAGGGAAGCAACTGCTATAGAAGTGAAGGGTAGGTATACAGGTGGGGTTTGTGGCAAGTAAGGTGATATTATAAAAAGTTTTGAAGCTAAGGAGGGAAACCAAAATAACAATGTATCATTGGTCATCCAAGGAACATATTTTGAAAAGAATAAATGGGAATCAATTGCTTAATTTTTAAAATTCCCTTGTTTCTGAGTATATTCTGATTATTTATCGCTAGAGTTCTTCCTGGTAAAAGACTACCTAGTAATGCCTGAATCCAGTCAAAAAACTAGATTTCCAAAGAAGAAAAATATAATCCATAAAAATTTTTTTAAATAAATAATCATTAAAAGCAAATTCAGAAATTACAGAGGTGATTTAATTGGCTGATAAGGTCTTTAAACCTCTAATGTAAATATACCTACTGAGGCATACAAACAAAGTAGAGAAAAAATAAGCAAATGGAGCTTCTAAAACTAAAATACAATATCTTGAATGAAAAATTGTCTGGATTAACTTAACAAGAGAGTAGACATTGCAGAATAAAACAATTGGAAATTCAACACATAGCAATTGACTATCCAAATAGAAGTAGAGAAAAATATGAGTGGAAATTAGTATCATTAAGGATAATATCAAACCATGTAAAATATGTTATTTGGAGATTCAGAATAAGGGATGAGTAGAAAAAAATATTTTAAAATGATAGATGGAATTTTTCCAAATTTAATGAAGATATAAACCCACTGATCCAAGAGGCTAAACAAACCTCAAACAAGATAAACTAAATAAAACCACCTAGGGCACTTGAAAATATATTGCTGAAATCCATTCATAAGCAAAAATAACTCTTAAGAGCAGCCAGGAAATTTTGACACACTATATATAGGGGAACAATGTTAAGTATTACTGACTTCTTGTTTGAAGTAATGCAAGCCAGATAATTCAGACACTTTTGAAAATAACTCAAACCTGAAAGAAAATTAAAGTGTTTTCAGATGAATAACAGATGACAGAATGTGAGGCTATCAGACATACACTACACAAAAATGTTATCTAAAGGTCTAAAAGTTAAAGGAAAGTGATAATAAACGAAAGCTTGGATCTACCCAAAGCTATAAGAACTGTGTTAAATGATAATTCTGCAAGTAAATATTTTTAAAACTTATTCTCATTTTAAAAATACTACAATATTTAAGACAAAAATAACAATTTGTTATTTTGTTATTACAAAATTCATATTTATTAGTAGAATATATGACAATAGTAACATAAATAACAAGAATAGGGAAATAGAAGTATACTGTAATAAGGTCTTACATTATCTATTAAGTAGCATGATATCTAAAGAAAAATATGATTAAAGAGTAATATTTTCAACATTATGATAAGCTCTGCAAAAAGAGATATAACCAATAAACCAATAGAGTACATAAAATAGAGTATTAAAATGCTCAATTAAAGATTAAAATAGGAACAAAAAAGCATAAAACAAACAGCAAGCTAGTAAACTTGAACACAAGTATATAAATAATTATGTTAAGTAAGACAAAATCAAACACTGTATAAACACAGAAACATAGGGTCACAAAGATATACCATGCAAACACTGATCAGAGAAAGCTGTATTATATATATTAATATTATACAAAGTAAGCCTATAGGATAAAAAATATATTCAGAGAGAAAAGAACATTTTGTGATGATAAAATACAAAAGAAATTATGTAGTTTCAAAATCAGCGTGAAGCAACTGAACTGGTGTTTAGAGGAAAATTTACAGCACTAATGCTTCCTTGAGGCTTACATTAGAAAAGAAAAGAAAACTGAGAGCAAATGATCCAAGATTCCACCTCAAAAATCTATAAAAATATAGCAAATCAAAACCAAACGAGAAGAACAAAAACTAATAGAAATCAACGAAATAGGAAACATACACAATAAAGAAAATCAATAAAGTCAACTGGTAATTCTTTTTGAAAGGCTAATGAAACTGATAATCCTCTAGCAGAAAATTCAATCAAGAAAAACTAAGAGAACACAAATTTAACGACACCAAGAATTGCTGAGAGCAGGAGCTCCACCCGTGGCAAAGGTCATGAGCAAGGCGCTCAGCGTACGCAAAGGCGGGATGGAGCCTCAGGAGTCCCCCTGGAAATTCTCGAGCATCTACCCCCAAAACCAGAGTCTGTCTACTTTCTGCTTTGTGCTCTCACCTACACCTCTGACTTTATGGGGGACTGTCCCCCACTACCTCTCTCTGAAAAAAAGAGTTAACTTACAGCTCCAGTTAATAAAGTTCCTGGGTGTGATAGTGTTTCAACCTACAAACTCCTTTGGAAGTCCTCTAGCCTGCCTGAATAGGTTTTTCCGGCCACATGTGATTGCTCAGAGCCTCCCAACTGTGAGAGGCATGAGATGTTCTAAACTGTCTAAATACAGAGTCCTTTGAGCAGGTAAAAGATTGATTAGAAATTGTATTGGTGAAGGGTTTTTCACTTCTTGGGCCAATGTTTGCTGCTATGTCTCCATATCCCTTACCTGCTGTGTCCCTGGCAGTGTATTGATTAATATAATTGGTGTAAGTAGTAGCTTTAATGTTTGTAACCTTGGACCCTTGAGTTAATTCTTTTTCTTGTTATAGTCCACCACACCTTTGCCCTATAGGAATGCAACTTTAATGCTTTTGGAGGGTGGCGCCTGACTAATCACCTTTAGAGAAAAATAAGTTTTCTGGAGAAAGGGTCTTAAAATGTTAACAGGCCTCCGGGCCAGAAGATGATGCAAATCACCTAAACTTTTGCATATGATAAGTTTGCAGGAAGAAAGCCTGGCTTACTGCATGACTCTACCCCTTCCCCCCATTATCCTCTATGCATAACTTAAGGTATAAAAACTACTTTGGAAAATAAAGTGCGGGCCTTGTTCACCGAAGCTTGGTCTCCCCATGTCGTTCTTTCTCTCACCTTCTGGTTGAATTATTCAGCCTCTTTTCTCCACTGAATTTCCTCACTGAGCTATCCTTATTTAACCACTCTTTATATCCTTAATTAACGTTTAATTAAGCAATTGTTTCCTGATCCTCGCCAATGCCATCTCCCCTTCGAATTCCCTGGATCCACCGGGGCTGGACCCCGGCAAAGAATGAAAGGGAGGTTATCACTTTAGATCTTACCAATATTTAAAAGATACATTGTTGTTCAGTCGCTAAGTCATATCCAATTCTGGGACCTGCGACCCTGTGGACTGCAGCACTCATGGCTTCCCTGTCTTTCACTATCTTCTGGAGTTTGCTCAGATTTATATCCATTGAGTCAGTGATGCCATCCAACCATCTCATCCTCTGTCGCCCCCCTTCTCCTCCTGCTCTCAATCTTTCCCAGCATCAGGGTCTAGTCCAGTGCGTTGGCTCTTCATATCAGGTGGTCAAAGTATTGCAACTTCAGCTTCAGCATCAATCCTTTCAATGAATATTCAAGGTTGATTTCCTTTAGGATTGACTGGTTTGATCTCCTTATTGTCCAAGGGATTCTCAAAAGTCTTCTCCAGCACCACAGTTCAAAAACATTAGTTCTTTGGTGCTCAGTCTTCTTTATGGTCCAACTCGCACATCCATACTGGACTACTGGAAAAAACATAACTTTGACCTTTGTCAACAAAGTGATGTTTCTGCTTTTTATTTTTTTTATTTTTTTTTATTTTTTTTAATTTTATTTTATTTTTAAACTTTACATAATTGTATTAGTTTTGCCAAATATCAAAATGAATCCGCCACAGGTATACATGTGTTCCCCATCCTGAACCCTCCTCCCTCCTCCCTCCCCATACCATCCCTCTGGGTCGTCCCAGTGCACTAGCCCCAAGCATCCAGTGTCGTGCATCGAACCTGGACTGGCAACTCGTTTCTTACATGATATTTTACATGTTTCAATGTCATTCTCCCAAATCTTCCCACCCTCTCCCTCTCCCACAGAGTCCATAAGACTGTTCTATACATCAGTGTCTCTTTTGCTGTCTCGTACACCGGGTTATTGTTACCATCTTTCTAAATTCCATATATATGCGTTAGTATACTGTATTTATGTTTTTCCTTCTGGCTTACTTCACTCTGTATAATAGGCTCCAGTTTCATCCACCTCATTAGAACTGATTCAAATGTATTCTTTTTAATGGCTGAGTAATACTCCATTGTGTATATGTACCACTGCTTTCTTATCCATTCATCTGCTGATGGACATCTAGGTTGCTTCCATGTCCTGGCTATCATAAACAGTGCTGCGATGAACATTGGGGTACACGTGTCTCTTTCCCTTCTGGTTTCCTCAGTGTGTATGCCCAGCAGTGGGATTGCTGGATCATAAGGCAGTTCTATTTCCAGTTTTTTAAGGAATCTCCACACTGTTCTCCATAGTGGCTGTACTAGTCTGCATTCCCACCAACAGTGTAAGAGGGTTCCCTTTTCTCCACACCCTCTCCAGCATTTATTATTTGTAGACTTTTGGATCGCAGCCATTCTGACTGGTGTGAAATGGTACCTCATAGTGGTTTTGATTTGCATTTCTTTGATAATGAGTGATGTTGAGCATCTTTTCACGTGTTTGTTAGCCATCTGTATGTCTTCTTTGGAGAAATGTCTATTTAGTTCTTTGGCCCATTTTTTGATTGGGTCGTTTATTTTTCTGGAGTTGAGCTGTAGGAGTTGCTTGTATATTTTTGAGATTAGTTGTTTGTCAGTTGCTTCATTTGCTATTATTTTCTCCCATTCTGAAGGCTGTCTTTTCACCTTGCTAATAGTTTCCTTTGATGTGCAGAAGCTTTTAAGGTTAATTAGGTCCTATTTGTTTATTTTTGCTTTTATTTCCAATATTCTGGGAGGTGGGTCATAGAGGATCCTGCTGTGATGTATGTCGGAGAGTGTTTTGCCTATGTTCTCCTCTAGGAGTTTTATAGTTTCTGGTCTTACGTTTAGATCTTTAATCCATTTTGAGTTTATTTTTGTGTATGGTGTTAGAAAGTGGTCTAGTTTCATTCTTTTACAAGTGGTTGACCAGATTTCCCAGCACCACTTCTGTCTAGGTTTATCATAGCTTTTCTTCCAAGGAGTAAGCATCTTTTAATTTCATGGTTGAAGTCACCGTCTGCAGTGCTTTTGGAGCCCAAGAAAATAAAATCTGCCACCATTTCCATTTCTCCCCCATATATTTGTTTCCCAAGTGATGCTAGTGGTAAAGAACCTTCCTACCAATGCAGGTAGACATAAGAGATGTGGGTTCGATTACCTTCCATCCTGGGAAGATTCCCTGGAGGAGGAAATGGAAACCCACTTCAGTATTCTTGCCTGGAAAATCCCATGAACAGATGAGCCTGGCAGGCTACAGTCCATACGGTTGCACAGAGTTGGACACAACTGAAGTGACTTAGCACTGCACATTTGCCATGAAGTGATGGGACTGGATGCCATGATCTTAGTTTTTAACAATATCGGGCATGTTCAGGGTGATGTGACCATAGACTGATCTTAGTTTTTGAATGTTGTGTTTTAAGTCAGCTTTCTCACTCTCCTTTCACCTTCATCAAGAGGTTCTTTAGTTCCTCTTCACTTTCTGTCACTAGAGCAATAACATCTGCATATCTGAGGTTGTTGATATTTCTCCTGAAAATCTTGATTCCAGCTTGTGCTTCATCCAGTCCAGCATCTCACATGATGTACTCTGCATATAAATTAAATAAGCAGGGTGACAACATACAGCCTTGTCATACTCCTTTTCCTGTGTTGAACCAGTCCATTGTTCCATGTTTTGTTCTAACTGCTACTTCTTGACAGGTACGGTAGTCTGATATTCCCACCTTTTTAAGAATTTTCTACAGTTTGTTGTGATGCACACAACATCAAAAGATTTACCATAGACAATAAAGCAGAAGTAGATTTTTTTTCTGGAATTAAATTGCTTTTTCTATGATCCAACAGACGTTGGCAATCTGATCTCTGGTTCCTCTTCCTTTTCTAAATCCAGCGTGTACATCTGGAAGTTCTCAGTTCATGTACAGTTGAAGCCTAGCTTGAGGGATTTTGAGCACTACCTTGCTAGCATATGAAATGAGTGCAGTTGTGTGGAACTTTAAACTTTCTTTGGCATTGTCCATCTTTGGGATTGAAATTAAAACAACCTGATCTTTTCCAGTCCTGTGGAACTCCATTGCTGAGTTTTCCAAATTTGCTGGCATATTGAGTGCAGCACTCTAACAGCATCATCTTTTAGGATTTGAACTAGTTCAGCTGGAATTCCATCACCTTCACTAGCTTTTTTCATCTTAATGCTTCCTAAGGCCCACTTCGGAGAAGGCAATGGCACCCCACTCCAATATACTTGCCTGGCAAATCCCATGGACGGAGGAGCCTGGTAGGCTGCAATCCATGGGGTCGCTAAGAGTCAGACACGACTGAGCAACTTCACTTTCACTTTTCACTTTTATGCATTGGAGAAGGAAATGGCAACCCGCTCCAGTGTTTTTGCCTGGAGAATCCCAGGGACGGGGGAGCCCGATGGGCTGCCGTCTATGGGTTGCACAGAGTCAGACACGACTGAAGTGACTTACTAGTAGTAGTAGTAAGGCCCACTTGACTTCAGACTCCAGGATATCTGGCTCTAGGTGAGTCACCACATCATCATTGTTATCTGGGTCAATAAGACCTTTCTTGTGTAGTTCTTCTGTGTATTCCTGCTGACTCTTTTTGATCTCTTTTACGTCTGTTAGTGGAGAAGGCGATGGCACCCCACTCCAGTACCCTTGCCTGGAAAATCCCATGGACGGAGGAGCCTGGTAGGCTGCAGTCCATGGGGTCTCGAAGAGTTGGACATGACTGAGTGACTTCACTTTCACTTTTCACTTTCATGTATTGGAGAAGGAAATGGCAACCCACTCCAGAGTTCTTGCCTGGAGAATCCCAGGGATCGGGGAACCTGGTGGGCTGCCATCTATGGGGTCGCACAGAGTTGGACACGACTGAAGCGACTTAGCAGCAGCAGCAGCAGCATGTCTGTTAGGTCCTTGCCATGTCTTTCCTTGAAAATACAACTACCAATATTTGAAAGCACAAAAAATGGAAAATCTGAAAAAAACTGAAGTTTCTTAAAAACTTCCCATTAAGAAAATTGCAGTCCTCCAATGTCAGCTCTTCCACAGAGCTCAGAAATGATTTCCACTCTGGATTTATCCTTAAAACAGTACTTCACTTTCAACAATCTCATAAAGAGGGTGAAATTCTCTTTCACACCACTTTCCTAAAACTGAAAAAAAAACTTCAATTTCAATTAGAGAATTGGAACAGACATGCTATTCTCTTCTTACTTCTCCTGTGTCACCACTTTGACCTGCCTTCACTAAGACATGTTTCTGAAAATATAGAAGGGATTGACCAGAGGGAAGAAACTGGCAAAGAGATTAGTACAAAAAAACTGAAACAGTTCATAAACATGTGAAAGTCTAAATTAGAGCAGCGTTAGGGAGTAAAAACCATAATCAAGTTTAAAATGCCATAGCACCCTATTAATTTTTAAGTGTATCCTAACTGAAATTAATATTGAAACATTGATTTTCTCAAAACAGTAACATTAGGAGCTCCAACATCACATAAACTCACAGCACCACACACTGCATTTTTACTCAGATGCTGATTTATCAAAATAAGGTGGAAAACCATGTAGTGTTTCCACAAGTTTATCTGCAGTTGAAACCATGATTAGGGCATGGTGACAATAGAAATGTTACTTGAAATGCCAGAAAACAAATTTTCTTAAAACAAAAAATTCCTATCTGAAACTCAAATGCCCCTTGAAACTAATTATTTTTAATAATAATAATAACAGAAGAAAACATTTGCAGTGATGAATATGTTTTTGCATAGATCATGGTAATGATTTCACAGATGTACACTTACCTCCCAAAGTTCTAAGTTGTATTCATTAAATATATACAGCTTTTTGTATGTCAGTCATACCTCAATAAAGTAGCTTAAAATGAAAGTAATTCTTTTCTTAGGGATCTCAACTAGTATCATCAAAGATCTTCTGAGGGTGAGACTGGAAAAGTCACTTTTCTGGTGATCTTCCCCAAAAGAGCTGATTAGCCATGAGCTGCTAGAAATGTACTGCAAATATTCTCAGGTCTCCCCCTGTCTCACCCACCAGATGGCTGACCATTTTGAAAGACTCAACTACCTACATTAGGAATTTGACGTCACCTCCCCGCCTCTTGTGACACATCACAGAGATCTGAAGAGTCCAGCTGTCCACAAGTCTGAAGTTTTTACTGTGCAGGGCCAAGCAAACCCTTAATCACTTTGAGAACCTAATGCTCTAAGAATCAAGTGTGACCAGAGTCTTCCCCGAAGGGTGCTCTAAAGCATATGATCTGGTTTCCCCATGGTCATTCTGTGAATGAGACAGAGGTGTTTCCTACTGGGAACCCCTCCCAGATCAGACAGGCCTTACCTGAGCAGACTGCTCCAATATCCTGGTCATGAGAGAAGGTGTCATTATAGTTTTTAAAATCAATATGAACACACTCAGAGAGACTCAAAGTTGATTCAACCTCTCTACTCTCACAAGAAACATATAAAAACCAAATGGGGCCAAGTCTTGGTCCAAAATAAGACCCTCTGGGAGCATCAATGGCAACTCCACATTCCAGTCGTCTGCACACCACTTCTATAGATTCTATGAGCCAGTACTCAGTATACACTGTGCCCCATTCTCCTTTGTACTTCATTTCCACTCTCCCCTCACAGCGGTGGGCTCCGTCCTTCAGCCTCAGCTCCAAAACTGCAAGAGAGACAGACACAGAACAGAGGAGAGATTTTAAGAGAAAGTGCAGTGGTGTGCTGGTAAGTATTAAAAAAAAAAATCTCTCTGAGGGAAAAAAAATCCCTGCATTCGATGACTTTTATGGTATAAATATTCCCACCATGGCCAGCTCAAAGCCCCCAATGTGCCATCACTGAACCTGGAGCAGGAAGGGAGGCACCAGGTGTTTCTCAGGAGCCTGTAGAACCAGCTCCAGGGACACCACCGAGGACAGGCCTCCAGAGACTCTGGATGCTGCCCTCCCTGTAGATGCGCCCAAGGCTCCTAGGGCCCAGCATCCCTGTCTCAGTTACAGCTCATGGCCCGGGATCCAGGGAGGAATCCTCCCTCTCCTTCCCTGTCCATAGGGAGCATCTCTTCCAGCTCAGGAATAGAGGGCTCAGGCAACAGGTTCTACAGTGTCCTGATCGTTCCTGTCACCTGGTGTTCATATCCTTGTGTAATCCCCACACTTGAATGTATCTAGTAACACGTACATAACAAATGGAATTTGGCAAAAGTGATGAGATGTCACTTAAGAGATTAGGTTTCAAGATGACTCTGGTTTTCCTTTGGTGACCTATCTCTTTCTCTTTTATTTCTGCTTTATTGACTATGCCAAAGCCTTTGACCGTGTGGCTCACAATAAACTGTGGAAAATTGTTAAAGAGATGGGAACACCAGACCATCTGACCTGTCTCTTGAGAAACATGTATGCAGGTCAGGAAGCAACAGTTAGAACTCAACATGGAACAACAGACTGGTTTCAAATAGGAAAAGGAGTACGTCAAGGCTGTATATTGTCACCCTGCTTATTTAACTTATATGCAGAGTACATCATGAGAAACACTGGGCTGGAAGAAGCACAAGGTGGAATCAAATTTGCCGGGAGAAATATCAATAACCTCAGATATGCAGACAACACCACCCTTATGGCAGAAAGTGAAGAGGAACTAAAAAGCCTCTTGATGAAAGTGAAAGAGGACAGTGAAAAAGTTGACTTAAAGCTCAACATTCAGAACATTCAGAAAACTAAGATCATGGCATCTGGTCCCATCACTTCATGGCAAATAGATGGGGAAACAGTGGAAAGTGTCAGACTTTATTTTGGGGGGGCTCTAAAACCACTGCAGATGGTGATTGAAGCCATGAAATTAAAAGATGTCTGCTCCTTGGAAAGACAGTTATGACCAACCTAGATGGCATATTTAAAAGCAGAGACGTTACTTTGCCAACAAAGGTCTAATTAATTTAGAATTAATATTGCTAAAATGTCTGTACTGCTCAAAGTAATCTATAGACCTGATGCTTTTGAACTGTTGTGCTGGAGAAGACTCTTGAGAGTCCCTTGGACTGCAAGAAGATCCAACCAGTCCATCCTAAAGGAGATCAGTCCTGGGTGTTCATTGGAAGGACTGATGTTGAAGCTGAAACTCCAATACTTTGACCACCTCATGCAAAGAGTTGACTCATCTGAAGAGACCCTAACACTGGGAAGGATTTGGGGTATGAGAGGAAGGGGACGACAGGATGAGATGGCTGGATGGCATCACTGACTTGATGGACATGGGTTTGGGTAGACTCTGGGAGTTGGTGATGGACAGGGAGGTGTGGCATGGTGCAATTCATGCGGTCTCAAAGAATTGGACACGACTGAGCGACTGAACTGAACTGAACTTACTCTCTCTCTTGCTCTAATGAAGCCAGCTGCCACATTGTGAGCTGTGTATGGAGAAACCCTCATGACAAGGAATGAAGGAAGGCCTCTTGGCAACAGCCAGCAAGAGACTGAGGCTCTCAGTTAAACAGTCTCCTAGAGTCTGAATGCTGCCAACAACCAGGTGGGTTTGAGTGGTACCCACCCCTCGTTGAACCTTCAGATGATTGAACCAGTGAGACAACACAAGTCAGAGGACCCTGGTAATCCTTGCCGATTCCTAGCCCATGGAAATGAGGTGCTAGATGTTTGCTGCTTTAAGCTGTTGTTTTGTTTTGTTTATTTATTTTTGGCTGTGCTGGGTTTTTGTTGCCACTCACAGACTTTCTCTAGTTACAGAGTAGAGGCTACTCTTCATTGTGGTGCATGAGCCTCTCAAGCCAGTGGCTTCTCTTGTTGCTGAGCATGGGCTCTAATCACGAGGGCTAAGATGCCAAGCTTTGCAGTAATTTGTAGCACAGCAACACATAATTAATGTAGGAAGGCATTATGCTAAGTGAAAGAAGTAAGACAGAGAAAAACAAATACTGTTTGATCTCATTTATATGTGAAATCTAAAAAAAAAAAAAATCATAAATAAGGAGAGTAAATTGGTGGTTTCCTGGGTAGGGGTGGGAGTGAGAGGAAAGGATGATGGTGGTACAAACTTCTACTTAGAACATAGATAAGCCCTGGGGATGGAATGTACATGTGACTGTAGTTGACAATTGTTGTTATTTAGTCACCAAGTCATGTCCTACTCTCTGCAAGCCCATGAACTTCAGCACATCAGGCTTCCCTGTCCTTCACTATTTCCTGGAGTTTGTTCAAACTCATGTCCATTGAGTTGGTGATGCCGTCCAACTATCTCATCCTCTGTCACTCCTTTCTTCTCCTGCTCTCAGGCTTTCCCAACATCAGGGTCTTTTCCAGTGAATTGGCTCTTCATATCAGGTGGCCAAAGTATTGGAGCTTCAGCATCGGTCTTCCAATGAATATTCGGGTTGATATCCTTTAGGATTGACAGATTTGATCTCCTTGCTGTCCAAGGGACTCTCAAGAGTATTCTCCAGCACCACAGTTTGAAAGCATCACTTCTTCAGTGCTCAACTTTCTTTATGGTCCATCTCTCACAACCATACATGACTACTGGAAAAGCCATAGATTTTATTATAGAGACCTTTGTTGGTAAAGTGATCTCTCTGTGTTTTAATATGTTGTCTAGATTTGCCATAGCTTTTCTTCCAAGGAGCAAACATCTTTTGATTTCATAGCTTCAGTCACCATCTACAGTGATTTTGGAGCCCAAGAAAATAAAATCTGTCACTGTTTCCACTTTTCCCCTGTCTTTTTGCCAAGAAATGATGGAACCAGTTGTCATGATCTTAGTTGACAATACTGGATTGTATATTTGATCATTATTAATAAAGTCAGGAAGCAACAGTTAGAACTGGACATGGAACAACAGACTGGTTCCAAATAGGAAAAGGAGTACATCAAGGCTGTATATTGCACCGTGCTTATTTAACTTATATGCAGAGTACATCATGAGAAACGCTGGGTGGAAGAAGCACAAGCTGGAATCAAGATTGCGAGGAGGAATATCAATAACCTCAGATATGCAGATGACATCACCCTTATGGCAGAAAGTGAAGAGGAACTAAAAAGCCTCTTGATGAAGATGAAAGAGGAGAGTGAAAAAGTTGGCTTAAAACTCAATATTTAAAAAACGAAGATCATGGCATTTGGTCCCATCACTTCATGGGAAATAGATAGGGAAACAGTGGAAACAGTATCAGACTTTATTTTGGGGGGCTCCCAAATCACTGCAGATGGTGACTGCAGCCATGAAATTAAAAGACGCTTACTCCTTGGAAGAACAGTTATGACCAACCTAGATAGCATATTGGAGAAGGCAATGGCACCCCACTCCAGTACTCTTGCCTGGAAAATCTCATGGACGGAGGAGCCTGGTGTGCTGCAGTCCATGGGGTCGTTAAGAGTTGGACACGACTGAGCAACTTCACTTTCACTTTTCACTTTGATGTATTGGAGAAGGAAATGGCAACCCACTCCAGTGTTCTAGCCTGGAGAATCTCAGGGACGGGGGAGCCTGGTGGGCTGTATAGTCCAATCTATGGGATTGCATAGAGTCAGACACGACTGAAACGACTTAGCAGCAGCAGCAGCAGATAGCATATTGAAAAGCAGATATATTACTTTGCCAACAAAGGTCCATCTAGTCAAGGCTATGGTTTTTCCAGTGGTCATGTATGGATGTAAGAGTTGGACTGTGAAGAAAGCTGAGTGCCAAAGAATTGATGCTTTTGAAATGTAGTGTTGGAGAAGACTCTTGAAAGTCCCTTGGACTGCAAGGAGATCCAACCAGTCCACTCCGAAGGAGATCAGCCCTGGGATTTCTTTGGAAGGAATGATGCTGAAGCTGAAACTCCAGTACTTTGGCCACCTCATGCAAAGAGTTGACTCATTGGAAAAGACTCTGATGCTGGGAGGGTTTGGGGGCAGGATGAGAAGGGGGCGACAGAGGATGAGATGGCTGGATGGCATCACTTACTCGATGGATGTGAGTCTGGGTGAACTCCGGGAGTTGGTGATGGACAGGGAGGCCTGGCGTGCTGCGATTCATGGGGTTGCAAAGAGTTGGACATGACTGAGCGACTGAACTGAACTGAATTGAATAAAGTCAATCTTAAAAGGTCTCATAACATACACACAGCAACTATGTGATGTAATAAATGTGTTAACTAACTTAATTATGCTAATAGTTTCAAAATATATATGTATTTCTTTTTTAATACTTTAATTTTGGAGTATAGTTGATTTACAATGTTGTGTTAGTTTCAGGTGTACAGTAAAGTGACTTGGTTATATATTTTAATACATATAAACTTTCATTTTTAGATTCTTTTCTCTTATAGCTTATCACAGAATACTGATTAGACTTCCCTGTGCTATACAGTAGGTCCATGTCAATTATTTATCATATATATAGTAAGGTGTTAATTTCAAATTCCTGATTCATCCCTCTACCCAACACCCAACATTTCCCCTTGTGTAACCATAAGTTGTTTTGGATATCTGTAAGTCTGCTTCTGTTTTGTAAATAAGTTCATTTGTATCTTTTTAAAATTAATTTTTATTGGAGTATAGTTGCTTTACAATGTCCTATTTCCTCTGTACAGCAAAGTGAATCAGTTATTTGTTGTTGTTCAGTTGTTAAGTCATGTCTAACTCTTTGTAAATTCATGGACTGACACACTCCAGGCTCACCTGTCCTCCACTATCTCCTGAAGCTTGCTCAAATTCATGTTTATCGAGTTGGTGATGCTATCTAACCATCTCCTCCTCTGCCACCTCCTTCTCCTCTTGTCTTCAATATTTCCCAGCATCTCCAATGAGTCTGCTCTTGGTTGAGTCCCTTTTTTTCCACACCATCCCCAGCATTTATCATTTGTAGAATTTTTGATGATAGCCAATTCTGACTGTTGTGAAGTGATGCCTCATTGTACTTTTGATTTGCATTTCTCTGTTAATTAGTGATGTTCAGCATCTTTTCATGTGTTTTTTTGGACACCTGTATGTCTTCACTGGAGAATATATACATATGTATTTCAAGTCATCATACTGTACACCTTTCACTTACATCCTATTATTTGGTGATTACCTTCCAATAAAGCTGGAAACAATAGATAAGAAAACTATATACAGAGAAAAAAACTTTTGCAAATGCAAGGGAAAAAAAGATAGGAATAATAATAATGGGAGCTTGAAATATATTTCTCAGCTTTTAATACTTGAAATGGTCATCTGAACTAAATCCAATGGGGAAAAATTGGAAGTAGTGACAGATTTTATTTTCTTGGGTTCCAAAATCCCTGTGGACAATGACTGCAGCCACAAAATTAAAAGACACTTGCTCTTTGGAAGAAAAGTCATAACAAACCTAGTCAGCGTATTAAAAAACAGAGACATCACTTTGCCAACAAAAGTCCATATAGTCAAAGCTGTGTTTTTTCCTGTGGTCAAGTATGGATGTGAGAGTTAAACCATAAAGAAAGCTGCGTGCATGCGTGCTAAGTCGTTTCAGTAGTGTCCAACTCTTTGTGACCCTATGGACCACAGCCTGCCAGGTTTCTCTATCCATGGGATTCCCCAGGCAAGAATACTGGAGTGGATTGTCATTTCCTTCTCCAGAGGACCTTCCCAACCCAGGGACTGAAACTGCATCTCTTATGTCTCCTGCATTGGCAGGCGGGTCCTTTACCAATAGCACCACCCGGGAAGCAGCACCAAAGATTTGATGCTTTTGAACTGTGGTGTTGGAGAAGATTCTTGAGAGTGCCTTGCCCTGTCAGGAAATCCCAGCAGTCAATCCTAAAGGAAATCAACCCTGAATATTCATTGGAAGGACTGATACTGAAGTTGAAGCTCCAATACTTGGCCACTTGATGTGAAGAGCCAACTCATTGGGAAAAAAACAAAAAACAAAAAACCCTACTGGTGTCCTCACTGATGACACTTATCTGAGTTTACTATAATTTCTAGTTTTAGTGTCCAGCTTCACTAGACTATCAGTTAATATGGACTAGGGAGCTTTATTCACCATCATTAGGGCCTCAGCATCTGGTGAATTGCAAAGGGTATGGATTGAATGCCCCACAAACTGATCTTTAAATCAATAAACATTTGTGGAATGAAAGTCTAGATAAATTCTGAAAAGAAGGTATGGAAATGATATAATTTAGCACATTTATGGCATTCAAATCAGAAAGAAAAGAAAAAGAAATAATTCAGGAATGACATTGGAAAAAATAAAATTAGGTAGAATATTATGTCATATATAAAATAACTTACACAATTATTTAGTATTTACACATTTAAATATATTCATAAAATTATTACAGATAAAAATAATTTATTTAAATTTGAAGTGGGGAAGAACATGCTTGACAAGGCTCTGAAAGTGGAAACAAAAATGGTAAATTTTAACAGGCAATTAATATTATTAGAAACTTCCGTGAGGGACTTCCCTGGTGGTCCAACAATTAGGGCTCTGCACTTCCAGTGCAGGTACCACAGGCTTGCTTCCTGGTCTGGTTTGGTATAGCCAAAAAAATCAAATGGTAAACTGAAGGAAGCATGTTCAGTCTATAAATAATGTAATTCAATAGGACAGGGACTTGCACCCAAACTGCCTGGTTTCAAGTCTTACCTCTGTGTCTTACAACTGACTCATCTTGGGCAAGTGACTTTGCTTTGCCTCAGTGATCTGTTTGGTGGATAAAAAATATATTCTGCTTGTTGGACTGTTGTGTGCTCAAACGAGTTCATATAAGTAAGTGCACTGTAGGTTGTTGCAGTAGATGATAGTAGTAGTATAAAGAGCTTCAATACAAATCATGACAAAAACGATAGCCATCACAAGGTAAAAAGGACAAATGTAATGAGCAAAGTAATTCACAAACGAAGGATTAAATTAGCTAATATATGCCAGTATTTGCCTACCAAACTGGCTAAGATTTTAGAAACTCATAAGAAGACAAAGTTGGTGAAGCTATGTGGAAACTAACATTCTCATTCACCGTTTGTAGAACTAAAGTTCAGTGCAGCTATTTCTGGCAAACATTAATCTCTATGTACCAAAAACCGTAAAGGTATAGGTACAAAGCCTTAAAGCCTTAGAGATACTCAGCCTATAAAGCAGCAACTCCACTTTTTTTTCCAACATTTAAATATTTGTTTATTTATCTATTTATTTGACCACCTAGGTCTTAGTTGCCATATGCAGGATCTTTAGCTGCAGCATGCGAACTCTCAGTTGCCACATGTGGAATCTAGTTCCCTGACCAGGGATCGAATCTAGGACCCTGCACTAGGAGCAGGGAGTCTTAGTTACTGGACCACCAGGGAATTCCTGGAAACCTCACCTTTAGAATATGATTAAGAGAAGCAGTCATGGATGGTCCTACATTTAAACACAGGGAAGTTCAGAGTAACATTTTCATAATAGCAAAAAATGTTGAAAACAACTAAATGCTCAATACAGATGGTCAAGTGAGCATATTGCATTTCTGCATATAGTGAAATAGCTGGAGGCAGTTAAAACATTCAGTACTATCCCTGTGATAGCCTGTATTTTTTAATTCTACAATAAAATGCTTTAGTGTGTAAAAGAATAGTTAATGATATAGAAAAATGCCCAAAATATATTCTGGATTGTAAAAACAGGATACAAAACAATATATGCCAGATTATCTAATCCTGAGGATCTATGTTTTTGTGTCTAATGGCATCAATTGCATTTGAGAGAGAGTTTTATGCCAATGCCCATCATGAATTTCAAGGTGGAAATTCCTGTAACATGTGAGAAATCATCAGGTGCTCAGAAAGGCCAAGACTATTATTCTACAAGGAGCAAGTCTACTGTAACATGAAGTAGAAGAATAAAATGTTATAGGATAACTCTGAATAGTGTTGTTTCAAAGAAAATGAAAATAGTGCTTGCTTTGGTGAAATATTCTTGCTTCTTAAAAAACAACTGATGAAATTTCCTACAATTTTTCTTGTAAGAGGAGGGGGCCATGCATCAAAACACCCATCATCTCCCCCTTGTGTGACCAAAACCCACCTCTGACCTCCAGAGCCCTCAGAAGGAGACATTTCGCCAGCACCTGCCCAGCACTCAAGGAGCAGAGATGAGGAGGGAGGGGACTTCCCAAGGTGAGCTGTGGACTCAAGGCTGAGGTCTAGGGGATGACAGTGAGCTCTGAGACAAGACAGGGCTGCATGGAGTCTCAGCCAGATCAGAACCCACATCTGAGAAAGCTGCTTTCTCCAGGCTGGAGACGAGATTCTCCACAGCCCCAGCCCTGACGCCCGCCGTCCTCTCACTCAGGGGAAACCAGCTCCAGGGAGGAACAGGAGAGGGCATGAGGCAGAAAGTGCTCCCTACAGAGTCACAGCAGATCCTGGGAGGGGAAAGGACCATCCCAGGGCCCCACCACATAGGAAATGTCACAGGGACCAGGGCAGAGACTAGGGAACTTAGACACCTGTGGCTGCACATCAACTGATCTCTACAGACAAGAGGTCCCCTCTCCTGGCTGTGGGCTTCTGCTCTGTAATGGACACCTGGTGGGGACAAGTGAGGTAAGCAGGCAGAGCCTCTCACAGAGCACAGTGCTGGGCAAACAGGGCAACAAGCAAAGGGGAGCCTGGGGGATGGGGAGAGAGGAGCCAGAAAGAGGCAGACAGGTGCACCATTATCTCTGATCTGGTTACATGCAGTGGCCAGGATACCCAGCCCTGTGGGACCCTGTGCTTCACAGACCAATGGACTCAGTCCCTGCTCAGCAGCTCCATTCCTTTCACAGAGACAGGATCCACACACTCCTCACACACACACATACAAACAAACTCCTCATACACTCTGACTCCACACACACACACACAAATTCCTCACTCACTCCTCACATACACACACTCTCACACACACTCCACACCCACATACCCTCACATACCCTCACACACTCCTCACACACCCTCACACATGCCTCACAATCACACACACACACACTCCACACACACACAACCTCACACACTCCTCACTCACCCACTCACACACACACACACACACACTCCTCACCCTCCCACACACAAACACAGAGCCTACAGAAGCATACACACAGGAAACATGGGGACCCAGTGGCAGTGCTCACACACCAAGCACGTGGAGCCTGTGGGAACAGCCCAGAGTTCCAGCTGAGGTCAGTCGCTGGAGCTTCCACACACTGGGAGCCACTGGGACCCTAGAAGCTCCCTGAGGGAGTGGAGGGGACTCAGGCTGACCCAGCTCAGTCCAGAGCAAACCTCACTGCTCTGTAAAATCTGCCACAACTGGCAGTGGACCCCCCACAGGATACAGACAAGTATTCACAGTCAGCGTGGCTCCTTTTTGGTCAAAAACACTGAGGCTCGGCTCCACAGCTACAGACACCTTTCCCTTCACCAAGGCATGCACTGCCTGGTGTGGACCCAGGACAGAGGGGCAGCTCTTACCTTGACCACCCACCACGATGCCGAGGAGGAGGACACAGAGTCCCCGCAGGGAGACGTGTCTGCCCAGAGCCATCCTGATCCCACGTCCTCAAGGTCACAGTCCCAGCTGCAGGATCAGCCTGTGAGGAGGAGTCAGGGTGCCGACCGGGATCTATATAGACCACCCCTTACACCCTCCCTCCTGGGAGCCAATAGCGACACCTCTCACCATTTCAGGCACTATCGAAGGCTGCATCTGCCACTTTCTGCAGCTCAGACACCAATGAGCTTCTGAATCTTCAACATCTCCTTATATGAGCAGCACGGTCCTTTAACCTGCTTCCGTGGTCCTGAGAGCCGGGCCCCCTGACCAGGGCTGGAGTAGAAAAGTCACATCAAAAACTATGTGTACCATTCTTTCCTCTGATTACCTTGGCCAATCCCCAAGAACTGTAAGATCTTGCAGGGTCAGGTTGTGGAATTCACTGGACCATGGAGAATAACTTTGGTGGTATCAAGCATTGATCTTCCCCAGCACTGAGCTCAGGATCAAGCAGAGTACTACAAGAAGGCTTCAAACACAAGAACATTTCTCGGGCCAGCAGAAAATGAGGACAAGGATTTCAGAAATTCACAGGTGACCATGGAGAAGGTGGGGAGGGAACCATTAAGTTGAGTGGATGAGATTGCAGGTCTTCTCCTCGCAGAATGATCTGGAGACTGGGTCCCAAAAAGGTGCATGTATGCTCAGTTGTGTCCTACTGTTTGTGACCCCTGGACTGTAACCCGCCAGGCTCCTCTGTCCACAGGATTTCCTAGGCAAGAATACTGGAGTGGGTTGCCATTTCCTTCTTGAGGGGATTGTCTCGACGCAGGCATCGAACCAACATCTCCTGCATCTCCTGCATTGGCAGGCAGGTTCTTTATTGCTGAGCCACCTGGGAAGCTCTATAAGGGATTTTCAGACATGCTAAGTCCCTTTCCCTTTATTGCATTAATTTTATGTGAAATATCCCTTTCAGCTAGTCAACAAACATGCTTCAAGAGAGAAAGAGATTGCTGTTACAGGAAACAAAGAGAAAGTAGGAGTTATCATTCAACTCTAGCCTGCCAAAATAGGATTTGGGGATCTAAGAGAAGAAAACAAATAACTTAGAAAGATAACTTAGAAAGACAAAAACTTCACATTGTCCCTCTTTGCATATTGAGAGTTTGGTTTTATAGGATTCAGAACACCCTTGTATTATAAGCCATAACTAAAAAAGATGTAAAGTATAATTTAAAACAACTGCCCCCAGACAGAAGGATAAATAGAAAGTATTCTGCTGCACAGTGGCTGCATGCAAGGGGCAAAGAAGAGGCAAGTGAAGCAGAAAACAGAAGAGGGTTCATTCATTCTAGTCTAAGAGGAAAGGTGGCAGCAAGAATGGAAGCCCAGGTAGATTGAGGGCACAGAGCCAAGCAGAAGGGACTGATGTCCAATGTGGTCATTGCTGCCTTGTTCTGTTTCCACTGATCAGAGAAGCTCCCAGATGCTCTCCAGAAAGTAGCCCGGGGATGAGTATAGAGACGGAGTGATGACGGCCATAAGTGATGCAAGATAGAGCTCCCCCATTGAAATTCAAGGTCACTAACATACTGCCTTCATTCCTCATACTCCCTCAGGCTCAAGATTCCCGTGATGCCCCTCTGTGGTCCACACAAACCCACCCTGAGGCCCCGTCACCCTGACTCTCATCATTTCAGCACAAATGTGGGAAGGACCCACCTGTGACACACATGCCCCAGAGTCCCCACCAGAGCTCAGAAATGGCTTCACGCCTTCCCCCTTCCACACCTGAGGGCAGCTGTGGACCAGTCCACAGCCTTGTCACATCCCCACCAGAAGAACACCTCATCCTGGTCAGCAGACACAGCTTCTCTGTCCTTGAGACTCAGGTAAATGAAAAGGGAGAAAGGTCAATTGAGCATATGCTTTTCTCCCTCTAAATATGCTAATATTAATCCATTATTTTACAATAGTCACTTATTTGCCCTGTGTTCCTCTGACTTCCAAGCCTCCATCTGTACATGAACCCCATCTCCTCTGGATGCTTAAAACAGTAGTGATAATAACTGATTATAAATATCAAAACCAGAATATAAACTCAGGGACTGGAGTAGGAACAGGATCTGCTCAGTTACTACAGTCAGTGCTGTACTCCCCCTGGGTCCCAGAGTCACCATTCCTTACCCAGTTATGGACTCTGCACCATCACCAGAAACCACCAGACAAACACCTAGAACATAGGACGTGCTTCCTAGAGTCCAGTCATTCCTCCCACAGGATGACACAGGGATGTGTTTAGTGAACCAGGTACACATGGTCTCACCTCGGGATTGAGATCTCACAAGTGAAATACTGTTATGGACTCCATACCCTGCTATAAGGATGGAGTGGGCTGGAAGGAGGGGTTAACCCAGGGCCGGCAGGCTGTGTCCAGGCAGCACCCTCTACCCCAGAGCTGGGGATGCAGGTCAACATGGACCAACTCACCCTCTGATGAAGGTTTATCTTCTCTGACACATAAGGAAATCTCAGTGTCCCATCTCATCCAAGATTTCAAGGAGGGAAGCTTTAGGGAGGACACTAACCCAGCTGTGTCCATGTGAACTTCAGGGGTCAGGAGATCAGGCTCAGGAACCAGTCTGCCTGGCCTGACTCAGAGCTCAGCCACATATCATGTGTGTGACCTTGAACAGGATCCTTACATTCTCTGTATAGTGGCTTTGTCTGTAAAAGAAGAGTTATACTTGTGTATAGATGACAGAGTTTTGGTTAGAATTAAATGAGTTGGCATTAGTAAGAGATAACTAGTCAACAGTAGTACATCATCTTGGCAGAGAAGCAATATTAGGGCCCCTCTGTCCATCCCATCCCAGGAATCCCAGGACTCTAGAACAGGAATTCAATTCTGTTACCTGGAGCCTTGACTGGAGCTGTCAGAGCTCTCCCAGGAACCACATGCTGTGACGGTGATTGGGGCCAGAGTTGTGAGTCTTCCACACATCACCCCTTCTCTCTGTGCCCCAGAGAGAGGTTCTACTGCTCATAAACCTCTACCTTATCAACTGTGAGCCTCATGAATTAAGTTGTTTACTTGCTAATTTTACTTTATAAATGGACTTGGTAAAGTTCTGTGTCTAATTCACCTCCTTATCCCCGATGCCGTTAATTAAAAATCCTAAATGATGTCTATTGTATACCTGAATGAATGAATGTCAGCCAGATATTTTACACAAATCATTTCAATCAAAAGAAATCTTTTGAGATATAATTTAACTTGATATGAGGACTTAACAGCACAATGCAAGTTGTGTCACTTGTTGTAATGATATTTCAATATGATTAAATGGTATAAGCTATGTATTGGTTAACTTCTACACTTTTCTGCAATGAATGCAATAAATTGAAATACCAGAAACAAGGCTAGCCCCATTCCAAGAGCAGTGCTGAGAGAGCCAGTTCTAAACATGTATAAACACTGCGTCTTTGTGTATCTGAAGATAAAGAAGACAAACCTCAGCACACTGACAGGTGAACACCATGAAGCCTCCTGTTCTGGTCTTAATCAGATATGGCCATGTGGTTCGGATGTTTATATATTTATCATTTGGCATATTTTCAGCTCAAACCACAAATAACTGTAACAGGAAGAAATTTTGTTATAAAAATTTTAGTTTAACAGCTTCTGTATTGAATTTGAAGTGCAGAAGTAAAGAGCAGGAACAATCCTGTTCTCTAACTTAGAATGTTTGTTCAGTCTTATGGACTGTAAAGCAATACAATATGTAGCATTATTATTCCCAACTCACCATGAAAATATGGAGGTTTCAGAGGTTCAGTAATCTCTTTGCTGCTGCTGCTGCTGCTAAGTAGCTTCAGTCGTGTCCGACTCTGTGCAACCCCATAGACGGAAGCCCACCAGGCTCCCCCGTCCCTGGGATTCTCCAGGCAAGAACACTGGAGTGGGTTGCCATTTCCTTCTCCAATGCATGAAAGTGAAAAGTGAAAGGGAAGTCGCTCAGTAGTGTCCGACTCTTAGCGACCCCATGGACTGCAGTCCACCAGGCTCCTCCGTCCATGGGATTTTCCAGGCAAGTGTACTGGAACGAGGTACCATTGCCTTCTCTGAATCTCTTTGCTAGGAAAGTTAATAATTAAATATCCTTGGTAGAGGGACATTTTTGGGACCAATCAGAGGGAATAATATACAAAATATTTTTGAATTAAAAAAGAACTATATGACTTTAAAAGAAAACAATTAATTGAGTTGTTACACAAAAGTACTGGAGACCCACCTTACCATCTGTGTTCCTTGCATGGCTGGACCAAGATTTGTAAAGGCTTCTTTACTAAAGACAACTTCATCACAAGGGCATGTGATGAGCTTGGTCATGAGCTGGTCATGAGCTGACTGAGGTCCAACCCATCATCTCTGTTCAACCCTTTACAGTATATGACTGGCAACATCAAACAAAGAGTATGGCACTGAATTGGCCTCATTCATTCCTCCATAGTGCAACATCAAATACCCAGAGACCAGAGCAAATCAAAGCTACTAAATTAAAGACAAGCATATTCTAAGTGGTGAGCAAGCAGACCAAGGGCCCTTCCCTGCTGCTGTTGGAAAGGAAGAAGCCCTCCCACCCCAGACACCATCTGTGGGAGAAGAGACAAGAAGATGCTTCCTGAAATAGAGGAAAACCAGTCTTAGCAGGGAGCTTGAACTGGATTTGACAAGATAATTATCAACATAAATCCAAGCTAACTTGGGGGACAAATTTTAAATGGGAGAGTCTATGTTAATTAACTTCATGGAACTTTCAGTCCATATAAACACCCCTTGCTACTGCACAAGATGAAATCAGTTATAAAAATAGTGAGTATTACATATATGCATATTTGAATCTAGAGGACACATTGTCAAGCCCACTACAGAAAGAAAATATGTATAACTTCCTTTATTTTTAAAAGCACAGAGTTGTCACCTCTGTGAACGCTTTCTAACTCTTCCAGTTCAGAATTACTGCTGTGTCTATTTAATCTGTAAAAATTCTCTTTTTGTCTCTAAAGTGGTGTTTTTTGAGAGCAAGTATTGTGTCTTGTTCTTCAATGCCTCCATAAAGTCAAGTAAAGACACATAGAAAGAGCTTAGCAAATATCAGATAAGAAATCAATGCACGAACAAATGCTGAACATTCACCCTTCAGTTAGTGATACTGAGTGGGGAAGGGAGAAGGGCAGGGGAGACACAAATCTTCCTCCAGCCCAGCTGCTCTGATGGGATTAATATCCTGGAGATCCAATCTGCAATTGGGATAACAACTAGAAGCCCATGCCAAATACTGTGATTATCCACTCACACCATAGTTTCACTGTTGTCTTTACTGCATCCACCTTGGCACAGGTCAAACACACTTCAGTTCAGTTCATTTCAGTCACTCAGTCACGTCTGACTCTTTGTGACCCCATGAATTGCAGCACGCCAGGCCTCCCTGTCCATCACCATCTCCCAGAGTTCACTCAAACTCACGTCCACCGAGTCTGTGATGCCATCCAGCCATCTCATCCTCTGTCTTCCCCTTTTCCTCCTGCCCCCAATCCCTCCCAGCATCAGAGTCTTTTCCAATGAGTCAACTCTTTGCATAAGGTGGCCAAAGTACTGGAGTTTCACCTTCAGCATCATTCCTTCCAAAGAACACCCAGGGCTGATCTCCTTCAGAATGGACTGGTTGGATCTCCTTGCAGTCCAAGGGACTCTCAAGAGTCTACTCCAACACCACAGTTCAAAAGCATCAATTCTTTGGCATTCAGCTTTCTTCATGGTCCAACTCTCACATCCATACATGACCACTGGAAAAAACACAGCCTTGACTAGACAGACCTTTGTTGGCAAAGTAACGTCTCTGCTTTTCAATATGCTATCCAGGCTGGTCATAAATTTTCTTCCAAGGAGTAAGTGCCTTTTAATTTCATGGCTGCAATCACCATATGCAGTGATTTTGGAGTCCCCAAAAAATAAAGTATGACACTGTTTCCACTGTTTCCTTATCTATTTGCCATGAAGTGATGGGACAAGATACCATGATCTTCATTTTCTGAATGTTGAGCTTTAAGTCAACTTTTTCACTCTCCTCTTTCACTTTCATCAAGAGGCTTTTTAGTTCCTCTTTTTTTTAGTTCTTCTTTTTGCCATAAGGGTGGTGTCATCTGCATATCTGAGGTTATTGATATTTCTTCCAGCAATCTTGATTCCAGCATGTGCTTCTTCCAGCCCAGGGTTTCTCATGATGTACTCTGCATGTAAGTTAAATAAGCAGGATAACAATATACAGCCTTGGCATACTCCTTTTCCTATTTGGAACCAGTCTGTTGTTCCATGTCCAGTTCCAACTGTTGCTTCCTGACCTGCATATAGGTTTCTCAAGAGGCAGGTCAGGTGTTCGGGTATTCCCATCTCTTTCAGAATTTTCCACAGTTTATTGTGATCCACATAGTCAAAGGCTTTGGCATAGTTAATAAAGCAGAAATAGATGTTTTTCTGGAACTCTCTTGCTTTTTCGATGATCCAGCGGATGTTAGCAATTTGATCTCTGGTTCCTCTGCCTTTTCTAAAACCAGCCTGAACATCTCGAATTTCATGGTTCACATACTGCTGAAGCCTGGCTTGGAGAATTTTAAGCATCACTTTACTAGCATGTGAGATGAGTGTAATTGTGTGGTAGTTTGAGCACCCTTTGGCATTGCCTTTCTTTAGGACTGGAAAGAAAACTGACCATTTCCAGTCCTGTGGCCACTGCTGAGTTTTCCAAATTTGCTGGCATATTGAGTGCAGCAATTTCACAGCATCATCTTTCAGGATTTGAAATAGCTCAACTGGAATTCCATCACCTCCACTAGCTTTGTTCATAGTGATGCTTTCTAAGGCCCACTTGACTTCACATTCCAGGATGTCTGGCTCTAGGTGAGTGATCACACCATCGTGATTATCTGGGTCATGAAGATCTTTTTTGTACAGTTCTTCTGTGTATTCTTGCCACCTCTTCTTAATATCTTCTGCTTCTGTTAGGTCCATACAATTTGTGTCCTTTATTAAGCCCACCTTTGCATGAAATGTTCCCTTGGTATCTCTAATTTTCTTGAAGACATCTCTAGTCTTTCCCATTCTGTTGTTTTCCTCTATTTCTTTGCATTGATCACTGAGGAAGGCTTTCATATCTCTTCTTGCTATTCTTTGGAACTCTACATTCAAATGCTTATATCTCTCCTTTTCTCTTTTGCTTTTCACTTCTCTTCTTTTCACAGCTATTTGTATGGCCTCCCAAGACAGCCATTTTGCTTTTTTGCATTTCTTTTCCATGGGGATGATCTTGATCGTTATCTCCTGTACAATGTCACAAATCTCCATCCATAGTTCATCAGGCACTCTATCTATCAGATCTAGTCCCTTAAATCTATTTCTCACTTCCACTGTATAATCATAAGGGATTTGATTTAGGTCATACCTAACACACTTAGATAGCACTGAACACTTCTTAGGAGTCACTTCAGGTCCTCTTAGTTTCACTACCTCATATACGTGATGTGCTTCAGCTACTGTGTCGTAAACTTCAAGACTTCATTTTCCTGCTCCCGCAATATCCCTACAAATATGATATGAGCTCCCCACTCAGTTGATTAGGTGCACCAGTGTGCTGAGACTGTTCCCTGCCACAAGTCCCACTTCTGGCTTCCTCCGACTGTGACCTAGGGACATTTAAATGCACCAGTGAAATCCTTTCACACCTTTTCCTTGTGTAACTGCATCTTGACCCCCAGTATGGTCATTTGTCCATGGGTCTTCACATGCCATTTGGGATCACCATTGCTTGGTTGAGCCTATTCTATTGTCACATCCTCCACATACCATCATGATGGAGTGTGTGACTCTGACATTTAGACCCTATGAGTATGATAAACTTTGTTGCCCACAACTCTTCTATGACCCCCCCCCCACCATGTAGCCACACCCTAGTGACCACTACATCAAAGAAAATGGAACAATTACCATGATGAGACTATGTCACAGAAGTCGAACCCAGAAGCTGGATCTGTATGAAACTTTTGACCTCACCTCTCTGCCTCCTGTGACACATCACAAAGATCCTTCACCCAAGTATGTTCTAAAGGCTGTATCCATAATCTCGAGTCATTCTGGTAATAAGACAGAGGCTTTTCCTGTTAGAGATCCCCACACAGACCAGACAGGACTTACCTGAGCAGACTACTCCAGTATCCCAATCATGGGTATAGCTATCATTACAATGGTCTTTAATATTAGAATGCTTACAGTCACTGACAGTTGACTCCACCCCTTTACATGTATACAAAAGCCAAATGGGGCCAAGTCCTGTTCCAAAATAAGCCCCTCCAGGAAAACCAATGGCAGCTCCACACCCCAGCTGTCTGCACACTACAGATGCATCCTTCAAGCTCCAGTTGTGATCATCCACTGTGCCCCATTCTCCTTGGTGCTTCACTTCCACTCTCCCCTCACAGCGGTGGGCTCCATCCTTCAACCTCAGCTCCAGAGCTGCAAAAGAGACACAGACACAGGATACAGGACACAGGACACAGGAAAGATTTTAGGAGATTTGCAGTGATATAAGTATTTAAAATATTAGCTCTCTGCAGAGCAAGAAAGTGCGTGGTATATAGTATTTGTTGACTTCTGTGGTATAAATATTCGCACTGTGGCACAACTCCCACTGTGCCATCACTGAACATGGAGCAAGAAGAGAGGCACCAGGTGTTTCTCATGAGCCTGTAGAATCAGCTCTACAGATACCTCCAAGGATAGGCCTTCAGAGACACTGGATGCTGCCCTCCCTGTAGATGTGCCCAAGGCTACTAGGCCCCACCTTCTCTATCTTAGTTACAGCTCATGGCCTGGGATCCAGGGAGGAATCCTCCCTCTACTTCCCTGTCCATAGGGAGCATCTCATCCAGCTTAGAAACAGAGGGCTGTGGAAACAGGCTCTAAAATGTCCTGGCTATTCCTGCCATCTGGTGTTCATGTCCTTGTGTAATCCACACTCGAATGTACCTAGTAACATGCATCTAACAAATGGAATTTGACAAAAGTGATCAGATGTCACTTTAGCAATTAAGTTAGACAACTCTGGTTTCTGCATATAAAAAGGAGTTCATTTGTAAGAACATCATAGATGGAGACATTACTAGTGTTCAGCAACACTTTATGAACATATGGAAATAGTAATACTTCCTTGCCTGTTTGAAGTTAAGCATAACCCTGTGATCTGGATCATTCAATGAAGTCAAGAACAAATGATGTCAGTTCCACACAGAAACAGCCAGTATATTTTTCTACCACAGCAAATACTGAAGCCTTGTGTTGCAGTGGTAGCATAATGAAATTGTGGAGCATTCAACAGCCTGAGTGCTTGAAGAATTATGATAGCAGAAGTCCTGCCAAAGTGAACAGAACTTGTCATACAAGGATAAATTTTGGGCTTTTTTTTTTTTTTTTTACTACAATATACCTAGCTTAACTTATATGCAGAGTACATGATGAGAAACGCTGGGCTGGAAAAGGCACAAGCTGGAATCAAGATTGCCGGGAGAAATATCAATTACCTCAGATATGCAGATGACACCACCCTTATGGCAGAAAGCGAAGAGGAACTCAAAAGCCTCTTGATGAAAGTGAAAGAGGAGAGTGAAAAAGTTGGCTTAAAGCTCAACATTCAGAAAACGAAAATCATGGCATCTGGTCCCATCACCTCATGGGAAATAGATGGGGAAACAGTGGAAACAGTGTCCAGTTTTATTTTTGGGGGCTCCAAAATCACTGCAGATGGTGACTGCAGCCATGAAATTAAAAGACACTTATTCCTTGGAAGAAAAGTTATGACCGACCTAGATAGCATATTGAAAAGCAGAGACATTGCTTTGCCAACAAAGGTCTGTCTAGTCAAGGCTATGGTTTTTCCAGTGGTCATGTATGGATGCGAGAGTTGGACCGTGAAGAAAGCTGAGTGCCAAAGAACTGATGCTTTTGTGTTTTTTTTTTTTTTTTTTTAATTTTATTTTATTTTTAAACTTTACATAATTGTATTAGTTTTGACAAATATCAAAATGAATCCACCACAGGTATACATGTGTTCCCCATCCTGAACCCTCCTCCCTCCTCCCTCCCCATACCATCCCTCTGGGTCGTCCCAGTGCATTAGCCCCAAGCATCCAGTATCGTGGATCGAACCTGGACTGGCAACTCATTTCTTACATGATATTTTACATGTTACAATGTCATTCTCCCAAATCTTCCCACCCTCTCCCTCTCCCACAGAGTCCATAAGACTGTTCTATACATCAGTGTCTCTTTTGCTGTCTCGTACACAGGGTTATTGTTACCATCTTTCTAAATTCCATATATATGCGTTAGAATACTGTATTTATGTTTTTCCTTCTGGCTTACTTCACTCTGTATAATAGGCTCCAGTTTCATCCACCTCATTAGAACTGATTCAAATGTATTCTTTTTAATGGCTGAGTAATACTCCATTGTGTATATGTACCACTGCTTTCTTATCCATTCATCTGCTGATGGACATCTAGGTTGCTTCCATGTCTTGGCTATTATAAACAGTGCTGCGATGAACATTGGGGTACACGTGTCTCTTTCCCTTCTGGTTTCCTCAGTGTGTATGCCCAGCAGTGGGGTTGCTGGATCATAAGGCAGTTCTATTTCCAGTTTTTTAAGGAATCTCCACACTGTTCTCCATAGTGGCTGTACTAGTTTGCATTCCCACCTACAGTGTAAGAGGGTTCCCTTTTCTCCACACCCTCTCCAGCATTTATTATTTGTAGACTTTTGGATCGCAGCCATTCTGACTGGTGTGAAATGGTACCTCATAGTGGTTTTGATTTGCATTTCTCTGATAATGAGTGATGTTGAGCATCTTTTCATGTGTTTGTTAGCCATCTGTATGTCTTTTTTGGAGAAATGTCTATTTAGTTCTTTGGCCCATTTTTTGATTGGGTCGTTTATTTTTCTGGAGTTGAGCTGTAGGAGTTGCTTGTATATTTTTGAGATTAGTTGTTTGTCGGTTGCTTCATTTGCTATTATTTTCTCCCATTCTGAAGGCTGTCTTTTCACCTTGCTAATAGTTTCCTTTGATGTGCAGAAGCTTTTAAGGTTAATTAGGTCCCATTTGTTTATTTTTGTTTTTATTTCCAATATTCTGGGAGGTGGGTCATAGAGGATCCTGCTGTGATGTATGTCGGAGAGTGTTTTGCCTATGTTCTCCTCTAGGAGTTTTATAGTTTCTGGTCTTACGTTTAGATCTTTAATCCATTTTGAGTTTATTTTTGTGTATGGTGTTAGAAAGTGGTCCAGTTTCATTCTTTTACAAGTGGTTGACCAGATTTCCCAGCACCACTTGTTAAAGAGATTGTCTTTAATCCATTGTATATTCTTGCCTCCTTTGTCGAAGATAAGGTGTCCATATGTGCGTGGATTTATCTCTGGGCTTTCTATTTTATTCCATTGATCAATATTTCTGTCTTTGTGCCAGTACCATACTGTCTTGATAACTGTGGCTTTGTAGTAGAGCCTGAAGTCAGGTAGGTTGATTCCTCCAGTTCCATTCTTCTTTCTCAAGATCGCTTTGGCTATTCGAGGTTTTTTGTATTTCCATACAAATTGTGAAATTATTTGTTCTAGCTCTGTGAAGAATACTGTTGGTAGCTTGATAGGGATTGCGTTGAATCTATAAATTGCTTTGGGTAGTATACTCATTTTCACTATATTGATTCTTCCAATCCATGAACATGGTATATTTCTCCATCTATTAGTGTCCTCTTTGATTTCTTTCACCAGTGTTTTATAGTTTTCTATATATAGGTCTTTAGTTTCTTTAGGTAGATATATTCCTAAGTATTTTATTCTTTCCGTTGCAATGGTGAATGGAATTGTTTCCTTAATTTCTCTTTCTGTTTTCTCATTATTAGTGTATAGGAATGCAAGGGATTTCTGTGTGTTGATTTTATATCCTGCAACTTTACTGTAGTCATTGATTATTTCTAGTAATTTTCTGGTGGACTCTTTAGGATTTTCTATGTAGAGGATCATGTCATCTGCAAATAGTGAGAGTTTTACTTCTTCTTTTCCAATTTGGATTCCTTTGATTTCTTTTTCTGCTCTGATTGCTGTGGCCAAAACTTCCAAAACTATGTTGAATAGTAATGGTGAAAGTGGGCACCCTTGTCTTGTTCCTGACTTTAGAGGAAATGCTTTCAATTTTTCACCATTGAGGATAATGTTTGCAGTGGGTTTGTCATATATAGCTTTTATTATGTTGAGGTATGTTCCTTCTATTCCTGCTTTCTGGAGAGTTTTTATCATAAATGGATGTTGAATTTTGTCAAAGGCTTTCTCTGCATCTATTGAGATAATCATATGGTTTTTATTTTTCAATTTGTTAATGTGGTGTATTACATTGACTGATTTGCGGATATTGAAGAATCCTTGCATCCCTGGGATAAAGCCCACTTGATCATGGTGTATGATCTTTTTAATGTGTTGTTGGATTCTGATTGCTAGAATTTTGTTAAGGATTTTTGCATCTATGTTCATCAGTGATATTGGCCTGTAGTTTTCTTTTTTTGTGGGATCTTTGTCAGGTTTTGGTATTAGGGTGATGGTGGCCTCATAGAATGAGTTTGGAAGTTTACCTTCCTCTGCAATTTTCTGGAAGAGTTTGAGCAGGATAGGTGTTAGCTCTTCCCTAAATTTTTGGTAGAATTCAGCTGTGAAGCCGTCTGGACCGGGACTTTTGTTTGCTGGAAGATTTTTGATTACAGTTTCAATTTCCATGCTTGTGATGGGTCTGTTAAGATTTTCTATTTCTTCCTGGTCCAGTTTTGGAAAGTTGTACTTTTCTAAGAATTTGTCCATTTCTTCCACGTTGTCCATTTTATTGGCATATAATTGTTGATAGTAGTCTCTTATGATCCTTTGTATTTCTGTGTTGTCTGTTGTGATCTCTCCATTTTCGTTTCTAATTTTGTTGATTTGATTTTTCTCCCTTTGTTTCTTGATGAGTCTGGCTAATGGTTTGTCAATTTTATTTATCCTTTCAAAGAACCAGCTTTTGGTTTTGTTGATTTTTGCTATGGTCTCTTTTGTTTCTTTTGCATTTATTTCTGCTCTAATTTTTAAGATTTCTTTCCTTCTACTAACCCTGGGGTTCTTCATTTCTTCCTTTTCTAGTTGCTTTAGGTGTAGAGTTAGGTTATTTATTTGACTTTTTTCTTGTTTCTTGAGGTGTGCCTGTATTGCTATGAACTTTCCCCTTAGGACTGCTTTTACCGTGTCCCACAGGTTTTGGGCTGTTGTGTTTTCATTTTCATTCGTTTCTATGCAAATTTTGATTTCTTTTTTGATTTCTTCTGTGATTTGTTGGTTATTCAGCAGCGTGTTGTTCAGCCTCCATATGTTGGAATTTTTAATAGTTTTTCTCCTGTAATTGAGATCTAATCTTATTGCATTGTGGTCAGAAAAAATGCTTGGAATGATTTCTATCTTTTTGAATTTACCAAGGCTAGCTTTATGGCCCAGGATGTGATCTATCCTGGAGAAGGTTCCATGTGCGCTTGAGAAAAAGGTGAAATTCATTGTTTTGGGATGAAATGACCTATAGATATCAATTAGGTCTAACTGGTCTATTGTATCGTTTAAAGTTTGTGTTTCCTTGTTAATTTTCTGTTTAGTTGATCTATCCATAGGTGTAAGTGGGGTATTAAAGTCTCCCACTATTATTGTGTTATTGTTAATTTCTCCTTTCATACTTGTTAGCAGTTGTCTTACGTACTGTGGTGCTCCCGTGTTGGGTGCATATATATTTATAATTGTTATATCTTCTTCTTGGATTGATCCTTTGATCATTATGTAGTGACCTTCTTTGTCTCTTTTCACAGCCTTTGTTTTAAAGTCTATTTTATCTGATATGAGTATTGCTACTCCTGCTTTCTTTTGGTCCCTATTTGCATGGAAAATCTTTTTCCAGCCCTTCACTTTCAGTCTGTATGTGTCCCCTGTTTTGAGGTGGGTCTCTTGTAGACAACATATGTAGGGGTCTTGTTTTTGTATCCATTCAGCCAGTCTTTGTCTTTTGGTTGGGGCATTCAACCCATTTACGTTTAAGGTAATTACTGATAAGTATGTTCCCGTTGCCATTTACTTTATTGTTTTGGGTTCGAGTTTATACACCGTTTTTGTGTTTCCTGTCTAGAGAATATCCTTTAGTATTTGTTGGAGAGCTGGTTTGGTGGTGCAGAATTCTCTCAGCTTTTGCTTGTCTGAAAAGCTTTTGATTTCTCCTTCATACTTGAATGAGATCCTTGCTGGGTACAATAATCTGGGCTGTAGGTTATTTTCTTTCATCATTTTAAGTATGTCTTGCCATTCCCTCCTGGCTTGAAGAGTTTCTATTGAAAGATCAGCTGTTATCCTTATGGGAATTCCCTTGTGTGTTATTTGTTGTTTTTCCCTTGCTGCTTTTAATATTTGTTCTTTGTGTTTGATCTTTGTTAATTTGATTAATATGTGTCTTGGGGTGTTTCGCCTTGGGTTTATCCTGTTTGGGACTCTCTGGGTTTCTTGGACTTGGGTGATTATTTCCTTCCCCATTTTAGGGAAGTTTTCCACTATTATCTCCTCAAGTATTTTCTCATGGTCTTTCTTTTTGTCTTCTTCTTCTGGAACCCCTATGATTCGAATGTTGTAGCGTTTAATATTGTCCTGGAGGTCTCTGAGATTGTCCTCATTTCTTTTAATTCGTTTTTCTTTTATCCTCTCTGATTCATTTATTTCTACCATTCTATCTTCTAATTCACTAATCCTGTCTTCTGCCTCTGTTATTCTACTATTTGTTGCCTCCAGAGTGTTTTTAATTTCACTTATTGCATTATTCATTATATATTGACTCTTTTTTATTTCTTCTAGGTCCTTGTTAAACCTTTCTTGCATCTTCTCAATCCTTGTCTCCAGGCTATTTATCTGTGATTCCATTTTAGTTTCAAGATTTTGGATCAATTTCACTATCATTATTCGGAATTCTTTATCAGGTAGATTCCCTATCTCTTCCTCTTTTGTTTGGTTTGGTGGGCATTTATCCTGTTCCTTTATCTGCTGAGTATTCCTCTGTCTCTTCATCTTGTTTAAATTGCTGAGTTTGGGGTGTCCTTTCTGTATTCTGGCAGTTTGTGGAGTTCTCTTTATTGTGGTGTTTCCTCGCTGTGTGTGGGTTTGTACAGGTGGCTTGTCAAGGTTTCCTGGTTAGGGAAGCTTGTGTCGGTGTTCTGGTGGGTGGAGCTGTATTTCTTCTCTCTGGAGTGCAATGAAATGTCCAGTAATGAGTTATGAGATGTCTATAGTTTTGGGGTGACTTTGGGCAGCCTATATCTTGAAGCTCAGGGCTGTGTTCCTTTGTTGCTGGAGAATTTGCTTGGTATGTCTTGCCCTGGAACTTATTGGCCCTTGTGTGGTGCTTGGATTCAGTGTCGGTATGGAGGCATTTGATGAGCTCCTGTGAATGAATGTTCCTTGGAGTCAGGAGTTCCCTGGAGTCAGGGTTTGGACTTAAGTCTCCTGCTTCCGATTATCAGTCTTATTTTTACAGTAGTTTCAAAACTTCTCCTTCTATACAGCACCATTGATAAAACATCTACATTAAAGATGATAAGTTTCTCTACAGTGAGGGTCACTCAGAGAGGTTCACAGGGTTACATGGAGAAGAGAAGAGGGAGGAGGGAGTTAGAGGTGACCCAAATGAGATGAGGTGAATCAAAAGTGGAGAGAGTGGGCTAGCCAGTAGTCACTTCCTTATGTGCACTCCACAACTGGACTACTCAGAGATGTTCACGGGGTTATACAGAGAAGAGAAGAAGGAGGAAGGTAACAGAGGTGGCCAGAAGGATAAAAGGGGGGAATGAAAAGGAGGGAGACAGATCCAGCCAGTAATCAGTTCCCTAAGTGTTCTCCACCGTCTGGAACACACAGAAATTCACAGAGTTGGGTAGAGTAGAGAGGGGTTAGGGAGGAGACACAGGCGACCTGGTGGAGAAAAAGGAGGGTCCAAAGGGAGAGAGAGCAGTCAAGCCAGTAATCTCACTCCCTAGTGAAAAATGGGTCCTGAAGATTGGGTCCTTAAAGGTACAAAATTGGTAACAAATACATAAAAGCAAAAATTAAAAATCTAGAGTAGAGTTTGGAATTTCAAAAATACGATGTTAAAGAAAAGAAGAAGGAAAAGAAAGAGAGAAAGAACGAACAAACGAAAACAAACAAGGTCGCGAAAATTATAAAGAAAGTACAGGTACAAAATTGATAACTAATACCAGAAAGCGAAAATTAAAAATCTAGAGTAGAGTTTGGAATTTCAAAAATACGATGTTAAAGAAAAGAAGAAGGAAAAGAAAGAGAGAAAAAACGAACAAACAAAAACAAACAAGGTCGCGAAAATTATAAAGGAAGTACAGGTACAAAATTGGTAACTAATACCAGAAAGCAAAAATTAAAAATCTAGAGTAGAGTTTGGAATTTCAAAAATACAATGTTAAAAAAAAAAAGAAGAAGAAGAAAAATAAAGAGAGAAAACAAACAAACAAATACGAACAATGTCACAAAAATTATAAAGAAAATACAGGTACAAAATTGATATCAAATACCAAAAAGCATAAATTAAAAATCTAGAGTAAAGTTTGGAATTTCAGATATACAATGTTATATAAAAGAAGAAGAGAAAGAAACAGAGAAGAAGAAAAAAAAAAAAAGTCAGAGAAATTATATAAAAAAAACTATAGGTACAAAATTGATAACATATACCAAAAAGCGAAAATTAAAAATCTAGAGTAGAGTTTGGGATTTCAAAAATACAATGTTAAAGAAAAGAAGAAAAAAACAAAAACAAACAAACAAAAAAAACAAGGTCAAAAAATTATAAAATATATATATATGAAGTTTGCTGAAGAAGAAAAAAAATAGGGTCTTTTTTTTTTTTTTTTTGCAAAGTAATAGGTTATAAAAGTGAAAATTAAAGGAACAATAGAGGACTTAAAATTTTTTTTTTTAATTAAAAAAAAAAGAAAGAATGATCGTAAAAATAATAAAAATATATCTAGGACTTTTTTTTTTTTTTTTTTTTGGGTGTTGTGGGTTCAGTTCATTTTTGGCTAGTTCCTTGGTCAGATTTATATTTCTCAAGATCTATAGGCCCCTTCCTATGTAGTCCGTAGTAACCACAGGGTTTTGATCTATTGCCTGTAGCTTCCAAGGCGTTTCCCTCTGTTATATCTTCTTCTGTTTGCTAGTCTCTTCAGTATCTGGTTTCCGCCCTGACTCAAAGGGCACGGTGGAGGACACTTTTTTTTTTTTTTTTTTTAGGCTTACTTGTTCAGTCGCGCTGTGGGGAGGGAGGGAGGGATGCTGCAAACAAATAACACTGGCGTGGGCTCGCAGTGCCTCAGCCACCCTGGGTCTGCCCCTGCTCACGGCGCGTGCAGCCTCCCTGTCCACACTGCTCGGACTCTAGGTTGTTCCGCCGGGAACAATCCGAGGCTGGCCCTGGGCTGCATGCACCTCCCAGGTCCAAGCCGCTCAGGTTCAGGCACTCGGGTAGTCCTCAGAGGCGCAGACTCAGTTGGGCCTGCGTTTTGTGCTCTTCCCAGGTCCGAGCGCCAATTTGCTCTTCCCAGGCGAGCGCCAATGCTGCGACTTATCGCCTCCCCGCCACTCGGTTATCTGGATGTAAAACCGGCGCACCTTCTCAGGCAGATGTTGACCGTCCAGACCCCCAAGAAGTTTTAGTCAGCAAAGAAGCCTGCTTACAATTTTATAGATAATGTCTCTCTGGGGCTGCGATTGCCCCCTTCCGGCTCTGGCTGCCTGTCACCGGAGGGGGAAGGTCTGCAGCCGGCTATCTCTGTTCAGTCCTTTGTTCCGTGCGCGGGCCTGGCGGTCTTAGGTTAGGGCTGGCTTTTCGCGTGGTAGGTATCCCACAGTCTGTTTTGCTAGCCCAAATTATTTCGCTCAGATAGCGCTCAGGGTATTCAGGCCAGATTCTTACTCTCAGCGATGCAGCCCACGCCGCGCCTCCCTGCCCAGCCCCGGTTTGCTAATGGCGGATGCAGGCGTCTGCGCTGCTTCTCTGCTGGGGGAGTTACTGTAGGGCTCGCAATCTGCGAGTTTTAAATTGTTTATTTATTTTTTCTCCCTGTTATGTTGCCCTCTGTGCTTCCAAAGCTCGGCACAGATTCGGCAGTGAGAAGGTTTCCTGATGTTTGGAAACTTCTCTCTTTTTAAGATTCCCTTCCCCCGGGACGGAACTCCGTCCCTCCCTCTTTTGTCTCTTTTTTTTTGTTTTTAATATTTTCTCCTACCTCCTTTCGAAGAGTTGGGTTGCTTTTCTGGGTGCCTGATGTCCTCTGCCGGCATTCAGAAGTTGTTTTGTGGAATTTACTCGACGTTTAAATGCTCTTTTGATGAATTTGTGGGGGAGAAAGTGTTCTCCCCGTCCTACTCCTCCGCCATCTTGGCTCCTCCCCCGAACTGATGCTTTTGAACTGTGGTGTTGGAGTAGACTCTTGAGAGTCCCTTGGACTGCAAGGAGCTCCAAGCAGTCCATTCTAAAGAAGATCAGCCCTGGGTGTTCTTTGGAAGGAACGATTCTAAAACTGAAACTCCAGTACTTTGGCCACCTCATGCGAAGAGTTGACTCATTGGAAAAGACTTTGATCCTGGAAGGGATTGGGGGCAGGAGGAAAAGGGGATGACAGAGGATGAGATGGTTGGACGGAATCACCCACTCGATGGACGTGAGTTTGAGTGAACTCCGGGAGATGGTGATGGACAGGGAGGCCTGGCGTGCTGCAATTCATGGGGTCACAAAGAGTTGGACATGACTGAGTGACTGAATTGAACTGACCTGAACCTAGCTTACTTTTACTAAAATGGACAATAACTGAAGAACATTGACAAAAAGAAAAACACTGAGATAAAGATTAGGTATATAAAATTGAGAAACACCTATACTAACATCTAAATCTCCAAGAACAAAAAGAGATGCCAGGGTAGAGTAGATTGAAACTTTTAATTTATCGAAAGGAAAAAAATAGTTACCAGTCTAAAATTCTACACTCAAAACCAGTCTCTCAAGGAATAAAGACCTCAAACGTGCCATTACCAAAATGCTGAGGTAGGAGACAACAGCCTCCATCCTCTTAAAAATAAGACCAAAGGGTAGACAGTGATCAGTAATAAAAACAGCTCCAGAAAGATCTGGAATACTCTAAGATGTTTGACCATGCCAAGACACTGTCATTTTGGTGGCATCATTCCATCCTTCAAACCAGCATTACTCAGAGTTTCTCTCACCAGGAGAGTAAGAGCAGGCTGAGTAAGCAGTGTCCCTAGCCTTTGGGGGCACCATATGAAAGTCCTGCTTCAGGTTCAGTTCACGCAGACCTGCAAAGCTGAGCCAGTCTTATAGAGATGGCTAGGCATAAGAAAGAAGAGCAAAGGACCAATAGCAACCACATGGCAGGAGAAATCACACTTCACAATGACCTTCTCTGCAGACAGATGCAGCAGATTTTACCCCTGAAAGAATTAATAACAGCACAGATGATTGTTTCCAGTAGTCAGTCATGTATGGATGTGAGAGTTGGACCATAAATAAGGCTGAGCACCGAAGAATGGATGCTTTCGAACTGTGGTGCTAGAGAAGACTCTTGAGAGTTCTTTGGACAGCAAGGAGATCAACCCAGTCAATCATAAAGGGAATCAACCCTGAATATTGATTGAAAGGATGGATGCTGAGGCTGAAGGTCCAATACTTTGGCCACCTGGTACAAAGAGCTGACTCGTTGGAAAAGACCCTGATGCTGGGAAAGACTAAAGGACAAGGAGAAGAGCAGCACAGGATCAGATGGTTAGATAGCATCACCAACTAAATGGACATGAGTTTGAGCAATGAACCATTGTTGGTCTCAGTCTTTGCTGCATTCCTAGGCCTTCCCACAACCTGAGCACCTGCAACCATAATCTCCCCCCACAGAGGCACCCGCGACAGGCCCCTAAAGCCTAATGTGTGCACACCATTGGCTCTGGCCACCACCACTGCTAGTCATGATTTCTAGGCTTTGGAACCAGAGGCACTGTTGAGGATACCAACAACCATTCCAGTGACAGCAAGCCCCCTGCAACACTTGCAAAACACCATGCAGTTTTCAATGCTGTGGACATCAGCAGCCTGAGCCAAACGGATCTCATGTCCTACCAGACACAATGCCACCTTATGCCTCTGCTTTTGGCACCCTGGTGAACATTCCAGTGTTCCCCTACCCAGAGGTGAAAGGCTTTCCCTACTGAAATCATAATATAGATTCTGGTACAGATGACTGCTATTTTAAATGTGCAGGCATCTACAAGAGAATAAGACATCAAGAAGAATCAGGGAAGCAAAATCCCACCAAAGGAAAACAGTAAACCTCCTGGGAAACTTGTTCTGGGATGCAGAGGAATAGGACGGGGAGACCACTTTCTCCCCCACAAATCCATCAAAAGAACATTTAAACACCGAGTAATTCCACAAAACAACTTCTGAATGCTGGCAGAGGACATCAGGCACCCAGAAAAGTAGCCCATTGTCTTCGAAAGGAGATTTTTAATTTTTGCTTTTTGGTATTTGTTATCAATTTTGTACCTTTAAGAACCCAATCTTCAGTACCCATTTTTACTTGGGAGTGAGATTACTGGCTTGACTGCTCTCTCCCTCTTTGGACTCTCCTTTTTCTCCACCAGGTCGCCTGTGTCTCTTCCCTAACCCTTCTCTGCTGTATCCAACTCTGTGAATTTCTGTGTGTTCCAGATGGTGGAGAACACTTAGGGAACTGATTACTGGCTGGATCTGTCTCTCTCCTTTTCATTCCCCCCTTTTATCTGCCTGGCCACCTCTGTCTCCTTCCTCCCTCTTCTCTTCTCTTCTCTTCTCTTCTCTTCTCTTCTCTTCTCTTCTCTGTATAACTCCATGAACATCTCTGAGCAGTCCAGTTCTGGAGTGCACATAAAGAAGTGTTTATTGGTTAGCCTGCTCTCTCCTCTATTGATTCCACCTCATCTCATTTGGGTCACCTCTAACTCCCTCCTTCCTCTTCTCTTCTCTTCTCCATGTAACTCTGTGAACCTCTCTGGGTGTCCCTCACTGTGGAAAAACTTTGCATCTTTAAGGTGGATGTTTTATCAATGATGTTGTATAGAACGAGAAGTTTTGAGACTACTGGAAAAATAAGACTGAAAATCGGAAGCAGGAAGCTTAAGTCCAAACCCTGACTCCAAGGAACTCCTGACTCCAGGGAACATTAATTGACAGGAGCTCATCAAACTCCTTCATACCAACACTGAAACCAAGCACCACACAAGGGCCAACAAGTTCCAGAGCAAGACATACCATGCAAATGCTCCAGCAACACAGGAGCACAGCCCTGAGCTCCAATATACAGGCTGCGCAAAGTTACTACAAAACCATAGACATCTCATAACTCATTAATGGACACTTCATTGCACTACAGAGAGAAGAAATCCAGCTCCACCCACCAGAACACCGACACAAGCTTCCCTAACCAAGAAACCTTGACAAGCCACCTGTACAAACCCACACACAGCGAGGAAACGCCACAATAAAGAGAACTCCACAAACTGCCAGAATACAGAAAGGACACCCCAAACTCAGCAATATAAACAAGATGAAGAGACAGAGGAATACCCCACAGGTAAAGGAACAGGATAAATGCCCACCAAACCAAACAAAAGAGGAAGAGATAGGGAATCTACCTGATTAAGAATTCCGAATAATGATAGTGAAAGTGATCCAAAATCTTGAAAGCAAAATGGAATCACAGATAAATAGCCTGGAGACAATGATTGGGAAGATGCAAGAAAGGTTTAACAAGGACCTAGAAGAAATAAAAAAGAGTCAATATATAATGAATAATGCAATAAATGAGATCAAAAACACTCTGGAGGCAACAAACAGTAGAATAACAGAGGCAAAAGATAGGATTAGTGAATTAGAAGATAGAATGGTAGAAATAAATTAATCAGAGAGGAAAAAAGAAAAATGAATTAAAAGAAATGAGGACAATCTCAGAGACCTCCAGGACAATATTAAATGCTACAACATTCGAATCATAGGAGTCCCAGAAGAAGAAGACAAAAAGAAAGACCATGAGAAAATACTTGAAGAGCTAATAGTTGAAAACTTCCCTGAAATGGGGAAGGAAATAATCACCCATGTCCAAGAAACCCAGAGAGTCCCAAAACAGGATAAACCCAAGGCAAAACACCCCAAGACACATATTAATCAAATTAACAAAGATCAAACACAAAGAACAAATATTAAAAGCAGCAAGGGAAAAACAACAAATAACACACAAGGGAATCCCCATAAGGATAACAGCTGATCTTTCAATAGAAACTCTTCAAGCCAGGAGGAAATGGCAAGACATACTTAAAGTGATGAAAGAAAATAACCTACAGCCCAGATTACTGTACCCAGCAAGGATCTCATTCAAATATGAAGGAGAAATCAAAAGCTTCACAGACAAGTAAAAGCTGAGAGAATTCAGCACCACCAAGCCAGCTCTCCAACAAATACTAAAGGATATTCTCTAGACAGGAAACACAAAAAGGGTGGATAAACTCGAACCCAAAACAATAAAGTAAATGGCAACAGGATCATACTTATCGATAATTACCTTAAACGTAAATGGGTTGAATGCCCCAACCCAAAGACAAAGACTGGCTAATGGATACAAAAGCAAGACCCCTATATTTTTTGTCTACAAGAGACCCACCTCAAAACAGGGGACACATACAGACTGAAAGTGAAGGACTGGAAAAAGATTTTCCATGCAAATAGAGACCAAAAGAAAGCAGGAGTAGCAATACTCAGATAAAATAGACTTTAAAACAAAGGCTGTACGATACTGGATGCTTGGGGCTAGTGCACTGGGACGACCCAGAGGGATGGTATGGGGAGGGAGGAGGGAGGAGGGTTCAGGATGGGGAACACATGTATACCTGTGGCGGATTCATTTTGATATTTGGCAAAACTAATACAATTATGTAAAGTTTAAAAATAAAATTAGAAAAAAAAATAAAACAAAGGCTGTGAAAAGAGACAAAGAAGGTCATTACATAATGATCAAAGGATCAATCCAAGAAGAAGATATAACAATTATAAATATACATGCACCCAACATAGGAGCATCACAATATGTAAGACAAATACTAACAAGTATGAAACAGGAAATTAACAATAACACAATAATAGTGGGAGACTTTAATACCCCACTCACACCTATGGATAGATCAACTAAACAGAAAATTAACAAGGAAACACAAATTTTAAATGATACAATAGACCAGTTAGACCTAATTGATATCTATAGGACATTTCACCCCAAAACAATGAATTTCACCTTTTTCTCAAGCGCACACGGAACCTTCTCCAGGATAGATCACATCCTGGGCCATAAAGCTAGCCTTGGTAAATTCAAAAAAATTGAAATCATTCCAAGCATCTTTTCTGACCACAATAGTAAGATTAGATCTCAATTACAGGAGAAAAACTATTAAAAATTCCAACATATGGAGGCTGAACAACACGCTGCTGAATAACCAACATATTACAGAAGAAATCAAAAAAGAAATCAAAATTTGTATAGAAATGAATGAAAATGAAAACACAACAATCCAAAACCTGTGGGACACTGTAAAAGCAGTCCTAAGGGGAAAGTTCATAGCAATACAGGCATACCTCAAGAAACAAGAAAAAAGTCAAATAAATAACCTAACTCTACACCTAAAGCAACTAGAAAAGGAAGAAATTAAGAACCCCAAGATTAGTAGAGGAAAGAAATCTTAAAAGTTAGGGCAGAAATAAATGCAAAAGAAACAAAAGAGACCATAGCAAAAATCAACAAAGCCAAAAGCTGGTTCTTTGAAAGGATAAATAAAATTGACAAACCATTAGCCAGACTCATCAAGAAAAAAAGGGAGAAAAACCAAATCAATAAAATTAGAAATGAAAATGGAGAGATCACAACAGACAACACAGAAATGCAAAGGATCATAAGAGACTGCTGCTGCTACTGCTAAGTTGCTTCAGCCGTGTCCGACTCTGTGTGACCCCTGAGATGGCAGCCCATCAGGCTCCCCCGTCCCTGGGATTCTCCAGGCAAGAATACTGGAGTGGGTTGCCATTTCCTTCTCCAATAAGAGACTACTATCAGCAATTATATGCCAATAAAATGGACAACGTGGAAGAAATAGACAAATTCTTAGAAAAGTACAACTTTCCAAAACTGGACCAGGAAGAAATAGAAAATCTTAACAGACCCATCACAAGCACGGAAATTGAAACTGTAATCAGAAATCGTCCAGCAAACAAAAGCCCAGGTCTAGACGGCTTCACAGCTGAATTCTACCAAAAATTTAGAAAAATTAGAAAAGTAGGATAGGTGAACACCTATCCTACTCAAACTCTTCCAGAAAATTGCAGAGGAAGATAAACTTCCAAACTCATTCTATGAGGCCACCATCACCCTAACCCCAAAACCTGACAAAGATCCCACAAAAAAAGAAAACTACAGACCAATATCACTGATGAACATAGATGCAAAAATCCTTAACAAAATTCTAGCAATCAGAATCCAACAACACATTAAAAAGATCATACACCATGACCAAGTGGGCTTTATCCCAGGGATGCAAGGATTCTTCAATATCTGCAAATCAATCAATGTAATACACCACATTAACAAATTGAAAAATAAAAACCATATGATTATCTCAATAGATGCAGAGAAAGCCTTTGACAAAATTCAACATCCGTTTCTGATAAAAACTCTCCAGAAAGCAGGAATAGAAGGAACATACCTCAACATAATAAAAGCTATATATGATAAACCCACAGCAAACATTATCCTCAATGGTGAAAATTGAAAGCATTTCCCCTAAAATCAGGAACAAGACAAGGGTGCCCACCCTCACCACTACTATTCAACATAGTTTTGGAAGTTTGGGCCACAGCAGTCAGAGCAGAAAAAGAAATAAAAGGAATCCAAATTGGAAAAGAAGAAGTAAAACTCTCACTGTTTGCAGATGACATGATCCTCTACATAGAAAACCCTAAAGACTCCACCAGAAAATTACTAGAGCTCATCAATGAATATAGTAAAGTTGCAGGATATAAAATCAACACACAGAAATCCCTTGCATTCCTATACACTAATAATAAGAAAGTAGTAAGAGAAATTAAGGAAACAATTCCATTCACCATTGCAACAAAAAGAATAAAATACTTAGGAATATATCTACCTAAAGAAACTAAATACTTATATATAGAAAACTATAAAACACTGGTGAAAGAAATCAAAGAGGACACTAATAGATGGAGAAATATACCATGTTCATGGATTGGAAGAATCAATATAGTGAAAATGAGTATACTACCCAAAGCAATTTATAGATTCAATGCAATCCCTATCAAGCTACCAACAGTATTCTCCACAGAACTAGAACAAATAATTTCACAATTTGTATGGAAACACAAAAAACCTCGAATAGCCAAAGCGATCTTGAGAAAGAAGAATGGAACTGGAGGAATCAACCTGCCTGACTTTAGGCTCTACAACAAAGCCACAGTCATCAAGACAGTATGGTACTGATACAAAGACAGAAATATAGATCAATGGAAGAAAGTAGAAAGCCCAGAGATAAATCCACGCACCTATGGACACCTTATCTTTGACAAAGGAGGCAAGAATATACAATGGATTAAAGACAATCTCTTTAACAAGTGGTGCTGGGAAAACTAGTCAACCACTTGTAAAAGAAGGAAACTAGACCACTTTCTAACACCATACACAAAAATAAACTCAAAATGGATTAAAGATCTAAACGTAAGACCAGAAACTATAAAACTCCTAGAGGAGAACATAGGCAAAACACTCTCTGACATACATCACAGCAGGATTCTCTATGACCCACCTCCCAGAATATTGGAAATAAAAGCAAAAATAAACAAATGGGACCTAATTAAACTTAAAAGCTTCTGCACAACAAAGGAAACTATAAGCAAGGTGAAAAGACAGCCTTCAGAATGGGAGAAAATAATAGCAAATGAAGCAACTGACAAACAACTAATCTGAAAAATATACAAGCAACTCCTGCAGCTCAATTCCAGATAAATAAATGACCCAATCAAAAAATGGGCCAAAGAACTAAATAGACATTTCTCCAAAGAAGACATACAGATGGCTAACAAACACATGAAAAGATGCTCAACATCATTCATTATCAGAGAGATGCAAATCAAAACCACTGTGAGGTACCATTTCATGCCAGTCAGAATGGCTGCAATCCAAAAGTCTACAAGCAATAAATGCTGGAGAGGGTGTGGAGAAAAGGGAACCCTCTTACACTGTTGGTGGGAATGCAAACTAGTACAGCCACTATGGAGAACAGTGTGGAGATTCCTTAAAAAACTGGAAATAGAACTGCCTTATGATCCAGCAATCCCATTGCTGGGCATACACACTGAGGAAACCAGAATTTAAAGAGACATGTGTACCCCAATGTTCATCGCAGCACTGTTTATAATAGCCAGGACATGGAAGCAACCTAGATGTCCATCAGCAGATGAATGGATAAGAAAGCTGTGGTACATATACACAATGGAATATTACTCAGCCATTAAAAAGAATACATTTGAATCAGTTCTAATGAGGTAGATGAAACTGGAGCCTATTACAGAGTGAAGTAAGCCAGAAAGAAAAACACCAATACAGTATACTAACACATATATATGGAATTTAGAAAGATGGTAACAATAACCCTGTATAGGAGACAGCAAAAGAGACATTGATGTATAGAACAGTCTTGTGGACTCTGTGGGAGAGGGAGAGGGTGGGATGATTTGGGAGAATGGCATTGAAACATGAATAATATCATATATGAAATGAGTCACCAGTCCAGGTTCGATGAATGATACTGGATGCTTGAGGCTGGTGCACTGGGACGACTCAGAGGGATGGTATGGGGAGGGAGGAGGGAGGAGGGTTCAGGATGGGGAACACGTGTATACCTGTGGTGGATTCATGTTGATATGGCAAAACCAATACAATATTGTAAAGTTAAAAAATGAAATAAAATAAAAAGAAAAAAATAATAGAACTATTAAAAAAAAAAAAAAACCCTCCTGTAACTGGCTCAAAGTAATGCAGATCCAGGAATTGCCCAACAAAGAATTCAAAATAATACTTCAAAAGATGATCAGAGTGTTACAAGATAACTCAAATATTTAATGATACCAATAAAACAATGCAAATAAAATAAGAATAATAAAGGTATATAAAATATTTTTTTAAAAAAAGAACTAACCAGATATTTTGAAACTGAATAATAAATGAATGGACTTCCCAGTTGGAACTAGTGGTAAAGAAGCCACCTGCAAATGCAGGAGATATAAGAGACTCGGGTTCAATTCCTGGGTCCAGAAGATCCCCTGGAGGAGGGCATGGCAACCCACTCCAGTGTTCTTGCCTGAAGAATCCCATGGACAGAAGAGTCTACAATCCATAGGGTCACAAAGAGTCAGACATGACTGAGGCGACTTAGCATCCACACAATATAATGAATAATCTGAAAAATTCAATACAGAGATTCAACAACAGACTTGACTAAGGGAAAGAAAAAGAAAAAAGAACAATGAGTTAGAAGAAAGATCAGTTGAAAGTATCCACGTAGAGAAGCAAAAAGAGAATGAAAGGAATATAGAAAGCCAGTGGGAACTATGGACACCATAAAGAGGAACAATGTATGCAATGGAGTCAGGGCAGGAGAAGTGAGGGAGAAAAGAATTAAGGGCTGAGGACCTCCTGGTGGTGCAGTGGATAAGAGTCCACCTGCCAGTGCAGGGGACATCAGTTCAATCCCTGGTCCAGGAAGATTCCACATGCCGCAGGGCAACTAAGCCAGTGTGCCACAACTACTGAAACCTGTGCACCTAGAGCCTGTGGTCTACAGCAAGAGAAGCCACTGCAGTGAGAAGTCTGTGCACTGCAGCGAAGAGTAGCCCCTGCTTACCACAACTAGAGAAATCCTGTATGCAAGGAAGGAGACCTAGTGCAGCTAAAAACAAATAAACCCTGAATACCAGACATCAAAAGAGACATTGATGTATAGAACAGTCTTTTGGACTCTGTGGGAGAGGGAGAGGGTGGGATGATTTGGGAGAATGTCATTGAAACATGTATCATATCATATATGAAACGAGTCACCAGTCCAGGTTTGATGCACGATACTGGATGCTTGGGGCTGGTGCACTGGGACGACCCGGGGGGATGGTATGGGGAGGGAGGAGGGAGGAGGGTTCAGGATGGAGAACACATGTATACCTGTGGCTGATTCATTTTGATGTATGGCAAAACCAATACAATATTGTAAAGTTAAAAAATAAAAAAGAAAGGAGAAAACACAGGCTGAGAATTTCCCAAACCTAGCGAAAGATCTGGACATCTAAGTTCAAGAAGCTAATAAGTCACCCCAAAATTTCAATCCAAAGAAACCTTTTCTAAGACTCAGAGTTAACTGTTGAAATGCAAAGACAAAGAATTCTAAAGGTCTAAAGAGAAGAAAAAATTCTGTGACCCAAGAGGACTCCCATAAGGAGATCAGCGGATTTGTCCAAGGAAACCTTGCAGACCATGAAGAAAGATTGATAACATACTCCACCCTCACTCAGTGGAAAGCAGCTCCAGAGAGGGACAGGAGAGGGCACGAGAGAAAGTGCTCCCTACAGAGTCACAGCAGATCCTGGGAGGGGAAAGGACCGTCCCAGGCCCCCAGCACATCAGGAAACATCAAAGGGACCAGGGCAGGGACTTGGGAACTTATATGCCTGAGGCTGTGCTTCAACTGATCTCTACAGACGAAAGGTTCCCTCTCCTGACTGCAGGCTCCTCTGCTCCACAATGAACACCTGGTGGGAAGAGGTGAGGCTAGCAAGCAGAGCCTCTCACTTTAGAGCCCAGTGCTGGGCAGACAGGGCAACAAGCAGAGGGGAGCCCGGGGGATGGGGGAGAGGAGCCAGAGAGAGGCAGGCAGGTGTGCCATTATCTCTGTTCTGGTCACATGCAGCGGCATGACACCCAGCCCTGTGGACACCCTGTGCGCTTCACAGTCCAACGGACTCAGCCTCTCTCAGCAGCCCCATTCCTGTCATACAGACAGGCTATACCGCCCCTTACACACATGTGCACACACACAAACACACACACACACACCCTCACACACACACACAACATCACACACCCTCACACACTCCTCACACAGTCCACAAACACACACAGTCTTCACACCCTCACTCACACATTCTATTCACATACACACACACCTTCACATACACACACACCTTCACATACACACACCCTCACACATTCCTCACATACTCACAGACATATTCCTCATGCCCTTACAAACACACACCCTCACATACTCCTTACCTTCACACACACATACATACAGAGCCTACAGGAGCACGGACATAGGAAACATGGGGACCCAGCAGGAGTGCTCACACACCAGGCACATGGAGTGTGTGGGAACAGCCCAGAGTCCCAGCTGAGGTCAGTCGCTGGACCTTCCACACATGGGAGCCACTGGGACTCCTAGAAGCTCCCTGAGAACAAGGGAGACAGTGGAGGGACTCAGGCTGACCCAGCTCAGTCTAGACCAAACCTCACTGCTCTGTAAAATCTGCTGCTATGACCAGTGGACCCCCCACAGGAGACGGACCAGTATTCACAGTCAGCGTAGCTCCTTTTTGGTCAAAAATACTGAGACCGTGGCTCCACAGATCCAGACACCTTTCCTTTCACCACAGTGTCCACTCCCTGCTGCGGACCCAGAACAAAGGGGCAGCCCTTACCTTAACCACCCACCACGGTGCCGAGGAGGAGGACAGAGTCCCCTCAGGGAAAGGTGTGTACCCAGAGCCATCCTGACCCCACGTCCTCAAAGTCACAGTCCCAGCTGCAGGATCAGCCTGTGAGGAGCGTCAGGCTGCTGACTGGGCCTATATAGACCACCCCTTAAACCCTCCCTCCTGAGAGCCAATAGCAACACCTTTCACCATTTCAGGCACTATCAGAGGCTGCATCTGCCCCTTGCTGAACACCAATGAGCTTCTGAATTTTCCACATCTCCTTATATGAGCAATACGGTCCTTTGACCTCCTGCTTCTGTGGTCCTGAGAGCCGGGTCCCATGACCAGGACTGGGACTCATGCATCAAAAACCATGAGTGCCTCTCTCTCCTAATCACCCTGGTTGACATCTGCAGACTATGAGATCTCACATGGTCTGGGTGTGGGATCTGTTGACCTGTGGAGAATACCTTTGTACAATCAAGTAATGATTTTCCCCAGCACTGAGCTCAGGGTGGAAGCAGAGACCTACAAGAAGTCTTGAAATACGATAATATTTATCAGGTCAGCAGAAAATGAGGGCCAGGAGTACATGAATTCACAGGTGACTGTGGAGGCATGAAGTGAGACCCATCAAGTTGGGGGGATGAGATTGCAGGTCTTTTCACCCTTCTCAGAATGATCTGGAGATTGGGTCCTGGAGCACGTGCCTGCATGTTCAGTCGTGTCTGACTCTTTGCAACCCCTGCACTGTAGCTCGCCAGCCTCCTCTGTCCAATGGATTTCCCAGGCAAGAATACTGGAGTCGGTGGTTATTTCCTTCTAAAGGGATCTTTCTGATTCAAGTATCAAAATCGTGTTACCTATGTCTCCTGCATTGGCAGGCGGGTTCCCTATAGGGACGTTCAGACGTGTTAAATCCCTTTCCCTTTATTGCATTTCATTTTATGTGAAGTATCTCTTTCAGCTAGTCACTAAATGATGCTGACAGAGAGAAAGAGATTGCTATTAAAGGAAACAAAGAGAGGAGGAATCATCATTCAACTCTAGTCTTCCAAAATTGTAGCAGGGATCTCTAGAAGAAAGCACGGAGCTTCCCTGATGGCTCAGCAGTAAAGAATCCGCCCGCAAAGCAGGAGATGTGGGTTTGATCCCTGGGTCAGGAAGATCCCCTGGATAAGGAAATGGCAACACACTCCAGTGTTCTTGCCTGGAGAATTCTGTGGACAGAAGGGTCTGGTGGTCCTTTCATGTCCAATGCAGTCCATCGAATTGAAGAGAGTCAGACACAACTAAGGAACTAAACAACAACAAGAAAATTACAGTTTAGAAAGACTAAAGTTTTCTAAACTTCACATTTATCCTCCTCATAAGCTGAGAGTATGGTTTGATAAGATTCAGAATACTTTTGTATTATAAACCATAACTAAAGACAATGCAAAATGTAATTTAAGGCAACAGCTCCAGACAGAAGGGGAAATAGAAAGTCTTCTTATACATGATAGCTGCATGTGATGGGGAAAGAAGGGGTGAGTGAAGCAGAGAATAGAAGGGGTTCATGCTTCCTGGAACCATCAGTTGACCCCACCTCCTCAGTTTTGCATTTAAGAAAAAAGGTGGCGGCAAGAATGGAATCCCAGGTGGGTTGATGGGACAGATACAAGCAGAAGGGACTGATGTCCAGTATAGCCACTGATGCCTTGTTTTGTTTCCACTGATCAGAGAAGCTCTCAGATGCTTCCCAGAAAGTAATCCTGGGATGAGTATAGAACTGAGAAGGACCATAAGGGATGCAAGAGAGAGCTCCCCCATCAAAATTCAAGGTCACTAATGTGCTGCCCCCTTTCCTCATGCCCCCTCAGGCTCAAGATTCCCATGATGCAGCCCTGTGGTCCAAACAACCCCAGACTGAGGCCCCCTCATCCTGACTCTGTCTTTTCAGCACAGATGTGGAAGGAAGCATCTGTGCAAACAGGCCCCAGGGTCCCCACCAGAGCTCAGAGACAGCTTCATGAGCCACACACACATGCCCACCTTAATGTCTCAGCCTGGCCAACATCCAGGGCAGCTGCTGGCCATTTAACAGCCCTGCCACATCCCACACCAGAAGGACCCTCATCCTGGTCCACAGACACAGCTTCTCTGTCCTGCTATACCCATCCTTCCTTCTTGAGACTCAGGAGAAAAGACAATTGAACACAAGCTTTCCTCCCTCTAAATATGCTAATATTTACCCATTATTTATACAAGATTCACTTCCTTGTCATCTGGTCCTCTCACTCTCAAACTCCATGACTGTACCTGAGCCCCATCTCCTTCTATATCTGGACCTTTAACTCATTAATGATAAAAACTGATTATAAATATCAAAACCAAAATTTAAAGTTAGGGGCTGGAGAAGGACCAAGATCTGCTTAGTCGCTTAGAATTGATTCTCTACTCCCTTTGGGCCCAAAGTCACCATTCCTTACCCAGTTATGGACTCCACATCACCACCAGAAGCCGCCAGAAAGATACCTAGAACACAAGACATGCTTTCTGGGGTCGAGTATCCCTCCCACGGGATGACACACAGATGCATTTAGTGAACAAGGTACACACGGTCTCACTCACCTTGGGATTGAGATCTCACAGGTAAGACACTGTTGAGGGTTCCAGATTTTGTTGTAGGGAAGGAGGGGCTGGAAAGGAGGGGCTAACTCAGGGCTGTCAGGCTGTCCCCAGGCAGCACCCTCTACCCCAGAGCTGGGGGTGCAGGGTCAACATGAACCAACTCACCCTCGGAAGAAGTTACTTCTCTGACACGTAAGAAAATCTCAGTGTCCAATCTCATTCAAGATTTGAGAAGGAAAGTTTTAGAGAGGACCCTAACCCAGCTGTGTCCACAGTGAACTTGAGAGAGTGGAAGGCAGGGGTCAGGAGAACAGACTCAGGAGCCAGACTGCCTGGTCTTGACTCACAGTTTAGCTGCATGCCATGTGTGGGCCTTGAACAGGGTTCTTACACTCTCTGATTAGTAAAAGGAGGGTTGTGATCGTGCCTAGATTACTGAGTTTTGGTGAGGATTAAGTGAGTTGGCATTAGCATGTTATATTACAACACTAGTTCACAGTAGGACATGTGCTGATGCTGATGTGATCAGTCATGGCCGACTCTGTGACCCCATGGACTGTAGCCCACCAGGTACCTCTGTCCATGGAATTTTCCAGACAATAACAGTAGTACATAGTAGTAGTATGTATGTACTACTGTTAACTTGCCTTTTTGATGACTCAGATGGTAAAGAATCTGCCTGCAATGCAGAAGATCTGAGTTCGATCCCTGGGTCAGGAAGATCCTCTGGAGAAGGAAATGGCAACCCACTTCAATATTCTTGCCTGGGAAATCCCATGGACAGAGGAGCCCTTCCATGGTGTCGCAAAGAGTTAGTCATTACTGAGTGGTTAACACACACACACACACACACACAGTAGTAGTAAAGAAGCAGAGTTAGGGCATCTCCCACCATCTCGTTGCAGGAATCCCAGGACTCTAGAACAGGAGTTCAGTCTGTTACCTTGACTGTGGCTCTTGGAACTCTCTCAGGAACTATAGGCTGTGATGGTGATTGGTGACAATCAGAGTTGTGAGTCTTCTACACATCACCCCTTCTCTCTGTGCCCCATGCAACTGCTCAAGAACCTCAATCTTACATCAGAGAGCTTTTGTGAATTAAGTTGTTTACTTAATCATTTTACTTTATAAACTCAAATGTACTTGGCAAAACATTTTGCATCTAATTCCCCTTCATATCCCCAATGCCTGGCTAATTAAAAATTCTAAATGATGTCTTTTGTGTACCTGTGTGAATGAACGTCAGCCTGATATTTTACACAAATCATTTCAATCAAAAAGAAATCTTTTGAGAAATAATTTAACTTGTTATGAGGATGTAACAGCACAATGCAAGCTGCATCATTTGTTTTAATGATATTTCAATACTGTTAAATATTATGAGCTATATATGGTTCACTTCAACACCTTTCTGCAATGAATGCAGTAAATTGCAATAACTAGAAACAACCTTGGAGAAGGCAATGGCACCCCACTCCAGTACTCTTGCCTGGAAAATTCCATGGACAGAGGAACCTGGTAGGCTGCAGTCCATGGGGTCATGAAGAGTCAGACACGACTGAGCAACTTCCCTTTCACTTTTCACTTTCACGAATTGGAGAAGGAAATGGCAATCCACTCCAGTGTTATTGCCTGGAGAATCCTAGGGATGGGGGAATCTGGTGGGCTTCTGTCTATGGGGTCGCACAGAGTCGGATACGACTGAAGCGACTTAGCAGAAACAGCAGCAGAAACAACCTAGCTCCAGTACAAGAGCAGTGCTGAGACAGCCAGTTCTAAATACGTGTAAATGCTACAAATTTCTTTGAATATCTGAAGATTAAAGAAGACAAACCACAGTGCACTGACAGGTGAAGACCATGAGGCCTCCTGTTCTGGTCTTAATCAGATATGGCCAAGTGGTCAGGATGTTTACGTATTTATTATTTGGCACTTTTTCAATTCAAACCACACACAACTGTAACAGGAAGCAATTTTGTTATAAAAAATGTGAACAGCTTCTGTGTTGAATTAGAAGTGCAGAAGCAAAGAGCAGAAAAAATCTTGTTCTTTTACTTAGGCTAACTATTTGTCCTTATGGATTGTAAAGAAATACAATGTGTAGCATTATTATTCCCAAATCACCATGAGAATATGGTGGTTTCAGAGGTTCAGTAATCTCTTTGCTAGGAAAGTTAATAATTAAACCTTTTTGCTTGAGGAAAATTTCCTCAGGATCAATCAGAGAGACTAAAATACAAAATATAAAGAGGCATACAACTCTAAGGGAAAATTATTAACTGAGTTGTTATACCAAAGCATTGGAGACCTGCCTCACCATCTGTGTTCTTTGCATGGATGGGACCAAGGTTCATAAAGACTCCTTTACCAAAGACCACTTCATCACCAGGGCATGAAGGAAAGCGAGGTTATGAGCTGGTGATGTCCAGCCCATCACCTCTGTTCAGCCCTTTATAGTCTATAACCAGAAACATCAAACAAAGAGTGTGGCCCTGAATTGGCCTCATTCACTCCTCCATAGTGCAACATCAGATACCCAGAGACAAGAGCAGATCAAAGCTAAGAAATCAAAGACAAGCAGATTCTAAGTGGAGAGCATGCAGACCAAGGGTCTTCCCTGCTGCTGTTGGAAAGAAGCCCTCCCACCCCAGACACCATCAGTGGGAGGAGACACAAGAAGATGCCTCCTGAAATAGGGGAAAACCAGTCTCAGCAGGGAGCTTGAACTAGAAATGACAAGACAGTTATACCATGAACCCAAGCTAAGTTGAGGGACAAATTTTAAATAGGAGAGTCTGTGTTAATATTATGGAACTTTCAATGCACACAAACATCCCTTGCTAGTGCACAAGATGAAATCAGTGATAAAAATAGAGTATATTACATTTATGTATATTTGAATTCTAGAGGACACATTTTTAAGCCCACTACAGAAAGAAAACTCATAAATCTTCTCGTTTTTAAATGCACAGAGTTGTCACCTCTGTGAACTCTTTCTAATTTCTCCAGCTCAAAATTACCACTGTGTCTATTTAATCTATAAAATCTTGCCCACTGTCTTTAAAGTGGGGGCTTCTTGAGAGGAAGTATTGTGTCTTACTCTTCAATATCTCTTTAAAGTCAAGTAAAGACACATAGAGAGAGCTTAACAAATAGTGGATAAAGAAATGAATGCATGAACAAATGCTGAAAATCACCCAGAGTTAATGATACTGAGTGAGAAAAGGATAGGGGAGACACAAATCTGACTAATCCCACTTGGCATAGACTGAAGTGGAGTAAGGAGTCAGAGACACACCAGACAAAGGAACCAGATAGAAAATGCCTTTTTCAAATCTCACTCTGGGGAGAGTCCAATCACATTTAATTTCTGCACAAAGCTATAGCTCAGAAACTTTACCAAGGCAAGAAAAAAACTGTCAGCATTGCTATCAAGGATGTGGCATCGACAATAATACTCATCAAATAGCTGTTTTTCTAGCTCCCAGTGACTCATTCTGGCCAATGAAATGTGGGTGGTGTCACATGTGTCTCTTCCAAGTGGAGACATGAAAATCCCATGTGACTCTCTAGTCTCTCTCTTTTCTGCCCCAGAAGTTGTGTGTTCCAAATGGTGCACATGTGAGCTGAAGATGCTTCACTGACCACAGTACATTTGTAGGTTGGTAATGAATTGTGTATGCATGTATGTGTTGCCTCTGAGATTTGGGGGTCAGTTGTTCCAGTAGCAGAACAGAGTCTATTCTGACAGATCCAAAGGGGAAGGAAGACGAAAAAAAGACAGAATCTGTCACATGAATCAGGTACTTTCCTGGATCTCCTCTTCCTTCTGGGTCTTCATTCCAAGCTACTCCCTCAGGTGGTCAGCTTGCATCCTCTGTTGGGCCTGGTTGGTTCTCAGTCACCATTTCTGATTGACCAACAACTAGATCTAAGTCCTGTTTAAGAGCACCCACCCCTGGTGCATCTCCTGCTCCCTTTACATCACTCTGTGCTGATAGGCTCAGTTTCCCAAATTTGTCTCTTAGCATCTCGACCTTCATCCTTAAACAGCTCTCCTTTGCTCTGAGTTAGTCAGTTCATCATATTTTTACTTTCCACCAATCCTGTACTAATGAAAAGACAGCATGTACTTTCTAAACCTCTTCAGTTTCTTCTTGATTTCCTGAACAAATCTGATTCCTGGATGGAGTGCTCTATGTAGTTAATTAATTTATTCATCTTTGGGTAAGAAATAATTTTGCTGAATTTTTTCCCCCTCAACTGAAGAAAATGGCACATTCAAAGCCTATCTCCTTGTGACCATGTTACTGAAAGGTAGGTGTGTGGGGCCTGGCTGCTCACTGCTTAAAAGCCAGTATACAGGGCAGACTGGTGGAAAAGAAAGTTTGCTTTATTTCATATGCTGGCAACTGGCATGGGCAGTGGCAGACATCTGTTCAAAGGCCAACGTTCACCCCCCATGACAAGCAGGTGGTGAGAGTTTTATAGACAAAGTGGGAGAGGGGTTACATGCAGAAATAGTACAGTCATCTTCAAATTGGTCATGAGTGGTCTAACTAGTGTCATCTTGGTTACTTTCAATTCAGTTCAGTCGCTCAGTCATGTCAAACTCTTCGCTACCCCATGGACTACAGCACGCCAGGCTTACTTGTCCATCACCAACTCCTGGAGCTTGCTCAAACTCATGTCCATTGAGTCGGTGATGCCATCCAAAACATCCATTGGTTGTTTTAAGTACAGTTAATCTTTAGTGCTCGGGTATACTTGTCCCCATGTCTTTGTGGTCAGTACTCAGAATTGTGGATGCTCAAGTCCTGGGTACAGTGTGGTCATCATGTAGTTCACTGCTTCGCCTGGTGTTTTGTATCTATAAGACAGCTCACAGGACATGGCTCAGAATATCATCTATAACCCTTAAGAAAGAACTAAAGGTCCCTGACTGTGCTTAATGACTACATTATTATTATTTAGTCTCCTCAGACTGTTTTCCTTTGTTTCCACGTTTCTCGCTTCTCCAATTAAACATATTCTTTGACTAAAGTTTTCCACAGGCAAAAGGCAGGCAGAAGACACGGTGAGGGGACAAGAATCATAGAGTCCTCTCTGCTTCAACCACAACCCTAGGGACCCCCTTGGGACTTGGAAGGGGCTGGTGCAAGGAGAGGCTCTGAAAAACATGTTTCATTAACTTCATGATTAACCCACCTCTGCTCAGAGATGATGTAATTACCAACTGCAGAGCTATTGAGTTCTTGTGGGTGGTGATTCTTAAACCACTGCAACTGAAGGTTAGTGCCTCTGGGGTGGCACTCAGAGTTCAAAGCCTGAGTGATTGCTCAGACTCAAAGTCTATGAACTGAGGCTCTATTGCACATGGAGCTTTGGTGCAGCTGAGTCCTGCCTGCAGACCAGCCTCAGAACACTGGAAATACAGCAAAATGTGTTCCTCCTTTAACATCAAAGACTCTGTGAACAGATCTCTTTTCCTTGTCATCGAGTGCTTCCCAATCTGGGCATGCTAACCAAGGCTCCTGCAGTCTGCAGGCATTGTCTGAGGCCTTGCCAGGGCCCAGGATTGGAGTGAGGCCTGTGCCTGTGTAAAGCTCTATATTTCCCCTCTCTGTAACTCACAGATGCTCAGCTAACATTTATTGAATGGCTGAATGGCACTGTACTAAATATTGAAGATAAATTATCTTAAATATAAAGAAATGTTTCTGAGAACATCATTTAGCTAATATTTTTGTTTTAAAGGCAAATGTTTCTGGCAATTAGCAAGGCAAAATTTGATTTTCAAAAACAAGCAGCTATCACCAACAAATATGTCACAACGAATACTGCAAATCTCTATCTCTAAGGATACTCAAGACAAACCACAAAATACCTACATGTGGCTTCTTAATAAGTCTTAATCAAACCCAACTGAGGAGACAGGATATTCATATGATTTATCATTGGCAGTTTTTTTTTCATTAAAACCACACAGCAATATCACAAGAAGAAAATTTGCGATTAAAAAAGTACAGCTGCACCATCAATATGACATAAGGAAGGAGATGAGGTGCCAAAAGATATCTTTGGCTTAAAATAACAGACAGCTCAATTAGTCTTTCACTTTAGAAGGAGAGTCCTCTTCGGCTGATCTTGAAAGATGATGTGGAGACCAGGACAACTCAACTGTTCTGCACAACAGTTAGAACTGTGAACTGATAATTTTGGATAATGTTGCTCTTTGAGTCCCTTCTTGTTACTTTTTGTGAATCTACTGTAGGTTTTTGCATTTTTGTTGCCACGTGGCTTACATAAAACATCTTAGAGGGACAACAGTAAATACTACACTGATGACAAATTAATTCCAATGACATGCAAAAGCTCTACCTTTTTATCCCCTTCTACGCATTTTGTTTTGGATGTCACAATTTACCTCTCTCTATATTGTATATCCACTAACAAAATATTTCTCTCTATAGCTATTTTAATACTTTCTTTAGACTAAAGCTACCTGATTAGCACACTACCATATGACAGTGTCAGAGTATGCTGAATTGGATTCAGTATTTACACTTACAAGTCTGTTGCATATTTTCACTTCTTTCATATAAAAATTAGCATCCTTCATTTAGTTTGAGGAACTCCCCTCAGCAATCTTGTAAGACAAGCCTAATGTTGGTGAATTCCCTCAACTGTTGTTTGTTTAGGAAGTCTTTATATCGTTTTCATTTATGAAAAACAACCTTGCTGAGAAAAGTATTCGTGGTTGGTAGGCTTTTTTTTTTTTCTTTCTAAAGTTTGAATATATCATCCTTTCTCTCCTGGACAGTCAGGTTTCTACTAAAAAGTCCACTGATATTTTTAAGGGAATTTCTTTTTTGTGAGCATTTACTTTTCTCTTGCTGCTTATAAAATTCTCTCTTCTTCTTGATTACAAGCAATGTGTCTTGGGGGTAATCATTTTGAATGAACTCTGAGGAGTGAGCTATTAGCTACATGAACTTGGATGTCTAAATCTCATCAGATTTGGGACTTATCTGGTATTATTTCTTTAAGTATAATCTGTGTCCCTTTCTCCCTCTCTTCTCCTTCTGGGACTCCAATAATGTGCAGGTTGTTTCTGTGAAAGTTACCCCATAGTTCACACAGGTTCTTTCACTCTTTTTCATTCCTCTTTTTCTTTGTCCCCTGGCTGGGTAATCTCAATGGTCATGCGTTCTAAGTTACAGAGTCTTCTGCTGTTGTTGATGCTCTAGGTAGCATTTTTCATTTTGTTGCATTTCATTCATTGTAGTCTTAAGCAACTGATCTAACCAGTCCATCCTAAAGGAAAACAGTCCTGAATATTCATTGGAAGGACTGATGCTTAAGCTGAAACTCCAATATTTTGACAACCTGATGCGAAGAACTGACTCATTAGGAAAGATCCTAAGGTTGTGAAAGATTGGGGGCAGGAGGAAAAGGGAACGACAGGAGATGAAACAGTTTGATGATAGCATCACCGACTCAATGGACATGAGTTTGGGCAAGCTCTAGGAGTTGGTGATGGACAGGGAAGCCTGGCATGCTGCGGTCCATGGGGTCGCAAAGAGTCGGACATGACTGAACCACTGAACTGAACTGAATCTTAAGCAACTGATTCTCTGTTTGGTTCATTTTTCTGTTTTGTTCCTTCTGTTATTCTCTTTGCCTCACTGCAAAGCTTGAGGGACCTCAGTTCCCCTACTGGGATTGAATCCAGACAACAGCAGCAAATGCATCAAATCCTAACCACTAAACCATCAGCAAACTCCCTGTTTACTTCCTTTTTTTATGATTTCTATCTCTATTAAAAAAAGTCTGAATTTATTATGTGAAGTAACACCCTAGCTCAACAATTACTGAGCCCTAGCTCAATAATTACTGAGCCTGAGCTCTAGGACCCACAAATCACAAATAGGAGGTGATGCTGCAACCCCTGAAGCCTGGGTGCCTAGAACCTGTTCACAATAAGAGAAGCCCACGCATAGAGAAACCTGCTGCCCACAAAAAAGAGTAGTGCCTGCTTGCTGCATTTGGAGAAAGCCCATGTGCAGCAACAAAGACTCATGCAACCGAAAATTAAAAACAATAATAATGATGAGAAATTTTTTTAAATCTTATTTTCTTCATATATTGTCTTCCTGAATTTAATTGTTTATCTGTGTTTTTTGGAGTTCACTGAGCTTCTTTGTGTGTCTGCCTTATTTCATCATATGTCTTCTATTTCATCACTTCCCAAGTGAATAGCCATGTGAGCTGCCCTGGAAGAAGCCCTGGGCATCTTCCCATCCCCAAGCACAGCCTAGAACTATGAAGACTGCAAGCGTGAGTGTAGATTGGAGTCCTAGAAACCATCCAGAGTCATTAACCAAGTAACTGGGTGGGTCCAGCTCACAAGCAGGCCAGCACTCTCAGGTTTTATATTAGTTCAGCAGCTTCTCCACATGTCCACAATGGAATTGGCCAGGGGTGGGGGTGGGGGGCAGGGAGGGTTGCAGGGGTAGTGCTGTGTAAACGTAATCTTTACTTTGTCACTTCTTCATGACAGCTCTCTCTACACTGAGGAGTCACAGCAGGATCACAATTACATTTTCAATTCAGTTCAGTTCAGTTCAGTTGCTCAGTCGTGTCCCACTCTTTGTGACCCCATGAATCACAGCACGCCAGGCCTCCCTGTCCATCATCAATTCCTGGAGTTCACCCAAACTCATGTCCATCAAGTCGGTGATGTCATCCAGCCATCTCATTCTCTGTTGTCCCCTTCTCCTCCTGCCCCCAATCAATCCCAGCATCAGGATCTTTCCCAGTGAGTCAACTCTTCCCATGAGGTGGCCAAAATATTGGAGTTTCAGCTTCAGCATCAGTCCTTCCAATGAACACCCAGGACTGATCTCCTTACGATGGACTGGTTGGATCTCCTTGCAGTCCAAGGGACTCTCAAGAGTCTTCTCCAACACCACAGTTCAAAACCATAGCCTTGACTAGATGGTCCTTTGTTGGCAAAGTAATGTCTCTGCTTTTGAATATGCTGTCTAGGTTGGTTATAACTTTCCTTCCAAGGAGTAAGCGTCTTTTAATTTCATGGCTGCAGTCACCACCTGCAGTGATTTTGGAGCCCCAAAAAATAAAGTCTGACACTATTTAAGCAATCTTTAAACAATCTTGAAACATCTGAAAAATAGATGTTTTCAGAGAAGCCCCTTGGTCTGAAATTCTTCCTCTAAGAGATCAATCATGTCAGATGCCTCCATCCATATTTCTGAAACATAAATAGCCAAATGTTCTTGATCTTTATATCTACATCTATTCTTCTGGATCCCCTCTGCCTAGGTCTCCACTTTCTTGCCCTCTTGTCCCATCTGAATACAGGGTGTGGGTGAGCACCAATTTGCCTTCCATCAACTTGAAGATATATATGAACTGATATAATTCATTTAGAAGGAGAGATCCTTGGAGAGACAAGAAATAGCAGCATCCTAAAGAAATGGTAGGAAGAGATGGAAAAGAAAGAATGGATTTATAAGGATTGGAAAATCAAATACACATGGGAGATGAGCAAAGACGTGTTTGTATCCACTAAAGGAATAAATGAGAGATGAAAAAGGAAGAGGTAGTTATGTACAGTTAGAGTTTTAATTGGCCTGTGAATATTGAGGCAGGATAAGGAAAGCTGTATCCATTCTCTCCCACCAGCCAACCTTCCACTTTGAAACTCATACCCAGTCTGGTGTCCAAGAACAAGTTACAAACTGGTGATGTGACATCTCAGAGGTGTTTAGAACTATTTTGTTTTGTTTTGTTTTTCCATGAGTTCATCTTGTTAGGAAGGAGTGTGTGAATATAGATCAAGTTTATATCCTTAAGAGTGACCTGGAGCACTTGTGAGCATGCCCTCATTAGCCTCTAAGACGTGAGAAAGCAGGTCAGCTCACTCACCTTTCATTTCCTTTGAGAAAGATGTTATTTGAGGACCAATCCCCTAAAAGCATTTGACATGGAGCTTGGTAAATTAATAGCACAGCAAAAAGTTAATTTATTCAGAATATTTCATTTTGAGCAATTTTCATATGACAAAATTACAGGTCAGCATTACTCTATTGAAATACAGGCAATTAGAATATCTGAGGCTTCATCTCCTAGTTAATACAGCATCACGAGAAAGTCACTGGGGATGTTCCCAGGGCACTGAGTTCAACATCATCATACCCAGGATCCCCTTTCTTCCCCTGGAGCAGCCAGAAGCTCTCTTCTCCTTCCCCAGGATCAGCTGCCTCTCTGGAGAAGTTCAGACAAGAGCCTGAAGTAGAAAAAAGAAGTTTGATTAGAACTGAGACACGAGGATGGGACAGAAGCCTCTGGTGGGAGGGAGACAAGCACGTGGTTATAACAAAGCATCCCTGGGGCCCAGATGTGGGGAGGGAGGCTCAGACTATTTCACATGAGTTCCAGTGAGGATGGATCCCAGCTGTCCTCTCAGATCCAGTGCATGTCGTCTCCTGGGCCTCAGTGCATGGGGAAATCCTGCATCACAGGAGACCTGTGCTCAGGAGCTCTGGGAGACCTGCTTCCAGGCAACACAATACCAAGGAGATGCCCAGCAACGGTAAGAATCATAAAAAGGAATTTAAATGTTCTCCTTTCACAGGTGATAGATGCAAATTCACAAAAAGAGGGAGACTGGAGACAGGAAAAATCTGAATTCCTCACTCACAACCCATGTCTGCTGTTAGTTGACTTGACTCCTGTTCCCAAATGTCCACAAATAGTATCACAGGTGTACCCACAGATATCTCCTCCCCAGAAACTACACAGGCCCTCAGATGGAGAAATACTCTTTTCTAGAGAATGAGGGTCTTCTTGCAGCTACTGAAATATCAGTTTATTGTGATACACACAGTCAAAGGCTTTGGCATAGTTATTAAAGCAGAAATAGATGCTTCTCTGGAACTCTCTTGCTTTTTTGATGATTCAGCGAATTTTGGCAATTTGATCTCTGGTTCTTTGCCTTTTATAAGTCCAGCTTGAACATTGAGAATTTCATGGTTCATGCCCTGTTGAAGCCTGGCCTGGAGAATTTTGAGCATTACTTTGCTAGAGTGTCAGGCTTTCTTTTTCTGGGCTCCAAAATCACTGCAGATGGTGACTGCAGCCATGAAATTAAAAGACGCTTAATCCTTGGAAGGAAAGTTATGACCAACCTAGATAGCATATTCAAAAGCAGAGACATTACTTTGCCAACAAAGGTTCTTCTAGTCAAGACTATGGTTTTTCCTGTGGTCATGTATGGATGTGAGAGTTGGATTGTCAAGAAGGCTGAGCGCTGAAGAATTGATGCTTTTGAACTGTGGTGTTGGAGAAGACTCTTGAGAGTCCCTTGGACTGCAAGGAGATCCAACCAGTCCATTCTGAAGGAGATCAGCCCTGGGATTTCTTTGGAAGGAATGATGCTAAAGCTGAAACTCCAGTACTTTGGCCAACTCATGTGAAGAGTTGTCTCATAGGAAAAGACTCTGATGCTGGGAGGGATTGGGGGCAAGAGGAGAAGGGGACGACAGAGGATGAGATGGCTGGATGGCATCACTGACTCAATGGACGTTTGTCTCAGTCAACTCTGGGAGTTGGTGATGGACAGGGAGGCCTGGCATGCTGCGATTCATGGGGTCACAAAGAGTCGGACACGACTGAGCAACTGATCTGATCTGATCTTGCTAGAGTGTGAGATGAGTGCAATTTGCGGTAGTTTGAACATTCTTTGGCATTGACTGACCTTTTCCAGTCTTATGGCCTGGAAAGATATTATTAAAACTGCTAAGTTTTCCAAATTTGTTGGCATATTGTGTGCAGCACTTTCACAGCATCATCTTTTAGGATTTGAAAGAACTCAACTGGTATTCCATCACCTCCACTAGCTTTGTTCATAGTGATGCTTCCTATGGCCCACTTGACTTCACATTCCAAAATATCTGGCTCTAGATGAGTGATCACACCATCTGATTATCTGGGTCATGAAGATTTTTTTTGTATAGTTCTTCTGTGTCTTCTTGCCACCTCTTCTTAATATCTTCTGCCTCTGTTAGGTCCATAATATTTCTGTCCTTTATTGTATCCATCTTTGCATCAAATATTCCCTTGGTATCTGTAATTTTCTTGACCAGGTCTCTAGTCTTTCCCATTCCATTGTTTTCCTCTGTTTCTTTGCATTGATCAGTGAGGAAGGCTTTCTTATATCTCCTTGCTATTCTTTGGACTCTGTATTCAAATGGATATATCTTTCCTTTTCTCCTTTGCTTTCACTTTTCGTCTTTTCTTAGCTATTTGTAAGGCCTCCTCAGACAACCATTTTGCCTTTTTGCATTTCTTTTTCTTGGGGATGGTCTTGATCCCTGCCTCCTGTAAAATGTCACAAACCTCCGACCATAATTCATCACGCACTCTGCCTATCAGACGTAATCCCCTGAATCTATTTCTCACTTCCACTGTATAATCATAAGGAATTTGATTTAGGTCATACCTGAATGGTCTAGTGGGTTTCTCTACTTTCTTCAATTTAAGTCTGAATTTGACAATAAGGAGTTCATGATCTGAGCTACAGTCAGCTCCCAGTCTTGTTTTTGCTGACTGTATAGAGCATCTCCATCTTTGGCTGCAAAGAATATAATTAATCTGATTTCAGTATTGACCATCTGATGATGTCCACGTGTAGAGTCCTCTCTTGTGTTGTTGGAAGAGGGTGTTTGTTATGACCAGTGTGTTCTCTTGGCAAAACTCTATTAGCCTTTGCCTTGCCTCATTTTGTACTCCATGGCCAAATTTGGCTGTTACTCCAGGTATCTCTTGACTTCCTACTTTTGCATTCCAGTCACTTGAATAGAAAGGACCTCTTTTTTAGCTGATAGTTCCCAAAGGTCATGTAGGTCTTCATAGAACGGCAACTTCAGCTTCTTCAGCATTACTGATTTGGCATAGACCTGGATTACTGTGATATTGAATGGTTTGCCTTCATGTATGTGACCATGCAAAGATATTATTAAAACACTTGTTCCACCTTTGAATTTGGTTTAGTTCAGTTCAGTCACTCAGTCATGCCTGACTCTCTGTGAACCATGGACTGCAGCACACCAGGCTTCCCTGTCTATCACCAACTCCCAGAGCTTGCTCAAACTCATATCCATCGAGTTGGTGATACCATCCAACCACCTCATCCTCTGTCATCTCCTTCTCCTCCTGCCTTCAATCTTTCCCAGCATCAGGGTCTTTTCTAAGGAGTCAGTTCTTCACATCAGGTGGCCAAGGTATTGGAGCTTCTACTTCAGCTCAGTCCTACCAATGAATATTCAAGATTGATTTCCTTTACATTGACTGGGTTGATCTCCTTGCCATCCAAGGGTCTCTAAAGAGTCTTCTCCAACACTACAGTTCAAAAACATCAATTCTTCAGCGCTTAGCTTTCTTTTACATATGCTCAATTAATCGATAAGTTTCTCTTTCGGCCATGACACAATGCTTGTGGGATCTTAGTTCCTTGACCAGGGTTGAACCTAGGCCCTAGCAGTGAAAGTGAGGAATCCAAACCTCTGGACCACCAGGAAATTCCATAATCTATAAACTTTTATGCAAGTATATCACATACAAAGTGATAAGTTTATGTCACATTATGGAGACATAAATGCCAAAAGCAGAGTGATTCCTCACTCCTTGCAAGGAGTCTGATAGCATTAAATATGGCATATGGTCAAGATGATGCTACCAAATATATGAGATTACCTATATTTTGAATCTCTAGGGAGGCTGGGCGTTGAGGAGCACAAATTCACTCTTTTCAGATAGAAAGATTGCAGGAGATCAACTGACCCCACTCACCTGTCTGAGAGGACCTCACCCCATCCTCCTTCTCTGGGGGCACTTCCTCCTCATTCCCCTGAGAGGCAGAAGGAGTTCCAGGCACTGGTACTTCTTCAGCATTATCGTAATTTTCAGCAGGGACATCAGTCCTCTGATCTGGGGGTTCCAAGAGCAGACAAGGGAGTGTATGAAACCACAGTAAGTGGGTTGGTCTGGAGAATACCTAAGATACCTTCTGACCCAGAGTTTCTGAGTTTCTGAATAGAGGCAGCAGTCACTCCTTGTTTCAAAAGACTTTTTTCTCTAAGACCATGTTTCATTTTGATGTGTCCATAAGCCAAAACATGATATTACATATCTCAATATTTTCTGGTGGAAACTACCTATCTCAAAGCAGCACTTCCACCATTGAGCATTGCAAAAGTACTTTGACAAATTGTGCTTTACAGATGTTATTTTTTTAAAAAACATTGTGTGCCTGTTGTGATTCTGGACACAGAGACCAGTCCCAACGTGACACATCACAGAACAGCCAGAGAAGGACGAGCCCCATCTGGACACAAGGGATGCCTCTGGTCCATCAACGGAAAACCATTCCCCTTAAATCTCCTCTCTATGAGGGAAACTCTCCTCCCCAGAGCCCAGCCAAGGCAGGTCCACCTCTATTTCCTGGAGCAGATCTGTAATCACTGTTGTCCTCACCATCCCTGGTATAATACGGCAGTTTAGTCAGTGAGAAATCTGACGGGAAGCCTCATGTGGAGACAAACATCACACAACACACAGAATTTTTCCTCCCCACACCCACGGGACCTGTGTTAAGGCTGAGAAGGGACAGGCCTGGCTTCTGCAGTGTAGACAGAGGATGGGAGGTCACGGGGCTCTGAGAGGCCATCCTGCCTCTTTGGAGGAGCCGTCTCTGTGAGCCTGGGGTACACATGGGGTCTGCAGATGCTGAGAAGATGTGCACAGCCAGTGGGTGGTGACAACCAGAGATCCCAGGAGGGCAGACAGAGACACTCACCTGGGCTGCCCAGACCTTCCTTCTGTGTCAGAAGGTAATCAAGCTCCTCATACACAGCTTCAGCAAGAGCATCTTCATAGCTGGATAAGGCTGAGAGATCCCCCAGCAGGTCAGAGACACTTCCCCAGATACCCCAATCCAGCCAGCCCACCTTCATCACCCTGGTGCTCACATGGGGGCTGCCAGGACCTCAGCATCATCTCCTACCCCGTGCACCATGTTAGCACCTTCTCCCCTCGTCTAACCCTGATTACAGCTCAGCGCCAACTCTGTCTGGTCTCACAGAAGAGGCCATGACTTATGAGAGTTCACACCCCAGTCCTAAGAACCTCTGTCTACTCAGCCCTTAGAGCTCAGCATGGAGCACATGGAGTCTGCAACTCAGAACAGTACCTGGCCCAGGTTCCCCTCCTCACACCTGCCCCATCTCCTGCCTCCACACACTCTCCCTGGTCCCCAGTTCCCCCTGCAGCCCACCTCTGTGCTCTGCTCTCCATCTGAGTAGCTGAGTCACCAGGATGATGAGGACCAGGAAGAGAAGGGACCCCAGGATAAGGCAGAGGACCCCAGGCAGGGAGAAGATGCCAGGGAGAGAATTTGAGGTTGTTCTGGTCCCTAAGGAGAACAGGAAAAAGGGCTGGAGATAGTCTTGGGCATAGAGAAATCTCCTGTGTCAGCATTTTCAGGAGCTCCGGACAATGGCAGCTCAGCCTCAGACAGTGTCAGGGCTCCCCCGGGTCTCATCCTGAGACAAGTCAACTCCACTCTGGCCAGTGTGGCCCCGAGGCAGAGATGGGGATTGTCAGGGAGCTGCCCTGCCGAGACAGCCTCTGAGGACCCAGCTCATCCCTTCTCCTTGGGCTTCAGGAGAAAGAGCATCAAACAGTCCAGGGACTTGCACCTCTCTGATGAGGAGCAACACTCAAGGTCAGGTGGGAGATCCTTAGATTCTACAACATGGAAACCAGACTTTCTTCCACCCCAGGCATGAGAACATTTGACCCTGGACATCAAGGCAGGGGATTTCCCCAGTGTAATGCCCTGGCTGCTCCCCAACAGCCATGGCTCCTCAACTCTTTCCTCTTCTGAGTTGTCAGAGAGCCCACAGAACAGGTCCCCAGTATTTGAGTATTCTCTCCTGCCTGTGGATGGATCACACTACCTGCTGTGGTCGTGGGCAATGTCCTTTCACATAAAGAGAAAAACAGTAGTGTGGGGAAGAAGAATTGGCCAGAATGCAGGGCAAACCTTTTCCCTCCTGAGCCTGAAATCACCCCTCAGTCTCCACAACATCAGTGTCCAGTCCTCCCAGCTCCCTCATCCTAGATCAGATCCCCAGCACCCGGGATGTCTGAACACACACTCCCCACCACGCACGGCCCAGCCCACTGCCCCTGCGCTGCCCCAGCTCACCCAGGGTGGACCCCGAGCCCCTCACTCACCAGAGCACCTCACACCAGCATCCTCCTCATGCTTGCAGTCGCTCTGCTCCCAGGGCTCCTCAGCACAGTCCCACAGGGAGGACTCCCGGCCCCTGCACCACACCTCGTCCAGCCAGATGCTCCCATTTCCAGGGCCAAACCCCGCAGCCTGCACGGCTTCTAGGGCCTGGCCACAGCCCAGCTGCTGACACACCACCTCGGCCTCTGCCAGGCTCCAGGAGTCATCACACACGGTGCCCCAGGAGCCGCTGTGCCAGACCTCCACCCGCCCTGAGCACTCGCTGTCTCCTCCCCTGAGCCGAAGCTTCTCTCTGTCTGAAAAGGCAGCAGCCCCTCCTGTGACTCCCCTGGTGGGAGGAAGGAGCCCCTGGGAGCCACAGGGGAGGGGGCGGGGCTGACGTACCTGTGCAGGAGGCAGCAGTTGGACAGCTCTTGGGTCTTCTTCCTGCACACAACAGGGAAATAGTGGATCAGGAACAGCTGAGGGTGTTCCTGTCCCCACATAAGATTATCTAAGGTCCATGGCTCAGTGCAAATGACATGTGAAAACACAGGCTCATTATATACTGGGCTGAAACATTCACTGCATCTGATCACCAGCTGAAATTACTTTAAATATTTACTTGTTTATCAGTCTTCACACCCCACAGCAAATATAAACACAGACATCTACGAATGTACACACACCCCTCTGAATGAAAGTTCCATTAGAAGAAGGACCTTGTATATCTTATATGTGCTGTGTTTCTTCTATTAGGACAGTGCCTGCACATTGTATGCATTCATTCAACAAATATCTATGGAAAACCATTTCTAAATACCTAGATAGGGGCTTGATAAATATATATTAAATGAATGAATAGACAAATTCAGTGAAATAAAATTTCTTTTTTTTTAATTCATACTAATCAGTGAAATAGTAAACCAAATATAAATTAATGGTAACAGTCTATGATAATAGTTCATATTAAAAATAATCAGTCCAGAAGCACAGAGTCAATTTATATTCAAAATCTCATATACATAATTTTAATGGAAAGTTATTAGATAGATTATAAACTACTCTTACCTATTATTCAGTGTGACAGTGGGCAAGTGAAGACTACTGTTGTATAAGGAAACTCTCTTTTCTAAATTTATTTTTAATTGGAAGATAATTGCTCCACAATGTAGTGTTGGTTATGTGTGTGTGTGTGTGTTAGTCGCTCAGTCATGTCCAACTCTTTGTGACCCTAAGGACTGCAGCCCACCAGGCTCCTCTGTCCATAGGATTTTCCAGACAAACATACTGGAGTGGATTGCTATTCACTTCTCCACTGGATCCTCCCTGCTGCTGCTGCTGCTGCTGCTGCTAAGTCACCTCAGTCGTGTCCGACTCTGTGTGACCCCATAGACGGCAGCCCACCAGGTTGCCCCATCCCTGGGATTCTCCAGGAAAGAACACTGGAGTGGGTTGCCATTTCCTTCTCCAGTGCATGAAAGTGAAAAGTGAAAGTGAAGTCGTTCAGTCATGTCCAACTCTTAGCGGCCCCACGGACTGCAGCCTACCAGGCTCCTCCGTCCATGCGATTTTCCAGGCAAGAGTACTGGAGTGGGGGATCAAATCCAGGTCTCCTGCACTGCAGGCAGTTTCTTTGCTGTCTGAGCCACCAGAAAAGCCCATAGTGTTGGTTAGGAATTTCTTAAAAAGGACGTATACAGGAAAGACTTAGTAGAATTCTGAGAAGATATATGGACACATATATGTACACACTAAGTAAGCCAGAAATTTTTGCATTGGTTAAAAAAAGCCTACTGATATACCTGTGGCAGATTCATGTTGATGTATGGCAAAACCAATACAATATTGTAAAGTACTTAACCTCCGATTAAAATAAATAAATTTATATCTTAAAAAATAAAAATATATTATCATCTTGAAAAAAAAAAACTACAGGGGAAAAGTGATGGGGGACAGAAGAAAAGCCTACTGAGAAAAATTTGTATTGAGAAAATGCAGAAATAATAAACAAAAGACTGAAAATATATATAAAAGAATTGAAGTTGAGAGAAATATAAATTCAAAAAAACAGAAGGGTAAATAGTACCTGTCATAAAGTATCAATATTTATATATTCTTTCCAGATCATCCTATCAAAACTCCTACCCACTCTATGCAGAGATCCTCTGAGAAAACGATGGCAGGACCTCTGTGAGCAGATTGCTCATTTTGATGGTCAAAGACTTTACCACCTCTCAATTCACAGGGTTTAATTGTAGGAAAAATATCATCAATAAAAGGTCTCATAGTTTAATACCTCTTTGGTCTTCCAATGAAAAAGACAGATGAGCAAAGAGAGGCAAGGAAGGGAGTGAGCCTCTGCTTTTGAAGTATCTGATCCCACATTCTCTTAGCTATGGGTTTCAGGCAACATCCAGCATACCCTTCAAGGTGCACCTGAATGGGGTGTGTGTGTGTGTGTATGTGGAGGGGGAGGGAAGGAGAAAGAGAAACAGAGAGAGAAATGTTGAAGGAATAATGTGCTATGGTTTGACTATTTGTCGCCTTCACCAACATTTATTTATCTCATTCAAAATTTATTGCTGAAATCTCAGTTCCCAGTGTAACAGTATTTAGTGGTGGAGTCTTCTCAAACTCTTCCAAAAACAGAAGAAAAGAACATTTCCAAATTCATTTCATGAAGCCAACATTAGTCTGATACCAAAGCCAGATAAGGACACCATGAGAAAAGAAAATTACGGGCTAATACTCTGATAAATACAGGTGCAAAAATCGTCAACAAAATATTAGAAAACTGAATTTGACAATACACTAAAAGAATCATACACCATGACCAAGTGATATTTGTTCCAAGGATACAAGGATAGTTTGACATTCACAAATTAATCAATGTGATACACCAAATAAACAAAATGAAGGTAAAAATCATATCCTCAAAGGATGCAGAAAAAGTGTTTGACAAACTCAACATCCACTTACAGTAAAAACTCTTTTACAAAGTAGGTATAGAAGGATTGCATCTCAACATAATTAAGACCATATGAAAAGTACACAGCTAACATCATACTTGACTGTAAAAAACCAAAAGCTTTTATTCAACTTAGTTTTGGTAGTCCTATCCAGATCCATCAGGCAATAAAAAGAAACTCAAGATATCCAAATCTGAAAGGAAGAGGCAAAACTGACACTATTTGCAGATTGAAAAGTGAAAGTGTTAGTCACTCAGTTGTGTCTGACTCTTTACAACCCCAAGGACTGCAGCCTGCCAGGCTCCTCTGTCCATTGGGATTCTCCAGGCAAGAATACTGGAGTGGCCTGCCATTCCCTCCTCCAGGGGATCTTCCTGACTCAGGGACTGAACCCAGGTCTCTTGCATTGCAGACAGATTCTTTACCATCAGAGTCATGAGGAAAGAAACCCCCTTACATGATATTATATGTAGAAAACACTAAAGACTTCAGCAAAAATATGAGAACTAATACACTCAGTGAAGTTGTAGAAGAAAAATCTGTATACAAAAATCATATGCATTTCTTTACACTAACAACAAACTGCTATAAGAGAAACTGAGAAAACAATTCTATTTACATTTGCATGAAAATGAATAAAATGTCTAAGAATAAATTTAACCAAGGAGGTGAAAGACATGTACACTGAAAACTAAAAGACATTGATGAAAGATACTGAAGATGACTCAGATAAGTGGAAAGATATTCTGTGCTCATGGACTGGAAGATCTAATATTATTAATATGCCCATACTACCCAAAGAATCTACAGATTCACTGCAATCCTTATCAAAATTCCAATGGAAATTTTCACAGATACAGAAGAAACAATCCTAAAATTTGCATGGAACCACAAAAGATGCTCAATACCAAAGCAATCTTGAGAAAGAATAACAAAGCTAGAGGTGTCATGCTTCCTGATTTCAAACTATGTTACAAAGCTAAATTAATCAAAACAGTATGTCGTTGGTATAAAAATGAACGCAGAGATCAATGGAACAGAATAGAGAGTCCATAAATAAGCCCACATTTCTATGGTCAATTAATTTTTGACAAAGAAGCCAAGAATATACAGTGGGAAAAGGACAGTTTTTTTCAGTAAATGCATTGGGAAAACTGGACAGCCACATGCAAAAAAATGAAACTGGACCACTGTCTTACACCATTCACAAAAATTAAGTCAAAATAGATTAAAGACTTGATCACAAGTCCTGAAGCTATAAAATTTCTACAGGAAAAAACAGAAAATAAAATCCTTGACACCAGCCTTTGTGATGACTTTTTGGATTTGACACCAAAAGCAAAGGGAACAAGAGTAAAAACAAGCAGTTGTGATGACATAAGGCTAAAAAGCTTCTGCCCAATTGAGGACACCATCAACAAAGTGAAAAAGCAACCTGTGGAATTGGAGAAAATATTTGCATATTATATTTCTGGTAAGGATTATTATCCAAAATACACAAGGAACTCATACAATTCAGTATCAAAAAACAATTTGATTTTTTTTAAATGGGCAGAGAACCTGAATAGACATTTTTTTAAAGAATACATGCAACTTGCCAATAGGTACATGAAAACGTGCTCAACACTATTAATCATCAGAAAATACAAATCAAAATCACAATGAGATATCACCTCATATCCTCTAGAAAGGCTTTTATCAAAAAGAAGAAATAACAGGAGTTCAGGAGAATGTGAAGAGACAGGAAAGCTTTTGCACAGTTAGAGGGAATGTAAGTTGATGCAGCCTCTATGGAAACAGTATTGAGGTGCATCAAAAATTAAAAATAGGACTGCCATATAATTTAGGAATTTCACTTTGGGGTATTTATCTGAAGGAAACAAAAACACTAACTTGAAAACCCAGTGTTTACTGCAGCAACATATGTTCAGTTGCTAGGTTGTGTCTGACTCTTTGCAACCCCATGGACTGCAGCATGCCAAGCTCCTCTGTCCTTCACTAACTCCCAAAGTTTGCTCAAATTCATGTCCCCTGAACTGGTGATGCTATCTAACTATCTCATCCTCTGTGGCCCCCTTCTTCTTTTGCCTTCAGTCTTTCCCAGCATCAGGGTCTTTTCCAGTGAGTCAGCTTTTCTCATCACATGGCCAAAGTATTGGAGCTTCAGCTTCAGCATCAGTCCTTCCAATGACTATTCAGGGTTGATTTCCTTTAGGATTGATTGGTTTGATCTCCTTGCTGCCCAAAGGACTTTCAATTCAACTGTGGCATCCAAGCACCACAATTCAAAAGAATTGACTCTTTTTAGCTTCTTCTATAAGCCAGCTCTCACGTCCAGATTTGACTACTGAAAAAAACATAGCTTTGACCATATGGACCTTTGTCAGCAAAGTGATGTCTCTGCTTTTTAATACTCTGTCTAGGTTTGTCACAGAGGAGCAAGCCTCTTTTAATCCATGGCTGCAGTCACCATCAGCAGTGATTTGGGAGTCCAAGAAAAGAAAATCTGTCACTGTTACCACTTTCTCCCCTTTTATTTGCCATGAAGTGCTGATGATCTTAGGTTTTAGAATGTTGAGCTGTAAGCCAATGTTTTCACTCTCCTCTTTCACCCTCAGTGAAAGGTTCTTTAGTTCCTCTTCGCTTCCTGCATTAGAGTGGTATCATCGGCGTATCTGAAGTTGTTGATATTTCTCACAGCAATCTTTATTCCAGCTTGTGATTCATCCAGCCTGGCATTTCCTATGATGTTCTCTGCATATAAGTTAAATAAACAGAGTGACAATATACAGCCTTCATGAACTCTTTTCCCAATTTGGAACCAGTCGGTTGTTTCATGTCCAGTTTCAACTGCTGCTTTTTGATCTGCATACAGGTTTCTCAGGAGGCAGGTAAGGTGCCCTAGTATTCTCATCTCTTTAAGAATTTTCCACAGTTCATTGTGATCAACATGGTCAAAGGCTTTATGTAGTCAATGAAGCAGATGTTTTTCTGGAATTCTCTGGCTTACTCTATGATCCAACAAATGTTGGCAATTTGATCTCTGGTTTCTCTGCCTTTTCTAAACCCAGCTTGCACATCTCAGAAGTTCTCAGTCCACTTACTGCTGAAGCCTAGCTTGAAAGACTTTGAGCATAACCTTGCTAGCATGTGAAATGAGCACAATTGTGAGGTAGTTTGACCATTCATTGACATTGCCCTTCTTTGAGATTGAAATGAAAACTGACCTTCTCCAGTCCTGTGGCCACTGATGAATCTTCCAAATTTGCTGATGTATTGACTGCAACACTTTAACAGTATTACCTTTTAGTATTTTATAGCAATATATATGAGTCAAACAATGTAAGTCTTCACTGATGAATGGATAAAGAAAATGTAATATAGACTTATATCCACCCATAAAAAAAGAAGAAAATCTTGCCAGTTTCAACAACATGGATGGACCTCGAGGGCATTATGCTAAGTGAAACAAATCAGACAGAGAAAGAAAAATACCATATAATCTCATTTATATGTGTAATAAAACAAAAAGCAAGTTCAGAGATGCTGAGTAGTTGGTGGTTGCCAGAGGTGGGGGATTTGGTGTGGGCAAAGGTAATCAAAAGGTATAAATTTGAATTATAAAATTAATAGGTGAAGAGATATAACATACAGCATGGTGCTATAGTGAATACTGCATTGTCTATTTGAAAGATGGCAAGAAAATACATCTTAAACATTCTCATCATGTAAGAAAAATTTTTAACTATATATATGGATCTATATATATGGATCCATATATACAGATATAACTAGACTTACTGTAGTGATCATTTATCAATACACACAAACATATAAGCATTATGTTGTACACAGGAAAAATATAATGTTGTATCAATTAAAAAATTTTAATAAAGCAAGTTTGGAACACGTAGATTAAATTAGCTCCATCCAAACTTCATTTTATAAACTCAACTTAAACCCATCACTTAGATTTTAATATATCAAATCTCACTAACAACATCCTACAGGGTTGGGAAAGACACAGAAACAGACATAAGTCACCTGCACATGAGACGTAGGCTTCCTCCTTTGGAGAGCATGAACTGTATTTCCATGGGCCAGAAGGACAGTGCCAGAGAGAGGTATCCATTTTCCGACACTGAATTAAATCTACCCACCGGGGTCTAGAACCTTCCCTGAGACCAACAGAGGTGTTGAGACTTCCACTGTCCCCACAGCCAAGCTGTCTGCAGATGATGGACACGGTGACATCATCCATGGGGCTGCGGCAGACACTGCCCCAGGTCCCGTTGTAGAAAACTTCCAGCCACCCAGCACACGGCTGGTCCTCGCTCACCATCCTGAGGGCCAGGAACTCTAAAGTCGAAAGAGAGGAGACAGGACACAGTGAGCACCCCACTCAGTGCTCTGGGTTTTCCTCTCTCCCCAAAATTGTGAACATTTATCTGTGACCCAGCTGAGGAAGCAAATCCATTAGATGACCAGAGTGAAACTTGTCTCCTTTTCACTTGACTTTGTCCATTTGTGTCTGTCTTTCTAAATATTTCTACCACCATGATGTAGTGGATATGAACTGAGAGGAAGACCAACCTGGACACCTGCAGGGAGAGGGAGCTGACTCCTGCTTCCTGACAAAACATCTAAAAGAGTGTATGAAAGGGATGTGATGTGGACAGTGTGGAGGCAGATGGAATAATGGACCCACAGATGTCTGCATGGAACCTGTGTCTATGTTTCCTTATCTGGCAAAAGGGACTTTACATGTGTGATTAAGGTATGGTCCTTGGGATGGTAAGAGTAACCTGAAATATGGTGGATTAACCACCTGAGCATGGTCTAATCACATTCTTAGACTCACTATCCTTTAAAGTGGAATCCTTTTCCTTGGTCTGGTTAGAGGGAGATGTGAATATGGATAATGGTTAGAGAGGCGGAACATTGCTGGTCTGATGATGAACAGAAGGGGGTTATGAGTGAACGAAGGCAGGCGGTTTCTAGAAGCTTGAAAAGACAGGAAACAGATTGTTTCCCAGAGGCTCAGAATTGATGTGGCCCTGCTGAAACTTTTATCACAATCCAGTGAGATCCTGCTGGACATCTAAGCTACAGAAGTGTAAGGAAATTAATATGTTGTTTTAAACCATTAACAATGTAGCAATTTGTTACAGAACAAACAAAAACTAGCACAGTGGCTTTAAGACTTCTCTACTATATGTACCAGAAGGGTGAGCCCTGATTTCAAGAAAAACTGTGAGAAAAGGCTCTGCCAGGAAACACTAATGAGAAGAAAGGACCAGAATCATAGCTGCTGCAGGAGGCAGTGAAAGCACCTCCTCTTCACATCTGCTGGAAACACTGGCTTCATGGGAGGAAGCCTCCTTCTCTGGTCCTTTCAGCATCTCTCCCTCAGGGCTCAAGACCCCCGTCCTCCTGGGCCCTCCCTTCCCCTAGCCTGTGGACAGTGTGCAGCGCAGATCTGAGCAGATGACCCCGGCGTCCTCCTTGTGTCTGCAATCGTGCCGCCCCCAGCCCCGGGAAGGGCACGTCCACACGTGGGACTCCTTTCCTGTGCAGTTCAGGTCGTCCAGCCAGATGGGCCCTGATCCTGCCGCAAAGTGAGCAGACCCCGTGGCATTAAGGGCTACTCCACAGCCCAGCTGTCTGCACACCACGCGGGCATCGTCCAGATCCCAGCCGTCATCACAGATGGTGCCCCAAGAGCCCTGGTCAAGGATCTCCACTCTCCCGGCGCAGGGACCGCCCCCGTCCACCAGGCGGAGCTGTCTGCTGTCTGAGGAGAGAGAAACGGGACAATGCAGCGTTGACCTGGGGAATGAGAAGGGTCTTCGGTCCTGTGGGACCCTTACCTGAGCAGTAGGGGGCGCTGTCCTCTGAGGCCGCAGATCCTGCTGGTTCAGACACAAAGTGGTCGCACTGGGGCAGCACCTGGGTCTGGTTTCCTGAAGAAACAGCGATGATTAGAGGGTTGGGAGGGTTAAAGCACAGAAAAGTCAGTTAAACTAAATAATTTTTAAGAGGGGAGGGAAGTTTGGGGGAAAAAGGATACATGTATGTGTATGGCCCAGTCCCTGGCTGTTCACCTGAAATTATAACAACTTTGTTTGTCGGCTATACCCCAATACAAAGTAAAAAGTTCACAAGAAAAAAAATAAATAATGACCTAGTGATGGAACTGAGATGAAAGCTGGAACATACTGGTAAAGTTACCATAATCTTCGTGTTCCCTTTCTCCCTGAAGAGCCCTGGTCCTGACAATGGCATGATTCCTGTTTTAAGCCAAGCTTTGCCTTAAGACTGAGTTAAACAAGTTGTTCTATCCTTCAGTTCAGTTCAGTTCAGTCGCTCAGTCATGTCCGACTCTTTGAGACCCCATGAATTGCAGCACGCCAGGCCTCCCTGTCCATCACCAACTCCCGGAGTTCACTCAAACTCACGTCCATCGAGTCAGTGATGCCATCCAGCCATCTCATCCTCTGTCGTCCCCTTTTCCTCCTGCCCCCAATCCCTCCCAGCATCAGAGTCTTTTCCAATGAGTCAACTCTTTGCATGAGGTGGCCAAAGTATTGGAGTTTCAGCTTTAGCATCATTCCTTCCAAAGAACACCCAGAACTGATCTCCTTAAGAATGGACTGGTTGGATCTCCTTGCAGTCCAAGGGACTCTCAAGAGTCTTCTCCAACACCACAGTTCAAAAGCATCAATTCTTTAGCGCTCAGTTTTCTTCACAGTCCAACTCTCACACCCATACATGACTACTGGAAAAACCATAGTCTTGACTAGATGAACCTTTTTTGGCAAAGTAATGTCTCTGCTTTTGAATATGCTGTCTAGGTTGGTCATAACCCTCCTTCCAAGGAGTAAGCGTCTTTTAATTTCATGGCTGTAATCACCATCTGCCTTGGTGATTTATTTTTTTGAGCCCCCAAAAATAAACTCTGACACTGTTTCCACTGTTTCCACATCTATTTCCCATGAAGTGATGGGACCAGATGCCATGATCTTCGTTTTATGAATGTTGAGCTTAATCTACCCCTAAATAGAAGAAGCAAAACAAAAGCCTTTCTGAAGGAGTTGTACAATTATTTATCTACAATGTTTGTGATTTCAGAAATACTTATATAAAAGAGATCTCATGGAAAACCAGAGCAAAAAGAAACATTAAAAAATTTCCCAGGGTATTTGGCTCTAAAGTTACCTGACAAAGAATTTATTTTATTTCATTTATTAATTTTTGAGTATAATTGCTTTACAATGTTGTGGTAGCTTCTGAGTACAGCAAATTTAGTAAGTTATACATATACATATGGGCTTACCAGGTGACTCAGTGGTAAAGAATCTGCCTGCCAAACAGGAGACTGGGGTTCCATCCCTGGGTTGGGAAGAGCCTTTGGAGAAAAAAATGGCAATCCACTCCAGTATTCTTGCCTGAGAAATCCTATGGACAAAGGAGCATGGCAGTCCATGAGGTCACAAAAGAGTCAGACACAACTCAGTGACTAAACAGCAACAACTCTATCTATCTATCTATCTATCTATCATAGCCCCTCTTTCTTGGATTTACTTCCTATTTAGGTCACCACAGAACACTGAGTAGAGTTCCCTGTGCTATAAAAAGTTATTATGTATCTATTTATGTGTGCATGCGTGCTAAGACACCTCAGTAGTGTCTGACTCTGTCAGTAGTGTCTGACTCTGGATTGTAGCCCATCAGGCTCCATGTCTATGAGATTCTCCAAGCAATATCTATTTTGTACTTAGTATCAATAGTGTAGGGCTTCTGAGTCTGGTGGCTCAGACAGTAAAGAATCCATGCAGGAGACCTGGCTTTGATCCTTGGATTGGAATGTCCCCTGCAGGAGGGCATGGCAACCCACAGTAGTTGTACCAATTTACATACTTATATGTAGGAGCATTCCCTTTTCTGCACATCCTCTCCAGGATTTATTTGTGGATTTTTTAAATGATAGACAATCTAACTGGTGTGAAGTATTACCTGCCTGTAGTTTTGACTTGCATCTCTCTAATAGTTAGTGATGTTGTATTTGTTAGCCATCTGTATGTCTGGAAAAAATGTCTATTTAGGTCTTTTTCCCATATTTTCATTGGATTGTTTGGTTTGTTGATACTGAGCTGTTTGTGTGTTTTGAAGATTAATTCCTTGTTAAATACTTCATTTGCAAATATTTTCTCCCATTCTGAGAGTTGTCTTTTTGTTCTGTTTATGGTTTCCTTTGATATGGAAAAGCTTTTAAGTTTAATTAAGTCCTATTTTTTTTATTTTTGTTTTTATTTTCTTTAGGAGGTTGATCAAAAAAGTTCTTGTTGCAACTTATATCAAAGAATGTTCTGCCTATGTTTTCCTCTAGGAGTTTTATAGTCTGACAGAGAATTTAAATAGCCATGATTAAAGTGCTGCTGCTGCTGCTGCTAAGTCACTTCAGTCGTGTCTGACTCTGTGCGACCCCATAGATGGCAGCCCACCAGGCTCCTCTGTCCATGGGATTCTCTAGGCAAGAACACTGGAGTGGGTTGCCATTTCCTCCTCCAATGCATGAAAGTGAAAAGTCAAAGTGAAGTCACTCGGTCGTGTCTGACTCTTAGCGACCCCATGGACTGCAGCCTACCAGGCTCCTCCGTCCATGGGATTTTCCAGGCAAGAGTACTGGAGTGGGGTGCCATTGCCTTTTCCATTAATTAACATGATGTGTAACTTGGCAGAGAAATGATAACAAAAACAAATGAAAATTCTACAGCTGAAAAAGTTAACAGCTGAAATTAAAAACTAGAGAATGAGTGTATCAGCACATTAGATCAACATAAAGTAAAAATAGTAAAATGGAAAATCAGAGGATAAATATTCCTCTATTCAGAAATGCTGGTCCTATGGTAAGTGCCTGGTTAATAATGCTATATAACAAAATTTCCCCCAAACTTAGTAGTTGAAGGAATTTATTTTTTAATTTTGTTCATGATTTCCTGGGTCAGTAATTTGGGAAAGACTCAACTTGGCAGTTCTATCTTTGGGGTTTCTCATGTGGTTGCATTTAGATGTCATCTGGGACTGACATCTCTAAAGGTTTGACTGAACTGTGGTTGTGTAAGGAAATTCCCAGAAGTACTTTTGTTGTTGTTGGGATGGAGGATAAAGGAGCATCATGTCTGCAACCTAATCCAGAAGGATTTTACACACTCGGGGAAAAACAGGGCAGGAGGGGAACAAATAAGGAGAGAAAGGGAAAGCTAGAGCAAGGATTAAAGCAAAATACTAATCTAACATTTGGGGAATCCAGGTAAAATTCAGAGAGAATTCATTCCTAGAAAACCTTCACTAAAGGAAATACTAATAACATCAAACCCATAAAATGCCTAGGAGAAAACCTAGTTAAAGATGTGCAAAACATCTGAGAGAAATTCAAGACCTAACTCAATGAAGGGATATATTTTGTCAGTGAATTGGGAAACTCAATGTTGTCAAAGTCAGTCATTCTCAAATTTATATACAGATTAAATCTAACCTCAATCAAATTCCCTTGTGCTTTTGTTTGTCTGAAACATGACAAGCTGATTCCAAATTTCTGTTGCTGTTGTTCAGTCATTTAGTCGTGTCTGACTCTTTGTGACCCCAAGGACTGCAGCACACCAGGCTTCCCTGTCCATCACCAACTCCTGGAGCTTGCTCAAACTCATGTCCTTTTAGTCAGTGATGCCATCCAACCATCTCATCCTGTGTCATCCCCTTCTCCTCCTGTCTTCAGTCTTTCCTAGCATCAGGGTCTTTTCTAATGAGTAGCTCTTCGCATCAGGTGGCCAAAGTATTGGAGCTTCAGCTCAAAAATATACACAAAATACAAAAACCAAGACTGACAAAAGCAGTTGGCAAGAAAAGCAACAACATAACTTCTTTAAATTAAAGTTACCCAGACTTACTATGTGTGCTTAGTCAATCAGTCATGTCGAACTCTCTGTGACCCAATAGACTACAGCCCGCCAGGCTCCTCTGTCCACGGGGATTCTCTAGGCAAGAATACTGGAGTGGGTTGTCATGCCCTTCTCCAGGGGATCTTCCCAACCCAGGGATCAAACCCAGGTCTCCAGCCTTGCAGGCAGATTCTTTACTCTCTGAGACACCAGGGAAGGTCAAGACTTACTATAAAATTACAATAATTAAGAAAATGTGGTACAGGTGCAAGGAGAGACAAAGGATACAGTGGAACAGAATAGAGAGTATAAAAATGTATTCAGACATATGTGCCCTTTCGCTTATCACAAAGGTGGCATTGCAGTGGGGAATAGTCTTTTCAGAAAAAGATTTTGAGTCAACTGGATACCCACATGAAAACAGGACAATTGACCATTATGCTACACAGATGTCAATCCTAGAAGCAATGTACAATTATATGGGGGGGAAAAAAGTAATTACACTTCTGTGAGGTACTCTCAGAGAACATTTTTGTAATTTTGGAATAGACAAAGTTCATTTAAGAAGAATATAAGGAGTTCTAGGGACTGGATCAATGGACTAGTTCAAAACTGAGATAGAAGTACATCAAGGCTGTATATTGTCACTCTGCTTATTTAATTTATATGCAGAGTACATCATGCAAAATGCTGGGCTGGATGAAGCACAAACTGGAGTCAAGATTGCTGGGAGAAATATCAATAACCTCAGATATGCAAATGACACTACCTTTATGGCAGAAAGTGAGGAGAAATTAAAGAGCCTCTTGATGAAATTGAAAGAGGAGAGTGAAAATGTTGGCTTAAAACTCAACATTCAAAAAACTAATATCATGGCATCTGGTCCCATCATTTTATGGCAAAAAGATGGGGAAACAGGGACAGACTTTATTTTCTTGGGCTCCAAAATCACTGCAGATTATGTCTACAGCCATGAAATTAAAAGATGCTTGTTGCTTGGAAGAAAAGCTATGACCAACCTAGTCAACATATTAAAAAGCAGAGACATTACTGACAAAGACCCATCTAGTCTAAGCTATGACTTTTCCAGTAATCATGTATGGATGTGAGAGTTGGACCATAAAGAAAGCTGAATGCTGAATAATTGATACTTTTGAACTGTGGTGTTGGAGAAGACTCTTGACAGTCCCTTGAATGGCAAGGAGGTCCAATCAGTCAATCCTAAAGGAAATCAGTCCTGAATATTTATTGGAAAAACTGATGCTGAAGCTCCAATACTTTGGTCACATGATGGGAAGAACTGACTCATTGGAAAAGACCCTGAAGCTGAGAAAGATTGAAGGCAGGAGGAGAAGGGGACGACAGAGAATCAGATGACTGGATGGTTTCACCGACTCAATGCATATGAGCTTGAGCAAGCTCCAGGAGATGGTGAAGGACAGGAAAGCTTGGCATGCTGCAGTCCATGGGGTTGCAGAGAGTCAGACATGACTGAGCGATTGAACTGAACTGACTGACTGCAAGAGCACTACATGTACAGAAAAGAAGTTGATAAGTCAAACCTAAGATGAGTAACTTGGCTCATTGAAGTACAGCATACCATCAAGAAAATAAAAATATAAGACCAAGAATTAAACACACAAAAATCATAATAAATACTTTTGCCAAAAGTCATCATCATGGTAATTTGCACCATTGTATTTGTAATAGTCAAGAACTGGAAATAAACTCAAATCTCTGCCATTAGTTGAATGGTTCAATGCAGGGTCATGTGCTCATTCAAAGGAATACTCTATAATAATAAAAGTGAATGAAATGTTGCCATAAACAACATCATGAATGAATCTCAAACACAGTTTGGAGTCAAATAAATTAGACACAAAAGAAAACATACTGTATGATTTTACATAAAGTTCAAAAACTGAGAAAATATTCTATGGCAGTACAAGTCTTAGGTAAGCAGTCTTCCCTGGAGAGGAGGAGGACACAGCTATCAGGAGGCAATAGTGATTCTGTGGTGCTGTGAATGTTCTCTTTGTGGATCTGGGTTGGAGAACATGACCTAGGTATACACTTATTGTTTGTACTTTGTTCTCTATTATTATCCTTAAATAATAATGTTTCATAAAAAATATTATTCATCTAGGTGTTTCTTTCCCTGACATAGCACTTCTTAGCATTTCTTAGCACTTCTTTCCCCTGAAAAAAAAAATGAGTGAACAATGAGAATGCTATGGAGCAGGACCTTACAGAGCCTTCTCAGGACAGACCACCCTCATGTCCTCCACCTGCCTCTGTTTGTAGAAAAACCTAGCTAAAGAATAAATTTGATCACAGAAACGAAAAAAAAAAATCAGAAACAAAGGAAAACAGTCAAATAGGACAAAATAATAATAGTTTAGCCCTAAACAAATTCAAGGACCTTTAGTCCCTTCTTATGGGCTATAGATAACATTCTGAGCTATATCTTTTGAGCTATTTTGCAGATACTGCAAACAGGTGGTAGCAATAAATTATATGATGACCAGACTAGTGGGTTGCCATTTCCTTCTCCAGGGGATCTTCCCAACCCAGGGATCAAACCCGAGACTCTTGCATTGCAGGCAGATTCTTTACCATCTGAGTCAACAAGGAAGTTCGTAATTTTCATCTTACACAATTCCAAGATTGGCCTCAAGGAAATGGGAACAAACCAACACTAGGACTGATGATTAACTGTAATTCAAACAATAAAGGTGACACTGACCAGACCTATTTCAAGATGATTGTCAGAGCTAGCTGTGCTACTCTGCAGGTAACCTGTCCCCTGCTTCCACCTGTGCACTCCTGATTAGCAAGGAGGAGCTGGTTCTTTGGTACATAGTCCTCTGTCTCCCCAGAACTGCTGGTTTCCTCAATAAAGCTGTCTTTAATTTTACCCCACACTTGTCTCTTAGTGTTGGATTCTTGAGTAATGAGCAGCTGAAATCTGAGTTCAGTAACAAGATTAAACATTTCAATACAGAATATCTTTCTTTTTAAGCCTGTTTTCCTTTACTCTCTACTCTGGGGAAATTTCACTCCAAGAGCATTGTAAGTATAGTAGCCCTTCCCTCTCTTACCTGCGAAGATCACAGAAGCCGTATTGTCATGGGAACAGTCAGGAACACCCAGGGCAGTCACAGGGCATTTCCACAGGAAAGACTCAGTCCCTGAGCAGTGAAATCGGGCTTTCCAGAGTTGATCACTTCCTTCTGCTCCATTTGGGGTGGAAATGGCGACTCCACAGCCGAGCTGATAACAGACAACATTGGCATTGGCCAGATTCCAGTGGGGGGCACAGAGCGCTCTCCATTGTCCAGAAATGTTCATCTCCACCTGCCCCTCACACAGTGAGGAGCCATTTGTCATGAGCCAGACATCTGTGTACACTGATAGAAACAGACAAGATTTCAGAAAAATCTTATTTCTTTTTTAGCTTGAACTGAGTGTACACAGAGGCTAAATCCTGATGTGCATCTCACCTGAACAGACAACCTGAGCAGCTCCACTGTAGTGACATGTCCCCCCTGGACAGGGCACTCTGGGGCACCACCAGAGCTTAGGCTCCTCCCCCTCACACCTGAACTCTTCAGCCCAGACCCGGCCATCGGACTCTCTGAAGGGCACATGTCCCAGGACAGACACAGCCTTGCCACACCCTAGCTCTGCACAGATGACCTGGGCAGTGGGGAGTGTGAAGTTTCCATCAGACACTGGGATCCAGGCTTCTCCAGAATGCACTTCTACTCGCCCTGAGCAGGGTCCATCCCCTCCAGCCAGACCCACAAATCCTAAGAGAAACAAAGAACAAATCCAGTGAGTGTTCATGAATCTGGCTTGACAATTGCAGACAATATCTCACAGGCAATGGTGGGAAAGCTTTTCTTTCCAGCAGTGGAATAAGAGGGGATAAGAAGAGAGAATTTGACTGTCATTGTCAAACTACATTTTCATGAGCAAGTTTCTGAAGAGATATCCAGAAGGATTGCAGGGTCAGTTTGGAATGGCTGAATCCTGAGAATGTATATTGGTCAGGAATGTTAATTCTTATCTGGGGGCCTAGAAACTACAAAGGCCCAAAGAAACTGCACAGTGGTAGACATTCAAACTTGAGTGCAATGCTGAACTAACTGAGAGTGAAAGAGGATCATGGGATTCGAGAGGTCAGAGGCCTAAGAGTCAGAGAAGTTTAGGTCATCCTGAAATTTCTGGGGCTAGAATTTTGGGCACTTTTCTCTGAGCCAGTATTCAAGTCACTGGGGATGAGAACATCATGTGGGCTGGATCTGAGTGCAGGCATTAGGTCACAATTAGGTAACCTAATTGTGAAAGAAGTTGTTCACGGATAAGTTTGGAAATGATGAAAGCTCAGAGAGTCATAGGAGAGGGAGGGAATGATCCTAGCCATCTTTCTTAAAAACCTAGGATCTATGAACACACCTGAGAGAAAGTGAAGTCTCAGTGGGATTATGCAAGACAACTGAGTTAGTTGATTACTTCATCCTAGACATGAGATTCTTAGCAAATGTGAAGGAGTGATGAGAATTTAATGTATTCTAACCCTATCTATATGCCTACTGCATATTCCTTTCCTATTTGGATTTCTGAGATAAGAAGCCAACAAGCTACGAAAAAGGAGAGTGAGAGGAAGATAGCAGAGAGCAAGCAAGCCATATATATTTTAGAGATTTCTAAATTGCAAAAGCCTCAATAGTGATGAAACATAGATTTGGAAACCAAATACTTGTTCAACAAGATTTTAACAGCTTTTATCCCCTGGGCTGCTCCCATTTGCCACCTAACACTGCTACCCTTTCCCAATTCCCCCAGTGCAGAAAAGAAGAAATGGTCTTAAGAGCTACAAATAGATGCAAAGGACACTCCAAAAGGGAAGAACTTCTGTAGGGAGTGAGGTGGGGTGAGTGGTAGGTTAAATGGGGAGTGGATGGAGTATGAGACAGAGACCAAAGAAAAGACTCATGATCATGATTTCATCCTTCAGGGACCATATTTGGACAGAGAAAAGGTACTCCAATGGGAAAAAACCCTGCAAATCATAAAGAACAAGTTTTAAAATAATTTGCCTTAAATAAAATAAAATAAAATAATTTGCCTGGTTTCTGAGTGTGCTCAAGGTTATGTACGTAATGGTGGAATTTGTCCTGGTAAAGGACTCTGATTGCATAAGTATGTGAACTTTGAAGTCTCAGAAAGAATGATGTAACAGAATAAAAATCTACTATACAGAGCAGGAGAGAATAGAAAAGACACCACAGAAATTAAAGAATTGAAGGATTAGCTTGACCACTGATATAAGAATGAATGATGAGGGAGAGGATGATCTGCTTGCCTTTTATTATTTATCTACATCCATCTCCCCAGAGAGGCCCAAGTTAGGACCCCTAGCCTCCTCTGGCTGGGAGTTTGGTCACAGGCTGCTGCTGCTGCTGCTAAGTCGCTTCAGTCATGTCTGACTCTGTGCGACCCCAGACACAGCAGCCCACCAGGCTCCCCCGTCCTTGGGATTCTCCAGGCAAGAACACTGGAGTGGGTTGCCATTTCCTTCTCCAATGCATGAAAGTGAAAAGTGAAAGTGAAGTCGCTCAGTCGCGTCTGACTCTTCGTGACCCCATGGACTGCAGCCTACCAAGCTCCTCTGTCCATGGGGTTTTCCAGGCAAGAGTACTGGAGTAGGGTGCCATCGCCCTCTCTGGGTCACAGGCTACACATTCTAATTAAAGCATTTTTATTTAACTGGTTGTTTTTGTTGCTCAGTCACTCAGTCGTGTCTGACTCTTTGTGACCCCATGGACTGCAGCACTCCAGGCTTCCCTGTCCTTCACTATCTCCCTAAGTCTACTCAAACTCATGTCCATTGAGTCAGTGATGCCTGCCATCTCATCCTCTGTTGTCCCCTTCTTCTCCAGTCTTCAATCTTTCCCAGCCTCAGGGTCTTTTCCAATGAGTCATTTCTTTTTATCACGTGGCCAAAGTATTGGAGCTTCAGCTTCAGCATACATCCTTCCAATGAGTTATTCAGGGCTGATTTCCTTTAGGATTGACTGATTTGATCTCCTTGCTGTCCAAGGGACTCTCCAGAGTCTTCTCCAGCACCACAGTTCAAAAGCATCAATTCTTCAGCGCTCAGCCTTCTTTGTGATCCAACTCTCACGTCCATACATAACTACCAGAAAAAAAAAAAAAAAACATAACTTTGACTATATGGACATTTGTCACAAAGTAATGTCTCTGCTTTTTAATATGCTGTCCAGGTTTGTCATAGCTTTTCTTCCAAGGAGCAAGCATCTTTTAATTTCATGGCTGCAGTCACAGTCTGCAGTGATTTTGGAGCCCAAGAAAATAAAGTCTGTTGCTGTTTCCATTTTTTCCTCATCTGTTAGCCATGAAGTGATGGGACTGGACGCCATGATATTAGCTTTTGGAATGCGGAGTTTCAAGCCAGCTTTTTCACTCTTCTCTTCCACTTTCATCAAAATGCTCTCCCCTGTTCCTCTTTACTTTCTACCATTAGGGTGGTGTCATCTGCATATATGAGGTTATTGATATTGTTATATTAATTCTATGAGATTAAAACCTTAGAAAGAACAAGAAAAAAGTATTTCTTGTATTCTGTTTTATATACCCTGATACATGTGAAATATTCAAATATATGCTAAATACTCAATAAAGTTATACATATCAAGATAGAGACTTCTGAGATATAGTATATCTTTTTTATTTTCTACTTGATTTTAAAATTTACATGGAAGAATAAGTGTGTGATAATTCCAAGAAAATTATTAAATAGAAGGCTGATGTGAGTAAAGATATTAAATATAGCAAAGACATATCCTTGTCTGGCCTCTTGCTGTGTACACATCCTGTGTCCTTAGACATACGTAGCATCCTTCACACCACACCTGGCCCCTCAGTGCTGCTCAGAGAACCTCACAGTTACCTTCATCAGCTCCCATTGCCATTCGCCTTTCTCCCAGCTACTATAAAACCTTTTCCACCTTCTTCAAAAATTAAATTTGTTCACTTACCCCAAATAAGCCCCCAAATGCAGTTCTATTATATTTTTGAAGCCATCAGATATAAACTTTATAATCTCTTAACATAAAACACAGAAATTTAAGTTTTATTACCTCCACCTTTGACTTGTTAGTGCATGGCTAATTGTTCCTCCAAAGTTTGCATTTATATAGATATTTTAAAGGAAAAATTGGAGAGAGAGACTTTTCTAGTAACAATGGAAGAATATATGACTCAGAGCATTTCATCAACAATTCTCTACCATCAAAGAACTATAAACATTTATGTCTAAATTTGCAAAGGAAACTTGAAATCTGGCACAAATCCATATGAATCTGATCTGTTAAATGATAACCCTTGTAGGGATACCCTCTATACATGTAAATGATATCCTCCTATAGTAGGAGTAGCCTCCACTCATACTAACCTAGTGCAAAATAATGTCTCACACTGTTTGTATAGAAACAGCTCCACCCAGGAAAGTACATTCTCATTTTTTGTCCCTCCCTCTCATAGCCTTCCTATGCAAAGGGAGTGTGTATGTGGCTGTTAGCAAATGTTTCACTTTTACAAAAAGTGAATTATGAAAAAAAATTATGAGGATTTATTTTAACTGGGAGAATAAATAAAGCTATTTTAGTGTCAGGTAAGACCACTGGAGAAGAAAAAATAGCAGAGACTTGTAAGAGGAAAGTATATGAAGCTCATTGCTCACAGCTACAGGGCACTCACGGAGGATGGGTAGTTGTCTCAGCCCTCTCTAGCCCACCCGTCCCCTACTGTCCCTCTGATTAGACACCAGCTTTCTTGGAACTTTCCATTCTCTCAGCTGGTGGGCAATGAACTGACCATACCTGAGCAGATGACTCCTGCATCCTCACTATGATCGCAGTAGTGCTTCCCCCAGCCCCGGGAAGGGCACCTCCACACTGGGACTCCTTTCCTGTGCACTTCATGTTGTCCAGCCAAATGGGCCCTGATCCCGCCCCAAAGGAAGAAGAGAGAGTGGCATAGAGGGCTTTTCCACAGCCCAACTGTCTGCACACCACGCGGGCATCTTTCATGCTCCAGCTGTAATCACAGATGGTGCCCCAGGAGCCCTGATTAAGGATCTCCACTCTCCCGGCACAGGGACCGCCCCCGTCCACCAGGCGGAGCTGTCTGCTACCTGAGGAGAGAGAAATGGGACACGGGGCATTGACCTGGAGAATGAGAAGGGTCTTCTGGCCTGTGGGACCCTCACCTGAGCAGTAGGAGGCGCTCTCTTCTGAGGCTGCAGACCCTGCTGGTTCTGATATAGAGTCTTTGCAATCGTGCAGAAGGCAATGGCAACCCACTCCAGTACTCTTGCCTGGACAATCCCATGGTCGGAGGAGCTTGGTAGGCTGCAGTGCATGGGGTCACTAAGAGTCGAACACGACTGAAGCGACTTAGCAGCAGCAGCAGCATTGCACTGGGGCAGCAGCTGGGTCTGGTTTCTTATAGCAGTGGCAAGAGAATTAATAAGGTTGAAAAGTAGGAGGAAAGGTTAAAAAAAAAAAAGTAGGTAAAGAAAGGGTAAATAATGTCTATCAGTGCTGCACTTTAAGTAAATAATGAAGTAGAGAATTAAACCTAAAATTTTCCACTTCCAGGGGAAATGGAGGAGTTCACAGCAGGCCAATGTGTCTTGCTGGGTCTTTCTGGATACAACTTTAAAAGCTGGAAAATGTTTTTTTAAGAAACAGTAAATGTATTCGACATTTGTTAACACAACATGGACTAAATATGCTAAAATTCTAAAGAGTGGAGATTATTTCAGTGTTAGTCCAGGATCTATAGTTTCTTTTTCTCTGTGGGAATTTGCCAATTCATTGCATAATTTAATGATTCAGAATCTGGGCTCGGACAAGCAGAGGACTACTGTTGTGACAGGAAGCCAGCATAATTTGGGGGTTACCTGGTGCTGGAGAGACAAAATTAGAGTCTTGAGAGCCTCTCTCACACAGCAGGTTTTCCCCTCAAATATTTGCCCAGTATATAAGCTGTGAAGGGCAAGAAGCTAGAGAACTATATAAAAAGACTTGGAAAGCAGAGTCTTTTTCATTATTTTGGGTACTTAGCTACCAAAGAATCTAGGCTCTGAACTGAAATCTCTGAAAGCCTATGTCATAGGGACAGAGAAATCAGAGGTGGACTGAGTGCTACCAAAACTGCAACCCATACTGTTAATAGCTCAGTTTTAGGTTATATTTAGATGTGTGAGTGAGACACATCCCTTCCCCCTTCTGCCTAGGAAAACAAAGGGTAAATCCTTTCAGGTGTTAGAAAATGTATCAGGAGTATCTTACTTTTTCATATATAATTTATAGCATTCAATAAAAAATGACATGACATTTGACAAGCTAGGATAACATGACAAATGACCAAAGTGAAAAAAGATAAGAGAATGCAGAGACACCTATGATAGAAATGGTGGACTTAGCAGATAAGGATTTTAACTATAATCAATGTATTTAGGGGAAAAGAGAGAAGAAGAGAATAAACAGGTAAAAAGATGAAACAAATAATCATAAATAAATAAAAATATCTAAGGAACTATTGCCAACCTAAAATAAAATGTCTAGGTTTAAAAAGTGAATGAATAAGTTAAAATAATTTTATATAGAACTTAGAATATAGTTATTTAGAGGAGTCCTAAAAATGAGAGAGGCTATGGTTTTTCCAATAGTCATGTACAGATGTGAGAGTTGGACTGTGAAGAAAGCTGAGCGCCAAAGAATTGATGCTTTTGAACCTGGTGTTGGAGAAGACTCTTGAGAGTCCCTTGGTCTGCAAGGAGATCCAACCAGTCCATTCTGAAGGAGATCAACCCTGGGATTTCTTTGGAAGGAATGATGCTAAAGCTGAAACTCCAGTACTTTGGCCACCTCATGCAAAGAGTTGACTCATTGGAAAAGACTCTGATGCTGGGAGGGATTGGGGGCAGGAGGAGAAGGGGACAACAGAGGATGAGATGGCTGTATGGCATCACTGACTCGATGGATGTGATTCTGAGTGAACTCTGGGAGTTGGTGATGGACAGGGAGGCCTGGTGTGCTGTGATTCATGGGGTCGCAAAGAGTGGGACACGACTTGAGCGACTGAACTGAACTGAAAGATGAGAGATGAGAAAAAGAAGAAAGAGGAGGAGGAGAGGGAGAAGAGATAGAGAGACAGAACTGCAGAAGTAATATCTGAAGATATAACAATAGAGAATTTTTTAAAAAAATAAATGGAGAAGTATGAAAACCCTCACTCCTAGTAAAGCTGCAGAAAATCAAAAGGAAAAAGGAAAATCTGGAATAATAACAGATTTATTTAATACTGAAGGAGGGAAAAAAAGGAGACAAAAAGGAACATAAAGCAGGTGGATCAATTAAAAACAAATGGCAGATACCAACACATCAATATCAGTAATTGCATTTACAGTAAACAGATTAAGATAAAACAAAATTGACACAAATGTTACTTGCAAAATGCCCACCTTATATTATGAAAGCAAAGAATGGTTGAAAATAAAATGATGGAAAAAGTGTACTAACTGTAACAAAACTGGAGTAGCTATATCAATGTCCCAGAAAGTAGACATTAAGCCAAAATACACTAATTGAATTAAAGAGGGAATTTTCATGATTATAATGAGATGCACCCTTAATAAAGATATTTTAGACAACAAAATTCAAGAAAGGTAACAGACCATAACTTTGAAATATACTTGACAGAGTGAAAAGAAGAAATAGACAAAATCACAATCAAAATGGGGGATTATTACCATATCTTTTTCAATAGCATGCACACCAAACATACAAAAAACAAAGAAGAATACAGTAGATGTACAACAACATAATCAGCACATTTAACTAAGTAACAGAGAGCAATGCACCCAACAATGGAAGAGTTCACATTACTGTAAATGCACTGGGAACTTTTATCAAAATGACCACATAATAGGACAAAATCTTTCACTCTTTGAATTCATACAGAGTATTTACTCTGGCCACAGTGGAATAAAATTAAGAACTAATAAGAAAATATTTATAGCCACCTCTATTTGGGGAAACTCAGCAAGATCCTTCCAAAAACCACCTGAGTCTGGGAATAAATTTAAAACTTAGAAAATACTGTGAAATAATGATAATAAACACAAAATAATGGTATGATAAATTCTTCTAATGAAACTCAAGTAGTGCCTAAGGGAAATTTATACCCTAGATTTAGAGAAGAGGAAAGACTGAAAGTGAAAAAAAGTAAGCTTCCAATTAAGAAACTAGATGAGAAAGTCAAGAATGTAGAATGTTGGGGTTAATTTTAAAAGGAATAAAAATTAATGGAAAAGAAGCTAAGCATAAGGTAGAAAATATAGAAGAAAACCCTTTAAATGTGGCTCATTGAAAATTGATGAACACTGAGCAATACTAATGCAGAGCAGAGAGAAAATGAAGTTGACAATACCAAGAATGAAAAGAGACATCAGTATAGATCATACAGATATTTTCGTCATAGTTTTTGTGCTGGTGTTTGTTTGTTTTTTGGCTGTGCTGTTGCTCATGGGATCATAGTTCCCAGGTCAGGGATTGAACCTGGACCCATGACAGTGAAAGCCCAGAGATTTAACCCCTGGATTACATAGCTTTATTAGTATAATTTATACATTTAATGTGGATAAGTGCACATAAAGTGTCAGTTTCTCCACAGCCTTGCCAACACTAAGTGTCTTTTAAAAAAAACAAAAAACAGTCATTCTGACATGTGTGAGATGATCTCTCTTTGTGGTTTTAATTTACATTTCCCTGATGATTGACAATGTCAAGCATTTTTTTATATACCTATTGCCATTTGTATGTCTTCTTTAGAGAAATGTCTATTCAAGCCCCTGGCCAATTTTTTAATTGAGTTATTAGGTTTTAAGTTTGTTGGGGTTTTTTTCTCTTAAGTTATAGGACTTCCTTATTATTTTTGGAAATTAATACCTTATATAATTTGCACTAGCTTGCTTTTTCACTCTGTTGATATTTCATTTGGTTTGCAGAAGCTTTTTAGTTTGCTATATTCCCACTTGTCTATTTTTGCTTTGTTGCCTGTACTTTTGATGTCATATCCATGAACTCATGAGACAATGTGCTTTTATTTTGTGATGGAGCTAAGATATCACATATCTAAAATGTAATTCCTATCTGGTGATGATGTTTTGCCATCACACATAGTAAAATAAATTCAGATAAATACATAAATTTTAAATTAGGTTTTGAATATTCTTTAGTGGAACTATTAAATTGTCTGCAGAAAATAAAACTTGATTCAATGTTATTTTGAGATGAAGAATGGTGTTTGAAACATTGCACTAAAGGCAGAAGTCAAAAAAGTAAAACATTACAGATTTGATCACATAACCCACCCATACACATATACAACCTTAAAAATATATGTAAAATATGGGGAAAATCTTACAAAAATATTTAAGAGAAACAGTAAGTGATGTTTGTTTATAAAGAGTTCCTATGAATAAATAAGAAATTTTAAAACATTCTAGAGAAAAAATATTGTCATGAAAGATATCTTAAGACAGTAATATGGGAAAGAAGATATTTTTGTATATAGTGTTTGTGAAAGTCACTCAGTCATGTCCAACTTTTTGTGGCCCCATGGAGTACGGAGTCCATGGAATTCTCCAGGCGAGAATACTGGAGTGGGTAGCCATTCCCTTCTCCAGGGGGTCTTCCCAACCCAGGGATCAAACCCAGGTCTCCCACATTGCAGGCAGATTCTTTACCAGCTGAGTCACAAGGGAAACCCAAGAATACTGTAGTGAGTAGCCTATCCTTCTCCAGCAGATTTTCCAGACTCAGGAATCAAACCAGGGTCTCCTGCATAGCAGGCAGATTCTTTACCAGTTGACCTACCAGGGAAGCTCTTATGTGGATAAAAAACCATGATGCTATGAAGAAAATAATACTCTCTTTTAAAATTAAGTATTTATTTGGTTGTGCTGGATCTTAGTTGCAGCATGCAAATTCTTACTTGTGGATCGTAAGAGAAAAAAATTGTAACTGCATGTGGTGATGGATATTACTGTATGTGTGGTGATTTACCAATATGTACAAATACATAAACACCATGCTTTACACTTAGAACTAATATAATGTTACGAGAATTACGACTCAATTAAAAATTTTAACAAACAAGGTTGGTATATGTGGATTAAATTAGTTTCATTCTTACCTCATTTAAGCTTCTCTGGTGGCTCAGACAGTAAAGAATCTGACTGCAGTGTAGGAGACCCGATTTCATACCTGGGTCAGGATGATCCCCTGGAGAAAGGAATGGTAACCCATTCCAGCTTTCTTGCCTGGAATATCCCATGGACAGAGGAGCCTGGCTGACTACAGTCCATGTAGTTACAAACAGCACAACTGAGCAACTAACATTTTCACTTTATATCATTTTGTGAACCCAAATTAAAGTCATCACTTAGATTTTAAAATATCAAATCTCACTGCATCCTACAGGGTTGGGACAGACACACAGAAATAGTAAGTCACCTGCACACGAGATATAGGCTTCCTCCTTTGGAGAGCACGAAGTGTAATTCCAAGGGTCAGAAGGACACGGCCAGAGAGAGGTGTCAGTTTTCCAACAGTGGATTCTATCCACCCACTGGGGTCTAGAACCTTCCCTGAGATCAACAGAAGAGTTGAGGGTTGCACTGTCCCCACAGCCAAGCTGTCTGCAGATGATGGACACAGTGATGTCTTCCATGGGGTTGCAGCAGACACTGCCCCAGGTCCCGTTGTAGAAAACTTCCAGCCACCCAGCACACTGCTGGTCCTCACTCACCATCCTGAGGGCCAGGAACTCTAAGGTTGAAAGGGGAGGAGACAGGACACAGTGAAAATTTTGCTGGATGTTCCAGGTTTTCCTTTCTTCTAGAAATGGTGAACATTCATCTCTGACCTTGTTCAAGAGATACCCACTAGATGATAAGACTAACATCGCCTCCCTTTTAACTGACTTTGTCCATTTGTGTCTGTCTTTCTATTTCTACCACAATGGTGTAGTGGATATGAACTGAGACGAAGACCAAACTGTGTGGGCGCTAGTCAGGGAGGGGCAGCTAAATTCTGCTTCCTAACGAAATCTTTGCAGAGTATGTTAAGGGATGTGATGTGGATATTAGAGAGACAGGCAGAATAAGTAACCCCAAAATGTCCACATCCCAATCTCTGCAACCTGAGAATATGTTACCATACCTGACAAAAGGGATTTGCAGATGTGATTAAGATAAGGACCTCAGGATGGTGAGATGATGTATTAATAATATGAGCCCAGTCTAATCACATCCTTAGACCCACTATCCTTAAACGTGGAATACTTTTCTTAGCTCCAGCTAGAAAGAGAGATGTGACTCTAGATAATGGTTGGAGGCCTGCAGCATAGCTGGTCTGATAATGGATGAAGGGTGCTGTGAAGGAAGGAATGTAGGTGGTTTCAAGAAGTTTGAAAAGGCAAGAAACAGATTCTCCCCTAGAGCCACAAAAGTGATGCGGCCCTGCTGAAGCCTTGATCCCAGCCCAGTGAGATCCCTGCTGGACATCAAAGCTACAGAAGAGTAAGGAAATAAATATATGCTGTTTTAAACCACTAATTGGTAAATTGTTAGGGAAGCAAACAGAAACTAGTACCATGGGTTCAAATTTTTTGTATGTAACTGGAGAGAGAGCCCTGCTTTCAAGAAAAACTGTAAGAAATGGCGCTTCCAGGAAACACTGCTGAGAAGAAAGGACCAGAACCTCAGCTGCTGCATAAGGAAGTGAAAGTACCTCGTCTTCAAGTCTGCTGGAAAAACAGGCTTCATGGGAGGAAGCCTTCTCTGGTCCTTTCAGCATCTCTCCCTCAGGACTCAGACCCCCGTCCTCCAGGGCCCCACCCCTCCTCCAGCCTGTGGACAGTGTGCAGCACGGACCTGAGCAGATGACCCCCACATCCTGCTTGTGTCTGCAGTTGTGCTGCCCCCAGCCCCGGGAAGGGCACCTCCACACGTGGGACTCCTTTCCTGTGCAGTTCAGGTCGTCCAGCCAGATGGGCCCTGATCCTGCTCCGAAGTGAGCAGACCCTGTGGCATTGAGGGCTTCTCCACAGCCCAGCTGCCTGCACACCACGTGGGCATCGTCCAGGTCCCAGCCGTCATCACAGATGGTGCCCCAGGAGCCCTGGTCAAGGATCTCCACTCTCCCGGCACAGGGACCAGCTCCTTCCACCAGGCAGAGCTATCTGTTGTCTGAAGAGAGAAAAATGGGACAATGGGGCAGTGACCCCAGGGGTTGAGAAGGGTCTTCAGTCCTCTGGGACCCTTACCTGAGCAGTAGGGGGCGCTCTCCTCTGAGGCCCAAGAGCCAGCTGGTTCTGCCATAGAGTCATTGCACTGGGGCAGCACCTGGGTCTGGTTTCCTGAAGAAACAACAATGATCAACCCAGAAGTCTGGAGGGGTTGAAGAACAGGAAACTGAATTAAGGAAAATAATGACCTACTGATGGAACCTAAGATGAAAGCTGTGACCCAGCAGTAAAGTTATCATACTCTTAGTGTTCACCTTCTCCCTGAAGAGTTCTGCTTCTGACAGTCCCACAATTTCTGTATTAACCCAAGTGTTGCTGTAAGAATGAGTTAAGTAAATTGTATCCCTAAATTTATCCCTGTGCTGTGCTCAGTCTCTCAGTCACGTCCGACTCTTTGTAACCCCTTGGACTGTAGCCCACAAGTATCCTCTGCCCATAACATTTTTCAGGCAAGAATATTGGAATGGGTTGCCAAGCCCTCCTCCAGGGGATCTTCCCAACCCAGGGATCAAACCCAGGTCTCCCGCACTGCAGGCGGATTTTTTACCATCTGAGCCACCAGGGAAGCCCAAATCTATCCCTAAGCAAAAGCAAAACAAAATTCTTTCTGAAGGATTTCTACAATTTCTTCAATGTGTATCTTTAAAACAAACACTTATATAAAATAGATCTCATGAAAAAAGGAAAGGAAAAAGGAGACATTAGAAAAAATTTCCAAGGGTTTTCAGCCGCTAGAGTTACCTGATGAGAATATATATAGCCATGGTTAAAGTGCTTATGGAATTAATTGACAAAATGTGTATCTTTGCAGAGAAATGATAACAAAAACCAAATACTTCTAAAGCTGAAAAACTTGTTAGCTGCAAATAAGAACTAAAGAATAAGTGTAGCCACACATTAGCTCAGCATAAACTAGAAACATCAAAATGCAAAATCAGAAGATATTCTTCAATTAATTCAGGTCACATAGCAAGAGTTCTGGTTATATTGTTGTATGGCAGTTTTTCAAAAAAACTTGGTTCACTTCAGTTCAGTCCCTCAGTCATGTCCAACTCTTTGTGACCCAATTAACTGCAGCTTGCCAGGCTTCCCTGTTTGTCACCAACTTCTGGAGCTTGCTCAAACTCATGTCCATCAAGTTGGTGATGCCATCCAACCATCTTATCCTCTGTCATCCCCTTTTCCTCCTGCCCTCAATCTTTCCCAGCATCAGGGTCTTTTCCAATGAGTCAGCTCTTCTCATCAGGTGGCCAAAGCATTGAAGATTCAGCTTTAGTACCAGTCCTTCCAATGAATATTCAGGACTAATTTCCATTAGGATCCACTGGTTTGATCTCCTTGCAGTCCAGGGGACTCTCAAGAGTCATCAACACCACAGTTCAAAAGCATCAGTTCTTCAGTGCTCAACTTTCGTTATGGTACAACTCTTACATCCATACATAACTACTGGAAAAATCACAGCTTTGACTAGATGGACCTTTGTCAGCAAAGTAATGTGTCTGCTTTTTAATATGCTGTCTAGGTTGGTCATAGCTTTTCTTCCAAGGAGCAAGCATCATTTAATTTCATGGCTGCAGTCACATCTGCAGTGATTTTGGAGCCCAAGAAAATAGTCTGTCACTGTTTCCATTGTTTCCTCATCTATTTGCCATGAAATGATGGGACCAGATACCATGATCTTTGTTTTTTTAAATGTTGAGTTTTAAGCCAACATTCTAAGAGTTTTCACTCTCCTCTTTCACTTTCATCAAGAGGCTCTTCAGTTCCTGTTCGCTTTCTGCAATAAGGGTGGTGTCATCTGCATATCTGAGATTATTCATATTTCTCCTGACAATCTTGATTTCAGCTTGTGCTTCATCCAGCCCAGCATTTCACGTGGTGTACTCTGCATATAAGTTAAATAAGCAGGGTGACTATATATAGTTTTGACGTACTCCTTTCCCAATTTGGAAATAGTCTGTTGTTCTGAGAGGGTAACAGGCAGGAAGGCCAGGGTTCTCCAAATGGAGGAAATAGCCTGCAAGTGTCAGACATTTTTATCTCTCTTAAGCGGCAGGAGGAAACAAACTAGCAATATTTTTTCCTTCTCTATACAAATTTAAAGGGAGGTTTCTCTTAAAATACTGTGTGGCCATAATGACACCTGGTTTCGCCTGAAGTTAGCTATTCTTGAGCCTAGAGATAACCAATGCCTTTTTCTTATGGAAATGTTTGTCTTAAGCTATGCTAATGTACTATGCCTTTACCCCAAACTCTGTCTCCAAGTTGGTTCTGCCTCTTGGCCCAGAACCTACTTGACAAACCAGTATGGATATTGTTCTCCTAATCTATGTAAATGAAACTATTTGTATGGTGATCTGTCCTTCTTCAAGATTCAAGTTAATCATTTTATGGCCCAGGATAAACCATTTGGCGCCAAGACTATCCCAAAATGCATCTTATGGGTGAGGGGCCTGGTGCCATTCTGAATTTTAAGACATTCCTTTCTTTCATTAACAGACTGCTAGTGACTATATAACATCCAGCTGAAGACTAGCAGGGGAGTACTCTTTCTGCCCCCTTCTGATGCCTATGTCAGAAGCTTTCTCTATCTCCTTTATACTTTAATAAAACTTTATTACACAAAAGCTCTGAGCGATCAAGCCTCGTCTCTGGCCCCGGATTGAATTCTTCTCCTCTGGGGGCCAAGAATCCCGGTGTATTCACGTGATTCAACAACAACCTTTCATCTTGGGGGCTCGTCCGGGATCCTTCAGGACAAGGTAAGGATGCTTGGAGCTTTAGTTCTTAGTTCTCTTAGCGAACACGTTTTCTGCCGTGCTTTACTAACTCTACGGTGTGCTTGTGTGAATGAATGGCATGCTCTGCGTGAAGCAAGGGGCCCTGCTCTGCAGTTCCACGGTGATCTCATACGGCTTATGGCAGAAACCTGTCAGGGCGTTATACCAACCTGCCAATGCCAAGAGGCACCCAATGTCTCCTTCAGGAACCGGCCAGAAATGGGCAAAGCGTATGGACCAAACTCTCCTTTCTCGGTCAAACTTTTCGGTCTTTTTGACCATTTCATAACTCCTTGGGATTTAGAAGTACTAACCTAATCTATCGGATCATAGACTTTCAAGGGACTTGTGATCTATACTGTTATTGTGTACTGTGGCTTAGGTCCCAAACTTGAATTGGTAGTCAAGAAAGCGCCTAGCCTC